>NC_137325.1:31065800-31665800 GCF_965287045.1 Carcharhinus amblyrhynchos | reverse complement strand
TTTTAGTGACAATTGTGTACAATTTACAATGTTATGTAGAACCTATATGGCATGAAATGAGCTTGATAGAATTCAAATTCCAATACAAATTCCTGATAAGTATGAACGTGGTATTTGCAAAGGGGTTCATTCTGCAGAACAGGATCACCTTAAATATCAAGCACATTGAAGAGTTAAACCAACCTCTTTAGTACCTTCTTTGGTACATAGTGCACCTGAATTTGAATTTTACTTGACCACTACATTTTCCCACAAATGATATATTCTTGTCCAGTGAATAATCTCGGACCTCAAAATGGTTTTGTAATAACAGTATCCTGTTAGTATCTGTATGACAATATTCGTTATGAAGTGGTACCAATTGTGTTGTATTTCACTAAAATGCATTTAACATTTTGAGAAATGAAATACCATCAACCTACTAACTGAACATTTGGAAGATATTAGAACACAATTAGCTACTGCTTATCATATTTTCATTCAAGTGAAATAAACTGCTCAAACTATTGATCAGGATATTAAGAATATGAAGGAAACGAGTTGGTGGGATGATTTCTGGAACTGGGGCTCCAACGTACAAATTCATCCTTGGGTCTGATTAATATCTTATGCTAAAGTATTATCAATCTTTTGCACTTTGTTGTATTTAATTGTGTAACAATAAAGTTCATCAAATGGCAGAAAGAGATAACCAAACAGTGAATGAGGAAATATGTTTGCGTAAGGACGAATGTTGTTTGTAGTGATTAAGTGATGTATGTTTGTATGTAACATCGATATTGTGTAATTTGAATTAATTTAATTGGTTAGTTTGAGGTTTGAGTTTCAACTGTACATGGATTTGGTGATGGGTAAGTGATCAATTTTGCCTGTGGCTTCTAGGATCAAGAGGATGGATGGGAGTTATTATGGGACCTCGAGCTGTAGTCAGGATGTTGGACAGAAAATAAAATCAGGAGATTGAAATAGCATATAAAAAAGGCAATATCACAGCAATCATGGGGGATTTCTATATGCATGTGGATTGGGAAAATCAAATTGGTAGCGGATCCCAAGAAAAAAGAATTTGTGTAATGTCTATGGGATAGTTCTTTGGAGCAGCTTGTGCCAGAGCCCACTAGGGAACAGGCACTTCTGGATCTGGTGATGTGTAAATGAGGCAGACTTGATCAGGGAACTTAAGGTTCCCTGAGAGAACATATCATAAAGAACATATTATGATAGAGTTCATAATGCTGTTGGGAGGGAGACTTTGGAATTAGATATAATGGTGCTACAATTGAGTAAAGGAAACTACAAGGCTATAAGGGAAGAGCTGGCCAGATTTGATTGAAAAGGGACCCTAGCAGGAAAGACTGTAGAACAGCAACGGCAGGAGATTTTGGGGATAATTCAGAAGGCACAACACAAATTCATTCCAAGAAACAGGAATCATGTTAAGGAGAGGATGATTCAATTGAATCTTAGTATCAGTCTTCATGACGGAAGACACCAGTAACAGGCCAGAGCTTCAAGAGAGTCAGGGGACAGAGGTAAATGTATTGGCCATCACTAAGGAGAAAGTGCTAGAAAAGCTGAAAGGTCTGAAGGTGATAAATCAGCTGGACTATACCCCAAGGTTCTGAAGGAGATAGTGGAGGAGGTTGTGGAGGCATTAGTGGTACTCTTTCAGGAATCAATGGAGTCAGGGAAGGTCCCAGAAGACTGGAGAAAGACTAATGTAACACCGCTGTTTAAGAGAGGGAGGAAGAAGATGGGAAATTATAGGCCAGATAACCTGATCCCGGACCTGGGTAAGATCTTGGAGTCCAATATTAAGATGAAATTGTGGAGTACTTGGAAATGCATGGCAAAATAGGGCCGAGTTAGCATGGCTTTGTCAAAGGGAGGTCATGTCTGACAACTTTGTTAAAATTCTTTGAGGAGTCAATGAAAAAAATGAGACAAAGAAGAACCAGTGGACATGATTTATTTGGATTTCCAGAAAGCCCTTGACAAAGGTGCCTTATGGGAGGCTGCTAAATAAGCTAAGAGCCAATGGTGTTAGAGGCAAGGTACTGACATGGATAGAAGATTGGCTGACAGACAGAAGGCAGAGAGTGGGGATATGGGGGTCCTTTTCAAGATGGCAACTGGTGACTAGTGGTGTTCAACAGGGGTCAGTGTTGGGCCCACAACTTTTCACTATGTATATTAATGATCTGGAAGATGGAACTGAGGGCACGCTTGCCAAATTTTGTGGAGGATATGTAGATATGTAGAGGGACAGGTAGTGTTGAGGAAGTGGGGAGGCTGCAGAATGACTTGGACAGGTTGGAGAATGAGCAAAAGTGGCAGATGAAAAACAATGTGGGAAAGTGTGAGGTTATGCACTTTTGTAGAAAGAATTGAGGTGTAAACTATTTTCTAAATGGGGAAAGGCCTCGGAAATCTGAAGCACACAGGGACTTGGGAGTCCTGGTTCAGGACTCTCTTAAGGTTAACATGCAGGTTCAGTTGATAGTTAGAAAGACAAATTCAATGTTAACATTCATTTCCAAAGATCTAGAATACAAGAGCAGGGATGTATTCCTGAGGCTGTATAAGGCTCTGGTCAGACCCCATTTAGAATATTGTGAGCAGTTTTGAGCTCCATACCTAAGGAAGGGTGTGCTGGCCTTGGAGGGCCATAGAAGGTTCACAAGAATGATCCCACAAATTAAGGGTTTGTCATATGAGGAGCAGTTGAGGAATCTGGGTCTATACTTGATGGAGTTTAGAAGGATGAGGGGGATCTAACTGAAATTTACAGAATACTGAGAGGCCTAGATAGAGTGGACGTAGAGAGGATGTTTCCATGAGTGGGAGAGACTAGAACTCAAGGGTACAAGCTCAGTGTGAAGAGACATTCTTTTAAAACTCAGATGAGGATGAATTCCTTCAGCTGGAGGGTGGTGAATCTGTGGAACTCATTGCCACAGGGGGCTGTAGAGGCCAGGTCAGGATCAAGGATTATTGGGAAAAATCAGGATAATGGGGATGAGAATCATATCAGCCATGAAGACGGAGCAGACTCAATGGGCCAAATGGCCTAATTTTGATCTTGTATCTTATGGCCTGCAAAGAGTTAACTTTTAAAATGCTAAATGATCTTTAATTATGCAACCATGACTTTTGATTAAAGTTTTTTTTTGCTATGCTGGGATTTCTTGTGGCCAAGTGGGCCTGGAACTTATCAAAGGTCACAAGATGTTAGATGTAACAAACTGTCCTTGGCATTGAGGAGTTCTTTACAGATCTTAGGAGCCAGTGTCCCTTGTATGGGCATTATAATGTAAATTGTATGTACATACAGGCCGAAGCATGATTGAGTCTGGAGTGACCAATACCTCTGTCCTGGCTCTATTTGATTGGCCTAATCGAATGATGCAATTGGGGTTTATGATCAATTCATTGGCTGGTTACCAAGGAACATTTGGAGTTTAATTATGCTAACTCAAAAGTGCGAAAAACTTAGGGACTAAGCTAACATGGAGAGACTACATCTAGAAGAAGAAGATAACAAAGGGCTGGTTCCATGTGACAAAATCCTGGGCAGGTCTTAATTGCAAGTGGAAATCAATCGCAATCAAAGAATCATCAAATCCCTACAGTGCAGAAGGAGGCCATTCAGCCCACCAAGCTTGCACCTACAACAATCCCACCCAGGCTTTATCCCTTCAACCCCACATATTTACCCCACTAATCCCCCTAACCTACATATCTTAAGGCACTAATGGACAATTTAGTATTACCAATCAACCAACCTGCACATCTTCGGAGTGTGGAACAAAACTAGAGCACCCGGAGGGAGCCCACACAGACACAGGGAGAACATGCAAATTCCACATATACAATGATCCAAGGCAGGAATTGAACTGGCATTGTGCTAACCACTCTGCCACCATATTGCCAATTTAAGTAAAGGAACAGATAATGAGTATTTGGTTTATACATTGCAAGAACTTACTGTTGTTTACGTAGGTACAGAATGAAGGAAATTGTGTTTAAATATTTAAAGTTGTCTTTATTCACTGCAGAGGTTAAAACACACAGGTTTGTGCAACAACGTCTGGCTCCACCCCCAATCCATCCCAAAATCTGGGCCCCAGCCCTGATCACTCCTGTCTGGAATCACACAATCTGACTCAGAAGCTCAGGCGAGAAAGACGTGGAAGGAATTTGTCAGACATAAGTGAATATGGAGTGACAACTTCTGACGCAGATTGCCACTCTGAGGAAGTTATGGCTCCAATAATTTAGAATTAGATGAGATTTAGGTAAAATATTGACCCTTAGAATTAACCCTTAAAATCCCTTCACTTACCAAATTCCCAAGCTCACATTTTGTGTTGAATTGCAATCGGTCACCTTACTGTTTGCTTAACCATTTCAGCAATTTACATTTTTGTGACACAGTGAAAGGTCAGCAAGTAAAAGTGACAGGTTTTCTATTTTTTTTACAAAAATCAAAAGAAGAGATTAATTTAAATGAGAAAACACTGGAAATACTCAGCATTAAAATGGAACCTGTGTACTGCAGGAGTCCTAACTGAATATGCGTAACATACCACCTTAACATCCACCTCCCACCAAAAAAATCGAGAGCAATTGGCCTGCTGAATTTCCGGCAAGGCTGGAGTGTTGTGATCTAAAGTTTTATTTATTAATCACAAGTAGGCTTACATCCTGCAATGAAGATACTATGAAAATCCCCTAGACGCCACACTCAGGCATCTGTTCAGGTATACTGAGGGAGAATTTAGCATAACCAATGCATCTAACCAGCACGTTAGGACCGTGGAATCAAGTGTAGTAGAAACTTTCAAAAGGCAACCGGACATGTATCTGAGGTGGGACTATGATTCTCGGGCTCGAGAGCAGTTGAGTGAGCAGAAGGATCCCTAATTCTTCTCAACGATATCAACATCTGATAAACATGGATTTATAGCCAAGGAAATACTTTAAAAAGAGTGTCTCGGAGAGACAAGCAACATCAGATTATCATAATTTCTCCCACAAAGAAAAATCGCTTTAATGTAAGTGGAGCTGTTTTCTACCTCGAGTCTGTCGCAATGGGTGACTCACTTCGCCTTACGAGTAAAGCCAGTTGACCAACTGAATGGCAGAAAGCCAAACAAATGGGTGGGGAGAAGATCATATCGATAAAGAGGAAAGTTATACCTTTTCCCACATGGGACGATAAGGACTGTGTCTCTATGGAGGATGTCCAGATTGCATTGTCCAAACAGCAAAATGAAGCATCAATCCGGAACACTCGGCAGAAAAAGATTCGAAAGACAGAGCCGGATCTGACAACTTCGGGCAATAACTGCAAAAGCATCAGTCCGTAAGCAAACTTGCACATTTTAGACTGGGGCAGCTTCACACTGCAGTACATTGGGGCACTGAATTTATTGGCAGCTTGTAAACCTGCCCAACTGGCAGAAATAAACCCGTCCCTTTACTATAAATTAACATGATATATAGAAACAATGTACAAGGGTAAGGGGGGGGGGGGGGGGAAAGGGCAAGAGGCACTAAGTCATAATGCTCATTTGGAAAGACGATACAGGCAATGTTGACTAATTGCCTCCTCCTACGTCTTAACAATTTTGTGATTTTTTCCCCCCCAGAATACAATAAAAAGCTTATCGCATTACACATTTACAGAAATCTGTATATTACAATGAATCGCGGTGAAATGGTTCATTACCTATTCTAGAAAGCTGCCAGTTACTTGCATTCAACTCCTTTCAATCCCAAGTTTACGGCGTGTGAGCTCAGCACATTGTGTAGGTGGGAAGACACTTCCTGCGTCTGATCGTCGCGATTATTTGAAGCTCTGCAGCACCTCCTAGTTGCTTGTTAGTTAATCATTCGAGGCCCTACAAATCGATCCCACTTTTCATCCAGTTAAGAGAGGACAACTCAAATACGATGGAAGGGAGGCAGCAATTCGTTTTCCAAACACTGAATTGGGAAAGAGCAGAAAACAAATGTCACGCTTCAAAAAAAATTGCCCCTTAGAGTCCTGAGATGTGTAGGTTAGAGTGATTAGCGAGTAAACGTGTAGGGAGGGATATGGGGGTAGGACCTGGGTGGGATTGTGGTCGGTGCAGACTCGATAGGCCAAATGGCCTCTTTCTGTACTGTAGGGTTCCTATGATTCTAACAATGACGGAGTGGCAGTACTTTCACCCCAGAATCTGAAGGTCATTGGTTCAAGTTTTTCTTGAACTTCACCATAAAATCTAGGCTGACACTCAGGTCGTGACAGAGGGAGTGCTGCAGTGTTGAAGGTGCATTCTTTGGGATGGCTTTTTTTTCCAACTGTTTCCCTTTTGAAAAAGAAAGTTGTGAGGAAATTTGATATAGGTATGGGCAGGATGGTAGCCAGGGACTCGGATTCGATTCTTAGCTTGGGTCACTGTCTGTGTGCAGTTTGTATGTTCTCCCTGCATCTGCGAAGGTTTCCTCCCACAATCCAAGGATGTGCAGGTTAGGTGGATTGGCTATTCTAAATTGCCCCTAGTGTCAGGCGACTAGCAGTATAAATGCATCGGGATAGGGCCTGGAAGGGATTGTGGTCAGTGCAGACTTGATGGGCCAAATGGCCTCCTCCTGCACTGTAGGATTCAATGAAACCATGAGGGGACATGTTTAGGATAAAGAGGGAGAAACTGTTTCCACTTATGAAAGGACCAGGAACAAGACGACACAGATTCAAATCAACCAACAAAAGAAGCGAAGGTGACGCCTGGGGGTCAAGACCTGGAACCCACTGCCTGAAGAGTATGGGGAAGGTCTGTTCGATTAGACTATTATCTGAAAAGGAAGAAGGTGGAGAGTTACAGGGAAAATATGAGGGAATGGCACAGGGTGAGTTGCTCATTCGGTGAGTTGGTGCAGATATAGTGAGCCAAGTTACCTCCTCTTGCTCTGTAACAATTCTGTGATCTTGTGATTGTTGAACCAACTGCCCTCTCATTGAGAGATCCCATAACAATATTTCTAAGAAAACAAAGCTCTCCATGTAAGAGTTAGGGTTATGGTTACGATTAGCTTTTAGATTAGGGTTAGGCTGAAGGTTAGTGTCATTAATGTAGCTTTGTTAGCCCAATTGTCGGAATTTATTGCTAATTTCTATACAGTTTTCTGTTATGCCTCAGATTTTATCGGTTAATATTAATCCTTCTGCCGGGCTCTTAATTTCAGTAGGGGCACCATGTTTCTCTTCTGATATCATTAAATAATGTATAGCTTGCTTTATTTTATATATATATGATATACTAATTCTGTAAAAATATATTTTTGAACAGGAAATAGCTGTGAAAATGGACAGAATTCATCTCCATTTTAAAATTGCACTAAATTTTGAGAATTGTATTTGGGATTAATTTAACAAATCATTATTTAATTAAAAGACTGGGGGATAAGAAATAATGTGAAAGGGTACAGTAATGAGTTAAGAATGTATATTAGTGATAATTATTAATAAAAACAGATGTAACAAAGCACAAAATGAAATGCAGTATATAGAACTTTAATGGAAATTATTAAGTTATATTATTTTCTCATGAGTAAACCAACTAAAAAGGAACCCACCTGATAGTATGTGCAATTTGTAGCTCTAAATCTACTGAACTTTTTTCTGAAGGATAGTCCTTTTGTGTGAGAAAAATTATGCCGAATTTAAAAATTGAGGAAAAGAAGAAAACAGCTTACTGGAAAATGTGCTCAAAATATAATATTTGAGACCAAAGGCTTTTTTAATGTGGCTCGAAGCACCTTCACTGGGGTCATCATTCCCAACAGGTCACGTTTCGTGAATTACAACGCTCATCAGGGGAAAATCCACTCATTAAAAAAAAACAAAATCTCAACTATAAGGAGCACAATTGTTTTTGTCAGTAAAAATCTAAAAGTTTTTCTGATATGTTCAGAATGAAGAACCATTTGAAGGTTTCCATAAAAATTGGAGGGAAACAGAGAAGCTGTGTGTTGTGCTGCTCTGGAATCTTTCAGCTCCAAATGCCACTGGTGCAGCTATCAAAACAAATGCTCCTGATTAATTGCATAGCAACACAACATGTTTTGCTTATGCTAATTTGTTCACATTTAAAGGTGCTCCTTCTGAGTTGGTTGGTATGTAATCTCAGACTTCTGTATCTTTTTCCCGACGGAAGGTGGAAGAGAGAATGTCTGGGGTGCATGGGGTCCTTAATTATGCTGGCTGCTTTGCTGAGGCAGCGGGAAGTGTAGACAGAGTCAATGGTTGGGAGGCTGGTTTGCGTAATGGATTGAGCTACATTCATGACGTTTTGTAGTTCCTTGCGGTCTTGGGCAGAGCAGGAGCCATACCAAGCTGTGATACAACCAGAAAGAATGCTTTCAATGGTGCATCTGTAAAAGATGATGAGAGTCATAGCTGACATGCCAAATCTTCTGACAAAGTAAAGGCGTTGGTGAGCTTTCTTAACTAAAGTTTCAGCATTCGGGGGTCCAGGATAGATTGCTGGTGATCTGGACACTAAAAACTTGAAGCTTTCGACCCTTTCTACTTCATCCGATTGATGTAGACAGGGGCATGTTCTCCTTTATGGTTCCTGAAGTCGATGACAATCTCCTTCATTTTGTTGACGCTGAGGGAGAGATTATTGTTGCCGCACCAGTTCACCAGATTCTCTATCTCATTCCTGTACTCCGTCTCGTCATTGTTTGAGATCCAACCCATTATGATGGTGTTGTCAGCAAACTTGAAAATCGAATTGGAGGGAAATAGGTTATAATGTAAATCAATGGCAGAGTTAGCATTGGGAATAAGGATTCAAGGTTAAGATTAGAATTAATGTTAGAATTAGGATTAAAGATAGAATTAAAGGTGGGAGCTAAACATTTGAAAGTCAGGGATTGGGATCAGAGAGAGTATTCACTATTTTGTTTTCTTTAATGGCATTATTTGGACCAGGTTAATGCTGCATGTGTCACTCGTAGGTTAGGTTTGAGGATTTGGGCAGGTAAGGAAACGCCCCTTTAATTCTATTCCCGTACTAGGGTTAATAGCATCAAACGACTGCCACTTTTCTGGCTCTTGGTCAGCATTCCTGTCTGCCTATAATTTTAAATAATTTTAAAATATTTAGACCGTGAGCCAGAAAAGTGCCAGTTGTTTGACTCATAGTTCCCATGTTACAACAGTAAGTACATTTCTAAAATACTTCATTGGCTTTAATTCTTGAATCTGTCACTAAGCATGTGATAGCATGATACTTAGAAGATCATAATATAGCTAGACAAAGTCAACACAATTTTTCTTCAGAGAAATAGTGTTGTTAAATCAATTATTGTTTTTTGAGGGGGTATCTAACATGGAGACAAAGGGGAATCAATGAATGAGGTTTATTTGCATTTTAAAAGGCATTCACTGAGGTGCCACAAAGATGATGTTAGTACTCACGTGTAGAGTTTTTTTTCCAGAGACTAAGTATTGAGCTTAACTTTAGCTAATATAAAGACTCTTGACACAGTATCCCAGTGAAAGATATTTCTTTATTGACCAATGCATACTGGGAGAGAACGGCTGGGCAGTCCAACTTCTCTCTGAAGTTACAGCACATCGGCAATATAATTATACAATTTGCAAAAGTTAATTTACATGTCCACTGGCTCATCCCAGTTGGAAATGAATCAATCATCATTAGTTCAAGTCAGTTATAATTAGCAAATGTCACATTCTTTGGCCAATTAGAGATATTCTTTGACAGCATGGGAACAATAAAGTCTAGTTGTTTCAGCCTGACTTTCCCATGGCCATCTGGCCTTAACTCTTACTTGGCTTATTCATTAGTTGTCTGGTGTCCCTGTTCAATGTCTTGTTCACTGACCTGGTGATGAGTTATGCTTCTATATGTATTGTTATAAGGCATGTGGTTCACTTCAACAGCCTGTTTTTCCAGGATGCCTTAGAACCTTATGCCATTAGCCAAGCTGTATTCTTCTTCTAGAATGCAGTTTTCAGAAGTACATGTTTAAAGTCTCTAACTGTGGTTATATGTGTTTCTATGCAGACAGTACTTATGTAAAATATATATAAAGCAGTCTGTCATTCTTATCCTAAGCTAATCCATTCTGTTCTAATAGACTTTATTAGTGTTTTAAATCCCAGAGTATTTTGAAGTCCTGTAACATCAAGCAATTGGGGATTGGTTAATGGACAGAAAACAGTAGATAAATAAATGGATCATTTTCGGGTTGTTAGGTTGTAAAGCATGGTGTGCTGCAAGTTGTAGTACTTATGTCACAGCTATTTACTATCTAAATTAGTGACGTGTCAGGAGCTAAGGTTGCTGGTGATACAAAGTTCATTGGGAAAGTAGGCTGTAAGGAGATTGCAAATAGCTTGCAAATGGATATAGACAGGTTAAATGTACAAAAAAATGGCAGAGGAGATACTATGCATCAAACTTTGGTAGGAATTGGGATGTGCTTTCAGAAAAAAAACATGTGTTTTCTTTGTTTTTATGTGATATCCCATTAACACCAGGATGAATTGGGGAATATTTTAAAAGTGGGTTAATTGGTTTTCTGATTATGACATCATTATGTTACAAGAAATACTGATGGGACCTTAGCTTGCCTTGAATGACTAAGAAACAAAGGGTAAACAAAAAACTAATTACAGTGGGATTGGTTTTCAGCCCGTGTTTTCTGTTTGGCAGTTCAGGACATACTGAAAATTCATGTGAAAGATAAACAAGCAAGGTTCTCTTTGAATGGAACACTTATGTTTGGCAGCTTTTCAACAAATCCTTACGGTGCAGCAGGTCTCAAAGAATAGAACAAAAACTGTGTCATTATGTGTTATATAATTGGAAAACATAGAGATTTGAAGACTGGAAAGGCAAACAGTTACTGATTGGGCAGGGCACTTTGCTATATTTTTGGTATTACAAAGCCCACCAGACTGTTTGAAGGGTTCAATAAAAGGAGTCTCTGGGAATTTTGTGGCAGCTTTCTCATCATATAGACGTTCCCAACTTTGATACACGGGTCCCTGGAGACCATTCATGGAGTGCAAGAAGCTGGAGGCGGCCAAGTGGTTAGCAGATGCCATTTGAATGCGCAAAGTTCAAAAAGAATTAGAAAAATCAAATGGGTCAATTAGAACAAGACCTTTTGGAACACTGGATGTATATTTGTGCATGAGGATGTGTGTGTGTGCATATGTGTTAGGATATGTGTGTTGTATCAGGGTGAGCATGCGGATGAGTGTTTGTGTTACAATGATTGTATGCGTGTGTTAGGATGTGTGTGTCCATGTCTGTGAGGATAGGGTGTGTGAGAGAAGTGAGTGAGGGAGCTGTACATGTGTGTGTTAATATGAGAAAGACACGAGTAAGACATGAGTATTTATGTGAATGCAATAGATGAGAGTGAGAGTGCGTGTGAGGAGATGTCTGTGTCTGTTATGAGAATCAGCTTTCCTGCATCATCCCTCCCATTAACAATGACAAAGAGTAAGAATTAAGTAATTTTTAAATAAGATAACTTTTTAATTATTATCGGATTACCCACCCCCAAAGTGGGTACTACTTCCAGGGATTAATGTTAAGCAGTCCTGGGAGGATGGCTTGGCCTGGGGTTAATGTGAGGGTGCCGTTGTAGCTGCTGGAGCATAATGTGGGAAAATGTGAAACTGTCCACTTTGGTAGGAAGAATAGAAAGGAGGAATATTATTTAAATGGATAAAGATTACAGAATTCAGGGATCTGGTTATGCTGGTACACAAATCATAAAAAAGGTTAGTGTGCAGATACAGCAACTGATTAGGAAAGCCAGTGGAATGCTATCATTTACTGTAAGGGGACTGGAATATAAATGTAGGAATGTTTTACTACAGTTGTATAGGACATTGGTGAGACCACATCTGGACTACTATGTACTGTTTTGATTTTGTTATTTAAGAATGGGTTAAATGCTTTAGAAGCAGTTCTGAGGAGCTTAACTCAACTGGTATCCGGGATGAGGATGGTTATCTTATGATAAAAGATTGGGTTTGTACCAATTGGGAGTTTAGAAGAATAAAAGGTGACGTTATTGAAACATACAAGATCCTGAGGGAACTTGACAGGGTGCAGGCTGAAAGGATGTTTCTCCTTGCGGGAGAGACGAGAACTAGGGAACACAGTTCAAACATAATTGGTCTTCCAGATAAGGTATAGATAAAATATTTTCTCTGAGGTTGAGAGTCTTTGGAATTATCTTCCCGATTGTTGAGGCAGGATCAATGAATACTTTTAAGACAGAAGTAGATAGATTTTTAACTTAATAAGGGAGTCAAAGATTTTTGGGGTGAGTGGGAATGTGGAGCTGGAAGTGCAATCAGGTCACCCTCCAGACTACGGCATTCTACGTGCTTTTTCCCATCAGGATAAAGCATTCCACAATCGGTTAACTTCTCCGCAGCAGGAACATTCCAGTTGTTTTCTGATTCTGGACACATGTAAAACTGATACTTGTATTGTCATCATGCCCTGAAAACTCTTCCTTATCTCCCATTTACTGCAAGAGTCTCACAATACCAAGTTAAAGTCTAACAGATTTATTTGGTAGCACAAGCTTTCGGAGAACTGCCCCTTTATTGGGTGAGACTCACCTGATGAAGGGGCAGCACTCCAAAAGCTCGTGCTACCAAATAAACCTGCTGAACTTTAACCTGGTGTTGTGAGGCTTCTTACTGTGCCTACCCCAGTCCAACGCGGGCATCTCCACATCATGGTTACCCACCCATTTATTGTATGAGTGTAAAAAAGGGGTGGACTTTACAAAACCCTCTCATGTGTGCATTTGAAAATAAATTTGAGCCTTTTATTTTCATCTTACTTTGGGTTTACTGTGCAAGTTATTAAGAGTGGATTGGAACATTTCCAAATTTAAAGGTTGGGGAAAATACATCACCATTTATAAAGGGCGAAATCAGAATAAAAAAACTTTTCTGTTTATGGATGGTAGAGAATGGGAAAATCAGGGCAGTTTAAAATGATTCTTTCTGTCTGTGACATATTATACAAAGACAAATAGCATTTTCATTTATACTTGTAAATTTCTTATCAATATTTATTCAAAGTGAAAACATGCTGTTTTTCCATAAAGTGATACAGTTCATTATTTTTACATTTTCTTGAACATACATAATTCATGCAAAATTGATGCATAAAATCTGAATATGCAAATACAAGAGATACAAAGAGGAAAAAAAACCCAGAAAATGTTAAAAAATATAATTATAATTCTGAGTTAGGTCTATTTTGAAATTTTATTATTGATTAATTTGAATACATCTACTTAAGTTATATATGCAAATTATGCATTTAACCAGAGATATTTAGCAATTTACCATGTACCAAGCTCCTTCCTTCCCTTAAGAATAACATTACATTTGTTTGTAATCCATGTTACTATTTTAACTTTTTAAGTGACCATCTTTTTCTTTCTCAGTGTGCAGCTGTAGTTGCAGAGATGGATATATTCTCTAATCCGGTAATATTGGGGTACCTACTTATAAGCAATTACATTAGCAGCAAGTTCTTTAATAGATTTAAAATAAATTTCCATTAACATACGTAACTCTTTGGAATTAAGGATAGTGCACCCAAGTGCCCTAAATTTGTTGGAATAGTATATCTGGCAGCCAATACCATTAATTGAACATCTTAGTTTCTTGTTTGTATTGCACTATTGCTGGAATTTTGATCTGTTAATGACAGGGAGGTCAATGATGAATCAGGGACTTGCAGATAATGTACCTAATGGCTTACCATGCTGAACAACCACATGACACACTCAAGTACTGAGAACAGATAGTATTGGCAGGATTCTCCAGCACACTCTTTGTAACACTGTAACATGTCTATGAATGACACTAGTGCAACACTGCATAAACAGATTCTTAAGTAATTTGAAGGAAGCCAATGGCAGTGCTGCTCTGTCAGCAATTGGGAAGGTAAAAGTGCATTTGAGTTATGGCAGTATATGCAAAAAAGGTCTTGAATAAGGATAGTGTAATTAATCATGTCGAAGGATGAAGGATAGAAAGGAAAAGTGAGATAGGTATTTGGAAATAAAACAGAAGGCTATATTGATAGGGTGAGATGTGATGGTGGAGGCAGATTTGAACATAGCTTTCAGAAGAGATTTATTAGAGTTGAAAAGACAGTGGAGTGGCACTAGATGAACTGCACTGAGACACAACAGGCTGAATGGCTGCCTCTCATGCTATAATCATCCTATAATTCTGTAAGAAATAGAGTGGGACAGAGCTCATTCGGAGCAAGCCTTTCAGCACTAATGGTCTTTTTCAGAGCTGTAAATTCTATGTAAGAAGGGAGAATACACAATGGTCACAGTCTAGATTATTTTATTTGTGACTCCAGTTTGGGGCATTTTTAGGGTTGTATACAGAAGTGGAAATTTGACAGTAGAGATCCACACACAAAGTAATGGTAGGACATGGATTTGGAAGGTAACCCGTTCAACAACTTGAAGACGAAACGGAACTTGCTGATAGAATGTTAGTTTTCAGGTACAGAGGGCCTAAAGGTAGGTTTTGAGAGAGGAGTGACAATAACTATTTTGAAAGGAGTGTGTCAATAGTTGAGAGGGAAATATTTACAAAATAATTTCACATACACTGTAATTGTATTAATGCTGCAAGACTATTTCATTTTGGTTTAACTTTACAGTTAGTATAAATGGACTCAAAATGTATACATATTGAAATCAGGAAAATGGACATCACGTGTTCTGCTACTAGGGAAGTCTTCAACTTCCAGCTCAAATCAAAACCCATTATTTTAGTTTTGCTGATCAGATTTACTTTCCTATTTTGCTTTTTGTTTCATAAAGTGAATGCAGCTTCTGTTAATGCACAGGAATCGGTGTCAGTCTTCAACGTAATTAAGTAAATATGTTCGATGAAGGAATCCAGACCCCACATTCTCTGTCTGTCAGTCAGAGCATCTAATGATTGTATCAATTGAATATTGCATGACTTGCCTGGAAAGAAGGACACAAACAATAATATACTCCAATGCCTAAACACTGGCAGCTTTACCACAGCATTAAATTACTTCAAATAAAGATATGATAGAGAAAAAAGCAGATTAGTTTTAAAAAGTGACTGAACTGCATCAAATTACTTTTGAGAGAAAAAAAAATTCAGAAATTTTCACGTTAAAATGTCAACACGATGTGACAAAAACAATGACAAGGTTTTTTGGGGTTATAGATGCAATTCTCATGCGTTTGATAACTCTATTACATTATATTTTCATAATTTAGTTATTGCTCTCTCCTTTCTGTCATCTTATCAAACAATTTTATACAGAATTGGACTGATTTCACTTTGAGTTTTATTCTTGAGTATATTGAACCAAAATGGTAGATTCCTGAGGAGTAACTGCACTAGGACAAAAGAGATTAAGTGCACTTTGCCCTGATTTCCTGCTCTTTCTCTTTTGCATGAGGTGCTGCATTGGTGAAATTAGATCTGATTGGATGCTGCCTTCAAATGTGTGTGGTTTATTTTTAAACTGTGCCAGAGATGTTTTATGTATTACAGAATGCTCTTCAGAACAGATTCTCACATTTTCATGTAATTACTGTAAGATACAGTATAGTGATTTGCATATTTTTTATTTTGGCAAAATCCTTTACATTAATTCAAACATACTCACCATACAGGTCTTCAATTTCATGTTTAGGAGTAGAAAATGGTGGACCTGTGAAAGCAAAGCAATCAGGCAAATTCTTTGTAATGATTATGTTTGTTGGCCAATGATAGCCTGTCAGAGGTAAATTCCCTCAAATAATCTTTGAATAGATAAGTCTCTTGGGTTTCAAAGCATTCTTTATTTAGTTCAGTATGTCTGTAAAACAATGCAAGTGTCCATCATAAAACAGGAGAGTTGGAGACAGTCATATGTTGGGAGGAACAATACAAGGCATAATAGAGATTAGTGAGAAATGGCTACAGAAAAATCAGAACTGGGAATTAAACATCGTGTGGTATAAAATATAGCAACAAAAGAGAGGTGAGGTAATTGTGCTTTTAGGGTTAACACCTCCTTGTTCTTCTGCCTGTGATTGTGAACACTTGTATTTTCCCCCCACTCCTTGCACAGCTGTTCTCCCTCCCCACCCTCCCAAAAGTCTCAGGTCAAACTTCAGACCTATGTTGTGATGGCTGCATGAGCCCCACAGCACAGTTCTGTCCTGATAGAGACTGTTGAGTGGCACCAGGAAGAAAGAGGCCCCTGTACTTCCCAATGCCAGGTGCAGTATTGATCTAATGCAGTTACTCAGGAGGATCCATGGATCCAGCAGCATAGTGCTATCCGTGAAGATAAGCTCGGCATGAGGATTGAAGGCAGGAACTAATCTGTCTTGGCAGAGTGATGTACATCAGGAGCAGCACAACACCATGTCAGAAAGGCTTTGCACTGTTGTAAAGTCTCTTGTGAACTGAGGGTCATATTGTATATGTCACTCTTTATCCATCAGGTTTCAGACCGATATAATGTCACACTGATGTGATGTAAGATTGAAAGACCAACAGAATGCTGGTGGGCAGCTTTTTAAATGAACATTCATGAGATGCAAGTTAATGCAAATAGTATGCACGCCACAAGCCAGTGGCCACCCGCTATTAACCTGTAATAGGGGGCATTTTAGTGTGATTTTTATGCTGGTAAAATTATGACTTTTTGGCTTCCATTAGGTGCTCCATTCCTGCCTGCCAACAAACGTGCTTTGAGAGAGATGGGAGAATTCTGTTCTAAATCTTGTCTGCTGGGTTATTTTTAAACTGAACCACTCATGAACGAAAATGTGGCTCTATACACACACTTTCTTAGCTCACAAACAACTTTGAGGAAATGCCTTTTACGATTACTCAATACCCCCACCCTGGATGGAGCTGACTTCTGCCCCCACTCCAGCCAGCCATAGACAACACAACTAATCAAGTGTTATTGTTAATCTGTTTTAATTCATAGACAGCGCAAAAATGTAGCTGGGTGGGGAGAGAATGGGAGTTGGTGGTGGCAAGAAACTCCACTTGCTTTGTCCATTTGTAGGCTGCTATACTTTATTTTGCCATGTGTTTTTCCTGGACACTTTCCAAAGAACAGCTTCTCTTTTCTACTAAATCTAGTCTCGGAGAGCAACTTCTAAATCCTTCCAATGCAGGAATTTGTCAACTGGGAATATGAATGAGATGACAGATCCTACCAGCAGGTCAAAATAGACTTGAGTTGTAAACTTCCCTCAAAATAAGTCGTCTGATTTTCAAAGCCTTAAGCTTCTTGAATCTAATGTGTGAATATAATTCAATCTAAAATGGCGGCATGGTGGCACAGTGGATAGCATGGCCATCTCATAGCGCCAGCCACTTCGTTTTGATTCCTGGCTTGGGTCACTATCTGTGCTGAGTCTGCATGTTCTTACTGTGTCTACGTGGGTTTCTTCTCTAACAAAAGACATGCTTGTTAGGTGCATTGGCCATGCTAAAATCTCCCTCAGTCTACCTGAACAGGTGCCAGAGTATGGCAACGTGGGTATTTTCACAGTAACTTCATTGCAGTGTTAATGTAAGCCTACTTGTGACACTAATAAATAAACTCCTTTTTAGAATTAGAAAAAGAGTAACAATCCCAAAATTTGTACAGGGGTGAGAATCACTTGTAAGCCAGACTGAGTTTTTAAACTTTTTGCTCTGGGTCTTCAGTTGTATGTGTGTGACAGGTTTCTTTCTTCAAAGGATATTAGTGAACCAGTAATATTTTGGAATGACAATACGGCAGCATTGACTGTATTCTTTTCTGGTCCGAATTATAAACTATCTGGTTATGGAATTCAGATTTCACAATTTGCCATGGTGCATTTTTAACTCAACCGCTTGGTTGCTAGCAGATATCATAAACACTACACTGTAATATCCATACACTGACACTTGTGAATTTACAAGTTGAGAACATCACTTGAAAATGTTACCCATTATTTCCTGCAACCTTCACTCTTGCAGCAGCTATATCATGCCCTTTGAATAATCCCTTCCTGATCAAAAGCCATCTTGCTTTTGCTCTCTTTTTTAAAAAATCCTTTTAGGGTCGAGAGCTTCAAGTTTTTAGGTGTCCAGGTTGCTAACAACCTGTTCTGATCCCCCCATGTAGACACTATAGTTAAGAAAACACACCAATGTCTCTGCTTTCTCAGAAGATTAAGGAAATTTGACATGTCAGCTACGACTCTCACCAACTTTTACAGATGCACCATAGAAAGAATTTTTTCTGGTTGTATCACAGCTTGGTATGGCTCCTGCTCTGTCCAAGACCACAAGAAACTTCAAAAGGTTGTGAATGTAGCCTAATCCATCGCACAAAGCAGCCTTCCATCCATTGACACTGTCCACACTTCCCACTGGCTCGGCAAAGCAGCAGCATAATTAAGGACCCCACACACCCTGGACATTCTCTCTTCCACCCTGTTCCATTGGGAAAAAGGTACAGAAGTCTGAGATCATGTACCAATTGACTCAAGAACAGCTTCTCCCCTATTGCCATCAGACTTTTGAATGGACCTACCTGGCATTAAGTTGATCTTTCTCTATATCCTATCTATTAACACTACATTCTTGTTCCCTTCTCTATGAACAGTATGCTTTATCCGTATAACGTGCAAGAAACAATACTTTTCACTGTATGCTAATACATGTGACAATAATAAATCAGATCAAAACCATTATTTTCTCTGCAAGGACTTTGTTTCTCTTTGTGTGAAATGTTACAAAAAAGTCAGATAGTGCAACTTTTGTTGGTATTAAAAAAATACAAGTGTCACAATCTGTGACTCTACAATATAGATACAGTTAAACGATTAATGATTTTACAAATTTATTTAATTTTATTCACTTAATTGTTCTTACTGTTACATCAAATTTGGCAAGAAACTAAACTATAATTACAATCCAATTTGTACTCTAGAGAGCTTTAAAATGGTCACACACTTGCTCTGGATAGCTCAGTTTATGTAATTTACTTCAATAAAATTTGCACATTTCAGTACTGCACAACAAAGTATCAAGGAAACAACAGCATTACACCAAACTGTTTAAGCAATTTTACACTGGGAATTTTTTAACTCATTCAGTAATTATTTTTGCCTGATCAGCAACTTCAGAAATAGCATTTCCGTTATTCAGACTATAACTTGTGAATTTATTCAGATTATAATTTATGAATTGCTAAAACCTGGCTAAATTCTAAGCATCACAAAAAATGGGCAAAAGAGAAGTAAAAAACTGCTGCCAAAACCAATCTGAGTAAGTGCTTGTCATTTTATCTTTCCATCCCACTTTCACTCTGTCCTTTGCCTCCTACACCTGTTCCAATTAACCTCAGCTTGCCAGGGAAGCTGCCTGCTGAGCTCTTGGGGCGCCATTGCACAGAGGCCCTGTAAGTGGAATCCCTAATGGGGTGGTAAGACATTAAGACATTGACAGAACTAGCAGCATTCATTTAAATGAGTTTTAAAATTTATGAACTAACAAGAAGCAATATAAAGAACAAAGAACAATACAGCACAGGAACAGGCCCTTTGGCCCTCCCTGTCTGCACCAATCATGTGTTCCTAACTAGACCATCTGTTTGTATCCCTCTATTCCTAGTCTGTCTCAATAAGTCTTAAATGATCCTAGCGTGTCTGCCTTAACCACCTTGCTTGGTAGTGCATTCCAGGCCCCCACCACCCTCTGTGTAAAATACAACCCCCGCATATCCGTATTGAACCTTGCCCCCCCCCCCCCCACCCCAACCTTGAATTTGTGACCCTTTGTGTTCATCATTTCTGACCTGGGAAAAAGCTTCCAACTGTTCACCCTATCTACGCCCTTAATAATTTTATAAACTTCTATTAGGTTGCCCCTCAACCTTGTCTTTCCAGGGAGAACAACCCGGGTTTACTCAATCTCATCTCATAGCTAATACCCTCCATACCGGGCAACATCCTGGTAAACCTTTTCTGCACGCTCTCGAAAGCCTCCACTTGCTTCTGGTAGTGTGGCGACCAGAACTGGATGCAGTATTCCAGACATGGCTTAACCAACATTCTATATAACTGCAACATCACATGTCAACTTCTATACTCTATGCCCCGTCCAATAAAGGCAAGCATGCCATATGCCTTCTTCACCACCTTTTCCACCTATGCTGCCACCTATAAGGATCTGTGGACTTGCACACCCAGATCCCTCTTGTGTCTATACTCCTGATGGTTCTGCCATTTATTGTATAGCTCCCTCCCTGCATTAGATCTATCAAAATGCATCACTTTGCATTTATCTGGATTAAACGCCATCTGCCATTTCTCTGCTGAATTTTCCAGGCTATCTATATCCTGCTGTATTCTCTGACAATGTTCATTACTATCTGCAACTCCAGCACTCTTTGTGTTGTCCGCAAATTTAATAATCAGACCAGCTACATCTTCTTCCAAATCATTGAAATATATCACAAACAGCAGGGGTCCCAGTACAGAGCCCTGCGAAATACCACTAGTCACGGACCTCCAATCAGAAAAAGACCTCTCCACTGCTGCCCTCTGTCTTCTATGGCCAAGTCAGTTCTGTAGCCATCTAGCTAGTTCACCTTTGATTTTGTGAGATTTAACCTTTTGCGCCAGCCTGCCATGAGGGACCTTGTCAAATGCTTTACTAAAATCCATGTAGACGACATCCACGACCCTTCCCTCATCAATCATTTTTGTCACCTCCTCAAAAACTCAAGCAAATTTGTGAGGCATGACCTCCCTTGTACAAAACCTTGTCATCTATCGCTAATGAGACTATTCACTTCTAAATGTGTGTAGATCCTATCTCTGAGAATCTTCTCCACAATTTCCCTACCATGGACGTCAAGCTCACTGGCCTATAATTACCCAGGTTATCCTTGCTACCCTTCTTAAATAACGGGACCACATTTGCGATCCTCCAGTCCTCTGGGACCTCACTTGTGTTCACTGAAGAAACAAAGATTTCTGTTAGAGGCCTAGCAATTTCATAGAACCCTACAGTGCAGAAAGAGGCCCTTTGGCCCATCGAGTCTGCACTGACCACAATCTCACCCAGGCCCTACCCCCACATCCCTACATATTTTACCTACTAATCCCTCTAACCTAAGCATCCTAGTACACTAAGGGGCAATTTTAGCATGTCCAGTCAACCTAACCTGCACACCTTTGGACTCTTGTCTCTCTCAGTAATCTAGGACAGATGCCATCTGGTCCTGGAGATTTGTCTACCTTAATGCTTCCCAAAATACCTAACACTTCCTGCCTTGTAATTGTGATTTGTTCTAACGGATCTACACATCCCTTCGAGACACTACCAATCAATGTGTTCCTCTCCTTTGTGAATACAGATACAAATTATTCATTTAGGATCTCACCTACTTCCTTGGATTCTAAGCATAATTCCTCTTCTTTGTTCTTGAGAGGTCCGACTTGTTCTCTGACACCCCTCTTATTCCTAATATATGTATAAAATGCCTTGGGATTCTCTTTAATCCTGTATGCCTAGGACATTTCATGACCCCTTTTTGCCCTTCTAACTCCATATATATATTTACACATATGAAATGCAGTATTTGATTTAAACAAGTGATTATGATTGTAAAACACATATGCTGATATTTTGAATGTATTATTGATTTTAAGGATTGTTCACTTAGTCAAGAAGCATTTTACACCAAGATATCATGGTAAAAGTCATTAGGGCAAAGCCATATTTCTAGGGAATATATGGGCCTTGGAAATATGCAAGTTTTATCAGTAACGTTTCCGAAGGAGAACATTTAGAACACTTAATCATACTTCATGAATAGGATTTATTCACTGTCCAGACAAGATAGACTGGCACCCAGACGTGGGGTCACAAGTTATTTTGGTTAGACAGTGACCTTAAAGGGAACCCATCAGAACATTTATTTGAACTCTGAGCTGAGTGTCTTAGGTTACTAGGCAAACAGGATGTGAGGTTTGCCGAGAGAGGAGTCAGCTTCTGGATTTCATGGACTAATAAATACCATTATGCTGAAGGGTGGAATTCGATTGGCTGAAATATTTGCTGTGTACTATTGTTGATTTGTTTATCCTGAAGATGATCGATTTAAAGCTACTGAAAGGCAGGAATGATTGATCTGTTTTTGATTGTATATATTAGATTCATTGGAGAGGTTTTGTTGCTCAATGTCAGAGTTGCCTAATTCTTTGATAAACTCCGGGCAGCTGCTGGTTCAAATAAAGTTGCATCTTTATACGGAGATACCTGTCTCATGAGTCTGGTATTGTCTAAACTTTGGGCAGTACTGGTTACCTTGGGTACCCCACAACATGCCCTGGTCTCCCAGTGTACTGAGAGACCTCCTGCTGAACCTCCCCACTATCCCCCGAGAACATTGGGCACTGCCCAGCCCTACCCTTGACCATCTGGGGACTTCACTGGCCTTTGATTCCCCCAGCAAGGTCATCACACCTGGTTCCCATGGGGGGGGGGGGGGAAGGTGTGGTGGCAGTGGTGGTGGAGGAGGGACAGAGGGAGGGGCGGAACGACACATGATTCTTGTCAGGGAGAACCTCAGCCAGTAAGGTGGTAACAGGCAAGTGAGCACGGATGATAACATCTGGAACTCGTTAATGACATTCAAAGCATATCATTAGTATTTAAATTGGCTTCACGCCCTTTCTGGATATGAAGCTGATTTCGCCAGCAACACTGTGGTGCTAAGACTTAGAGAGATGAAAAACCGGGCATGAACCTGATTTTTCGTCTCCTGCCTAATCTTATCACCTCGCTTCACTGAAGGTTGGATGGGACGTGGTCGTAAGATTGCAGTCAAACATTTCACTTTCAATAAGAAATATGCACTTGTTTTATTTCTTACATTTGTTACTCAGCTGAACTATCTCAGCCACATCCAATTATTTTTCCTGGCGAGCACTGTTATCCTGCTCCTATTTCTTATGTTATTACACTAGTTTCTATTACGTGCAGTGTAAAGAATACAATGGCACTCTTCTAATTTCTGGGTATTTAATGTGAACACCTAACTCCTTGCATGCGCTGACCCTTGATAGGACGTCTCCCACACCCCAACAGTTTTCCTCATCAACCAACTGACATCCCCCCACCCTGCAGTGACCTCCTCTCTTATGGGCCTGCAGCCCCTACCCAGAGTTGTCTCCACTCAATCCATGAACCCAACCTGGGTTGACTGATGGACCCAAACCAAACCATTCCCAGATATGGATTGACAACCCACCCCCAATACCCATGCCCCCTTGCAAAAGAACAAAGTTGTGGCGGGTCTGAGGGGAGGAATGTGGTGGCAGACCTAGAGTGTGAGTGATGGTGGCGGGCTGAGGAAGTGTGCCCTATTCCCATTTTCAGTCACTCTCACATCAACCCATAGACACACACCCAGTCACAGTCATTGAGCATGAGTGAGTAGACACCGAGACCGAGTGAGCTGGACACAAACACATTGAACCCTCGCACCTAGTCACTTTCATTAACTGCTCTTTCTTAACCTACCAAATTAATGCTATGACATTGCATTACTTTTGCTCAGCAATTATTTTTTAATATCAAGAAACTTTTTTTGTTTAAAATCAGCCAAGTGTTATCTTTCTGCAATTTGTTCATCGACTCAGTTGCTGAAACTGCAAGCATATTAAAACCTCTATCTTGTGTAAGTAAACATTGTGGAATTGGCAGAATAAAACCTAGAAATCCAATACTCCATTGGATCAGCCGTGCCACAGGGAAAACATAGCTTGATTAACTGCTCTTCTTCTCATTTTTGTTTCACTGAATTTCTTGGAACTGGACAAAGTCCCAAAACACTGAGGTGAGCCTTTTCACAGCTCGCCTGGGCAATCAGCAGCCTATGGCTGCCTCTGAACTCTTTCCCAAGATGGTTGGCCTGACTCCATTTAGCTCCAGTTTACCTCCCATCTTTGCAGATACTTTCTCCGAGGGAGGGGGTGCCAAACCAGCAAATTTCCCAACTCTGACTGCCTTGAAGATGAAAATCCATCCCATCATCTGTTTCTCTCTTCACAGATGCTGCTTGAACTGCTGAATATTTTCAGCATTTTCTGCTTCTACTAAACACTTCTGTAAAGATGGTTTAACAAATTGGCATTACTGAGATAGTACAAAATCTAAAATGAATAAATCCAAATTTTTGCAATTCATTTAAATGTTTTATTCAGTAAGGCTTCCATAATTGAAAAAATGGAAATGGAATTTATGCATAGAAATTTTACTGTCAAATATTTTATTCTCTTATCAGCTATCTAGGTAGACTTAATTATATTACAAAAAGCTTGTGTTGTACATAAATACATGCAAATGCTTTTCACACCTTAAGTGTGTCTGGAGCATGTAAAAGTGGACCAAAAAAAAAATCACTTACCACTATATTTGGTTTCATCATATGTAAATGTATCAAGAAGGTAGTGACATTCTTTGGCCATAAGTGTTGTCATGAGCTTGGCATAACTACAACAATATCAAAAAAAAAATTTAGTTTAATGCATGGTCTTATTTTTCATTTAGTTTGTTTAATAATCTTTCAAATTTGCTTCGCTATTTGATTTTCTCTTTTCCTCCTATGATTATCACTTTGTTTAATTTAATCCTAAATTTGTGTTAACATTAAATTTGATTTTACTGGGTTAGTTCAATTACTAATGCCTGGATAGAAAGGAAATATTAACCACCTTGAGAGAAATGCATTTCCCACATCAGTAACTGGACAGCAAAATGCAGGAAGCATTTAATACTCACAGTGAAATGCTCAACAGTTTTTTTTAATTGTAGCCATACTATGCCCCATGAAGCTCATGGACAGGTACAATTATAGATTTAAATATTATACTGTCAAACTGAGGATTTTGTTTTAAAAGGCAAATTTAAACAGATGCGAAGTCTTCTATTAAAGAGAGATACATAAAGATTTATAAAGCAATCTGCATTGTTCTCATCTTCAAATATGCCATGCACTTTTATTAAAAACACTTTAAACATATAACGTTACTAATAATGAGTGTCTTGTAAAATGCTAACATGCATCAACATTGAATAAGTAGGCTGCAGGTTTGACAATCCAATTCAATTTTTGACCTGGCAAGATATCAAATGAAGGCCAATTGTTTCCTTTCAGGGTAAAAGGGGAATAAGGTGGACTCAGTGAACCCATATCTTTCAATGGGTACTGAATGCTTTTTTAAAATGAATGCTAAAGTTAATTGTTGATAAATATGGGAAATGTATGCAATCTAAACTCAAGAGTTTCACTTAGGTATTGATGTCTCAGTTTTGTTAACTCTGGGTTTGCCATTTAATCTTTGCTATTAATAATACTTGCAATTAAATTGTGTCTCACAAAATCATTAAACAAGTTTACTTTTGTCACTTTATAGTGAAATGCAAAATAGCAAGTTTTTAAAGTTAATTAATAAATAAAACAGCAGAGAACACCATTACCTCTACTTTCTCAGGTGGCGAAGGAAATTAGATCATAGAACCCCACAGTGCAGAAACAAGCCCTTCGGCCCATTGAGTCTGCACTGACCACAATCCCACCCAGCCCTATCCCCACATGCCTACACATTTACCCGTTAATCCCTCTAACCCACACATCCCAGGACAGTAAGGGGCAATTTTAGCATGGCCAATCAACCTAACCCGCACATCTTTGGACTGTGGGAAGAAACCGGAGCACCCGGAGAAAACCCACGCAGACACGAGGAGAATGTGCAAACTCCACACAGACAGTGACCCAAGCCGGGAATTGAACCCAGGCCCCTGGAGCTGTGAAGCAGCAGCGCTAACCACTGTGCTACCGTGCCACCCTTTGGCATGTCTGCTACAACTCTCACCAACATTTACAGATGCACTATACAAAGCATCCTTGCTGGTTGTATCACAGCTTGTTATGGCTCCTACTCTGTCCAAAACTGCAAGAAACTACAAAGGGTCGTGAAAGAAGCCCAGTTCATCAGTAAACCAGCCTCCCATCCATCGACTCTGTCTACACTTCCCTTGGAAAAGCAGCCAGCATAATGGCAGCATAATCAAAGACCTCACGCACCCCAGACATAGTCTCTTTCACCTCCTTCCATTGGGAAAAAAATAAAAAGTCTGGGCTCACATACCAACCATCTCAAGAACAGCTTCTTCCCTGCTGCCATCAGACTTCTGAATTGACCTAACTTACATTAAGTTGATCTTTCTCTACACTCTAGCAATGACTGTAACACCACACTCTGCACCCTCTCATTCTCTACGTTCGGTATGCTTTGTCTGTATAGCACGCAAGAAACAATACTTTCACTGCATATTAATACATGTGACAATAATAAAGCAAATCAAAACCAAAACATATTACTTACTGTTTTCTATCAGACGGATTGATAGCTACTAGAGAAGCTCGGTCCCAGATCCCATCAAATCTTCCAGCAATTGCACTATCCATCATAAAAAATTAAACAAAAAAGTTTCAAAAATATTGAAAATACTTTTGTAGATTAGTAGTCACAGGTAGGATATGATATCATAGACAAAATCAACAGTATGCATATAAACTGAGAAAAATACTTCAGGTGCTGGAAATTTGTAACATAAAATGTTGGAAATACTTAACAAGTTAGCCATTATCTGGGAGAAGAACAAATCAGTTTGTATTTTAAGTGAACTGAGGAGTTATCAAAATGGAGATACTATTATTAGATAAAGCAGCTTTTTAAACGCTGTTCATCAGTAATAACTAATGTTCTAACAAAGACACATTCAAAACTTGTTTTCTCCACAGATGCTACCTGGTAATTGGTTCAGACTTTCAGCATCTGCTACATTTTGCTTCACATTCAACAGGAAGCACGATGTATGAGAATTCTGCATAAATTCAGTCCCTAGCTTTACAGATTCTGGATAAAAATCTCCTCCAAATTTTAGAGATGCCACCAGACTTCAACAAGGGAACAGGGAAAATAAACACTAACACAGCACATGTTGAGACTAAGGGGAAGGTACCGAATAATAGAACATTCTACCAAACTTGGAAGTGCTGGATCCATTTAAAATGCAAAGTATACAGTTCCCCCACAATGACATTGTTCATCTCAATGACATCAAGTTAACATTAAATACATGAACTGCGCATTTCGAAGAAGAAAGAATTGGAGGTATTTGCTAAAAATCTCCTCTTTGTAGCTGGGATTCTCTGGTGCCACTGAAAATGAATGGAATATTGGCTGGAATATCAAATTTTCTGTTCTCACTTGCAGTGGGATGCCCACGAACAAGACTGGAGTATCCTGTCAATTCTTTAAGGATTGGTACCAAGATGCAACATTGGGATTGAAGACAAAACACCTAACCCATGATCTAGGTATGTTTGATACCGACACGGCTTGTCTAATATTAGTATCATTACAAGTTTAAACATTAATTTTAGAATGTACAGAATATTTTGTCTGCAAGATGTAGGAGCAGAAGTAGGCCATTTAGCCCATCGAGTCTGCTCCAATATTCAATGAGGTCATGGCTGATCTGCTATAATCCTCAACTCTACTTCTCCACTTTATCCCCATAACCTTTGATTCCCTTAATGATTAAAAATCTGTCCATCCCAGCCTTCAACATACTTAACAACCCAGTCTCTACAGCTTTCTGTAGTAAATAGTTCAACAGATTCACCATCCTCAAAGAAAAAATTCCTTTTTATCTCAGTTTTAAATGGGTGACCCATTATTTTGAGATTATGCCCCCGGTCCTAGATTCTACCACAAGAGGAAACATCTCTAAACCTCTATCCTGCTAAGGAGGCAGATAGGAGATTGAAAACAGTGCAGATGGAGCTGCAGTCAGGAGATTGAAAAAGCATGATTGGAGAGGCAATCAGAAGACAGAAAACAGGGCGAGTAGAGAGGCAGTGGTGAGTGTGAAAACAGTGCAAGTAGAGAGGCAGTCGGGAGATTGAAAAAGCATGAGTGGTGAGGTGATTGAATATAAAGAGAGGAAAGGCAGTTGGGAACGTGAGCAGAGAAACGGTTGGGAGTGTGAAAACAGTACAAATGAAGAGGCAGTCGGGAGATTCAACACAGTGTGAGAAAACAAAGAGACATCACAGTGAAGACACAATTTGACTGGTTGGGGAAGAAGCTAGTCGTTTTGTGAATATGTGGTATTTACTAAGTATTTAAGATTTATTCTATTCCCAAGATTTAAAATCATATTTAATAAAATGCATAAATGCACCATAAATAGATAAATCATTTAATTATCTAATTACTTAAAACACATTGAGAATGGCAGGATGTGTCCAGGCATGTGGGGGCTTCTGGATAACACTGTGATTCAGGGCAAACATGTCCACAGTAAGTGTTTGCGGCTTGAGGAACTTTGGTTCAGAGTCACTGAGTGGAGGCTGAGCTGCAGACACTGCACCAAATCACAGTGGGAGAGAGTTAGCTGGACACTTTGTTTCAGGGAACAGTCACACCCCTTAAGGGTAGGATCTCCTGGTTTAGAAAGTGATCAGGGACTGGGGGTTTTAATTATAGCTGAGACAGGTAAAGGGATTCAAAGGGCAGCAGAGTCAGCCCTGCAATGCGCCAACAGGTTTGGGGTTCTCGCAGCTTGTTTGGATGAGAGTAGGGGCTGCAGGGTGGATGGGCTGACTGGCCATGGCACCGTGGTACAGAAAAACATTCAAGTAGGAGGAGCACATAAGAATGTAGTAGTAGGAGACAGTATAGTAAGGGGGATTGACACTGTTTCCTGCAGCAAAGAGTCAGAATCCACAAGGTGGTGTTGTCAGGGTTCAGGATATACGCTCCAGGCTGGAGAGGGACTTGCAGTGGGAGAGGGAGAATCCTGGTGTCATGGTCCACGTGAGTACCAATGACATAGGAGAATAAGGAAAGAGATTCTGCATAGAAAGTTTGAGGAACTAGGCACTAAATTGAACAACAGAACTCCAAGGTTATTATCTCGGTTTTATTGCCTGAGCAGTTGCAAATTGGCATAGGGTACATTTGAACATGTGGCTCAAAGGCTGGTATGGGAGAAGTGGGTTTCATTTTGTGGCACTGGCACCAGTACCGGGGAAAGAAGGAGCTGTACTGTTGGGGACAGCCAACATCTGAACTGTGATTGGACCAGTATTCTTGTAAACTTCATAACTAAGGATGTAAAGAACTCTTTAGAGGGAGAGGGGATACGTAGACTTACAAAGCAAAAGGATATGGCAGCATTGCAAGGCAGCTATTTAGGTCACAAAAATATATCCCAAAGAGGAAGAAGAAATCTAGGAAGGCGATAAGTCAACCATGGTTAACCACGGAAGTTAGGGGTGGTATTAAACTGAAAAAGACAAATAACATGGCAAAGATTACTGACAAGCCAGAGGTTTGGGAATGTTTTAAAAAACCAACAAAAGATAACAAAAAAAGGGAAAGATAAATGATCAGGATAACTAGCAAGTAACATAAAAATGGACAATAAAACATATAAATATATAAAAAGGAAGAGATAGGCCATAGTCAGCACAGTCCCCTTAGAGAATGAGACTGTGGAATAATAATGGGGAACCAGGAAATGATTGAAGAGTTAAATAAATACTTTGCATCCGTCTTTGCAGTGGAAAAATACTAAATAATCAAAGGGCAAGGGGGGGGGGGGTTTGGGAAATACATACAGTAACAATCACTAGAGAAAAGTAATAGAGAAACAAATGAAGCTAAATACTGATAAGTCCCTTAGACCTTTTGTGTTGCATCCTAGATATTGACGGAAGTATCTACACAGATAGTGAATGCACTGGTAGTAATCTTCCATGAATCTTTATATTCAGGAAAAATCCCAGAGAAGTGGAAAACAGCCAATATTATTTATTTATAATTATTTATTCAAAAAGGTGGAGAGACAAAGAACAGATAATTATAGGCCAGTTAGCTTAACATCTATCCTTGGGAAAATGTTAAAGAGCATATTATAAAGGATGTAATCGTGGACCATTTAGAAATACATAATGTTATCAAGCAGTGTCAACACGGCTGCATGATTATTAGAATTTTTGAGGTGGTAATGAGCAAGATAAATAAAGGAGAACCAGTGGACATAATATTCTTGGATTTCTAGAATGCGCTCGATAAGGTATTGTACAAAAGGTTACTTAATAAAAGTCCATGGTGTTGGAGGAGTATATTAGCACGGATAGAGGATTGGAAGAAGACAGAAAGCTAGGATAAGAGAGCATTTTTAGGATGACAGAGGGATATTGACAGGTTGAGTGAGTGGACAAAAACTTGGCAGATCAAGAAAATGTGAAGTTATGCACTTTGGTAAGAAGACTAAAGGTGCTGAATATTATTTAAATTGAGAATGACTGCAGAAAGTTACAGCACAAAAAGGATTTGGGATCCTTGTGCATAAATCACAAATCTGGCTGCAGGAATGGGGTGTAATAAAAAGGGAAGTCTTGCTAAAACTAAACAAGGCGCTAGTTAGACCATATCTGGAATACTGTGAACAGTTTTGGTCCCCTTGCCTAAGGCAAGTTACACTGGCACTGGAGACAGAAGGTTCACTTGGTTGATTTTCTTACGAGGAGTGGTTGAGTGAGTTTGATTTGTAGTCACTGGATTTAAAAGAATGAGAGGCAATCTTATTGAGATATACAGGATTCTCAAGAGACTTGACAGGGTAGATGCTGGGAGATTGTTTCCCCTTTAGGAGGGTGTTGGATATAAGGGCATACTCTCAGAGTAAGGGATTGCCCATTTAAGATAGTGATCAGGAGGAATTTTGTCCCTCAGAGTACTGAATCTCTGGGCTGTCTCATTAAGTATGTTCAAGCTGAGTTAGATCTTTATTCAATAAGGGAATTAATGGTAATGGCGATTAAGGGGGTAAAGTGGAACTGAGGATTATATCAGATCAGTCATGATCTCATTGAATGGCGAGCAGACTCAATTGGCCAAATGGCCTAATTCAGACCCTATGTCTTATGGTCTGAAATGGCTAGTGGACCTGTTATCATCTGGTTTCCACTTGGTAAGTGTGAATATCTCATCCAAACTTCAGCCTGTATAAATTAGAAATGGACTTCATTATTAAATTTTGAGCTGCAACAATGATTTCCCTAATTTCCCATGTGAATGTTCTCCTGCTCCTTCTTTCCACAAAGAAACCACTTCATGAAGGAAGTGTTGTAGTACTCTAAATTATTTTTTAAAAATAATCAATTCAGAAGTCCTCACCTTGAGAAATCAAACATATTACAGTTAAATAAAGAAATCCGTCCATCAGAACTCTGCAATAGAAAAAGAGAATAAGAAGTTAGTTTGTTTCTGATTAATTTTTCTAATTATTCTCTCCTTATGTCCATCACAGTTCCAATAGAACAATGCTTCTCTTTCTGCCAACGCAGGAACCTCTTTTGTGTCCAATTCTCTCTACACAAATACATGTGTAGATATAGATCTGAACTAAGTGTCAGTTGTTCTTCTCTTTTCACATTTCTCTCCTTTCCCCTATCAAAATAACTTTTTTTTACAATTTTCAATTGTTTAAAATTGACCTATTTGAAAAAATATCTACAAGCAGCAGGTTTTCACTGTACAGTAACAGATTATGTAGTTCCTATTTTCTGTTTTTAGTTCATCATTTTATTGATTTGGTTTCTATGTTTCTATACAGAAAATAGTTGAGGCCAAAATGTTGTCCGATTTCAAGAAGAAATTAGATATAGGCCCTGATTTTACGAACACTCGAGGCTTGCAGAATAGCATTCTCCATTGGCGCGATCTTACGAGCCTCGGATGGGGTGCCGATAAAATTCTGGATCTAGTTCGTGGAACTAAAGGGATGAAAGGATATGTTGGCGGGGAGAGGGAATCAGGATACTGATCAGCCATGATCAAAATGAATGGCGGAGCAGGGTCGAAGGGCCAAACAGCCTCCCCTGCTTCTAGTTTCTATGTTTCTATCATGCATTTTGTCAAAAATCTCAGTTTTGTATCAGTCATACACACAGACGTGAGAGGAAAATCATGCTATAGAATCATGCTTTGTTGGGGAATTAAACCACGTATTTAAATTCTGACTGTCTAACACATATCTATATAATTTCCAGTACCATAGCTTAGTCCAGATATAGAATCATAGAGTCATAGAATCCTACAGTGCAGAAAAAGGCCCTTCGAGTCTGCACTGAACACAATCCCACCCAAGCCCTACCCCCATATCCCTACATATTATACCCATTAATCTCTCTAACCTATGCATCCCTGGACACTAAGGGGCAATTTCTTAGCACAGCCAATCAACCTAACCCGCACATCTTTGAACTGTGGGAGGAAACCGGAGTACCCAGGGGAGACACGAGGAGAATGTGCAAACTCCACACAGACAGTGACCCGAGCCAGGAATCGAAGCCAGTCTTTCAGTGAACCTTTGTAACCTTAGCTCGCAACCACATGACTTACTGAAAATCAGGACATAATTGATGCGGTGTGTGAGAATTTTCTTTCTTAGGAATATTAGGAGTGAACACCATATTTTTACTGGATTCATATCTTACCATTTGCAGTAGTGGCATTCAAACCCATATTCTCAGAGCATTACTTAGGGTCTCTGGATTACAAGTACAACCACAATACGACTTTGATGGGAGATGATTATTTGCCCACAATTCATTTAAAACTAAGAGCACTGAATTCTCATTTCAGATAGGGGTGCACACACTCACGCGCATCCCCCTCCTCACCCACCCCCCCCCCCACCCACTCCCCCACCCTCCCTCCCCCCCCACCCACCCACCCTCCCCCCCCACCCACCCACCCCCCACCCTCCCTCCCCCCCCACCCTCTCCCTCCCACCCAGCCCCACCCCCACCCCCCCACCCTCTCCCCCACCCACCCTCCCTCCTCCCCACCCCCCTCCCCCCACCCCCCTCCCTCCCCCCAACCCCACCCTCCCTCCCCCACCCTCCCTCCCCCCCCATCCACCCCCCCTCTCCCCCACCCTCCCTCACCCCCATCCACCCCCCACCCCCCCTCTCCCCACCCTCCCTCCCCCCCCATCCACCCCCCACCCCCCCTCTCCCCCACCCTCCCTCCCCCCCCACCCACCACCCCCCCCCCTCCCCCACCCTCCCCCCCCCACCCACCCCCCCCTCCCCCCCCACCCACCCCTCCCTCCCTCACCCCACCCCCCCTCCCCCCACCCACCCCCCACCTTCACCCTCCCTCCCCCACCCTCCCCCATCCCCCACCCCTCCCCCACCCACCCCCCACCCTCCCTCCCCCCCCACCCACCCCTCACCCCCTCTCCTCCCCCCCCGCACACCCCCGACCCTCCCTCCCTCCCCCCCGCACACCCCCGACCCTCCCTCCCCCCCGCCCACCCCCCCACCCACCCTCTCCCCCCCTCCCCCCACCCTCCCTCCCCCACCCACCCCCCACCCACCCTCCCTCCCCCCCCACCCACCCCCCACCCTCCCTCCCCCCCACCCACCCCACCCACCCTCTCCCCCCACCCTCCCTCCCCCACCCACCCCACCCCCCTCCCTCCCCCCCACCCACCCCCACCCCCCTCCCCCACCCACCCCTCCCTCCCCCACCCCACCCCCCACCCTCCCTCCCCCCCACCCACCCTCCCTCCCCCCCACCACCCCTCACCCCCTCTCCCCCACCCTCCCTCCCCTCCCCCCGCCCACCCCCGACCCTCCCTCCCCCCACCCTCCCTCTCCCCCCCACCCCCCCTCTCCCCACCCACCCCCCACCCTCCCCCCCACCCCCCCTCTCCCCACCCACCCCCCACCCTCCCCCCCCACCCACCCCCCACCCTCCCTCCCCCCACCCTCCCTCCCCTCCCCTCCCCCCCACCCACCCCCCACCCTCTCTGCCCTCCTCCCCCACCCTCCCTCCTTCCCCCCCAACCCACCGCCCCCCACCCTCCCTCCCCCACACCCTCCCTCCCCACCCCCCACACCCTCCCCTCACCCCACCCACCCTCCTCACCCCACCCCACCCCTCACCCCACCCCACCCCTCACCCCACTCACCTCCCTTGCACGCACGCACCTGCACACTCGCACACACCTCCCCTGCAGGCGCGCAGCCACACACACCTCCGTCTCACGCGCGCACACACACCTTGTTCGCTCAAGTGCACATGCACTTTGCTCGCTAACGTATATACACACACATGCGCACTTGCCTCATCCATTCGCATGCCTTGCCCACCTCTTGCTCTCACGAGCACACGCGCCTACCTCTCACTCTCACCTGTGCACCTCTCTCCCCCATTCGCACGCGCCTACCTGTCGCTCTCACACATGCACCTCTCTCCCCCATGCGCACGCGCCTACTTCTCTCTCGTATGCGGGTGTGCACACACCTCTGTCTCTCTTTCAAGCGCGCACACACTCTCTCTCAGGTGTGCGGGCGCACACACCTCGTTCTCCCACGCGCGCACACACACACCTCGCACTCACCTCTCTCATGCACACACACACCCTCACCTCTTTCATGCACGCACACTGAACTCTCATACAGATACTCACCTCTTTCTCTCACATGCTTGTTTAGACGGTGCAAGGGAAATCTGTTGCCATTGCTGCCCTGGCAGATTGCCCCCGCCACGAGCTTTCCCCCTATCTTCCTGGCATAGCCTTCCCCCTTTAGCCCCATCATATCAGGTCCTGCCCTGCTGGCACTGCTTGGTGCCAGTTGGCAGTGCTATGGTGCCAAGCTGGCACTGCCTGTTCCCTGATCCTGTGGGGCTTCAATGGCCCTACCAGTGAGGCCATCATGTCAGGACCCCATTGGTGGGGACCATATATGATCTGCGCCAGTAAGGACCTCCTTCAACAGGTAAGGTCACGTGAACCCAGGCGATTGCATCTGGGATTCACTAATTAACTTTAAATTACCTGCTAAATATTGAAATCAGACGCCAATTTTGCCATTAGAATGGGCTGGTAATTATCATGAGAAGCGAAAAACCGGGTGCAAACCTGATTTTTTTTTGCCTCTCGCCTGATCATACTGGCTCGTCTTGCGATTGCCCCCACAGAAACTAAAATGCTAGTTTTTATATCTTGATGGAAAAGCGGGGCAGCTGGTCTTGTTGAATACAGGCTGTTTTAGTGAGTCAGGGGGACCCAGAGGAGAAGACTAAAAACAGTAAGCTGAAGAAGAGACCGTTTTTGCGTTAACTACGAGGTAAAATGGTGGTGAGAACAGTTTCCCTGTTTGAAGATATGGGAGCTGTAGAAACTTAAGGATTCATGAGTCACCGGAAGGTGCCTTGCTGCTGGAAGTCAATTTGATTGTACTCAGGATTGAGTGAAGGGGCTTTTAAAAGGAGTTTGAAGGATCCACCTTGGTGTAGAGCAGGGAGAAGAGAGTATGTTGAATCACCAGATGGAATTATCAATTAGTTAATTATCGTAAGTATTCCTTTGTAGAATCCCAAACGTAATAATTGGTTTCTAATTTATAAAGTAAGCATTGAAAGTAAAGGCTGATCTCAGGGAGATTAAGCTCTCAAATATTTCACAGAGCATCTTGAACTAAACTAGAAGAAAATGAAAAAGCTAACATTCTATGTCAGAAAGCTTACCAAGGGCAAGTTTAGATAAAAGATAAAATGTAGAAAATTTAGTATTGTTCTGGGGTAAACATGTGGCTTAGTTAAATGAAATCTTCATCCTGACTGTTATTTTGTTGCCATTTAGTCAAGGTACAACTTAATGAAGCAGAATTTAAACCTAAGTACCACACTCATTAGTTGTCACAGGTGGCATAGTGGCACAATTGTTAGCACTGCTGCCTCAGAGCGTCAGGTTCGATTCCCAGCTCGGGTCACTGTCTGCGTGGAGTTTGCATGTTCTCCCCGTGTCTGTGTGCATTTCCACTGGGTGCTTCAGTTTCTTTCCACAGTCCAAAAATGTGTGGCTTCAGTGGATTGGCCATGCTAAATTGTCCCTTAGTATCAATGGGATTAGCTAGGGAAAATGTATGGTTTATGAGGATAGCGCCTGGATATGATTGTGATCGGTGCATACTCGATGGGCAGAATGGCCTCCTTCAACACTGTAGGATTCCATGATCATTGGCGATAATCACAAACTTAGTAATCTTACTCCTTTCTAAATATCAGCTTTTTACCCTTACTCTAGTTTAAGACATGGACGATATGCTGGCACATTGGTTAGCACTGCTGCCTCACAGCACCAGAGACCCAGGTTTGATTCTAGGCTTGGGTCACTGTCTGTATGGAGTCTGCATGTTCTCTCTGTGTCTGTGCGGTTTTCGTCTGGGTGCTCTGGTTTCCTGCCACAGTCTGAAAGACGCGCTGGTTAGGTGCACTGACCCTAACCATGCAAAATTCTCCATAATATACCTGAACAGGTGCTAGAGTGTGGTGAATGGGGGATTTTCACAGTAACTTTACTGCAGTGTTAATGTAAGCCTACTTGTGACATTAATAAATAAACTTTAAGGCACTCAAAGTAATAATCCAAAATTTAGTCCCCAAGTTTAGGCTTTGATTTTAACATTTAATTTGCACAATAAATGCATTTACTAAATGACTGCAACTTATTTTCAAACATATTTTTCAAACACAAGGCTTGTGTCTGTGATCAGATTCATGTAGAGTTTTGAAAATTCAGAAGCATCATTGTAAATTCATATTTAAAAAAAGGCTCAATACTTTATGCATAGAAATAACATATGCCTTAAATCTTAACCTTGCTTGATCTTTATCCTACCTTAAACACTTCTGCACCTGGTATTCCTGGAACAGATTCCTGAGTGTAGGACAAATTCTGTTCTGCAAAGAATTCTTTTATTGCTGTCTTAGATACTTCCACACCAACAACAGTGTGTCCTTGTTCAGCAAGCCTACAGAAAATTAACAGAATAAAGAGGTCTGACCACTAATGGCAGAGAAAAATAAACAAACTTGCATATATATGTATTTAACATTCCCAATTTTAAAACCAATTGAGTACTTTTGGACATGCAGTCATAGTTATGGCGTAGGGGAATACATCAGCCAATTGGCTCACAGCAAGGTACCACAAACCACAATGGAATAGTGATCAGTTCATTTATCTCAATGGTATAACTAAGGTCGCAAATTTATCTGGTCAAATACGCAATCTTGTAACTCAAAGAAAGAAAGAGACACAGCTCATTCTTAACTGGTGGTTTCAAAACTGAGAGTTGTGACCCAATTGGGGTGAGAGAAACAGCAATTGACAGCATGCTCCCCCCGAGACTGTGCCCCACATCAAGGCACTGTCCAGTTCATCTCTCAGTTGCAGAGTTTATCTTCATCTTCTCAAGACAATTTAAAAACATTGCCTACAGGATTTCTGCCACACACAGGCTCACTCTGTCAAAATGCCACACCTTCCTGCTGGCTATCACTGGCTTCTTGATCAGTGTGTCCAGATTAGGAAAAACTGTTTATTAGTATGTGTGGGTGGGTGGGGTGGAGGCTGTGGGAGTGAGGCTGATTCTGGTGTCTTTTCTGTGGGGGTAAAGAGGGATTAATTACAGAACATGTAAAGGGGAAGGGGGACTATACTGAGGGTTCTGTCACCGGAGAACTTGGTTGAAACCTCAGTGGCCTGTCACATATTATATTCTATGCTTGTTCAGAACCACTTCATTTTCCATTTACCAGCTTCCCCAGATTTTGAGCAGCATGGTTCCACATTCAAGTGAATTAAATTCATTTTTATTTAAATCTGCATCGTATGTTTCACAATTCACAGTGAAATGGAAGCTTATGCGCCTATAAATAGCATTTTGTATCATTTGGAATTCTCAGTAGACAATTCAATTTAGTCGACTCTCCTCACATTAAAATCAATGATGTCAAGATGGCCTTTATGGAACCTCAGTGTGATGTTGCTGGAGATCAGTTATACTGAACACAAATGTGAAATAACATCTGCTGCTCCCTGCTCGAGATCCATGAGCCAGAAGGATTAGTGAAGCAATGAACAGGAGAATATCTAAAATAATAACAATTTTACAAAGTACTTGATATTGATCTATAGTTTACAAATTTTAATAATTACATATTGAATGTTGCTGTGCTGTTTCATTGTTATTTTGATTATATTGCCATTTGAGGGTATGTTAATTTTCAAGTGTTATCATTGGAAAACAGTTCGAAAAGAACTGTCCTTAACTGTTCATAAACTCTTCCCTTTCCACCAGGCCTGCATACCTGTGTTTTCTGCTCTTCATTTGCACTTGTGTTTTGGTTACTGTGCTGATTTCAAACTGATCATTCCTATTATTTTCTCGGGGCTTGGGGTGTTTGAGAATACTCCTATAAAGTACTTTAGGACATTTTATATGTCAAAGGTATTTAACTAACTGGCTTGACTTTTACACTGAGGTAACGTGGTAAGTGTAATGTTGTGAATGGGGTGCACATGGATTTCTGAAAGACATTTGATAAAGTCTGCACAATAGACTTAAACAAAGTTAGGGCTCATGGGATAAAATGGACAGCAGTAAAAGGGATACAAAATTGACCCAGGTAACAGGATATAGAGATCAGAGGCAAACAGTTTTTTTGAACTGGAAGAAAGTTTATAGTGGAATTCCCCGGGGTCAGTGTTAGGATGTTTGCTCTTTCAGATGTTTATTAGTGACCTAGACACCTTTGTGTTAGGTACAATTTCAAAATTTATGCATGATACAAAACCTGGAAGTATTGTGAATTGTGAGGAGAATGGTGTAAAACTTCAAAAAGATACAGAGAGGTTGGTGGAATCAGCGGCCAAATGGCAGATGAAATTTAATGCAGATAAGTGCGATGTGATGCAGAGAGGTAATACATAATAAGGTTACAATTCTAATGGGTTACAGGAGCAGCAGGACCTGGGTGTTTATATGCATAAATCATTAAACATGGCAGAAGCAAAATAGGTCAAGAGCTCACTTAATGAAGTATATAGTACCCTGTGCTTTATCAATGGGTTCATTAAGTATATAGGAAATGGTAATCCTCTATATAACATTGGTTCAGCTGCAACTGGATTAGCGTGTCCATCATTCTTTAGGAAGCTTGGGAAGACATTAGAAAACAAGCAGAAAAAGATGACAAGAATGGTTTCATGGTTCCAGCAAGAATCGTTTCATGGATGAGAAATTTCAGTTACATGAATACATTGAAGTTAGGATAGATCACATTGGAGAAGAAAATTGTTGAAAGGAAATTTGATAGAGGTATTCAAAATCATGAAGGGTTTGGGTAGAGTAGGTAGGGGGAAATTGTTACCTCTGGTGGAAAGATTGAGAACCAGAGGACACAGATTTAAGATAATTGGCAAAAAATGCAAACATGAGGAAAAACATTTTCATACAGTAATGGTTAGGATTTGCAATGCATTGCCTGAGAGTGTGGAAAGGCAAAGGTCTATTGAGGCTTTCAAAAGGTGAAGGAGGGCAAGCTGGAAATTAGCATTAAAGTTGGGCAAAACTGGAAAATTAGCTTAGTAAAGGCAATACATTCAAAGCCCAAGGGGGTACTGTGCACCAAACTGCTAGGCATAACCACAGATTGTTCTGTTGGCAGTTGTGATCACGTATGAAGGGACATATGACTTGTAAACTGATCAAGCATTTGTAATCACATAGAAAAGTGATTGAGTATTTAAAATCATGTAGAAAGGTGCATGTGTGACCATGAGTCATCAGAGTTTGCTGAGATTTGTCTCTGTACATCCTCCTGTATATGTCTGAATAATTCAGCTGTTAAACAACACTCATAGTCTGATCTCTGAGAAACAGATCAAGCAGCATTCTCTCCCCAACAATTGTCGGCAGAATACAGGTCTTCAGAAGACTGCAAATGGAATCCTAGTGGGGCGAATATGCTATTTTGTACCCATAGTTAGACAGTCTAACACTTAACAGCCTCTGATTCACTCTGGTAATTAAAGAACTAAAGTAAGACAGTGTTTGTTTGTCAAAGCTGAGCCACTTGTTTACACTTCTGTGAACAACAGATTGACCATGAGAGGTGGAGGGAGAAAGGTGTGGTTAGACCTATAGCTATGGAGGTGAAGCTGATGGTAAAACTGATGTAGGTGACCTCAGAAGTATATCAGTAGCAAGGGAAGTGAAGCCACCGATAAAGCTGATGCTGCTGAAAAATTGATGCAAGAGACTTTAGGAGTACTCAGGGAGGATAAGTCACATGATAAACTGACAATGATTGCCCCAGATAGAGCCAACAAACAAATAGGGAACATACAATGGGGTCCAGAAGCTAACATACTACAGAGTATTGTAGAAAAGAGGAAGAAATTAATTAAGAAAATGATGGGAAGGGGATATCATCCTGAGGTGTCCCCCAAGGAATAACAGGCATGGTGGGACGCACAAACAAAGGATAAAGATGAAAAAACAGTAGTTATATTTGTTGTTTGTAATCGCCAAAAACATCCAATGGTGGTCGTTACGCCGGAACCTTGCAGTCTTTTTATTCATTCAGGAGATATAGGTGTAGCTGGCTGGGCCAGCACTTGTAGCCCATCCTTAATTGTATTTGAATTGAATGGCTTAATAGAAGGCATTTAAGAGTCACAGAGTTTTCCAGAACATAAAGAGACCCATCATGTTTGCCTTAGCCATCAAACACCTATCTGTTCTGTTCCTATTTTCCAGCACTGTGTTTGTAGCATTGTATGCTATGGCATTTCAAGTTCTTACCTAAATGCTTCTTAAATGCTTTAAGGGTTCCCACCTCTACCACCCTTTCAAGCAGTCAGTTTCAAATTCCCCTCTGGGTGAAAACAGTTTTCCCTCAAATTTCCTTGATATCTTCTTACCTTAAATCGATGCTGTCTAGTTATTGATCTCTACACCAAAGGGAAAGTTTCTTCCTATCAATGCTATCTATACCCATCATAATTTTGTACACCTCAATCAGGTCCCCCCTCAGACTTTTCTGCTCCAAGAAAAACCAGCCTATCTGAAATGTTCCAACCCAGGTGATATCCCGATTGAAAAAAAATCCAGAATTTACTTACCATTTCATATCTATCGACTTTCCACATAGTGGGATAAACATACGGATTTCTTTCCTTCCATTTAGAATTATGTTCAGGTGTTTCTGCAGCAATCTACAAAAAAAACTCAATCAAGCAAACAATATACTTGATCAAAGAAAACTGTTCACCATGTGATTTAATGGATTAATATGTGATGTTTTGAATTCATTAAATTTGTTCAAATGAAGAAACAACATGATGGCTCAGTGAATTGATTTGAATAAATGACTGAATCATATCGACCTGAATGTCTCAGGTTTGGTGAGAGAGAGAATGCAAAGGGCACGATGTGTAAAAATGATTGGAGGTCAATGTAGAAATTAGGAGACACTGGTGAGGAAAAAAATTCAACTGCACAAAGGTCGGAAAATGTGCCTGCATTGATGAGCTGACTGGCAGCAAAGGAACATTATCCAATTTTCTCAACATTGTGTCTTTTCAGACTTTTTGAATTCTTTTTAAACTGGCAAAATAAACAGTATATAAATAATGATCTGATGAAGGGTCATTCTGACTCAAAACTTTGGCTCTATTCTCTCTCCACAGATGCTGAGACCAGTGAGATTGTGCAGCATTTTCTGTTTTTGTTTCAGATTCTAGCATCTGCAGTATTTCGTCTTTATATCAATGCTTCTGCATTTGTACTTTTGGAAACCTTTTATCAGCTTGAGAATACTTTAATGGAAAGTTTTAGAACAGGTAGCATTTATAGAGTGGCCACAATTCACCCGACTGCACTAAGTGCTCCCTCCACAGGGCAGCTGAGGCATTTCCTGCAGGCATTAGCAGTGCCGGTCAGGTGAGATTCACCCATCTTAATCATTTTTAATTTATGCTTGCTACAAAAGACACCAGCTAGCCCGGCTTACAGAGATCTCACTGTTGAGAGACAAGTCCCTCTCCTCCACAATGGATATAGTGACCCCTTCCCACAAAGAGAGCACCCCCAGTCCCTCAGCACAATGCCCCCTCCCCACCCCCATGCAGACATGAGAGTGACCTGACTTACCCCTGCCATAATAGTGTCCAAGATGGGGTCCCTTCAGGCCCTGCTCTCTCAGGTCCCATCGCATGGCAGTGCCAACTTTGCACTGTTCTCTGGTACCCTCATGTTAATCCTTGGCAGTGACCCCTGACCTAGCACCTTGGACTCTGAGGGAGGGGGAGGCAGGGAAGTAAGTACTGTGCCCATGTGCTCCCAAACTGCAGAGTGAGAATCCCTCAAGGTACTTCTGGGTGATGGGGTTGGTGGGGGGGAAAAGAGGAACTGACTTTGGCACTGTTCCCCAGAATGGGGATCTAATGGCTAGAGTGCCTCATCTAGTCCCGAGAAAGTTGGAGATCATTCTCACCATGGTGCCCTCAAGCAGATTTCAGTTCAAAATCTTCATTCATGACTGTGTTCTGTGAAATCCTTGAAGTGCCCTAGTCACATTGATATCCATGGACACCTAAGAGCTTTCAAAAATCACAACAGCACTTAATTCTGCAGAAGGACTTGGCTATTTTCTATCTCAGAAGCTCCAGGTGCGAGAAGATCCCTTTGAGGTCCTCAGACTAAAATAAGCTGTCAGTTTCAATCAGGAGATTCCCTTGTTCTGTCTCAAAAGCCTTAGGTGTGAGAAGATCCCTTTGGTGTCCTCAAACTGAATCGAGATATCAATTCCAGTAGGAGGATTCACTTTTGTAGCTTGACTGAGCAGCATGGTCAGTTTGACAGCTGCACAGCAGATCAGACTGTAGACACAATCAGTAAGCCTCACTGACCTTCTTATTCCACCAGACCTGGTCACTCAGCCCCATTCTTTTAACACTGCATTTTTTCAGGCCTCTGAGCCTTCCTGGAAAGCTGTGAAAGCTCAAAAGCTTTGAGTTAATTCAATTTCATGCTGCATTCCCTTTAACTAGCCTTTGATTGACAGGTTGGATCAATTACCTACTAGCCATAAGGTTTCAATTCCTCTTTTCTAATTGCCACCTTTACAAAACGCTCGAGATGCATTCAACCAAGAAAGGAAAGAAAAACAAACAAAGCTTTTGGCTAGTAGGTAAGCCCAACCTGTCAAAGGCTAGTTACAGGGAACGCAGCATGAAACTGAATGAACGTAAAGCTTTTCAAGGCTTCAACTCCAGGTTTGTCAAGACCTGAACCAAATCCCATTTGGTGAACTGCCCACTGGGAGAGTGGCAGCATACCACTCAAATTCAGTAATGACATTTAAATTCGATTCCCATGACTGGGGATAGCAGGCAGGACAGCAAGCTGGACTGGGAGAATCGGTACAAGCTGATGCTCAATTCTCATTTTAGCCCTGATGTCTGATTCATGGGGATTTCTGCCAGGGGTTACCAGGCCTGGTGAATCCTCACCAGCATCTTTAACATGTGAAGATGTCCCAGGTGCTTCATGGGAGCATTATCATACGCTACTTATCATCAAGGAATAGAGAGATATATTAGAATAGATGTTCAAACAGGTAGGTTTCATCTTAAAAGAAAGGCAAATAGAAGCACAGGGAGGTTTAGGAGGGGAATTCCAGAGTTTCAGGCCGATGGACCTGCAGAGCTACTGACTTTGGAGTAATTAAAGCAGGGGATGCACAAGCAGTCAGAATTGTACGTCCATGGTATATTTTGAGTGGCTGATTATGAAATTAGTTCATGTAAAGAATGTGAACTTAGATAAATTTCCCATTGCAAATATTGCCGGACTGTGAAGAATAGAATAATTCTACACGATCAGCATGGATCTAAACAAAATAGATGTATTTACCCAATTGATTTGTACGTATTACCAGCAGCCACCGATGTAGAATATGCTAAGCTTGTAAATGATGTATGTGTCACATATGAACTGTAATACACTGAGATTAAGACAGATGTTGCACAAAATTTAAATTTCATGTCTTCGCTTATAAAATTTTGAGCTAGTTCTGGTTCAGCAACACTTTCATTGGACCGCTACCACCTCACTCGCCATGGAATTGCCCAAGCGAGGCCATAAAATCCACCTCCCCCATTATCTTTGAGAAGAATTTGTAGAATAAAACTATTGATAAACGCTATTGGTTAGCTTTTAATGTGGGCTTTTTTGGCTTACTGCTTTTTTTGCTCTGGTTACCATCTTCTTCAAAAGGAGTCTACCACGTAGCACCGAAACACTTGATTTGGGCAGTAAGTTTTTTTAACATGCATTTTGACATACATAAGTCCTGAGTGCTAATTTAGGGCAGAACAGAAAGAAATCGGAAGTGCACGTTTTCCACTTGTCAATTGGTTTTAAGTTTTTGTTTATCTTTATGAGACCTGGGGGGGGGAAGGCCTGACCTCCAATTGTACACAGTTGTGCGCACACTTCATCACTTTTCCCATAAGTTAACTCTCCCTCTTCCTGCCAATTATTTTATGGTTCACCTGGCTTTTGCGTAACACAATATCACAACAGTCCAGAGCCACCAGACTTTCCCAGGGCACACAGTTGCTTCTTAAAATCCACAGCAGTATGGTGATGAGTCCTGCCTCTGAACTCTCCCATGAATAGCATGTTTCAATGGTTGACCACCAGAGAGTCAAACCTAGCCCTCTAGTAATAAGCCAGAAGTTAACAGTGAATGATATGATTTGTATAAATCTTTGCTTGGTGGATGAACAGAGGGGAAGGGCCCATGTTACACTCACATATTGCAAAAATCTATTTAGATTCTCCTGTCATTCAGTGAGATTATGGATAATCTGCAATCTAACTTCATATACTCCAATTGCACAATGGCTTGGATTTTCAAGAATAATAATGTAAAATTTAATTATGAGGGGACTCCTGGTTCAAGCACTTACTGCTTTACTAGAATCTAACTGCAAAGGATATCTCTAACAGTTCAATGTGTAATTTTAATAATTCCAAAATATGTTAATTCATATTAGTAGTGTAACAAGTGCAGGGCTAAACCTGTACCATGATACCAAATTAATGAATTAAGTAGCAAACAGGATAGGGTTAGCTTGCAAATGTTACATAGTTGTTTAGAAAGGAGTGCAAGGATAAAACTAACAATAGGCCAATCTGTGTAAAACTGGTGGTGGGAAAGCCTTCAGTAAAAAATAATCTGGGACAAAATGAACTGTCAGTTAGACAGATGCGAATTAAAAAAAACCAGTGTGGGTTTATTCATAAAAATTGTTGTTAACTAACCTTTTGCAAAGTAGATTGTTGATGAGGGTAATACAGTTTGTGTGGTGTACTTGAGCTTCCAAAAGGTGATTGGTAAGCGTCCCATAACAGTAGGTTTGTCAGCTAAATTGAAGCCCATGGAGTAAAGATTTTGGGGGCTGCCTGGATATGGAATTAGCTGAGTGACAGAAAACAGAGTCGTCAAAACATTTTCTTTCTCGGACTGGAGGAAGGTGTACAGTGTAACTCACCAGGGTTTGATATTAGGATAAATGATCTTTTTAAAAAATCTACACTAATGGCCTAAACTTTGCTGTGCAGGGCACAATTCCAAAATCTGTAGATGACACACAACTTGAAACTATTATCAACGTGAAGAGGATGGTGAAAGAGTTCAAGAGATAATAACACAGGTTAGTTGAATGGAAACGTGTCGCAGACGAAATTTAATAGTGAAACGTCAAGTGGTTCATATTGATAGGAGGAATGAGGGAAAGCAATATAAAATAAAGGGTACAATTCTAAAGAAGGTGCAGATATAGAAGGACCTGAGGGTAAATGTGCACAAATCGTTGAGATCGAAGGGCAGGCTGGTAAAGAAGTTAAAAAGGCATTCAGGCGCAGAGTTTTATAAATAGTGGCATAGAATACAAAAGCAAGAAGTAATGATGAATCTTTATAAAACTCTAGTTCGGCCTCCATTGGAGTACTGTACAATTTTGGGCACTACACTTTAAGAAGGATGTGAAGGTATTAAATAGAATGCAGAAGATTTATGAGAATGATTCCAGGGGTGAGAGAGTTCAGTTATGTGGATGGATTGGAGAAACAAAAGGTTGATAAGAGATGTCAAAATCATGAAAAGATTGAATAGATTAGGTAGGAAAGAAACTGACAGAAGAGTTGAAAACCAGAGGACGTTAATATAAGACAAAAGGCAAAAGAAGAAAGACAGCATGAGGAAAATGTTCTTTAACAAGCAAGTGATTAGGATTTGGAATGCATTTCTCAAGAGTGTCATGGAGACAGATTAAATTATTATTGGATATTTATCTGAACAAGAAAAATTTACAAGGCTATAGGGAGAAAAAAATGGAGTGGGGCTAGCTGATTTGCTCTTGCAGAGGGCTAGTGTGAATATGATAGGGTAAGTAGCATAGCACAAAAGGAGTCCATTTTACAATTCTATAAACTTGAGAACTAGGATGACAAATGAAATTCAATGTCAGGAAATACATACTTCAAATGGGGACAAAAATATTCACAAAGGTATTATTTAAATAGAAAGAAAAATAATATGCATGGAAAATGAAAGACAGTTCTGATTGGATTCAAACTGAAGTTAATGTAAGAATGCTTGGTGGCAGTGAGTGAAGCAAATTAAATGCTGGAGTGATGTAAAAGGTGAGTATTGAGTTTTAATAGTCGTTATCCCAGCCACTTTACAAACTAATAGTGCCACATTACTTGGAATTCTTCGTCCAAGAATGATTAAGGAGATGGCATGATTGGATCGAGTGGCGTGATTACACAGACTGGACATGTTTCCACTGGAGAAAGGGTTAGAAGTGACAGGAATGTATTTTTTTAGTTCCACAGACTAAATGATACAGATTGTATCAATTTTTGGCCAGAAGTATCAAACCCAGAAATGACCTACACTTTAAGTGGTAAATTCAAAATTAATTTGTAGAAATATTGGTCCCAATAATGGATGGAAGAGGCTTGGGGGTTATGTAACTCAATCTACCACCTGACTAATACTGGGGTGTCAGAGTGGTCACTGTAAAAGTGGTGGAATGTACTAATTTGGCATTTTAAGCATTTCTTAAAGGCCAGAAGGAGCAGAAGTGCTTCCTAAAGTACCTCAAGGAAACCTCTGATCTACCCACATGCAATATTTAGCCTACAGTATCTCACCACTACTGTAGTCTGCTCTCCCTGCCTCCAATGCTCATTAAAAGTTTGTACAATGCTGACCTCACCACTATCCTAACCCATGAACAACTAGTGAAACCATGGAACAGCCTTTCTACTGATAGTGAAAGCAAGATGCATTAACTTGTCCTAATGCAAACTTGACAGACATTTTTCAGAAAATTGTAATATTGTACAATACCTCCTTTTATGTGAGCGGAATAGTATATATTTATACACACTTAGAGTATTTTTTGTATTTTCTAGAAAACAAGCTTATGAATGCTTTGCTAGGACATGGTAAACCAACAAGCATATTTATTTTTGTATGTAATTTATGAATGAGTAAGATGTGTTTCACAATTAATTTCAATCTATGTGGAATGTTTTTTCTAATATGCTAATTTCATATTATGGACTATCAAAGAGCAAACTATCGTGTATTCTGCTGAGACCCACTGGACTTGAAAGTCAATACTTCAAATGGTCTATTTTTGTTATTTTCTTTCCATGTATGTGATGTATTTATAATGGAAAACTTCAGTGAAACAGATTGTATGTGTTTTGATGAGCAGTAAGCTCTGAAATATTATAAAATGTTGGCCTTTTGAGTAATTTTGTTGAATGAGAAATATAGGGTCAATGTTTAACATATTTGATTTGATTTATTATTGTCACATGTATTAATATACAGTGAAAAGTAATGTTTCTTGCACGCTATACAGACAAAACATACTGTTCGAACAGAAGGAAACGAGAGAGTGCAGAATGTAGCGTCACAGTCATAGCTAGAGTATAGATAAAGATCAACTTAATGCAAGGTAAGCCCATTCAAAAATTTTGGTATAGATATAAGTGTTAGGAGACTTGAAATAAGTTTGAGAAACTTATGGTTCCTGAAATTTTTTTACCACACTATTTCAGAGTCCATTGCAAATTAACTCACAGGTTATTTATGGTTATTTATCAACTCCATTATTATTGTATCATGTGACGATGTGGAGATGCTGGCGTTGAACTGGGGTAGACACAGTAAGAAGTCTCACAACACCAGGTTAAAGTCCAATGTTGGACTTTAACCTGATGTTGTGAGACTTCTTACTGTATCATGTGACACCAGGGTGGATGAACTTTGGTCTTGTTATCTCGCAATTCTTACATTCCAATTGGGCAATTTTCAGCAACAAGTACTATCTTTCGAGGACACATTTACTTCTACTTTCCTCACCCATTCCGTGGTTTGATTCCATGAGCACCAGAATCTTACTTATTAAAACGAATAGTTCTTGCATTGTGTTCACCTGCAGCCTATACAGCTACGGAAAGCTATCATATTTCAACCCAATCTTATCTGAATTTGAATCCATTATTCACAATAGTTGTGGTTTTATAGCATGAACAACAGTTGCACCTATGTTTGACATTAAGTATTTTGGGTTCACATTAGATATTCAGGTTGGGTTAGGTTTTCCCATAAGTATGCCCCAAAATAAATGTAACAAGACATTTTTCACAATTCTGTCTCGAAGTATTTCATAGCCAATGAAGTACTTTATGAAATTCAGTTGCTGTTGTAATGTAGGAAATGCAGCAGCTAATTTTCACATATAAGATTCCCATAAACCAGTATGGTGATAATTAACCGATAATATATTTGTGTGATGCTGACTAACAGATAAATATCAAACAGGACATTCGGAGTAACTCCCTGCTCTTCTACGAAATAGTATTGTTGAATCTTTTACACCCATATTACAGGCTAGAGAGGGCTTCAGTATATCTCACCCAAAAGCCAGCACCTTTGTGATTACTAGTCCCTTGGTATTGCACTGGAGTATTAGGCTTGATTTTTGAGTACTCAAGTTTTAGAGTGAGATTTGAACGGAGAACCTTGTGACGAGAGAATGTTATCCATTGACTCATAGCAGACCCAGTTTCTCCTTCCCTTACAATCAGGACTTTCGCATTACTGGTAAATTCTCCTCATAGAATACTGTAATAATGTGCAATACTTCTTTTTATGTGAGCTGAATAATATATATTTTTATATACAACCCAGTGTATTTTTTGTATTTTCTAGAAGACAAGCTTATGGATGCTTAGCTTGGACATGGATTATGGTAAGCCAACAAGCGGGTTTACTTTTATATGTACTTTATAAATGAGGAAGATATGTTTCACAATTAATTTCAATCTATTTGGGATGTTTTTCCTAATATGCTAATTTCATGTCATGGACTATCAATGTGCAAACTATTGTGTATTCTGCTGAGACCCATCAGACTTGAAGTCAATAACTTCAAATAGTCTATTTTTGTTATTTTCTTTTCATGTATGTGATGTATTTATAATGGAAAACTTCAGTGAAACAGATTGTACATGTATGTGCTGTAAGCGCTGAAATATTATAAAATGGTGGTCTTTTGGAGTAATTTTGTTGTATGAGAAATATTGTTTAGGATCAACATTATAATATATTTGATTTATTATTGTCATATGTATTAATATACAGTGAAAAATATTGTTTCTTGTGCACTATACAGACAAAACATACCCTTCAAAGAGAAGGAAATGAGAGAGTGCAGAATGTAGTGTTACAGTCATAGGTAGGGTGTAGAGAAAGATCAACTTAATGCAAGGTAAGTCCCTTCAAAAGTCTGACAGCAGCAGGGAAGAAGCTGTTCTTGAGCCAGTTGGTACATGACCTCAGACTTTCGTATTTTTTCCCTGAATGAATAAGATGGAAGGGACAATGTCCGGGGTGCGTGGAGCCTTTAATTATGCTGGCTGCTTTTCCGAGGCAATGGGAAGTGTAGACAGAGTCAATGGATGGGAAGCTGGTTTGCATGATGGATTGGGCTACGTTCTTTTTGTAGTTCTACCTTTTGTAATTCCTACCAGTCTTGGGCAGAGCAGGAGCATACCCAAGCTATGTTACAACCAGAAAGAATGCTTTCAATGGTGCACCTGTAAAAGTTGGTGAGAGTTGTAGCTGACATACCAAATTTCCTTTGTCTTCTGAGAAAAGATACATTGATGGGCTTTCTTAACCATAGTGTCAGCATGGATGGACCAGAACAGGTTGTTGGTGATCTGGACACCTAAAAACTTGAAGATCTCAGCCCTTTCTACTTCATCCCCATTGATGTAGACAGGGGCATGTACTCCTTTATGCTTCCTGAAGTCAGTGGCAATCTCCTTCATTTTGTTGACATTGAGGAAGAGTTTATTGTTGCCGCACCAGTTCACCAGACTCTCCAGCTCATTCCTGTACTCCTGTCTCGTCATTGTTTGAGATCTGACCCATGACAGTGATGTCGTCAGCAAACTTAAAAATCGAATTGGAGAGGAATTTGGCTGCACAGTCATAGGTGTATAAGAAGTTTAGTAGGGGGCTGAGAACACAGCCTTGTAGGGCACCGGTGTTGAGGATGATCATGGAGGAGGAGTTGTTGCCTATCCTTACTGATTGTGGTCTGTGACTTAGGAAGTTCAGGATCCAGTCGCAGATGGAGGTGCCGCAGCCCAGGCCACAGAGTTTGGAGATGAGTTTCATGGGAATAATAGTGTTGAAGGCTGAGCTGTAGTCTCAGGAGTCTTGCTTTCTAGGTATTCCAGGGTTGAGTGGAGGGCCAGGGAAGTGGCATCTGCTCTGGACCTGTTGGGTGGTAGGCGAACTGTAGTGGATCCAAGAAGTCCGGGAGGCTGGAATTGATTCGTGCCATGACTAATCTTTTGAAGCACTTCATAATGATGGATAACAGAGTCATCGGCCAATAGTTATTAACGCATGCTGCTTGGTTTTTCTTAGGTACCGGGATGATAGTCACCTTCTTGAAGCAGATAGGGACCTCAGATTGTTGTAAAGAGAGGTTGAAGATGTCTTCAAATACCTCTGACAGCTGATTCGCGCAGATCTGAGTGCACGTCCAGGTATCCCATCTGGGCCAGTTGCTTTCCATAGGTTGACCTTTAAAAAAACTGCTCTGATGTCTGCAATGGTGACCCCAGATACAGGTTCATCCAGGGCTTCCAGGGTAGAGGGCATAATCTCACTGACCTTTTGCTCAAAATGGGCATAGAATGCACTGAGCTCATCAGAGAGGGGTATGTTGGAGCCAGCAATTTTACATGCCTTCATCTTGTATATTTCACTGACATGCAGAAAATACAGGATTATGAATGGGATAGGATGAGTGTGCACTTTATCTAGCCCCTTTACTTTGCAGGTCACACCATTAGTTTAAAAGTTTAGTACACTCACCAAGATGGCCAATTATTTACCTTCACGACTGTTAGACCCATAATAAGAGAGATTTTAGTCAGGCCTCTTTCAACAAACTCAAAATGACTGATGTAATATACAATAGAACTTATCTTTTTAAAACAAATTGCAAAAACTGGGACACACACAATTGTGCTCTGGAAATATAACAGTTTATCCCTTGTTAAAAATACCTCGGTATGCAAGCACACACACAAACAAAGGGCAAACAAATAGGGGTCTCTGCAGAAATGGGCTTTGGGGGATAAGCCTCAAAAAGTAATGGTTAAAATTAAGATTTCAATTCTGTTGATCTGGACCTCCCTCCTGTGAACACAGTAGGTCACAGTAGTTTGTCTTGGTAGATGTCTGGAGGTTCTCATCAATGGAGCTTTGGTGTAGAAGAGAATTTGGTACTGGATCAATTCTTCTCATCTTAAATTTTCAGGTTTCCAAATGTAAACAAGTTATATTCAGCTGGTGATTCTCCCATGCAAATCGATAACTACATATGGAATTTCAGGCAAGTCAAAAGGAGCACAATTTAGGGCACCCTTCATTGTCAGCTTATTCCCGAAAGACACTGATCACTAAAACAACAGATCCAAAACTTAAAGCTTGTTTTGGTCATGTTTTATGAATAATTTGGATGAGAATTTAGGAGACATGGTTCGTAAGTTTGCAGATGACACCAAGATTGGTGGCATCGTGGACAGTGAAGAAGATTATCTAGGATTGCCAGTGGGCTGATGAATGGGTAGATGGAGTTTAATTTAGATAAATGCAAAGTGATGCATTTTGGAACCAGGACAGGACTTACTCTGTTAATGGTACAGCATTGGAGAGAGTTATAGAATGAAGAGATCTAGGGGTACAGGTTTGTAGCTCCTTAAAAGTGGAGTCACAGATGGACAGAATGGTGAAGAAGGCATTCAGCATGCTTGGTTTCATTGGTCAGAACATTGAATGCAGGAGTTGGGATGTCTTATTGATGATGTACAAGACATTAGTAAGACCACATTTGGAATACTGTGTACAGTTCTGGTCACTCTATTATAGAAAGAGTATTATTAAACTAGAAAGTGTGCAGAAAAGGTTTACTAGAAAGCAACTGGGGCTTGATAGTTTGAGTTATGAGAAGAGGCTGGATAGACTGGGACTTTTTTCCCTGCAGCATAGGAGGCTTAGGGGTGATCTTATAGAGGTCTATAAAATAATGAGGGCATAGATTAGTTAGATAGTCAACATCTTTTCCCAAATGTACAGGAATCTAAAACTAGAGGACGTAGGTTGAAGATGAGAGATATAAAAGGGTCCAGAGGGTCAATTTTTCACAGAGTGTCTGGAATGAGCTGCCAGAGGCAGTAGTAAAGGTGGGTACAATTTTGTCTTTTAAAAAGCATTTAGAAGTTACATGCGTAGAATGGGGATAGAGGGATATGGGCTAAACATGGAAAATTGTGATTAGTTTAGTGGTTAAAAAAAGGGCAGCATGAACAAGTTGGGCCGAAAGGTCTGTTTCCATGCTGTAAACCTCTATGACTCTGTGATTTCCAGTAAATCACTAGCCTTTGCTTATTTTTCCCCTCATCAATAAAAAACTGCACTACAAACAAGCACACAGCTCATTCCCCCTCAAATACCATGTTAGTCTGGTGATTTCTGAGAAAAAGGTATGCTTATTACCAGCCCAGGGGAGAATATATGACCTTTTAGACAGATCTAAGTATCCAAATAATGTGTATCCGTCTATAGTTAAAAAAAATAGTCTCAGAATATATGATTCTAACAACAGTTATGGACACCCCCCCCCCCCATTTTGTTTTCATGAAAGTACTGGTTCAATTTATGTTATCAAGTCCCTCAGCAACACCACCATACATAGCTTTCAATCAGCACATGTCAGAGTAATCAATAAGTCTCCAAGAAGATCGACGCTCCAATTTATTCATCAGTGCAAGCCACAAGAAAAAAAATAAGGAATGTAGAAGTTGAATATCAAGGAAATGTATTTCTAAAAGAATTGGAAGATGTCTGAAAAGTAAAATCTGCACTCACTCATGAATTTCTTTCTTATGAAAACCAATCTGTTTCTTTTCCCATCGTGTCTTCCAGTCTTCCACAGTCATTTCAATGTTTTCTAGGTCTCCATACTTGTTCAATCTCTTTCCCTCTGGTATATCTACTCCAACACTCATTGCTGTTTGGGAAAATGCATATTGTAACAACATACAGAGAACACAAGATCAAACATCCAAAATCAAATCTTTGAATTTTATCTGAGGAAAAAACACAAATGAACTCTAGTTTTAACAGGAAAGAAAATCAACTAATTCTACTCGGTTTGCTTTGTAAACTGCTACAATAACTTTTTTCCCAGTTGTGCTGAATTTTCAGGAAATTCAAGGATTTGACTGTGACAATTCCTTTTGCCAAGTAATTGCACATAAAATTAAACATAATAAATTCCTTTGAAATTTGTAATTTGAAAACTATTATAGTACATTTTCTTGAATTGTAAACAATTTTATTTTCCTTCTCTAGCAGAAATGACAGACTATGTTGGGAGTGCAGTTGTATAAACAAATGATAATTTTTTTCAAAATTGAGCTTGGGTAATGGGTGTCAAGAAACTAAAACAGCAAGCTTACACAAAGTTTACACTTTCAGTGGGAAATGTAATTTAGGTTCTCTTAAAATACAAATGAGTTAATATGAAATGGAAAGTCAAAAATGGCGAATTCAAATGCTGTAGTAATCTAATTCATTAAAGTAGGAAGAATCATCCAGACTTAAAACGTCGGATGTTCTCTCTCCACAGATGTGCTCAGATCTGCTGAGTTTTTCAGCATTTTCTGGTTTTGTTTCAGATTTCAGCATCTCCAGTAATTTGCTCTTACATATTTCCCTTGTTCTTTTATTCAATGTAGACTAATAAATGCGTATAAATAATAGCATCTTGAGGAATTACACCCTGGAGGGCACACATTTACATGCCAGCACTGGATGATTTAAAAATGCAGCTTTTAATTTGTTCATTCGAGTTCATTTACCAATGATAGGCAACTTAACCAAAACAAGAGCAAAATACTGCTGATGTCGGAAATCTGAAATATAAACAGGAAATGCTCAGTAGGTCGGACAGCATTAGTGGTGAGAGACGACCTGAATATTAACTTTGTATCTCTTAATGTTTCAGACTGTCTCTGTTTCTCTCCCCATAGATGCTGCCTGACTTACTGAATGTTTTCCAGCAAATTTTAATCAGAGCAGGGATGTTCTGCTCTCTGTCACCGATTACATAGCTACCAAAAAGAAACAACAGGAATAGGCCCTTCATTCTGTCCCGTCCTTCATGCCTGATCTATGCCAGGAGTTTATGAAACGGTTTTCGTGTTTCACTATTTTCCCACACACCCAATGCCTTCAAATAAAATATTCAGCGTGGCTCACCTTTCGGTGCGTTTGTTTGAAGTGAGTGGGGAAGGGTGTCCGTATCCCGTGCAGCTTCTATTCAGCGATCTACACACACACTGGCAGATGGAGACGGGGGAGGCAAAGGTCACACACTTCTTTTGGAATTGGACGTCATAAAAAAAAACAACCAGAGCCGAAGATTAAATTTTAACTTGACAGCAGGACAGAAAGGCCTGAAACATGGAGGGGGCGGATCTCTTCTCTGTGAATCGCGCGCTGCTTCTCGAGCCTCGTTCAAATCGCAGCCGTTAACGACGGGCGAGTTAGCACGAGCTGGAAAGACAAAGCGCATGTGCGCTGGAGACGAGCCTGAGCTCGAACCAAAACAGCGGAGAACTCCCTGAGGCAGAGAGAGGGTAAGAGCGCGCGCATGCGTGAGTCTGAGCTCGAGCCGGGGAAAGGGAGCTGGAGCCGGATTGAGGCACAAACCGGGGAGGGAGAGATCGGAGGCAGGAGTTCCTTATCGTCGCCGCCATGTATTATTCAGACACAGGTGAGGACAGTTCTGAAGCCGTGGCGCCGCTCTGTCTTGGCCGTTAACTTGGCAATGCTCGCCTTCCTTTTTTTGTTTTGCCTGCCTTCCAGAGTTAATCTTAACCATTGGAGAGTTTGCCGGCGAATATAACTGGTGTCACCCGAGGAGGAGGAGGGGGGCGTTCTGCCTCCTATCGACAAGCTGTCTTGGGCCATCTGTGTCTCGTTCATTTTCCCCTCGAGTTGCATATATACATTGTGTGTATGTGTTTGAGAGAGAGAGAGAACTTCGGGGATCTCGAATCCTTGGCCTGAAGCTTAGGCTTTGTGTAGTGATCAGCAGCAACCCAAGTCTGAGTAACTCATCCTGTGTGTGTATTGGCTGCGGATCCACTGAGGATGGCTGTAGCTACATTTGTTATCGAGGCGATACATTGTGTGCTAAATGAAGCAAGGTCGATACTACAAACAAGAATGTTAACATAGTGTAAGAAATGTTAACATGGTTGAATTCAGCTTTTGACATTGCATCACTCATTCTTTGAATTGCAGGTGTTCTTCCTGTGTATTTTCCCAAGTTTCCTTTTTATGATATTTTTCTGTTAGGTGAATTCATTGAGCATAATTTTTTCTCCTACATGTATGTTTTCTACGGTGTTGAATAGAAGATTTATGAACAAGCCACGGAAACATTCATCTGTATCAAAATCTAATTTGGTAGTGATGATTGTGAATAGTTGATTAAAAGTTAAAACAGAAACTGAAGGTGGTGATTTTCAGTAATTGTAGGTAGGAAGTAAATAAATAATCGTTTATTTTAGATTTAGCAGTATTTCCCCCCCCCCCCGGGCTTTTTAAAAAGTTAAATGAATTTAATATGTTGGAAAGTTTCATTAATTACAGTAATCTTCCTGTAAACAGTAGGAGTGAATTGTGACTATATCAGCTTTGAATTTGCTTTATTGAGGACCAGCTGTCCAGAAATCAGGGAGAAAACACTTGATTATCTAAAGTTTTCAAGCTGTTTATACAATTTAACCTTACAATTCAACTTTTCTGATTGCCTTAAACAATCAGGAATTTCAATGTTTGTTTTTATCAACAGAAATAGTTTTGCTTAGCAGCATTTAAATTGACAATAATTGTAAGTACATTATGTGCTGATAGCTTTCTTGGGACTTGCATGATTGTGATGATCCTTCTGTGGCATAGATGAACAACGTAAGAAGTCTGACAACACCAAGTTGAAGTCCAACCGATTTATTTGATAGTAAACTCACCTGACGAAGATGCAAACCTCAAAAGCTTGAGAGTTTACTATCAAATAAATCGGTTGGACTTAAATCTGGTGTTGTCAGACTTCTTACTGTGTTTACCCCAGTCCAACGCCGGCGTCTCCACATCATAGATGAACAAAGCAAAATAAAGAGGAAGTTAAGAGAAAGATACTTGTGCCATTAATTATGCCACTGCATGTTTTCCTGGGATGTTTATTATACTGGTCTGCTATTGCTCTCGTATAAAACAGAGCGAGATATATTTTGGACAGAAATATCATTGTTATTGTAAAGCAAATCAGACTGAAACTTCTGGAATCTACACATGTTCACTGAAACATGGTTTTCATGAAGTTGCTTTACTTGTCTAGAAGCTTCATTGTACCATAATCCTGTTGAGAGATTCACCATTAAAATAAACAAAGGGTGTGAAGTCATAGATTATTAATATAAATCATTAATATAAATGACAAATAACAATGGAATTAGCACTGATCCCTGAGGCACACAATTAGTCACAGGCCTCCAGTTTTTGAGACCCTGTCTCTCAAAATAATGGAAACAAGCCCTTCAACCCATCTTGTCCATGCTGCCACTTTTTTTAACCCCTAAGCTAGTCCCAATGGCCCACATTTGGCCATCTTACCCATGTCACTGTCTAAACACTTTTTTTAAAAGACAAAATTGTACTGCCTCTGTTACTACCTCCGGTAGCTTGTTCCAGACACAGCCCCTCTGGACCTTTTGTATCTCTCCCCTCTCACCTTAAACCTATGCCTTCTAGTTTTTGACTCCCGAACTTTTGGGAAAAAATATTGACTATCCAGCTTTCTGTGCCCCTCATTTCTTTATAGATCTCTAATAAGATCACCCCTAAGCCTCCATGCTCCAGAGGAAACAGTCCCAGTCTATCCAGCCTCTCTTTATAACTCAAATCATCAAGTTCCGGTAGCATTCCGGTAAATCTTTTCTGCACTCTTAAACAGGATAGCTCAATATCCTTTTCTATAATAGGGTGACCAGAACTGTACACAAAATTCCAAGTATGGCCTTATCAATGTCTTGTACAACTTCAACAAGATGTCCCAACTCCTGTATTCAATGTTCTGTCATGATGTGGAGATGCCAGCGTTGGACTGGGGTAAACACAGATATTTGTAAACACAAACATTTTTCAATGTTCTGACCAATGAAACCAAGCACGCCGAATACCACCTTCACCATTCTGTCCACCTGTGACTCCACTTTCAAGTACCTATGAACCTGTACCTCTAGATTTTTTGTTCTATAACTGTCCCCAACGTCCTATCATTTAACTGAGTAAGTCCTGCGCTGGTTCAATCTATCAAAATGCCTCACCTCACATTTATCTAAATTAAACTCCATCTGCCACTCAGCCCACTGGCCTGATTGATCAAGATCCCGTTGCAATCCTAGATAACCTTCTTCACTGTCTTGATATCATCTGCAAACTTACTAACCATGCCTCCTAAATTCTCATCCAAATCATTAATATAAATGACAAATAACAATGGAATTAGCACTAATCCCTGAGGCACACAATTAGTCACAGGCCTCCAGTTTTTGAGACCCTGTCTCTCAAAATAATTTCTAACAACTTGCCCACTACAGATGTGAGGCTCACTGGCTTTTCCCCACAGCTCTTCTTAAACAAAGGCACAACATTTGCCACCCTCCAATCTTCAGGCACCTCATCTATGACTATCGATGATTCAAATATCTCTGCTAGGGGAACTGCAGTTTCCTCTCTAGCCTCCCATAATGTCCTGGGATATAAATCATCAAGTCCTGGGGATTTATCTACCTTGATGTGCTTTAAGACTTCCAGCATCACCTCCTCTGTTATATGTACATTCCTCAAGACATCATTACTTATTTCCCCAAGTTCCCTAAATCCATGCTTTTCTCAACAGTGAAAACTGAGAAATATTCATTTAGGATCTCGCACATCTTTTGTGAATCTGCACGTAGATGATCTTGTTGATCCTTAAGAGGTCCTACTCTCTCCCTAGTTACTCTTTTGCCTTTTATTTTATTTGTAGAAGCTCTTTGGATTCTCCTTTGCGTCATCTGCTTTAACAATCTTGTGTCCCCTTTTTGCGCTCCTGATTTCTAACTCTACACCTATACCCTCTATATTCTTCAAGGGATTCACTTGATCCAGCTGCCTATGCATTTCATATGCCTCATATGTCATAAAGATATAACTTTTCATACTTGCTCACTACCTATTAAACAACCAGAAGTTAGGACTGGTGCATTTAGGTATAAGCTAGTTTCCCATAAAAATTAGCAGACAGATTACCTTTAAGCAAAATCATTCAATGTTCTGTCTGTATTTCTATATAAGACCATTTTAGGTCTTAAACACTGCCAAACAGTCCCTCTGACACTGAAATTTTGCCATTGCAAGTGTGGAGTCTCATTTCTTCAAAATTTAATTATTGTTGAAAGTTTTAAAAAAACTGTCTCTTGCTTCTCTTTCCTTCTGCCTTTCTTCCCTCCCTTTCCCATTTTTCATTCTCTCTCTCTGCTTTGTGTACATGCTTTTACGTTGAATTACAAATTCTAATTCATACTTCCTGGTTTAACTGCACGGTACAGTGAGGATTCTTCAATGTGATTGGTTGAAGAGGCATGCTATTGCTTGCCTTGTTCCCTCAGGTCACTAATTTCCAATAGAGCATGCTACACACACAATTAATGGAAGTTGCCACTTAAAAGCCGACTTAGTCTATGGGCAGAATGAATGGTGAGTGCCATTCCTTTGCCACTGACCATAAAATATGAGCCAGTCTAATTTTGATGGGTCTTTTCCCACTAACATCAAATAGTGATCACCATTTCCTGAATTTAATTTTGTTTTCCACTGGACTTAAATCATAATATTAACAACCTGGTAATAGTGCAATATTGAATTGAAAGTGTGTTCTCTAAACCTGGCTGATTTTTACATTACAGTGAAAACATTTTTATGCTCCAAAGTTTTGTTTGTTTGAGCAAAGCGCAATGTTTCAGCAAGATACCTCAAGCTGAGGAGATAAGATTATGGTATACAATGTGAAATTAGATATTCTGCTGGAGAGTTAATTGCAGCTCTTTATAAATTTGCTTTTTAAAAGTAAAGTTAAGATTTCAGTTGAAATGCTCAGTAACACAATCAAAGTAATATCAGATAGGGAAGTGGCACAACGTAGGTGGGCCTGGGTAAGATTCTGTCAGAGAATTGGTACACATTTGATGGACTGAATGGCCTCCTTCTGTACTGTAGGGATTCTATAAAATGCAGCATTAGCAATCTTTAACGTTTGTACATTTTGCTAAGATAGTGCAAATATATAGTAAAGCAGTTTTTAAAATACTTGTTCATGTGATATGGGCTGCTGGGCTTGGATAAGGTTCTCTGTCAGAGAGTCCATGCAAACTCAATGGGCTGAATGGACTCCTTCTGCACTGTAGGGATTCTGTGAAATGCAACATTAGCAATCTTCAGCATTCATACATTTTGCTAACATATCAAAGGTATAAAAGTGACACAGTTTTGTTTCATTCATGGGATAGCCGGACCAGCACTTATTACCTCACCCTGAGGCCATTTAAGAATCAACCACATTGCTGTGGATCTGGAGTCAGGTGTAGGCTAGACCAGGTAAGGATAACAGATTTCCTTCCCTAAAAGACATTAGTGAACCAGATGGGATTTTATGAAAATCAACATTTGTCTTATAGTTGTCATTAGACTTTTAATTCCAGATTTTTATTGATGTGGATGTGTGGGGTTCCTCTGGGTGCCATGCTAAATTGCCCCTTAGCATCCCAAGATGTGTTGGTTAGATGAATGAAGCACCTTTAGGGGTTAATGTGCTACACAAATGCATGTTGTTATTATTGAATACAAGTGTTGAAGATGGAGAGCAGAGGGGGAGCCTGGAGGGAGAAAACTACTGTATTCAGATTTAGGTGAAATTATGCTCATATCTGGCAGAATACGATTAATATAGTGCATGCATGTGGGTGAGTATGTATATAATGCAGGATATACCAACATGTGTCTACAATGCGGGGTTTCAAACTAATGTTTATTGGGCAGGAAAGAGACTTGATTGTTAAAGCACATGAGCCTCAAGGATTATGACCGGTACCACCAGCAAAAAGACGAGTGACATATGCATTTTGGTTGCCTTTGATAGTGTGCTTGGGATCCTTTTATTTTACTGGGCATGATAATAACTACTTGCTCTGGTGTGAAATTTGCACATATACCATTATAAAAAGGCATGTTTGCAATGGGCCATACACAACAGCTTATATTTATAGGGTGCCTTTAATGTAAATAAAATGTTGCTAAGTATTCACAGTTTAGCTTATGAAGAGAGATTGAATAGACTGGGTCTGTACTTGTTAGAGTTTAGAAGGCTGAGGGGGGAATCTTATAGAGACTTACAAGATAATGAAGGGGCTAGATAGGGTAGAGGTAGAGAGATTCTTCCTGCTTAGAAAGGATAGCAGAACTAGAGGGCACAGTCTCAAAATAAAGGGGGGGGGCAGTTTAGAATAGAGTTGAGGGGGAACTTCTTCACTCAAAGGGTGGTGAATCTCTGGAATTCTCTGCCCATTGAAGTGGTGGAGGCTACCTTGTTGAATATGTTTAAGTCACGGGTGGATAGATTTCTGATAGACAAGGGAATTAAGGGTTATGGGGAGAAATGGAACTGAGCCACTTCAGATCAGCCATGATCTTATTGAATGGCGGGGCAGGCTCGAAGGGCTAGATGGCCTACTCCTGCTCCTATTTCTTATGTTGTGTTCTTATGTTCACAGGAACCTGAAAGTATTACACCGTTTACATAAGGGGCTGATTGACCAAGCTTTAGGTCATCTGGCCTAAGAGGTTGGTTTTAAGGAGGAAAGAGATATGGAGAGGCAGAGAGGAATAGTGAGGGTATTCCAGAGGTTGAAGCCATGGCAACTGATAAATGATGGATAACATAATTAAGTGATGTTGCCCTGAAGAATTTTATAATTGTTCAATGTTATTTCATTTTGGCAGTTCAAAAACTAGCTATTGGATTAACTGTGACTCAGTTTGTAGCATTCTTGCACTGACTCATGAGGATGTGGGTTTAATTTGCCCTTCAGGGAATTGAGTCTAAAAATCTAGGCTGACACTCTTATGTAAGACAAATGGAGTATGATGCTATTGAATGTTCTGGCTTTTGTTTTGGAATGAAATGTTTAATTGAGATGCTGTCTGTGTTTTAAGGTGGAAGTAATAGGCTGCATGGTGCAAATTTAAGGAAGATACTGGGAGTTAATCTTGTGCTTGTTTGTGCTATCTCTTGTACTCGCTGTCTTACTTGATCTCTTGTAGACTAACTCACCACTTTTACTCTTGTATTCACTTACACTGGCACACTCATTCACTTTCACTCCTGGGCATTCTTTCACTAACTGTAATGAAGCTCATGGGGACACAATTTTCCTGTGCTGTCCGTCGCTCAAGTAAATTGGTCTCTTTACTTTTGGGGAGCTTTCATCCTGAGATAAGATTACATACCGATCTTCTATTTGAAGGGATTGCATTCCTATTCTACGATGAGATTACTTTGTTCAGTTTTAGTCCCCCACATGATGGGTGATGTAAAGGCTATGGAGAAGTTTCAGGGACTTGACTGATGCATGGTTTAAATGTTTTGATTTACCACAATAGGCTGAGACCTCTATTTCAAGGACTATATAGTTTCCTGTGGATAGATTTGAATTAGATAGGTTAAGGAGAAACTGATAATATGCATGTAAAAGCAGCTAGATAAAATGTTAGGTTTTTCGTTTTCAGTAGAGCCATTGACCTTGTGAATGAATTGCCTGCTTGTAATGTGAGTTCTGATTCATAGCAAATGTTCAAAAGGGAGCTGTTCAGTTTCCTAGTTATGGCTCATATAGCTGCATAGAAGAAGTAGATGTAATGATGGTTGATGCATCTCATGGTCACTGTAGTCTCCTAGAATTTGTTTCTTAAAAAGTCCCAGAATTTGTTCACCCCCCACCCCCAAATTTGCTGAAGGTAACTCTTATTTTGTCTGTGGCCAAAAATTGTTGTTCGTCCATCATCATTGATGAGGACCTCAACACCATTAGTCATTTGAGACTGGTTGTGCTGTGTCCGAAGATGACTGATCAGGCCAATTTGGGCACGGAATGTTCTGGCACATATTGGACAGACTTATGTAGACACTAGTAGTTGTGCTGGTGGCTGTGGACTTGCACAGCTTGCGCTTCAGCAATACACCTTGCTTCGTAAGCTTGACGGCCTTTGTGTATGAGGCAGCGCCAGGTAGGGTGGTTTTGTGCCAGCGTTTCCCAGGTGGTTGTGTCTATGTCAGGCGACTTCAGGGAAGCATTGAGGGCGTCTTTGAAACATTTCTTCTGCCCTCCATGCGAGCGCCTTCTAGCTGAGAGTTCCCCAAAAAGGAGCTGCTTGGGTCTGCACTTGTCTGACCATACGGATAACATGCGCTCTCATCAGCAGTGTGTGGGCTGACAGTAGAGTTACTGTAGAGAGAACTTCAGTGTTTGGCACTTTGTCTTGCCATCTGATGTGTGGTATTCTGGAAAGGCAAGTCATGTGGAAATGATTGAGCTGTCTTGCATGCCTTCGATACACAGTCCACACTTCACAGGCATACAGGAGGGTAGTGAGTACCGTGGTGCTGTAGATCTTCAGTTTTGTTGCTGGGCTGATTCCTCGGCGTCCCCATACAGCAGAACGCAGTCTACCGAAAGCAGAACTTGCCTTTGCTACTCTGCAGTTACCTTCAGCATCAATAGCCACTGCTTAGGAAAGGGTGCTGCCAAGATAAGTGAACTGGTCCACTGCCTGTAGTTTCTGCGCTTTGATTGTGATTATGGGTTCTGTGTATGGTGCATGAGGAGCAGGCTGGTGCTCGACTTCGGTCTTTTTAATGTTGTTGGTGAGTCCAAAGTTGTCACAAGCCGTGGAAAATTTGTCCATACTGACATGCATTTCTGGCTCTGAGCCAGTATACAGCAGTCATTGGCAAAGAGGAAGTCTCTCAGAACAGTCTCTTTCACTTTGATAATAGCTTGAAGTCTCCTCAGGTTGAAGAGTTGCCCATCCACTCTGTACTTGAGGCTGACTCCAGCAACACTATCCTGGAAGGCATCATTCAGCATGGCAATAAACATCATGTTGAACAGCATGGGTGCGAGTACACAGCCCTGTTTGACGCCATTGGTGACTGGGAATGCCTCAGAGGATTCCCTGCCATCCAGTACTCTGGCATCATGCCATTATGGAACTGGCATATCATCTGAATGAATTTGGGAGGGCAGCTGAACTTTGACATGATCTCTCCACAGGCCTTGTCGGCTTACTGTTGAAGGCTTTCGCGATGTCAACAAAGGTTGTGTAGAGCTCACAGTTCTGCTCCTGACACTTCTCCTGAATTTGACGCTCAGCAAAAATCATGTTAATAGTTCCACGACCTTTGCGGAAGCCACACTGTGACTCTGGAAGCAGGCCCAGCTCCAGATGAGCGACCAGACGATTTAGCAGGACACTTCCGAGGGTTTTTCCTGTGATGGAGAGCAGTGAGATTCCCCAGTGGTTGTCGCATACTTGCCGATTGCCCTCCCTCTTGTAGTGGTGTACGATGGAAGCATCTTTAAGTTCCTGAGGAATGGATCCTTGCTTCCAAAAGGACTGGAACAACTCGGTGAACTTCTTGATAAGTTCAGGACCAGCAGCCTTGTAGATCTCTGTGGTTATGGCACATGCCCCTGGGGCTTTGTCACTGGATAGCTGGCTGACAGCTTTCGTGACTTTGGCTACTTCCGGTGGGTCATCCATGGCGCTGTTGAAATCCTGTCTGTTGCCTCATCGTTAAGAGATGACGGTCGGCTAAGGATGGCTTCAAAGTGTTCAGCCCATCTCTGCAGGATCTGAGCCCTCTCTGTAATGAGAGTTGTACCATCTGCACTCGAGGAGAGAACTCCTGAGAGATTGAGGTCTGTAGGGAGTGTTGAGAGGACTTCATAGAACCGTTTCAAGTCGTTTCTGTCAGCGTATCCCTGTATTTCATCTGCCTTGGCGCTCAGCCAGGCATCCTAAATTTTATGCAGTTTATTCTGGACTGTCATGCGAGCACTGGTAAAAGCATTTTTCTTGGCAGCTGATGATGGGTCATTCTGACATGCCTGATGAAGACGGTGCTTTTCAACAAGTAGAACCTGTATCTCCTCATCATTCTCAACGAACCTGTCATGCTGCTTGAGGGTAGAAAGCCCAATCATCTTCAGTGCAGATCTGTGGACAGCATCCCTGAAGCGCTGCCTGTGAGGTGTATGTCAGCAAGCTTGATTTCTAAGTCTTCAGCCAGTGCTGAAGCTATGTTGGGGTTCTTTAGCTTGGCCACATTTGATTCTTTTCATAACCTTGCTTCCTTGTGGTCGCCTCGTGAGTCTGATGTGGAGCCTCATTTTGGAGACAATGAGCCTGTGATCTGTCCAGCAGTCAGCACGACACATGGCCTTGGTCAGTCTGACGTCCTGCCTGTTTTTTCTCTTGACGATGACATAGTCGATAAGATGCCAATGCTTAGAGCGGGAGCGCATCCAAGAAGTAGGCAGATGGAAGGTTGTGTTGGTGATGAGGTTGTGTGCTGTACAGGCCTTCATTGAAAGTAGGCTGTTACTGTTACACTTGCCCACTCCATGCCTCCCAATGACTCCCTGCCAGATTGCAGAGTCACACCCTACTCTCGCATTGAAATCGCCAAGCAAGATCAGCTTATCGGTACTGCTCACTGCTGATAGTAGGGTGACTAGTTCTTTGTAGAACTAGTCAGAAAGACAGAACTTCTGTCTTTCATCTCATCCGGGTTGTTCATTGTAGGGGCATAGGCGCTGATCAGGATGGCCTGACTTCTGTTCTGTAGTGGAAGCTGTGATGTCAAAAGCCGGTCATTCACACCTTTGGGTAGACTATCAAGTTTCTGAACAACATGACTCCTGACGGCGAATCCAACTCCAGCATCACAACGCTCATTGCTGCCGTGACCGCACCAGGAAAAAGTGTATCCATCTCCAGCTTCAGTCAACTGACCTACGTTGGCAAGACGAGTTTCACTCAGAGCTGCAATGTCAATGTTGTATCTTGCAAGCTCTCTGGCAACTAAGGCTGTTCTTCTCTCTGGTCTGTCTGCTGTAGGGTTGTCCATAAGTGTGCGCATGTTCCAAGCGCCAGTAGTGAGCGGTGTCACCTTGTGTTTTATTTCATTTGTTCGACCGCAAGATGGGATCCCCACCAGCTGCGGTAAACTGGTCAGGGTGTAGTGAAGCAGGCAATGTTTAGGGCATCTTTTCTAGCCCCTTCCTCATTTTACAGAGGTGAGCAGTGCGTTCCTGAAGAGGACTGCTCGTTCGCCCAGGTAGATGCCGAGTTTCACTGCTGCTTCCGTCAGCGGAAAACAACCATTAGACCTGAGCCGCCTGTGTGCAGATCCGTGACTACAGCACCCAGTGTATCCACACCTGCTTTGTCGCTCGCCCATCGCCACAGGTCTTCAAGGGTTGAATAGGACATTGATGGTGTCGAGACTAGCACTTGATTTGGATTAAAGTGAGGGAGAGTTGTGCAGCGTCAGCCTCACTCTGTCTTCCCAGTTCCTGTCTGGATCCAGTGGCAAGACAAGAATCAAGATGGCTGGAGATGGGACTAGGCGCAGTGAATGACCAGGACATCTTCTGTGTCTTGTCCTGCTCTTTGCGTTCTGCGACGCTTGCAGAGACTGCCTTCTTGACTGTTGGACCTTCCATTGGTCTGGTCTGCTCAGTGTGCCAGAGTCTGTCTTCACATGCTGGGATAGACATCTCCCTATCTCACTGAGGGTTGAGACCTGTCGGCTACCCTCATCTGGTTTAGCTGGCTTGTCAAAGCCATTGCCCGGGGTGTGGCAGCTGTCGCATGCAAACAGCTATGGGGAGACACAGGTGAGAGCTGAGTGCCAGGTGGGGACAAAAGGTGGACAAACCACCCTGAAAGGACATGACATGTTCCCCCACCAGAGGTACTACCCCTCCCTGACACCGGTCAGGGTCCATATGTACACTGATGGCATCTGGCTCCATCTCACTGTTGTCCCTCTAGATCCCTGCACTTAATGCTGTGTTTGTCTGACTTCTCAACCTGGTGAGCCAATGTTCTGATTGTTAAGCAGCGAGAAAATCAAAAATTTTGCCCCTGCAGCCACCTCTGTATTTTCTAGCCGCTGATTCCATTCCCCTCTTTAGTACTGTCTCAGATTGAACCTGATTGTCTGCAGCCCCTAGTTGTCCCAGCGCTGAACTACTTGTCCCAATTCCTTTCCGTAATCAAGACTACCTAATTCCAAATTATTAATTACTAATGTCCTGACTCAACTCATTTGCTGAAGCCTTTATCATATTTTTACTTCTACAATTGATTATTCCACTGTTTTCCTTATTGCCTTCTGCACTGATTAAATCTAAGCTAATCAAAAACTCTGCTGTCTGTATCCTAACCGAGTGTTGTTCACCCATCATTGCAGTGCTCATTGGGCCAAACTGGCATTTAGCCTTCAGATACCTCCATTTTAACTTTCCTATTCACATTTTAAGATTCTTCCATGAGCTCGCTGTTGGTGATGGTGCCTTCTACCGTCCAAGTCCTGAACTATGGACTTACAAAGAACAAAGAAAATTACAGCACAGGAACAGGCCTTTTGGCGCTCCAAGATCATGCTGCCTGTCTGAACTAAAACCCCCTACCCTTCCAGGGACCATATCCCTTTATTCCCATCCTATTCATGTATTTGTCCAGCTGCCCCTTAAAAGTTATTATTGTGACTGCTTCCACTATCTACCCTGGCAGCGAGTTCCACCACCCTCTGTGTAAAAAGTGAAATTGAGATTTCAGTTCACCTTGCATCACCTCATACATCTCTTTTTTAAACCTTGCCCCTCACACTTAAACCTATGCCTCCATAATTGACAGTTTCACCCTGGGGAAAAAGATTCTAACTATCCTCTCTGACCATGCCCCTCATATTCTTGTAAACCTCTATCAGATTGCTCCTCAACCTCCATGTTCCAGTGAGAACAAACCAAGTTTCTCCAACCTCTCCTCATAGCTAATGGCTTCCATACTGGGCAACATCCTGGTAAACCTTTCCTGTACCCCCTCCAAAACCTCCACATCCTTCTGGTAGTGTGGCAACCAGAATTGAACACACTATTCTGAGTGCAACCTAATTAAGGTTCTGTAAAGCTGCAACATGACTTGCTAGTTTTCAAACTCAAATGTCCAGGCGTGCATGCCGCATGTCTTCTTTATCTGCATTGCCAATTTCAGTGACCTGTGTACTTGTACACCCAGATCCCTCTGCCTGTCAATACTCTTAAGGGTTCTGCCATTTGCTGTATATTTCCCACATGTATTAGACCTTTCAAAAATGCATTGCCTCACATTTGTTTGGATTAAACTCCCATCTGCCATCTCTCCACCCAAGTCTCCAACCGATCTATATCCTGCCGTATCCTCCGACTGTCCTCATCGCTACCCGCAATTCCACCAACCTTTGTGTCATCCGCAAACTTACTAATCAAACTAGTTAGATTTTCCCCCAAATCATTCTCCCCAAAGCTTTCCAGCTCCTGTAAGATTCTCCTTTTAAAATCTTTGACCAAAGTTTTCGGTCATCTGTCCTTACAGCTCTTTCTCTCAGTATCATTATTTTTGGATTACACTTACTTTTCTATGTAGTGTATAAATGGCTATAATTTTCATACATCTATATCGGATGACAACATTCAGTGGGTTCCTGACTTTATAAAGTAGAAAAGACTTATTAACAGCCAGCAGCCTGAAGACTAATTTGGTAACTTCAGTATCTAGTATGTCTTTGTTCGGCAGAGATAATACCTCTGCATGTCGTAAGCGTCCATTCATTTTCCTTCTCTATGTTTAAATATAATTTCTCATGCATTAATTTGATTGCACTTTAAGTTTCTCCAATTATGTTGCATGAAATCTTTTCTTTGCTCAAAATCTTCCTGGCAATTACTTTAGACCAAAAAATTTGAGAGGTGCTGCTTCAGCTACTCAGGAAAATTTCATCAATGGCATGGTCTATAACCAGATTCAAAATTGTTACACTCATTTTGCTAAACTAACAGCAAATGGTGAATGAAAACTCAAGTGTTTCTGGTGCGGTATCTGTGCAAGTGAATTCGAAATGATCAGATCTTACAATAAAACCTTGTTTATTTTTCAAGTTTGATAACCATCCGCACATATATACATGTTGATTATTTTCAGATGCCATGAGTGGACGGATGCGAGCGAAGAAAAGGCCACCTATTTTTGAAGCATCAATGGATAACAATCCTCCCCTGAGATCATCAGGAAGACAGGTGTTGTATAGTCCCATTAAAACCAATATTCACTATAGTTCTCAATCTACTCTTTCAATTCAAGTCAGTTTCATTCATGAACCAAATTTGAAATTAGATTATATCATATTGCCTCTTGTGTTAATGCATCTTGTTACTCTGGTTTTTAAACTCAAAAAATATTGGTACCTAGCAACGAATGGATGATCAAGACTTTTGAAGATACTTTATATTTCTTTAATATGATGTTGAATTTTGTTTTTAAGTGCTGCTATTAATAAAGTTGTAAATGTTCTTGTATAAAATAATCTGAAGATACACTATGAGGTCTTAAATATGCTCTAAATTGATATATTTCATACAAATATATAGTGAAAGAAAATCACTATAGGCCAGCAATGCTGCAGATACCCTGCGGTGAATTTGTTGTATTGAACAGAATTTTGTTGTTAGTGACTATAGATGGTTTTTGCCAATATTACATTTGCAATCCCCAGCTTGGTGAAGATGCAAGGTGACTGTCACTGCAGCTTTGCAGACGATATGAGCGTTGTAAGTCACATATGCTAGTCTATGGTGCATATGGCTCATATTCCATAAACTGTAGAAGATTGTCACACTTGATAGATTTGTATTACACCACAATAGAACATTTATATAATTTGAAAAATGATGCAACACAGAAGCATTTGTGGAGCTGCAAGATCAGCATTTTGATAACAAATTAATTTTGCTTTTCTTATAACAAGGTCAAAAAGAAAACTTTTGAAACTGAGGAAGAGGAAGAAGGTTCTGAAAAGAAGTATAGGAAGTGTGAAAAGGCTGGATGTAGCGCAACATATCCTGTTTGCTTTGCGAGTGCTGCAGAGAGGCAAGTGACATTGATTCTGTAAACAGGTTCTTGCAATAAAATGAGATTATTGTTAAGCTGCTCAATTGAAATCTGTTTGTCTTTTTAGGAATAATGTAAATATTGTTTTTTTTATGGCAATAGGAAATGAAATTTACATAATTTATTCAAAACTCAACATTTGTATTTGTCCAATGCAATTGCGCTCTTGGATCAGGATTTACTTGTGGTTTTGAAATGTATTTAGTTGTTAAACTCATGGTCAAATTATGACATCTAATTACACTACACTAATAATCCTTCCAAGACTGAAAACAGTGTACAATTGACACTACATAAGTTTTCTGACAAGAGCTCTGGCATGTTTTAAATTTTAGGAATTTTTAGCCCCCACCGCCATCGGTATATGGCACAGAAACAGGCCCTTCAGTACATGCCAGCATTTATACTTCACGTGAGACCCTTCCCATCTTTAATCCTCTTATCCTATTATCTGTCCCCTATTCCATGCTCTTTCACGTACTTGTCTGTTCTTAAAACACCTAAATGACTCCCAGTGGAAGCGAGTTCCATACTCAGCACTCTGGGGAAAATAAGTTTCTTCCAAATTCCCTCTTTGATTCAAAATTAGTAGTTTCGTTGTTTACAAACAAAGATGCATCTTAAACTCCAACTTTCTTAACTGTGTTGAAAAGTATATCTTTTAACTATTATTGATGTGTAGATGGAAGTGAAAATTAGTCTCTTTTGATTTTGTTGCTCAAATAAGATCCTGTCTGTAGAAAATATTTGGCTTGTTTTCATTACAAAAGAGTTCTTCGTCTGACCACATCTAAATATGCTGTATTTTTAATTTTCTGTATTTAAGCCTTTCCCAGTATGTTTTTTTTTGTTGCCATTTGGAACTATGGGCACTCTGTTAAGTACTGTACAGACTTTAAAACCAGTTTTGGTTCATTTTCAGCAAAAAAAAAGTCTAAACTAATAGAGCACTTGGCTGTGGAATCAGCTTCTTGCCAGGCATGTTTTAGTTTTGTTGAAAACTCTCAGCTAAGATGCTTGGACTATACTGATCGTGAAAGAGTGTTGTATAGTTCTTGATAGAAGCCAGAGGGTGGTTGGATAAAAAATTGGCTTCTTGACAGAAACCAGAGGGTGGTTGTAGAGAGTTGTTTTTCAAACTGGAGGTCTGCGACCAGTGGTGTGCCTCGGATCAATGCTGGGCCCACTGTTATTTGTCATTTATATAAATGGTTTGGATGAGAATATAGAGGGCATCGTTAGTAAGTCCCTTACTTGCTGTCATTAGACACCAAGATTGGTGGACAGTGAGAAAGGTAATCTCCAATTGCAGCGGGACCTTGATCAATTGGGCCAGTGAGGTGACGAATGGCAGATGGAGTTTCATAAGAACATAAGAACATAAGAAATAGGAGCAGGAGTAGGCCATCTAGCCCTTCGAGCCTGCCCCGCCATTCAATAAGATCATGGCTGATCTGTCGTGGCTCAGCTCCACCTTCCCGCCCTCTCCCCATAACCCTTAATCCCTTCTCTTATCAAAAACCCATCAACCCGCTTCTTAAAAATATTTAGCGAGGCAGCCTCCACCACTTCAACGGGCAGAGAATTCCAGAGATTCACCACCCTTTGAGTGAAGAAGTTCCTCCTCAACTCCGTTCTAAACCGCCTCCCCTTTATCTTGAGGCTGTGCCCCCTAGTCCTACTGTCTTTTTTGAGCGGGAAGAGTCTCTCCACCTCTATCCTATCCATCCCATTCATCATCTTATACGTCTCAATGAGATCTCCCCTCATTCTTCTAAACTCTAACGAGTACAAGCCTAGTTTATTCAGCCTCTCCTCATAGCTCAATCCCCTCAGCTCCGGTATCAGCCTAGTAAACCTCCTCTGCACTCCCTCCAGGGCCAAAATATCCTTGCGCAGGTGCGGCGCCCAAAACTGCACACAGTACTCCAGCTGCGGCCTCACCAATGCCCTATACAGCTGCAGCAAGACCTCCCTACTTTTATATTCAATCCCCCTCGCTATGAAGGCCAGCATCCCATTCGCCTTCCTGACCACCTGCTGCACCTGCAAGCTGGGTTTTTGCGATTCATGCACAAGGACCCCGAGGTCCCTCTGCACCGTCGCCTGCTGCAGTTTTTCGCCACGTAAGTAATAGTCCTTCCTACCATTCTTCCTACCAAAGTGGACCACCTCACACTTGCCAACATTAAATTCCATTTGCCATTTCCCGGCCCATTCGCCCAGCCTATCTAGATCCTTCTGCAGACTCTCCACACCCTCCGCACAATTTGCCGTTCCCCCAATCTTGGTGTCATCAGCAAATTTCGACACCCTGCACTCGGTTCCCTCCTCCAGATCATCTATATAAATGGTAAATAGCTGAGGCCCCAGCACCGACCCCTGGGGCACCCCACTAGTCACCATCCGCCAATCCGAATAGCACCCATTGACCCATTGACTTCGCATTAGGTAAATGCGAAGTGATGCATTTTGGTCGATTGAACTGGGGCAGAATTACTCAGTTAATGGTAGGGCGTTGGGGAAAGTTACAGAATAAAGAGATCTAGGGTTACAAGTTCATACTTCCTTGAAAGTGAAGTCACAGATGGACAGAGTGGTGAAGAAGTCGTTTGGCATGCATGGTTTCATAGTTCAAAACATTGAATACAGGAGATGGGATGGCTTGTTGAAGTTGTACAAAACATTGGTAAGGCCACGCTTGGAATACTGTGTACAATTCTGGTCACCCTATTATTAGAAATGATATTATTAAACTGGAAAGAGTGTAGAAAAGATTTACTAGGATGCTACTGGATTGACCTGGTGACCCCTTAGTTGAACTTTTGATCCTACATCCTCTCTCATCACTTAAAACCACTGACTTTCTCCTTGTTAATTGCCCACTTAGCCTTATCAGCTGCTTATACTGCCAGACTCAACTATTCCAGTAATCATAGCCAGCCTCCTCCAATCTGTCATTCTCCACCTCCCCTCCATAAACTTGAGCTCATCCAACACCTTATTGTACATCAAGGCTCATTTGCCCAGCACCTTTTGTCCTCAGTGACCCATATTGGCTCCCAGCCCACCAATGCCTCAAGCTTAAAATTATTATTACTGTTCATTCATTCGTGGGACATTGACGTTGCTGGCTGGCCAGCGTTTATTGCCCATCCCTAGTTGCCCGAGAGCAGTTGGGAGTCAACCAGATTGCTGTGGCTCTGGAGTCGCATGTAGGCCAGAACAGGTTTTAAAAAAAAAAGGGCAGATATCCTTCGTTAAAGGACATTAGTGAATGAGATGGGTTTTTCCGACAATTGACAATGGTTTCCTGGTCATCAGTAGGTTCTTAATTCCAGATATTTTTATAGAGTTTAAATTCCACTTGCTGCCACAGCACGATTCAAACCCAGGTCCCCAGAACGTTAGCTGAGTTTCTGGATTAATAGTCTAGTGATAATACCACTAGGCTGTTGCCTCCCCTTTATGTTCAGACATGATCTCTCTGCTCCCCATCTCTGTAACCTCCTCCAACTGCAGAACTGAGAATTCTGTGTTCCTCACATTTTGGCCTCTTGTGTATCCCTGACTTCTTTCTCTCCACTTTTGATAGTCACGCCTTCAGCTATCTAGGCCCAAAACTCTCAAATGCCCTCGTTACTATTTTTTTAAAACGCTGCTCAGATCATTGGTCAGGCTTATCCTCTCCTTAGTAAGAGGCTTGTTCTCCAGATATATATCTGACCGTGCTCCTGTAAAACACCTTAGAATGTTTTACTGTGCAGAAGGCGCTATATAATTTCATATTGTTGTTGTGTTCTAGCTCCTTGCAATGCTGCACAGCTTTGAGATGACAAGTGTTTTTTTTGAACAGTTGATTTAATTTGAATGTCAAGGTTATAGCATCTCATTTTGAATTACTGACAAAGTTTACATTTTGGTCATCTAAGGTTTGCAAACACTTAGGAGAGAAATAAAGACGTGCATTTAAGTGCTACTTTTCATTTCAAGACCTCAGAAGTTCTGAAATGCTTTACAATTAATGAAGTTTTTGTTTAAGTGTGGTCACTGTTGTATTTAGGAAACGTGACACTTGTGCATAGAAAATTCTCATGAACAGCAATGTCCAGATAATTTGCTTTTAGGTGATGTTGATTTTTAAGGATAAATATTGGCTAGGACATCAGGAAGGATTTTCCTTGTTTGGAATTGTGCCGTTTGTTCTTATACATCCACTTGAGAGAGCAAACAGGGTTTAAGGGCTCATCTGAAAGACAGTACTTTCAACAATGTAGCATTCCATCAGTATCATACTAGAGTGTCAGTGTAGATTATTATGCTTAAGACTTCCGAACGGGACTTGAACCTATAATCTAATGACTGAAAGGCAAGAATGCCACTATCTGAAACATAACTGATAATGAATCATTTGCATGTTATTGTTTGTGTTGAGATTTGGAAATTTATTTCATGCTTATTTTTGTGATTCATCATTTTAGGTGTGCCAAAAATGGTTACACATCACGCTGGTACCATTTATCTTGTGGAGAGCATTTCTGCAATGAGTGCTTCGACCACTGTTACCGAAGGTGAGTCTCTGGAATATGTGTTTTAAATTATTTCCTAAAGATGCTGACTGGTATGTCTGTTCTTAAGCCTGTGGCATTTTTCAAGTGTATTCAAGGAATGCTTAGACTTTTTCTCCCCTTTATCCTAATTACTGTGGTAGCTCCTTGCTTCCAATTAATTTTATTTTTCTAGAATGCCAGCACTGTGAGTTGGGAATTAACGGTGCACTGACATGCTGCTTCTTCGTGGAATAATTCTTGCATATTTGTACAGTGCTGCCACACCATGTAAAGTATAAAAGTAACTACCTTCTGGAGGATGGATTTAATTTGCTGTAATGGGGAGGTTGGATTTTGGTTATAATTTCAGACTAGTCAGAAAGATACCTCTTTAGATACTTCTCTGTCATATATGGATATGTACAGAGCTTACATATAGAAATTCAGCACACATGGTGCTAATAGGGTGGTATCTTCAAAGCTGGAACTTTGTTTCACGGTGCCTTAATTTCAGCATCAGTGTAGCTGCAAGTTTAAATTCTTCTACTTTGGCCTAATCGTTCTTTCAGGAAAAAAATTAGTCCTGTATGTATTTCCTGTTAACATTCCATCTGGTTGTAATGTTTTTCTCATTTATTGTCTCAATTTTTTCCATCATAGTAACTCAAGTATCCAAATTTATGATGGAAACTATCCATGGAGACTTGACAAAATTGTGATTTACACTTTCTCAGTAGTGATTTGCTCTGAGGGGAGAGGATGAACAGCTGGCTGTTGTGGTCTGTATCAATGAGATGGGTAGAAAGAGGGATATGGTCCTTCGGACAGAATTCGGGGAGCTAGGAAGGAAACTAGCAAGCGGAACCTCGAAGGTGGTTATTTCCAGATTAAGAACGTAAGAAATAGGAGCAGGAGTGGGCCATCTAGCCCTTCGAGCCTGCCCCGCCATTCAATAAGATCATGGCTGATCTGAAGTGGCTCAGTTCCACTTTCCCGCTTTCTCCCCATAACCCTTAATTCCCTTGCCTACCAAAAACCTATCTACCCGCCTCTTAAATACATTTAGCGAGGTAGTCTCCACCACTTCAATGGGCAGAGAATTCCAGAGATTCACCACCCTTTGAGTGAAGTTGTTCCTCCTCAACTCCGTTCTAAACTGCACCCCCCTTATCTTGAGGCTGTGCCCTCTAGTCCTGCTGTCCTTTCTGAGCAGGAAGAATCTCTCTACCTCTACCCTATCCATCCCCTTCATTATCTTATACGTCTCTATAAGATCCCCCCTTATCCTTCTAAACTCCAATGAGTACAGACCCAGTCTATTTAGTCTCTCTTCATAGCCCAACCCCCTCATCTCCGGTATCAGCCTAGTGAACCTCCTCTGCACTCCCTCCAAGGCCACAATATCCTTGCGCAAGTGTGGTGACCAAAATTGCACACAGTACTCCAGCTGCAATTAGGGATGGGTCAGAAATACTGGCCCCCTTTCCCTCATCAACGTAGCAGTAAAAAAACTACCGCAAGAGAGTTCTAGCCTCAAGTTTTGCACTCAAGACACTAGTGAAGGTCTCAAAGCCCCAGGCTTCTAATTCGAGAGCATACCTGCCAAAGAATGAACCACAGCTGGCAAGCTAATGTCCAAATGAAAGTACTTCTTACTTTTTCCAACGCCCCTCCCCTCTCCCCCCGACAAGCAAATGTTCCTCTGCTGAAATCTTGAAAATAATCCAGTTAAAATTTAACCGGCTGGGTTAAATCCGAACAAAACACCAGGCAGCAATATTATTCCATGTCTGAGGTGACAATGGGTGAGGATAAGCAGCAACTGCCCAGAGGCAAGGCAGCGAGAAAGCCCTAAACAAGCCGCCATGGAAAAGCGGCAAGGAAAGACCCCATCTCCATCTACAAAGTAGCTTCACCCTGACACAGTGTCTCCTCCAAGGCCGTGAACATTGAACTCTTCGCCAGTGACATCTTGGAGTGCATCCTGGGGGAGGGGGCGGTGAGACTTCCCGCCTGGCCCATTACAACAAGCGTGGTACCATCAGCTCCCAAGAGATCCAGACTGCCATGTGCCAACTGCTGCTGCCGCCTGGGGGACTGGCCAAGCACGCCGTGTTGGAAGGGACAAAGGCGATGACCAACCGCACAAAATAAAACTCCATATTGTACTGAAACAAAAAACACAAAATTTTCTCTCCTTCCAGATGCTGCCAGACCTGCTGAGATTTTCCAGCATTTTCTCTTTTGGTTACTCCTGCTATTACACACAACTGAGTATATAAATAAAAAAAAATCATGGGCAGCATGGTAGCACAGTGGTTAGCACTACTGCTTCACAGCTCCAGGGACCTGGGTTTGATTCCTGGCTTGGGCCACTGTCTGTGTGGAGTTTGCACATTCTCCTTGTATCTGCTTGGGTTTCCTCCGTGTGCTCTAGTTTCCTCCCACTGTCCAAAGATGTGCGGGTTAGGTTGATTGGCCATGCTAAAATTGCCCCTTTAGTGTCCTGAGATGTGTAGGTTAGAGGGATTAGCGGGTAAATATTTAGGGATATGGGTGTAGGGCCTGGGTAGGATTGTGATCGGTGCAGACTTGATGGGCGAAATGGCCTCTTTCTGCACTGTAGGGTTTCTATGATAAAACAGGAGGGCAAAAGGCTTGAGAGATGTTGCAGTACAGAAGGATTTGGATTCCAGGGACATTGGGATCAACTTTTGGGAAGGTGGGACAAGTACAGAGCTGATGGATTGCACCAAAGCTAGATTGGCAAGGTGTTTTGTGATATTAATGTGGACAGTTTAAACTAATATGATACGGGTGTAGGGACAAGGAGATAATAGAGAGGAACATCCAAGTGCACAGAGAATTGGGTGAGCCAGTTGGCACTAAGATAGAAAATTGTAAGGTGTAGTTAGATTAATGGGCATGTAATAAAGTCTAAATTTAGTGTTATCCTGTATGTATGTTAATGGGTTGAGTGTGGGAAATTAGGTTGGTGAGTTGAAGGTGCAAGATGGCCATGCAGGGATATGATAATTGTGATGCCAAGAGTGAGCTGGCTCAACAAAGAGCAGGACTGGTACGAAATATTCCAGGATATGGGATATTTAGGAAAAATAGGGAAGGAAAGAGAAGAGGAGTAGTTTTAATTTAGGAGAATATTACAATGCTGACAAATGAGCGTGCCCCAGAGGGGCCAAGGACAGAATCTATTTGGTTATAACTAAGAAACAATAGACCTGCTATTACATTGCTGAGTGTATTTATAAGCCACCAACTAATGGGGAAGATTAAGGAACAAATTTGCAAGAAATTAGAGTTGCATGAATTATAGAGCAATTATGAGACTCTAATTGTCACAATCTAGACTTGGATAGTAATAGTGTTAACATGCCTTTACTTGTTAAATTAAACATATGCTTGGGGGTAAAGAAACACACACATCTTCCTTTTCAAAAAAATTGAACTGATTACGGACAGAAAGAGAAGGGAACAAAAGTTTTGGTTCTTGTCAATCCCTGTATGTAAAAGTATGAAAGACAGAATGGGGCCAGAGTTTGCAGATTGTGCTCGGAAGAACTTTCTACATCTGTATATTTCTAGTCACAGTAAAAAGTCTGACAACACCAGGTTTTATTCCAACCTATTTATTTGATAATATACTCACAAGCTTTCGGGGTTAGCCCCTTCGTCAGGTGAATGGAGAGTTCTGGCCTCAGACAGAGCATATAAAGCACAGACAGTTTAGAGATTACTGATTAGAATGCGAATCCTTGCACCTAACCTGCTGTTCAAGACCTGAAGTGGCTGATAATGTGAGTGGAAGGAGCACTGATCACAGTTTAAAGAGATGTGTATTGTCTCCAGACAGTACAGTAAGTGAGGTTTTGCAAACCCAGGCAAGTCACGGGGGTTACAGATAGTGCGACATGAACCCAAGATCCCTGTTGAGACCGTCCTCATGTGTGCGGAACTTGGCTATCAGTCTCTGTTCAGCGACTCTGCGCTGTCGTGTGTCGTGAAGGCCGCCTTGGAGAATGCTTACCCGAAGGTCAGAGGCTGAATGCCCGTGACCACTGAAGTGTTCGCCAACAGGAAGGGAACAGTCTTGCCTGGTGACTGTCGAGCGATGTTCATTCATCCGTTGTCGTAGCGTCTGCATGGTCTCCCCAATGTACCATGCTTCGGGACATCCTTTCTTGCAACGTATCAGGTAGACAATGTTGACCGAGTTGCAAGAGTATTTACCATGTACCTGGTGGATGGTATTCTCACGTGTGATGATGGTATCCATGTCGATGATCCGGCATGTCTTGCAGAGGTTGCTGTGGCAGGGTTGTGTGGTATTGTGGTCACTGTTCTCCTGAAGGCTGGGTAGTTTGCTGCGAACAATGGTCTGTTTGAGGTTGTGTGGTTGTCTGAAAGCAAGAAGTGGGGGTGTGGGGATAGCCCTGGCGAGATGTTCGTCTTCAGCCACTTCAGGTCTTGAACAGCAGGTTAGGTGTAAGGATTCGCATTCTAATCAGTAATCTCTAAACTGTCTGTGCTTTATATGCTCTGTCTGAGGCCAGAACTCTCCATTCACCTGACGAAGGGGCTAACCCCGAAAGCTTGTGAGTATATTATCAAATAAATAGGTTGGACTAAAACCTGGTGTTGTCAGACTTTTTACTGTGTTTACGCCAGTCCAACGCCGGCATACCCACATCATTATTTCTAGTCCAACAGGGAAGGTGGCATTTCTGGAAATGAGGTACATCAAGTGGATCAAGTGTTTGTAGGGGAAGGTTGAAGCAACAGTAATGAGATAAGGTTTAGATTCCCTATGGAAAAGGTGAGGACCAGTCAAGAGCAAGAATAATCTGGGAAGCATCAATTTCAATGGAGTCAGAATAGATTTGGTCTGGATTAATTGAAATATGGATAGACAAAATTGTGATGAAACAATGGGCAACTTTAAAGAGGAGATAGTTCAGGTATAGACAAATTACATTCCCACAAGGGAGAAAGGGAGGGCAAACAAATTAAGAGCCCTATATGATATAGAATCAGATGAAGCAGAAGAAGGGTGCACATGACAATGCCAGATGGATAGTTTCCTCCTTGTGTGTGAATCGCGAAAGGCTAATAAAGCAAGAAATTTGGGGAACTATTTTGGGATGTTATTTATTGAGAGAGGAATTGAACACAATAGTAGGGAAGTTATTCTTCAGTTACACAGGCTGGAATTCTTTGTACAGTGTTGGTCTCTTTATTTAAGGAAGGGTGTGTATGCGTTGGATACAGTTCAGAGAGTATTAACTAAACAGACAGTTCAGAGAAGGTTTACTAAACTAACACCGTTCAGAGAAGGAATGGACATATTGTCTAATGTGGAAAGACTGGACAGGATAGGCTCGAGTTTAGAAGAGGAAGAGGTGACTTGATTGGAACATACAAGATCCTGAGGGGTCTTGACAAGGTGCGTATGGAGATGATATTTTCTCTTGTGGGGAAATCTAGAACTAGGGCTCACTATTTAAAAGTTTAAAGTTGCTCTTTCAAGGCAGAGTTGAGGAGAAATGTTTTTCTTCCCCTCCCCCCTCATAGAATTCCTGCAGTACAAAAGGAGACCTTTCAGCCCATCGAGTCTGCACTGACTCTCTAACAGTGTGTCTTAGCCAGACCCTTTCCCCCACCCTACCTCCATAACCTCATATATTTACCCTGCTCATCCCCCTCTAATTTGCATATTTTGGGACATTAAGGGGCAATTTATCAGGGCCAATCTGCCTAACCTGCACATCTTTGGATCTACAGCATCGCTGTATTCTTATCCATTTGACCATTATCATGGACATACACAAAACCTCCTACAGGGAACTTGAATTTAAGCATGGCGTTAGATTTTAAAATTACAGTGCCGTAGACTTTAATTATGTTACATTGTCTCTGCAGCCCCAATACTACTGTAAATTACTGTATTTTCCTGTGATTTCTCTATAATTGTTTTCTAACTATTTCACTCCATGGTTCAGTTGTTGAGCAAATCAAAATTCATGAGCATTTCATCTATGTTGACAATGTGGCATCATAGGCTGAATTTTTATGCTCCCATCCCAGCCAGTGTGTTTGAAAGTGGAATGGGCTCATGAAATCCATCACATGGCCTTCACACTGCCTACCCCTGACTTGTATGAAATTTTAAGGGAGTGGTGGGGAATCTTAACCCTCTGCTGCAACACTAGATGTTGGCATACCATTTAATGGCTGCATCAACTAGCTATTCTCTGAAATTTTTGCTGGATTCGGGGGGTTTGGGCTAACCCTATTAAGTGTGTATAAATGTGTGGCATTTCTGTTCATTTGTAACTGTTCTGGCAATTTCAAGATCCATTCCAATACATGCTTAAGATCAGGCCAGTGGTTGGTCTGGGTTCTCACGCCACTTTTGCGCTTGGCCATTATCTTCAGTGTGGATGGCGTCTTCTTCCTTTCCCTGCAACAGGTTTCACTAACGACGATTTTCCTCACAGCACTGTTATTTGACAAGCTAGCGTATGTTACAGTTTTTAGCTTGGAACCAGCTGTGTCCTCAGTCTTTTTGCCAGAGGTTCCATTTCTGTTGTTTGTTTACCATGTGCGGTCTGCTTTGTGTGGCTCTGTCGTAAACTTCTGTCCTCCACCTTTGCAACATGATCTGCATTGGCTGCTTGATCCCATGTGCTGACCTGTGACCATGATGTAGAGATGCTGGCATTGGACAGGGATCGACACAGTAAAAAGTCTCACAACACCAGATTAAAATCCGACAGATTTATTTGGAGTCACAAGCTTTCAGAGCACTGCTCCTTCATCCCCACTCACCTGATGAAGGAGTAGTACTCCGAAAGCTTGTGATTTCAAATAAACCTGTTGGACTTTAATCTGATATAGTGAGGCTCCTTACTGACTTGTAAGGTGAGTGAAATATGCATTTCTGAGGTGAAAAATGAAATGAGAGTTTAGCATGTCTCAGCAGAAAATAGGATGCATGGGTGTGCACTTGTATCTTGGTACAGGCCTAAACATGACTTTTGACACTGAAAAATAGGACTTGTCTTATGTATTGCGATCAACAGTGTTCCCTTCTGAGCTATCATTAGAATCTTGGTTTTAAAGTCTAATGATTGATACAGCCCAAAATTGGGCATCCATAAGGAACTGTGAATTATTGACAGTTGGAGAATTGCATTTAACCATAATCTGTAATGTTAAAGCCTGACAAATTCCAATTAATTATTAACAATTAATGAAGTAGGAGTTCCCCAAATACTTTCTTCCTCAATGGTGGGGGAACCAAACATGTCAGTGTGAAAGATAAGGCTAACGTATTTTCAGCCACCTTAAGGCAGAGCTGTCGAGTGGATTATCTATTTTGGCCTTCTGCTGCGGTCCTGAGAATCATAAATGCCAGCCGTCAGCCAATTCAATTCACTCCACTTGATATCAAGAAACTGCTGAAGGCAGTGGTTCCTGCAGAGGCCATGACCCTTGACATCATGCCCACATGTAGCAAGATATGGAAACATTCATGCATCATCATTGCCCGGCACCCTTGTGGCGTGAATATTACTTGTCATAAAGGGATAATAAATAATAAGTAACATTCACGCCACAAAGATGCCAGGCAATGACAGTCTCTAACAAGTCAGAATCTACCTATCTTCCCTTGACATTCAATGGCATTACCATTACTTGATGCCTCACTTTCAGCATCCTGAGGGTTACTATTGACGAGAACCTGAACAGGACCAGCCATACAAATATTGTGGCTACCAGAGCAGGTCAGAGGCTGGAAATCTTGACTCAAGTAACTCTCCACCTGATGCACCAAAGCCTGTCCACCTTCTCCAAGACACAAATCAGGCATGTAATGGAATATACTCAACTTGCCTGGATGATTGTGGCTCCAACCACACTGAAGAAGCTCAACACCATCCATTAACTTAAACATTGAATTTCTCCACCACCGATGCATAATGGCAGCAATGTATACTACATAAAAGATGCACTGCAGCAACTGACCAGTGCTTCTTTGACGGCTTTTTCCAAACCTGCAACTGTTAACGTCCAGCAGATGTATGGGAGCACCACCACCACCTGCAAGTTCCATTCCAAGCATATACCATCCTTATTTGGAAATATATTGTTGTTCCTTGACTTGTCACAGGATCAAAATTTTGAAACACTCTCTTGGTTTAGCAACACCAATTGAACTACAGTGGTTCAAGAAGATGTGGGCATAGCTGGCTATGCCCACATCCCATGAATACGTTTTTTAAAAAGTATTAATTGTGTAAATATTGAAGATAATATATTTAATGAGCATGTCAAGGAAATAAATGTGCTATGTGGAAATAATCGATACCTTTTAATATTTGTAGCAAAAGTATACCTCATTCATTTTTTGAATAATTTAAATTTCACCTACTAAATTTCTTTAAACTTCTAGCCACAAAGATGGATATGAGAAATATGCAACCTGGAAAAGAATTTGGACCAGTAATGGCAAAAGTGAACCTAACCTCAAAGCATTTATGTCTGATCAACTGGTTCCTTATTGGGTAAGTTCAATAAACAGAAGTTGATAATCCAAAGTGGTGTTTAAATTATTTTTATGATTATACAAAGACAAAAAGGTATTGTGACACTACAAAAATTTCAATGCCATGTAATGAAAAGGTTCAAATTAACGTATGAAATGGGACTCCTTGTGCTGTTCATGATTTCTGAAGCATCAGCTTGGTTAACCATTTGATTATGAAAGAGAGGATATATTTACTGCAGATTCCAAGGTCAGTATAGGATAGCGGGCCAGTTTGCCCATCAGATTCATTTTCTGTAGTCATGAAGTGTTCAGAAGATATGACTCCCAATGAGATTGTGAAAACTTGATCTTTTTGGGTGAGCGGGGCAGTCAAAAGTGGATAAGAATGGCCTAAAAGAAAAGTTTTCCAGGTAGTTTCATCTATAGTTACTTATTAATTCTAATAGATTAACTGTTGGAGAGTACATTACTGTATCTGCTGTGTAAGTCAATGTGAATTACTTTTCTTTTCCTTTATTTCTACTTCTTATTGGATTTGACCATTTCCTACCTCTGGAATGTTTTATGATCTATTTTGTTGTAATACTCTAGCTCCAGCCAGTATTCTTTTTTATTCGTTCATGGGACGTGGGTATCGCTGACTGGCCAGCATTTATTGCCCTTGAACAGAGTGGCTTACTAGGCCATTTCAGAGGGCAGTTGAGAGTTGACCACATTGCTGTGGCTCTGGGGTCACATGTAGGCCAGACCAGGTTAGGATGGAAAATCTCCTTCCCTAAAGGACATTAATGAACCAGACGAGTTTTTCCTGACAATTGTTTTAAAGTTTATTTTTTGCAGTAGGCTTACATTAACACTGCAATGAAGTTACTGTGAAAATCCCCTAATCACCACACTCCAGTGCCTGTTCAGGTGAAATCGTAGAATCCCTACAGGAGGCCATTCAGTCCATTTGAGCTGCACGGACAATAATCCCACAGAGGCTCTATCTTCATAACTTTGTGTATTTACTAATCCCCCTGACACTGAGGAAGAATTTAGCAATCCTCTTAACCAGTACTTCTTTCGGACTGTGGGAGGAAATGCACACAGACACGGCAAGAAAGTGCAAACTCCACACAGATGGTTACCCGAGGCTGGGAATTCAACCCGGGCCTCTGGCACTGAGACAGCAATGCTAACGACAGTGTTACCGTGGTTTCATGGTCATCAGTAGATTTTTAATTCCAAATATTTTGATTGAATTCAAATTCTACCATCTGCCACAGCAGGATTCAAACCTAGGTCCCCAGAACATTAGCTGAGTTTCTGGATTATAGTTTAGTGATAATAATACTACTAGGCCATCACCTCTATTTAATTAACAATACGTTTGTTTTGTCGCACCAAAAAATGCTATTGGTATTTTGTTTGTCTGTAATAGGTACAATGTACAAAGCCGGATTGTGCAAAATGGCGTCAGCTAACAAGAGATGTCCATATGACCACAACATCTGCAAAAACATATCGTTGTGGCATGAAAACTCACACTGCTGTTAAGGTCAAGTGCAATCATCATCATACTTATTTGTGAGCAATATGGAACAAGTTAGAAATAGTACTAGAAAATCTATTCCACAGCCAGAAATAGCTGATGAGCACTCTGATTGTTATGGTTACTATGCTTTTTGTGAGAGATTTGAGATTGTTTACATTACTTTAAGTCCAATTTCAACCCTCTTTTAGTACCTGATCATTTAGGTCATGTAGAATGCCAGATGCTGGACCTGCCCCTGAAAGCTGATGGCAGTTAGATTCAGATTCAGAAGAATATCCATCAGCCATTTTACTTTATTCATGGTGTAGGTAGTGTTCCTCCTGGTTCAACGGCGAAATGTTCGGTTGGATTAAGCTCCTGATGCAATTGGTGGTATAGTGGGGATGGGAATGAGGGGGTAGAGAACATGGTTCTCTATTACATGGCGAAAAACTGCAGCATGTGACGATGCAGAGGGACCTCGGGGTCCTTGTGCATGAGTCACAAAAACCCAGCCTGCAGGTGCAGCAGGTGGTCAGGAAGATAAATGCGATGCTGGCCTTTATAGCGAGGAGGATTGAGTATAAAAGTAGGGAGGTCTTGCTGCAGCTGTATAGGGCACTGGTGAGGCCGCAGCTGGAGTACTGTGTGCAGTTTTGGTCGCTGTACTTACGCAAGGATATTTTGGCCTTGGAGGGAGTGCAGAGGAGGTTTACTAGGCTGATACCGGAGTTGAGGGGGTTGAACTATGAGGAGAGGCTGAATAAACTAGGCTTGTACTCGTTAGAGTTTAGAAGAATGAGGGGAGATCTCATTGAGACATACAAGATGATGAATGGGATGGATAGGATAGAGGTGGAGAGGCTCTTCCCGCTCAGAAAGGACAGTAGGACTAGAGGGCACAGCCTCAAGATAAAGGGGGGGGCGGTTTAGAACGGAGTTGAGGAGGAACTTCTTCACTCAAAGGGTGGTGAATCTCTGGAATTCTCTGCCCGTTGAAGTGGTGGAGGCTGCCTCACTAAATATATTTAAGACGCGGGTTGATAGGTTTTTGATAGGCAAGGGGATTAAGGGTTATGGGGAGAGGGCGGGAATGTGGAACTGAGCCACGACAGATCAGCCATGATCTTATTGAATGACGGGGCAGGCTCGAGGGGCTAGATGGCCTACTCCTGCTCCTATTTCTTATGTTCTTATGGTTACTAATGGTGTAGGAAGCCTGAAGATAGGTGCAACGTTGCTCTATCAGTAGCTTTTCAACCTCACCATTGCATTATATTATTTTCTGGTTTCCTGACTGGTTCACGAGTGTGACTGTTGCCTGCGTGAATTAATTTCATCTGCGGTTTTTAAAGGAACACCCCAAATATGCAATTTGATGAACTTTAGAATTTGGAGTACAATAGCAAATCACTCCTCAAAAACTTAACTTGCAAGCATACCCATTGCTTTCTGTGATTTCTTCCCATTCTCTATGGTCCGTTGACCACTGATTGTCATTCTCATCTTATGTGATGTCATGCCTTTCCCTAATAATCACTGTCAACTAATGCTATCTATCCAGCCATTCAACACATGCCATTACTCTTACTCAGAGATCTCTTTCCTTAATTGAAGAGAGCACAGAAGAAAAGGGAGAGGCAGCGAACTAGGGATGTGGGGTCTGCTGCTCTCTAGTCATCTCTGAACTGACAGCTGCAGAGAAAGAGGGCACCTGGCATGAGTGGAATTTTAGTGTGCTTGGCTGTCAGAGATAGGAACTCCTTGGCTAGCTGGAAATGATGAAATATCGTTGACAATCACATGGCACACTTCTGTTGACTTGATGTCAGCAAAAATCAAGTATAGTATGGTCACTTAAAAACCATCTTGCCTTGATGGTTCTTATTCCATAGAATCCTAGAATCCTTAGTGCAGAAGTAGACCACTCGGTCCATCAGGCCTGTACTGACTCTCTGAAAGAGCATCGCAGCGAGGCCCCCTCCTCCACCCAACCCTATAACCTCGCACACTTGCCATGGCCAGTCCACCTAACCTGCACAGCTTTGACTATGGAAGGAAATTGGAGCACCCAGAGAAATTCCACACAAGTGGGGAGAATGTACAAACTCTTCATAGAGACAGTCACCCCTGCTGGAATTGAACCTGGATCCCTAGTGCTGTGAGCAGCAGTGCTGGCCACTGTGCTGTCATGTTTTAATCTCCCATCAGGCCACGCAGAAGGGTCCAGAAGAGTATGTGCTTCCCCATGGGAAGACTGCTTTGGTCTCCAATGACAATAATTATCTGGAAGTAGCTTAGCTGCCACCCCTTTTGACTTGGAATGGTGTATGTGTGGGGAAAAGTAATGTTGGAATAATATGTATTTATGATTATCATTAAACTTAGTGCAAAATAACTGACTTCTTTATGTCCATCCAGAGTGAAAATTCAGATCCGTGCTCCCTGTCTGAAGACATGGTAAGTATTATTTATATAACCTAATTAAATAATGTTCCTAAACTAAACGGACAATAACACAACTTAAATTTATAGTGCCTTTAATCTGCACATTCCAAGTTGCCCAGCAGGAGCATTATCAAACAAAACTGAACATGTTAGGTGATATTAACACAGTCAAAGAAGTGGGTTGTAACAATTACTTTTTGAAGAAGGCAGTAGCAAGGTTGGAGTGGAAATTTCAGAGTTTTGGGATTAGGCAGCTGAAAATACAGTTGCTATGTGTTATGTTTTAAAATTAGAGATGTGCAGGAAACCAGAATTATAGGATCACGTATTTTGGGGGTGAAGGAGCTTTTGGAAAGAGGTGTGGTTAAAGCTGTTGATGAATTTGTAAACAAGGACGAGAACTTTAAAAGAGAAAAATACTACTGGTGCTGGCAATACAAAGTGAAAACATAAGATGCTTGAAATACTCAGCAGTTCAGGAAACATCTATTGATAGAAACAGTAAACGGTTCAGATTGTGCCATCATTTGTGGCTGCACTTTCAGTTGCCTATGATTTAAACTTTGGAATTCCCTCCCTTCACCTCTTTGTCTTGCTTTCTTTTTTAATGCATTGCTTAAAACATGCTTCTTTGACCAAGTGATCAGTCATCTGACTTGATATCTCCGTATTTGGTTTGGTGTCCTTGGAATGTTTTGTTACAGTGTTATTGTAAATTTTTGTTGTCAATGATCCTTTTGTCAGAACTGGGACTATTTAGGAATACAGCAATTTTTAAGCAAGATGGAAAGTGGGTGAGGAAAGGAAAGAAAATGGCAGAGTTTCGATCCGGTGGAAAGCAGGAGAAATTAAATAACAAAAGGGATGCTAGCCATGATATGGAAATGCCGGCATTGGACTGGGGTGGGCACAGTAAGAAGTCTCACAACACCAAGTGAAAGTCCAACAGGTTCATTTGGAATCACAAGCTTTCGGAACACTCCTTGATCAGGGATGGTGTCAGGCAAAAAGTGATGCTATTGAGACAAATAAGGGAACTAAAGAGGAGTGTAGGATAAGTCTAAGTGGGTTAATCATAATGGAATTTAATGTTGGCAAGTGTGAGGTGGTCCACTTTGGTAGGAAGAATGGTAGGAAGGACTATTACTTACGTGGCGAAAAACTGCAGCAGGCGACGGTGCAGAGGGACCTCGGGGTCCTTGTGCATGAGTCGCAAAAACCCAGCTTGCAGGTGCAGCAGGTGGTCAGGAAGACGAATGGGATGCTGGCCTTCATAGCGAGGGGGATTGAATATAAAAGTAGGGAGGTCTTGCTGCAGCTGTATAGGGCATTGGTGAGGCCGCAGCTGGAGTACTGTGTGCAGTTTTGGGCGCCGCACCTGCGCAAGGATATTTTGGCCCTGGAGGGAGTGCAGAGGAGGTTTACTAGGCTGATACCGGAGTTGAGGGGATTGAGCTATGAGGAGAGGCTGAATAAACTAGGCTTGTACTCGTTAGAGTTTAGAAGAATGAGGGGAGATCTCATTGAGACGTATAAGATGATGAATGGGATGGATAGGATAGAGGTGGAGAGACTCTTCCTGCTCAAAAAAGACAGTAGGACTAGGGGGCACAGCCTCAAGATAAAGGGGAGGCGGTTTAGAACGGAGTTGAGGAGGAACTTCTTCACTCAAAGGGTGGTGAATCTCTGGAATTCTCTGCCCGTTGAAGTGGTGGAGGCTGCCTTGCTAAATATTTTTAAGAAGCGGGTTGATGGGTTCTTGATAAGAGAGGGGATTAAGGGTTATGGGGAGAGGGCGGGAAAGTGGAACTGAGCCACGACAGATCAGCCATGATCTTATTGAATGGCGGGGCAGGCTCGAAGGGCTAGATGGCCTACTCCTGCTCCTATTTCTTATGTTCTTATGTTCTTATAACCTTTTTCAAAAGCTGTCATTCAAAAGCCAAAAATAAAATGAGGCAGAGATTATAACCTCATTGTTGGGTCTGAAAGGCAATAAAGTGTGCCCTTTAAAGAGAAGGTACAACTTCTTGAGTTTATGTTGAATATCTTTAGAACAGTGTGGGAGGCCAAAGACTGAAAAGTGGGAGGTGAGCAGATAAATTGAAACGACAAGTTATAGGATGCTTGGCTCATGCTCTGTACTTGGGTATTCTGCAAAGCTGTCGCTCAATTTGTGATTGCAATTTCCTTTGCATTGAGAAAATGAATGTGAGCGCAGTGGGAGGGGTGGAGGGATTAGGACATTGTGGATGGGGGGGGACTAGGGCATTGTGGCAGGGGGTGGGGGGGGGATTGGGGTGTTGCAGGGGAGTGACTGGGGGAGGCAGCGCAGTTGTGGAGGGAGGTGTGGATTAAGGCAAGGGGATGATCAGGGAGTGATTGGAAATTGCTCCCCACCCCATCCTCCAATGTGGGGAGGTGAGGGGATTAGGGTGATAGGGGAGCAGTTGGGAATTTGGATGATGGGGAGGGATTAAGTCATGGGGGAAGGGTGTGGTGTTTGGAGGGAGGGATTAAGGCCCTGGAGGAGGGGAGTGGGGGGAAGGAGGGATTAGGACAATGCATGGAGGGATTAGGGCACTGTGGAGGGGAAGGAGGGTATTGGAAGATGGGGAGCAGGGATTAGGGTGATGGGGGTGGGGCAGGGTCGAGGGTTTAGGGCAATGCATGTGGAGGGATTGTGGCAATGGGGGTGTAATAGGGTTTAATGTGATGGAGAATGGGGCTGAGGAGTACGTATTTTGGGGGGGGGGCTGTAGTGGAGGAGGGATGGTGGCAGGGTGAGGGACCAGGGTAATGGATTCGGGTGTTGGGGGAAGGTGTATTCTTTCTGCTTGCACAGAATTTTCGCTCCACACACGCTGTCTCGAGATGATGGCTGTGTGCTTTTTTTGATTACCCAAGCTTTTTCTTCACTGCATGTTCTCTCTTTTGTCCAACATATTGAATGGTTTTACTTTTTTTCACAATTCGACTTGTTAAAAATTCACTTATAGGATGTAGATATGGCTGGTTTGGATATCATTTATTGTCCCCCCTAATTCCCCTTAAGAAGGTGGTGGTGAGTTTCCTTTTGTTTGAACCATGGCAGTTCCCATAGTGTCGGTACATCTGCAATACCGTTAGGGAGAGTACAAACAAAGAACAAAAACAGCCCGGGAAACAGGCCCTTCGGCCCAACGAGCCTGCACTGCGATTTTAACATTGAGTCCCCCTCCACCCATGACCCTTATCTATGCTTATGGCATTCCACATTGAGGAAAAGTAATTTAGGGACAATTTATTACCTACAATCAGCCTAATAGCACATCTTTGGGGTGTGGGAGGAAACCGGAGCACCCAGAGAAAACCGACACAAGCATGGGGAGAATGCGCAAACTCCCACAGACACTGGCCCAAATCCATGTGTCTGCACAGCAAACAGTGATAGTCACTGAGCTGTCATGTTGCCCAGCATCTGGTCCAGTTTAAGCGCACACTAACGACATGAAGTACTAGGCTATTCTCGAACATCGAAGAGCAGCCCTAGTATGACCCATCGCATGTATGCCCCTCGTTGGACAACAAGGCAGACTGACTTAAAACCTGTGAATTAAAAGAGAAAAACATTAGTATCATGTTCCATGAGTGTTCCAGCATTTTGACCCAGCAATAGTGAAAGAACAGTGATAGATTTTCAAGTCAGGGTGGTGAGTGATTTGGTTTGGAACTTCCAGTTAGTAATGTTTTCATGTGTTTGCTGCCATTATCCTTCCAATGGTAATGATCGTGTGTTTTTAAGATGCTGTGGTCCATTCCTGTGCATCTTGTACATGGTACATAATGCTGTCGTTGTTGTGCTGGAGGGTGTGAATGTATGTGGAAGGGGCACCAATCAAGCGGGCTGCTTTTTTCTGGATGTTGTTAAGCTCCTCAACTGTTGTTGGAGCTGCACTTATCCAGGCGAATGCAGAATATTCCATTACACTCCTGACTTGTGCCCTGGAGATGGTGGACAGGTTTTGGGAAGTCAAGAGATGAATTCCCCTCCGCAAAGTTCCTGATTTCTGACCTCCTTTTGTAGCCACAGTATTTAATATGGCTGGCCAGTTGAGTTTCAGTCAATGGTAAACCGTAGGATATTGATAATGGGGGCTTCAGCAATAATAATGCCACAGGTTCCCACATCAGTGCCGGAAGAAAAGGAAGGAGGCCGAGGATGGCGGATATGAGGGAGGTCACCAAAGACCCAGTGAGCTTTAAACTGGGGCCAACACCCAGACATGGGTGCAATGGACTGTAATGGGGTGGGGCTGCAATATTTTAATTTAAGATGTAATGCAGATGGCGGTAAGATATTATAGTGAGGTATTGCAAATGGGTTGTAATAGAACATAGAACACTACAGCACAAACAGGCCCTTCGGCCCACGAGTTGCGCCGATCACATCAACACCTATCTATAACCCCCAATCCCATAAAACCCCATATACTCATCCAGAAGTCTTTTAAAAGACCCCAGCGAGTTCGCCTCCACCACCACTGACGGCAGCCGATTCCACTCACTCACCACCCTCTGAGTGAAAAACTTACCCCTAACATCACTTCTGTACTTTCCTCCCCGCACCTTAAATCTGTGTCCTCTCGTAGCGACCATTTCAACCCGGGGAAATAGCCTCTGAGAATCCACCCTATCCATTCCTCTCAACATTTTATAAACCTCTAATCAGGTCGCCTCTCAACCTTCATCTCTCCAGGGAAAAGAGACCCAGCTCCCTCAACCTAACTTCATAAGGCATGCCTCCCAGTCCAGGCAACATCCTTGTAAATCTCCTCTGTACCCTTTCAATAGCTTCTACGTCTTTCCTATAGTGAGGCGAATGGAGAGACTTTAGTAAGGGAGATGTTGGTCTGTAATGGAGAGGGACTTTACTGAGGGAATGTATGGATTCTAATGGAGAGGGAATGTAACGAGGGTGTGTTGGACTATAATTCGGGATTATAGTGGTGAGTAGCTATAATAAGGGGTTGGACTGTGATGAACAGGGTTTGTAATTGGGGAACAGCGTTTGTAATGTGACTAAAACATTGACGAAGGAAGAGTGGTGGATGTGGTTTATATGGACTTCAGCAAGGTGTTTGATAAGGTCCTCCATGCAAGACTTCTTGAAAAAGTGAGAGGGCATGGGATCCAAGGGGTTGTTGCCTTGTAGACCCAGAACTGGCTTGCCTGCAGAAGGCAGAGTGGTTGTGGATGGGTCTTTTTCTGCATGGAGGTTGGTCACCAGTGGAGTGCCCCAGGGATCTGTTCTAGGACCCTTGCTGTTTGTCATTTTCATAAATGACCTGGATGAGGAAGTGGAGGGATGGGTTGGTAAGTTTGCTGACAGCACGAAGGTTGGAGGTGTTGTGGATAGTCTGGAGGGATGTCAGAAGTTGCAGTGAGACATAGATAGGATGCCAGACTGGGCAGAGAAGTGGCAGATGGACTTCAAAGTGGATAAATGTGTAGTGGTCCATTTTGGCAGGTCCAATGGGATGAAGGAGTACAATATCAAGGGTATGACTCTTAGCAGTGTAGAGGATGAAGGACCTTGGGATCAGGGTCCATAGGACTTTTAAATCGGCCTCGCAGGTGGAGGATGTGGCCAAGAAGGCGTATGGTGTACTGGCCTTCATTACTTGAGGGATTGAGTTTAGGAGTCGGGAGATAATGCTGCAACTTTATAAGACCCTTGTCAGACCCCACTTGGAGTACTGTGTGCAGTTCTGGTCACCTCACTACAGGAAGGATGTGGAGGCTATTGAAAGGGTGCAGAGGAGATTTAACAAGGATGTTGCCCGGATTGGATGGCATGCCTTATGAGGATAGGTCGAGGGAACTAGGTCTTTTCTCCCTGGAGAGACGAAGGATGAGAGGTGACCTGATAGAGATTTATAAGATGTTGAGAGGTATAGATAGGGTGGATTCTCAGAGGCTATTTCCCAGGGCTGCGCTTAAACTGTCACTACGAGAGGACACAGGTTTAAGGTGCTGGGGAGTAGGTACAGAGGAGATGTCTGGGGTAAGTTTTTCACTCAGAGGGTGGTGAGTGAGTGGAATTGGCTGCCATCGGTGGTGGTGGAGGTGAACTCGCTGGGGTCTTTGAAGAGACTTCTGGATGAGTACATGGGATTTAACGGGATTGAGGGTTATAGATAGACCTGGTAGGTAGGGATACGATCAGCGCAACTTGTGGGCCGAAGGGCTTGTTTGTGCAGTAGTGTTCTATGTTAAATGTCAAAGAGCAAATGTTAGATTCTGTCTTGTTGGAGATGGTGTTGCACAAATGTTATTTACCACTTGTCAGCCCAAGCCTGGATGTTGTCCAGGTATTGCTGCATTTCAGTATTTAAGGAGTCATCAGTGGTGCTGAACATTATGCAATCGTCAGCCAACATCCCCACTTCCTGATTTTGATGGAAGGAAGTTCACTGATGAAGCAGCTAAAGATGGTTGTATGTAGGACGATAATCTGAGAAACTGCCGTAATATCCTAAAACTAAGATGGTTGACTTCCACCACCACAACCAACAGGTTTGTTTCCAACTTGTGGAAAGTTTTTCCACAATACCCATTGACTCCAATAGTTTGCCTAGGGCTCCTTAATGCTGCACTCAGTCAAATGCTGCTTTGATATCAAGGGCAGTCACTTGTACCTCACCTCTGGAATTCAAGGCTGTAATTGAGGTTAGGAGCTTTGAGGCTGGTGGAACCCAAACTAGGCATCAGTGGGCAGGTTATTGCTAAGCAAGTGGTGTTTTGTAGCATCGTTGGTGATCCCTTCCATCACTTTACTGGTTATTGGGAGTAGATTGCTTGGGTGGTACTTGGCTGGGTTTGATTTATCCTGCTTTGCATGATATATCTGGGCAGTTTTCCATATTGCTAAGTAGATGCCAGTGTTGTAAATGGGCTGGAAAAGCGAGGGATGTGGCAAGTTCTGGAGCGCAAGCCTTCTGGACTATTGCCAGAATATTATCAGGGTCCATAGTTTTCAGCAGTTCCTTGATGTAACATGGAGTGCATCAAATTGGCTGAAGACTAGATCTGTGATGGAGAGAGGCCAAGATGGATCATCTACTTGGCACTCCTGGCTGAAGATTGTTGTGAATGCTTCAGCCTTATCTTTTACACTGATGTGTTGGGCTCCCTCGTCACTGATGATGGTGATATTTGTGGAACCTCATTCTCCAGTGAGTTATTTAATTGTCTGTCACCACTGACAACTCGATGTAGCAGGACTGCAGAACTTGGATCTGGTCTGTTGGTTGTGAAATTTCTTAGCATTGTTTATCACTCTGTTTATGCTGTTTGAAATGCAAATAGTCCTGTGTTGTAACTCTACCATGTTGACACCTAATTTTCAGATCTGTATAGTGTTGCTGTTAGCATGCGCTCCCCTGATTGTAATGGTGTGGCGGGGGGGATATGCTGGGCCATAAGCTTGCAGATTGCATTTGAGTACAATTCTGCTGCTGCTGATGGCCCACAGTGTCTTGTGGATGCCCAGTTTGGAGTTGCTAGCTCTGTTATAAATTGACCTTGTTTAACATAGCGGTATACCACTCAGCAGGGTGGAGGGTTTCCTCAGTGTGATGACAGGACTCCGTATCCAGAAGAGTTGTGTGGTGGTCAGCCCTACTGATAATGTCAAGGACAAATCCACCTTCAGCAGACAAATTGATAAGGATGAGGTCCAATATGTTCTCTCCTCTTGGGTCCTCACCACCTTCTGCAGATCACGACTGGAGCTATGTCCTTTAGGACTCAGCCAACTTGGTCTGTGGTGGTTCTATCGAGCCATTCTTGGTGATGGGCATTGAAATGGTCCCATCCAGAGAAGCCACGCTCAGTGCTACCTCAAGTGATGCTCAGTGTAGAGGAGTACTGATTCATCAGTTGAATGGGGGTGGTATGTAGTAATCAGCAGGAGGTTTCATTGCCTATGTTTGTGCTGATGCCATAAGACTTTATGTGGTCCACTGACAATCTTGAGGACTCCCCAGGGCAACCCCTCCTGAATGTATGCCATTGTCTTGCCATCTCTGCTAGGTCCCTCTTACCAGTGGGAGAGGAGCAAGAATGATGATGATGGTGTCAGGAAAATTGTACAGTATGATTCTGTATGTATGGCTGTGTCAGTCTGTTGGTTGACCAGTCTATGAGACAGCTCTCCCAATTTTGGCACAAGCCTCTAGATATTAGTATGGAGGACTTAGCAACATCAACAGGATTTGTCTAGTTTGATTCCTTTTTATTGACTTTGCAGCAGTTTGATACAATTGAGACATCACTGACAACTACTTTGATTTTCCTCCACAGCTCAGTCTATCAGGCTATTTGTACTACTAAATGAGACTTGAATCTTCCTTTGCAAAATATCTGACAAGATGTTGTCTTGGATTCCAATTACTCTTGAGTATTTGTGAACTGCTGTCTGAGGATCCCATAGTTGCAGTCGTCCATGACTTGAAATTGCCACGGGTCTTTTATAAATGAGTCCATGAATTTGCATTTTATTTTTTGCAGATGCCTCTTAAAATTTGTTTGTTTAATTATCAAATGTTTTGGAGATCATAGAATTATACATTCCCTACAGTACAGAAGGAGGCCATTCAGCCTACTGAGTTCTGCACCAGAATTGAACCTGGGTCCACTGTGAGGCAACAGTGCTAGATTTCGAGGTTCTTCATGCTCTGCCTGCTGTCATCGTCAGCTACCTCTTGGCATTTGTCCTAAGACACCGTTCTTGTGTAGTAGTAGTGGCACATTATTTGGCTACATATTTTGTCTTGGGTTTGGGATGCAGGACAGGTTTCTTTAAGATTTGCCTGTTACCTTAAGAATGCTTACATTGGCTGTTATTCATAGAACATCATTCTTGCTTAGTTGCAGGCGATACATTTCAGTACTCAACAAGGCACTTCTGCTTCCCACCAGATCTGTTTTCGTCATGTAAATAGCATCCTAGTCACATCGTTATCAGGTGTTCTTGATGATAACCTCTTACCCTATATAGACCCACGACTCACTTTATCGTGCACCCTGCTCACGTGCTTTCTTTTTTCCAGACATACAAAGGTGTAGAGGCAATGTCTGGTTAAATGAAGAATGAAAGCGTATTGCAGATCTGTTTAACTGAATAGATTTTTAATCCTGTGACAAATGGGCAAAAGTTAATATTAACCTAGTGAACATGGAAACAATTTTACCTTTCTAAACTTTAAAATGGAGGCAAAAGGAACAGAAAATACTGCAAATATTTAGCAGATTGGGCAGCACCTGTGGAGAGAGAAATATTTGTGTCAGGTTGATCTTGCATTTGCTTTTATTTCAGGTTTTCAACAACTGCACAATTTTGCTTTTTAAAAAATTTGAAATTGTATGAAGCACTATCTATAAGAGCAGGCCAGATTGAATTTCTGAAACTAAATGTCAATGTAGATGTGAATTAAATTATACACTGTAAAAAATATTGGTAGTTAGGAGAAGAAAGCTTCATAATGTCATCACATGTATGATATTCAGTGTGTCCAGCCATTAGAGCATTAATCAAGAATGTTTGATGGATCTAATTTGGGAAACGTTTTGACAATATACTTGGTGGATACTTGCAAAGGTTTAGTTCAGTAATCCATTGATTTTTTTTTTCAGTTAACAATTTTGGGAAAGTTTACTATACAATAAAATATAGTTGCCTAACTGAATCCTGCACTAAACTCATTTCTGAATTCAGATTAAATGCTCTATTTAAAAAACAACACCTTTTTCATCTTTGTGAAGTTCTTTCTGTTCTTTGCAGCAACTACCTCTTGAGTTTCTTTGAAGAGGTGACAAAGATATTTGATGAGAAGGGCTATGGATGTTTATATGGTCTTTAGTGAGGTGTTTGACAAAGTCCCACATGGCAGACTGGCACAAAAACTAAAATCACATGGGATTCAGGGTGGGCTGACTAGATGGATACAGAACTAGCTTGGTTATAGAAGACAGAGTAGCAGTGGAAGGGGTGTTTCAGAATGGAGATCTATGGCTTGTGGTGTTCCGCAAGCATCAGTGCTGGGATCTCTGTTTGTAATGTATATAAATGACCTGGAGGAAAATATATGGGGTCTGATTAGTAAGTTTGCGGATGACACGAAGGTTGTTGGAGTTGCTGATAGTGCCAGGGATTGCCAAAAGATACAACAGGATATATATAGATCGGAGACATGGGCACAGAAATGGCCGATGGCGTTTAATCTGGATAAATGCAAGGTGATGCATTTTGGAGGATCAAATTTAGGTGTGAATTATACAGTAAATTGCAAAACATTAAGAACATTAATATACAATGGGATTTGGGCACGCAGGTCTGCAGTTCCTTAAAAGTGGCAACACAGATGGCCAAGCTGATTAAAAAAGCATATGGCATGCTTACCTTCATCAGCTGGGGCATTGAGTACGAGAGTTGGTAAATCATGTTGCAGCTATATAAAACTTTGGTTTGGCCACGTTTTGAGTATTGCATGCATTTCTGGTCACGACACTACCAGAAGGATATGAAATCTTTGGAGAGGGTGCGAAGAAGGTTCACCAGGATGTTGCCCGGTCTCGAGGATGTTGGCTATGAGGGGAGGTTGAATAAACTAGGATTGCTTTCACTGGAAAGATGGAAGCTGAGTGGAGATCTGACAGGGGTGTACAAAATTATGAGAGACGTAGACATGTCAATTATAAGGGGGCACAGGTTCAAGGTGAGAGCATAGATGTGCAGGGGAAGTTTTTTTTGCGCAGAGGGTGATGGATGCCTGGAACCTGCTTCCAGAGGAGGTGGTGGAAGGAGGCACATGAGCAACATTTAAGATGCATCTGGATGGGTACATGAATAGGGAGGGGATAGAGGGATACAGACCAAGTCATGTCAGAAGGCTTTTTCCGCAGTTTGTTTAGGGCACCATGATGGGTGGCATGGCGGCACAGTGATCAGCACTGCTGCCTCGCAGCGTCAGGGACCCGGTTTCAAGTCTGGCCTTAGGTCATTGTATGGAGTTTGCATATTCTCCGTGTGTCTTTGTGGGTTTCCTCTGGGTACTCTGGTTTCCTCCCACACTCCAAAGATGTGCGGGTTAGGTGGATTGACCATATGAAATTACCCCTTAGTGTCAGGGAGACTAACAGGATAAATGCATGGGGTTATAGGGATAGGGCCTGGGTAGGATTGCTGTCAGTGCAGTTTCAATGGGCCAAATTGTTGTCTCCTGCATGATTGGGGTAGTATGATTCTATGATTGGCACAGGCTTGGAGGGCTGAAGGGCCTGTTCCTGTGCTGTACTTTTCTTTATTCTTTGTTCTAGCTTTCCCAAGTGACCATTATTGCGTTGAGCAGTGGCAGACTAATTGACTACAAAGCTCGTTTGAGTTGAATTTGATGCGAATCAATGCACATTTATCAGCTTATTGCATCCAATCAGAGCTCGAGCCCTGTCAAATATTTTCTTTTCCCACTAGAAGGTGCTGAATATTTGTGTTTATAACTGCTCTTTCAATAAATATCCCCTAATTCAGCACAGACCAGGGACTGAATAACTGATCTTCTAATTATATGTGGTTCAGTACTATACTCTAGAGGTCCGTTGTCCACTTAACAGTTCTTGGAAATCTGAGTACATGCTTTAGATTTCAAATTTTTCAAGTTGTTTTGCTCCTTTGTTAAATAGTCCAGTTGATCATATCTTTATTCTAAATATATTGTACTAGAGTGGTGGCTGAATACTCATAACATGAGTAATAATTTAATTGTGAATCAAGCATAAATCATAGTGAATTTCAAGATTTTGTGCCCATTTTGATTACTGTCTTTGACAGTGCAATGGCTTGATTTGTATAAAATTTATTTAATTGAGCGTATTTAGTTGTAAATTTTCAGTTAGTAAAACTAAACAAAAAATAAGCTATGTATAATGAATATTTTTAAAATCAATTCAAGGGAGTATTGCCTACTAAACTTCAAATAATTGATGTTTATGACGCCATAAGTGGTCCATGTATATAAACGAGAATTTTCTTTTGTCATACAATGTTGAATTTTCTTTTACAGCGAGTGAGTGAGGTTGGAGATAGTAAATGGTATTCCATGCTGATTGTACCCCCGCTGCTGAAGGACAGTCCAGCAGCCCCCTTTCTTGGTGCTTACTACCCAGACTGTGTAGGCATGAGTCCATCTTGCAGCAACACTAACCGTTACCACAATGAGTTCTCTAGTATGAAGATGACTTCGTTGGAACACGGCAAAAGCAATGTGCAGTCACCTGGTAAGATGTCACAAAACAACTAGCTAACAATGCAAGCCATAACATAAGTCCATTTATGATGACTTCATGTGGGTCATTTCAAAGATTTGTTTCTGACTCAAGTGCTTAAAAACTAAAATCTTCAGTACAGGTAGAACATGGTTCTAATCTAAATGAAACAATTTAGCCTGATTTATATTGCCACCAGTTTTCCCTGCATGTTAAAATTAGCAACCTGTATCTGTACAATATCGCATAGCTGGAAGACAGGGTGGTTGGGTTCACATATTTATAGATGTTGTAAATTATGCTTCCAAACTAGTTTTCCTCTTCCCCCTCTTGGAAAACAAGATAATGTGAATTGGTCAGATCTAGACAAGGTAGCTACACTGCAAGTAACAATAAATAAATGAAAGGTAACTAGATACTTTTGTTAGAAAAGCCTTTCCTGAAGATGGAAGTCTGAAATGATTACAAGACTGCAGAGCATCCTCTGGTACCATGTTATTAATAATTTTGAAATGTTGTGTTGAATATGGAATGGCTGTTTAACAACATGGATCATCCAGGAATGAACCTGGCCATGCCTGATATTTACACCTGCAGAATTACAACAGGGAACACTGGATGGTTAATAGGAATGGGCATGAACAGCTATATCCTTCTGAATACAATCATTTGTTGGTCTTCCTACTTTTCTATTCTTCTTATATTTCCCCTGTTGCACTGAACCTGCCCAATCACTTATGCAGATTATTCCTTTCAAACTTCTTCTCATCCTCATCATGGATTACCACCCTACTGTGCTTTGTATCCCCAGCAAACTTATATTACACATGGCCCCTCACCTAAGTTAAAGGTCGGAGTCACAGACGTTTACAATATGGAAATAGGCCTTTCAACCCAACTTGTCCATACCGCCCTTTTTTTTTAAACCACCAAGCTAGTCCCAATTGCCTGCATTTGGCCCATATCCCTCTATACTGATCTTCCATGTAACTGTCTAAATGCCTTTTTAAAAGACCAAATTGTACCCGTCTCTAATACTACCTGTAGCAGCTTGTTCCAGAGACTCATCATCCTTTATGTGGGGAAAAAATTGCCGTGGACCCTTTTGTATCTCTCCCCTCACTGTTTGAACCTATGCTGACTAGTTTTAGACTGTCCTATCTTTGGAAACAGATATTGGTGATCTACATTATCTATGCCCCTCATTAGTTTATAGGCCTCTATAAGATCACCCCAAGCCTCCTGCACCCCAGAGAAAATGTCCCAGTCTATCCAGCCTCTCCTTTATAACTCAAACCATCAAGTCCTGGTAGCATCCTAGTAACTTGATATAGTACCAAAATAACTAAGGCTCAAGCACTGATCCTTGTGGTAATCCACTGTTTACAACTTGCCAACTGAAAAAACCTATTTACTACACACTATATTATGCCTGTTAATAATCTTCTATCCATGATAATATATTGCTCTCAGTTCCATAAACCCTAATTTTGTGTGACACCTTTATTGTATGCTTTCTGACAATCTGAATGTACTGTATCTAATGGTTCCCCTTTAACCACTGTTTGTTACACCCTTAAAAGAAACCTGGACATTGTGTTTCAGGAGGCAGTCACACCACTTGAATTAACTAGTTTAAATTTGGTCAGGGGAGGGAGGGTGTGACTACCTATGAAGCAGGTAGAGGAATCTAAGAGATAGCACTGCAGGAACTTCAGCCCATGCTTGTCCAACAGGTTAAAGATTCTTGCTCTGTGTGGATGTGAGTAGGGATTGTAGGGAGGATGAGTAAATTGACCATAGCACAGTGGAACAGGGAGTAATTTAAATGGTGGGATAAAAAGAAATGTAGTCGTATTTAGGGATTGCATAATTAGGGGATAGACACTATAGCACGGATCCAGAGACCCAAAGGCTGTGTTGCCAACCTGGTGCCAAGGTTAAGGATATCTTGTTTGGGCTGCAGAGGAACTTGGAGTGAAGAGGGGAAGGGGTGGGGCGGGGGGGAGAGAATTGAATTGTCGTAGTCAATGTAGGTTCTGAACATGTAGGTAGGAGGAGGAAAGAGGTTCTGCAAAGGGAATATAGCAACTAGATACTAAATTAAAAATTAGAACCATGGTGGTAATAATCTCAGATAATGACCTGAACCACAAGCTAATTAAGGTCCAAAAGATTAATGAGGTAAATGCGTGGCTCAAAGATCGATGTGGGAGAAATGGGTTAGAGTTCATGCGACATTGGTACCAATATAGGGAAAAGTCTGTACCAACTATCCTGTTGGTACAGACTCTATTTAAATCATGCTGGAACTAGTCTCTTGCAAATCGAATAACTAGGGCTTTAAGCTAAATAGTGGGGTGATTAAAGGAAATCAAAGTGTAACACAAAGGTAAGAGTATAGATGAATGATGAGGCTCGTTACTTCCAGATAACGAAAGGAAGGGATAGAGTGTATTAATGTCATTTTAAATCAAGGAATCATGGAAGAGGAGGGAAAATTAATAAAGAACAAACTTAAAGGCTTTGTATTTGAATGCATGTAGCATTTAAAATAAAATTGAGTTAAATAGTCAATTGGGTTGATTTGGTGATTAATTAATGATCTTGTAGTAAAAGATCCTCTAGAGACGAGTGATCATCGCATGCTTAAATTTCAAATTCAGTTTGAGGGCAATGAGTCCTCCTCTGATGTTAAACTGAGGGATTTACATCAGTGTGAGGACTTGCCGCAGACCCTTTTGTATCCCTCCCCTTGCTCTTTGAGCCTATGCTGAAAGACAGAAAGACTGAAAGGTAGGACAGTCGATGAACAGTAGCAGATACTTAAGGAAATTTCTGTTCCTGCCAACTAAAATATATCCTAGAGAGGAAGAATAGATTGTAAAATGGGGAAATGCAGCTGCGGCCAAGCAAGGGGGTTAAAGACAACATAAAGACAAAAATGGAAAGCACACCAAACGTCAGTGGCAGGCTGGAGGCTTGGGAAACCTTTAAAGATCAAAAAAGGTTACTAAAATAATAAAGAAAAGCAAAGGTAAATTATGAAAAAAATCCATCCCAAAATGTAAAAACAGAAAGCAAAAGATTCTATAAGTGTATAAAAAGGAAGAGAGTAGCTGAAATTAGCATTGGTCCCTCAGAGGATGAGACATGGAAGTAAATAACAGAGAACACAAATGGAAGAGACACTGAATCAATATTCTACCTCAGTTTTCATGGTAGAGGACACTCGAACCACCCAATATTAACAAGTAATGCAGAGGATGTTGAAAAGGACAAACTTAAAACAATGCCCATTTCTAGGGAAAAAGTACTGAACAAGCTATTGGCATTAAAGGCAGACAAGTCCCCAAGGCCTTTGAGACCCTAGCCTACAGCCTAGGGTCTGAAAAGAAGTAGCAGCAGAGATAGTGGAGGCAGTGGTTATAATATTCCAAAATTCCCTGGATTCTGGAAAGTTTCCAGTGGATTGGAAAATAGCTACTACAATGCCCCTGTTCAAAAAAAGAGGGAGGCAGAAAGTAGGAAACTATGAACCAATTTAATGTCTGATGGGAAACTGTTGGAATCCATTATTAAGGAAGCAGTAACTGAAGATTTGAAAAATCAGTGCAATCTATCAGTGTCAGCCTGATTTTATGAAGGGTAGAATACAATGTGTTTGATTAATTTGAAGATGTAACAAGCAAAATGGATAATGGCGATCCTGTAGTTGTGTATCTGGGCTTCCCGAAGGCATTTAATAAGGTGTTGCACAAAGGCAAGATCCCATGGGAATGGGGGTGATGGATTAGCTTGGTGGAGAATTGGCTAATGAAGAGCAAACATAGAGTGGGATAAATCGCTTGCTTTCTGATTGGCAGGCTGTATCTTGGGGTGTGCCACAGGGTTCGGTTTACGATCTATATTAATGACTTGGACATAGGGTTAGAATGTACTATAACTAACTTTGCAGATGAGCAAATTGCAAAGAGGAATGAAGAAATTTGCAAATGTAATAGGCAGATGAAATTTAACATGAATAAGTCTGAGGTTATCCATTTGGGTCGGAGGAATAAAAAGGGCAACTTATTATCTAAATGTGGAGAAACTTGCAGTGCAGAAGGATTTTGGTGTCCTTGTGCATGAAACGCAGAAAGTTACTATGCAGCTGCAGCAGGTAATCAGGAAGGCAAATGGAATTTTTGCATTTATTACTCATGGAATAGAGAATAAAAATAGCAAAGTGCTGTTGCAACTGTATAGGACTATATGGCATTGATGAGACTGCATCTTGAGTACTGCACACACTTTTGGTCCCCTTGCTTGAGGAAGAAGACAAGTGTGTTTATTGGATGTGATTCAGAGAAGGTTCACTAAATTGATTCCAGGGATGAAGGACTTGTCTTATGGAGGGGAACCGGTGGATGTTTTTAGATTTCCAAAAGGCATTCGATAAGGTGCCTCACAAAAGGTTGCTGCAGAAGGTTAGGGTGCACAGAGTTGGGGGTAAGGTGTTAGCGTGGATAGAGGATTGGCTGCCTAATAGGAAGCAGAGAGTTGGAATCAATGGGTGCTATTCTGGTTGGCAGTTGGTGACCAGTGGAGTGCCACAGGGATCGGTGCTGGGGCCTCAACTGCTTACCATTTACAAAGATGATCTGGAGGAGGGGGCTGAGCGTAGGGTGACGAAATTTGCTGATGACATGAAGGTGAGTGGAAAAGCAAATTGCGTGGAGGGTGTGGAAAGTCTGCAGAGAGATCTGGATAGGCTGAGCGAGTGGGCGAGGACCTGGCAGATGGAGTATAATGTTAGCAAGTATGAAGTTATCCACTTTGGTAGAAATAATAGTAGGAGGGATTATTATTTAAAAGGCAAAAAGCTGCAGCATGCTACGGTGCAGAGGGACCTGGGGATCCTTGTGCACGAATCGCAAAATCCCAGTCTGCAGGTGCAGCAGGTGATCAAGAAGGCGAGTGGAATGTTGGCCTTTATAGCGAGGGGGATAGAATATAAAAGCAGGGAGGTCTTGCTGCAACTGTACAGGATACTGGTGAGGCTGCAGCTGGAGTACTGTGTGCAGTTTTGGTCGCCGCATTTGCGCAAGGATATATTGGCCTTTGGAGGGAGTGCAGAGGAGGTTCACTAGGCTGACACCGGAGATGAGGGGGTTAACCTATGAAGAGAGACTGAATAGACTGGGTCTGTACTCGTTAGAGTTTAGAAGGCTGAGGGGGGATCTTATAGAGACATATAAGATAATGAAGGGGATAGATAGGGTAAAGGTAGAGAGATTCTTCCTGCTTAGAAAGGATAACAGGACTAAAGGGCACAGCCTCAAGATAAGGGGGGGGTGCAGTTTAGATCAGAGTTGAGGAACTTCTTCACTCAAAGGGTGGTGAATCTCTGGAATTCTCTGCCTATTGAAGTGGTGGAGGCTACCTCGCTGAATACTTTTTAAGTCACGGATAGACAGGTTTCTGATAGACAGGGGAATTAAGGGTTATGGGGAGAAAGCGGGAAAGTGGAACTGATCCACTTCAGATCAGCCGTGATCTTATTGAATGGTGGGGCAGGCTCGAAGGGCTAGATGGCCTACTCCTGCTCCTATTTCTTATGTTCTTATGTATACTTGCTGGTGTTTAGAAGAATGAGAGGGGTTCTAATTGAAGTATATAAGAAGCTGCAGTGGATTGATAGGGTAGGCGTAGTGTGGATTTCTCCCCTTGCTGGACATTCTAGAATAAGATACCATAGTTTTAGGCTGAAGGGTGGCAGGCTTAAAACAGAAATGAGGAGGAATTACTTCACTTGAACGGTCATGAATCTGTGGAATTCTCTATGCTGGAGTGCAGTGGATGCCAGAACACAGAATAAATTTGAGGAGATGAGTTTTTAAGTAGTAGCAGGAGGAAAGGTTATAGGGAATGGTAGGAAGGACTATTACTTACGTGGCGAAAAACTGCAGCAGGCGACGGTGCAGAGGGACCTCGGGGTCCTTGTGCATGAGTCGCAAAAACCCAGCCTGCAGGTGCAGCAGGTGGTCAGGAAGGCGAATGGGATGCTGGCCTTCATAGCGAGGGGGATTGAATATAAAAGTAGGGAGGTCTTGCTGCAGCTGTATAGGGCATTGGTGAGGCCGCAGCTGGAGTACTGTGTGCAGTTTTGGGCGCCGCACCTGCGCAAGGATATTTTGGCCTTGGAGGGAGTGCAGAGGAGGTTTACTAGGCTGATACCGGAGTTGAGGGGGTTGAGCTATGAGGAGAGGCTGAATAAACTAGGCTTGTACTCGTTAGAGTTTAGAAGAATGAGGGGAGATCTCATTGAGACGTATAAGATGATGAATGGGATGGATAGGATAGAGGTGGAAAGACTCTTCCCGCTCAAAAAAGACAGTAGGACTAGGGGGCACAGCCTCAAGATAAAGGGGGGGCAGTTCAGAACGGAGTTGAGGAGGAACTTCTTCACTCAAAGGGTGGTGAATCTCTGGAATTCTCTGCCCGTTGAAGTGGTGGAGGCTGCCTCGCTAAATATTTTTAAGAAGCGGGTTGATGGGTTTTTGATAAGAGAGGGGATTAAGGGTTATGGGGAGAGGGCGGGAAAGTGGAACTGAGCCACGACAGATCAGCCATGATCTTATTGAATGGCGGGGCAGGCTCGAAGGGCCAGATGGCCTACTCCTGCTCCTATTTCTTATGTTCTTATGTTCTTATGAAATGAGCAAAAAAGGCTGAGATGAGATCAACCATGATCATATTGAATGGCCGAGGAGTGGGCTCAAGGAGCTGAATTGCCTACTACTGCTCCTAGCTGTGTTAAAATACGTTCCCTTTGTTTACTCTGTTTAATCATAAAAGATTATTTATATAATTACCCCATTCATAATATTGTACTGCCACCTAATCTTCTGTCAGGAAACTGAATGAAGAATAGAAATGAAATTTGGGATTTTCCTGATTTTTTTTTTATATATAGATTATTGCAGAAGGTAAGGGGGCATGGAGTTGGGGGTAGGGTGTTAGCGTGGATAGAGGATTGGTTGTCAAATAGGAGGCAGAGAGTGGGGGTTAATGGGTGCTATTCGGATTGGCGGTTGGTGACTAGTGGAGTGCCCCAGGGGTCGGTGCTGGGGCCTCAGCTATTTACCATTTATATAGATGATATGGAGGAGGGAACCAAGTGTATGGTGTTGAAATTTGCTGATGACACCAAGATTGGGGGAATGGCAAATTGCGCGGAGAGTGCGGAGAGTCTGCAGAAGGATCTAGATAGGCTGGGCGAATGGGCCAGGAAATGGCAAATGGAATTTAATGTTGGCAAGTGCGAGGTGGTCCACTTTGATAGGAATAATGGTAGGAAGGACTATTTCTTATGTGGCGAAAAACTGCAGCAGGCGACGGTGCAGAGGGACCTCGGGGTCCTTGTGCATGAGTCGCAAAAACCCAGCCTGCAGGTGCAGCAGGTGGTCAGGAAGGCTAATGGGATGCTGGCCTTCATAGCGAGGGGGATTGAATATAAAAGTAGGGAGGTCTTGCTGTGGCTGTATAGGGCATTGGTGAGGCCGCAGCTGGAGTACTGTGTGCAGTTTTGGGCGCCGTACTTACGCAAGGATATTTTGGCCTTGGAGGGAGTGCAGAGGAGGTTTACTAGGCTGATACTAGGCTGAGTTGAGGGGGTTGAACTATGAGGAGAGGCTGAATAAACTAGGCTTGTACTCATTAGAGTTTAGAAGAATGAGGGGAGATCTCATTGAGACGTATAAGATGATGAATGGGATGGATAGGATAGAGGTGGAGAGACTCTTCCCGCTCAGAAAGGACAGTAGGACTAGGGGGCACAGCCTCAAGATAAAGGGGGGGCGGTTTAGAACAGAGTTGAGGAGGAACTTCTTCACTCAAAGGGTGGTGAATCTCTGGAATTCTCTGCCCGTTGAAGTGGTGGAGGCTACCTCGCTAAATATTTTTAAGACGCGGGTTGATGGGTTTTTGATAAGAGAGGGGATTAAGGGTTATGGAGAGAGGGCGGGAATGTGGAACTGAGCCACGACCGATCAGCCATGATCTTATTGAATGGCGGGGCAGGCTCGAAGGGCTAGATGGCCTACTCCTGCTCCTATTTCTTATGTTCTTATTAGCTACTTATTACTTAAACTTGCTGAGCCATCCATTGGAGCTTAAAGGAGAAAAATATACTTCCACAACTTAGAACTTGTTTCCTGTGATATTTATTTTGTTTTTAGTTTTTGATTGGACAATTTTCATTTTGGAAATACCACTCAGCACATGAAAACCTAATCCAGTAATATGCTACCTCCTATATAATTGATTTTTGAGTGCATGCAATGCTTTAGCTTATTGCTTTACTTGGTGGTTTATTCCATACATTTACTCACCTTTTTGGGTAAATTAGTTTTTCTCGTTTATTTAATGTTCTTCAATTTCTATTTGTCTTAAGTGGCCTGACTTTCTTGCCATACTTTTAAATAGTAATCTTGTTTATAAAGAGTGGTTTCCAGTTGTGGAGCATCAGTTTGAGGAAGATGCTGTAAACTTGATATGGAAAAAAATCTTGCAGAACTCTTGGGTAATATGGTCAATTTGAGTGCCATGTGGCCTGTGCTGGGAACTTTGATGGAGTTGAGTGGCATTTAAATACAGCTTGTATGAGAGATCCAGTGTAGGAGTTGAGATTACTATTGATCTCATGTTATCCAAAACTTGTTTCTTTTCTTCAAAGGACTGGGTTGTTGGTTAACTTGTTGAATCCATCTGTGTAGAATATGGCTGCAGATAATTTGAGTGGACTTTTTGACTTTTGAATATATAGTTACGTTTGAAATTGCCACAAGTGTTCAGTGTTTTTGCTGATGCCAGCTTTTTTTCTATTATTTCTGAATTTTTAAAAATAAACTGAATTCAAAATCTCAATTTGCCATGCTGAGAGTTTGAACTTCTTTCTTGGATTGTTATTCAAGGTAGCTGGATTGTTAACCATTAACTGCACCCCAACATTGCAATGAACTTGCTTTGCTTCCTCACTGTGATGTATCTTATCAACGTATCAGACTAGGTTAGCTTGTCAATAAGTTGGTGACTGCTGTTTTCCCCTCTGGAGGCAGATACAGCCTGAACCCCCTGCAAACAAGCATTTAAAAATTAAAAATCTTTAAATCACAATTGAATGTATAATTTTAAGAGTACATTTTCCAGTTCAATACTTATAGAGCTTTGACCTCTATTCAAACTCTTGGCACATGTTTCAATTACACAGTGCACTGAATTCATCATCCTGCAATTTTCTATCCACTGGTGCATTGATTTTTGTGTCTCCATTCCCCATATGCTCTCTCTGGTAAACATTTACTGGTTTTGTAATTACATATGGTTCACAAGCCAAGGTATAAAAAAAAATCTAACCATTGAAAATGCTAAGGAAAGATGCTATTGTATACTTATATTGTTCATGAAAATTCATTCTTTGCATTGATTTTGAGTTAGTGGTGTGATTAGCAATACTTTAATACTTTCTGGTCCAAAGGGTTAAATTGTAAGCAAATAAAAGTGGAATCTCATTCTTTCAGTTTGTGATTTATTTAAGGAGATTTTTTAAAATGTAGAAGTTTTTGCTTTATGCATTCTTCCTATCCGTCTCTATTTCTCAATCTAAGCTTTCTTCCTCCCCACCTGATTTAGTATTGAATTCATTTTTCCAGTTGTTTTTCTGCTTCATTCTCAATCCATAAATTTCATTGTTTAGAGAGATATGTTGTTTGTATGACTACTCAAGGTCTCAGGTGCACTTTTGCCTTTGTGCCAATATCGGCTGTCAATTGCAGCAGTTTTGTAGGCAAAATGACTTTGTTGTGACGTGCTTTGTTAGGAGTTGATTTGCATAGTGTGGCTCAATTTATTTCATTTTTGAGCTGCTTCATAGCAAATATGGTTGGCCTGGGAATGTTCTTTTAGTATCTCTACTCCTGTAGAGAGGCTAGATTTTTTTTCTTTGACTGCTAAACATCTTTGGAATTCTAATTCTGGCTCAAGATGTTCATGACAGAAGACAGTGCAAATTTACAGACGAAAGAGACAGACCAGTGGGAACTGTTGCACCGAGAATGGAAAACAAAAATGAGTAGAGAGCTAAGTGCTCAGATATATATCATAAGAACATAAGAAATAGGAGCAGGAGTAGGCCATCTAGCCCTTCGAGCCTGCCCCGCCATTCAATAAGATCATGGCTGATCTGTTGTGGCTCAGTTCCACTTTCCCGCCCTCTCCCCATAACCCTTAATCCCCTCTCTTATCAAGAACCCATCAACCCGCTTCTTAAAAATATTTAGCGAGGCAGCCTCCACCACTTCAACGGGCAGAGAATTCCAGAGATTCACCACCCTTTGAGTGAAGAAGTTCCTCCTCAACTCCGTTCTAAACTGCCTCCCCTTTATCTTGAGGCTGTGCCCCCTAGTCCTACTGTCTTTTTTGAGCGGGAAGAGTCTCTCCACCTCTATCCTATCCATCCCATTCATCATCTTATACGTCTCAATGAGATCTCCCCTCATTCTTCTAAACTCTAACGAGTACAAGCCTAGTTTATTCAGCCTCTCCTCATAGCTCAATCCCCTCAACTCCGGTATCAGCCTAGTAAACCTCCTCTGCACTCCCTCCAGGGCCAAAATATCCTTGCGCAGGTGCGGCGCCCAAAACTGCACACAGTACTCCAGCTGCGGCCTCACCAATGCCCTATACAGCTGCAGCAAGACCTCCCTACTTTTATATTCAATCCCCCTCGCTATGAAGGCCAGCATCCCATTCGCCTTCCTGACCACCTGCTGCACCTGCAAGCTGGGTTTTTGCGACTCATGCACAAGGACCCCGAGGTCCCTCTGCACCGTCGCCTGCTGCAGTTTTTCGCCACGTAAGTAATAGTCCTTCCTACCATTCTTCCTACCAAAGTGGACCACCTCACACTTGCCAACATTAAATTCCATTTGCCATTTCCTGGCCCATTCGCCCAGCCTATCTAGATCCTTCTGCAGACTCTCCACACCCTCCGCACAATTTGCCTTTCCCCCAATCTTGGTGTCATCAGCAAATTTCGACACCCTGCACTCGGTTTGTACAAATGAAGAAAGCGTGAGGAAGAAGGTCTAAGACAAACCCAGATATAGAGATGCCAAAAGCATATGTATGAGAAATGCGAGACTAACAATGAGGTATGTGTGGGAAACTTGCGCAGAGGTCATAAAGAAATAGAAAGCATTTTTGTTGAGATATTGTCAGAAATTTTCAATCATTAAAGCTTTATGAAATATTGTGTGATTTATGGTCTAATGTTTCTATTACAACACAACTGCTAAATCATGGTGAACAATGTAACAGCAGATTCACTAATCTGAATTTAAAAATGCACCATTCACGAATTGAATTAAATAACTATTGACCTATTATTAAAGAGTTTGTTTCTATTTACCTGCTGCACCTGAAGATTCATAACACAGTATGATTCGCATAGGGGAAAATTGTTAAGTTTGTTATGCATATAACTTATCAATAATTTGAACTAACATTTTTGAATTTGTTTTGGTCAGTTGCAGGAATGAGTCCTTACTTCCAACCTTTCTATCAGCCCAATGAATGTGGTAAGGCCCTTTGTGTGAGGCCAGATGTGATGGAACTGGACGAATTGTATGAGTTCCCTGAATATTCCCGGGATCCTACAATGTATTTAGCATTGAGAAATCTAATTTTGGCTCTTTGGAATATTAATTGCAAAGTAAGCTTTCTGTATATGTTTTTCCCTTTTCCTTTGTCCTTTATCTTACCATGTTTTTCTTGCTTTATCCCCCATCTCCTGAAAGTGACCACTGATAATTGCACAGATAGCTGTTTTTAATGACCTCAGAGAAGTCCTGATAGATTTTTTTTGATTCCAAAGGTGTTGCAGCTATCCTAGATTAGTATTTTCTGCAGGAAGGGCACAGTTAAGTTTACAGCTGTCAGAAATGATACTTGTGTTCACAAGATTTTTATTTTTTGCTTCCCTCCATTCCTAGGCTGGGTATTTGGAAGTTAATTTTCTCTGGTCAAGTTCAAATCAGCACTCTCCAAAAGTTAAATGCAGGACTGTATGGCAACATTTAACACCACATAAGTAGGGCATATCAAATTAAATCTTGCAATTTGCTTTAATTTAGTATTTTAGTGGAACATAGTCTTGAAATAATCCCATGGACTGTCCTAATTGAGTAGAATTAGAATTATAGAATGTTGAAATTATGAGTACAACCAAACCAATAAAAATCTCCTCCAAAGAATTGTATTACCTGGGTTGTGTGCTTTGAACCTGAACACACACATTTTGTGTATGTGATTCTGATTCCAATTCTCTTTGTGAATATTTAACATTTGCTCAGCTAATTGTTGGTGGCACTTGTACAACTTGTGTTCTATAATGTAAGATAAATCTCAATACCATGTTAAAAAGGTAGCAAGTTTCAGGTCTTTTTATGTTCCAGCATGGTACAAACTGAATTTTGCTAGCAAAGAGTGAGTTCTGTGGAATTTGTTTACAGAGGTCAGGGTACCTTGTGCTGAGGAATGCTTTTGAATGCATAAAAACCATGCCAGCAGTTAATAGCACTAAGTATTAATTTCAATTGGGCATCAATATTGTCAAAACATTTGTTTGGTGCATGCTACCTTGGAAGACATAACAAAGAAACTTGAGTTAAGAAAGCAAATTAAATCTTGCTTGTTGTGCAAAAATAAATCTGTCTTTATGGTTTGCCTTGTTTTCATTCTGTAATTCTTAATTATCCCCCATGACTCCTCCCATTGCATTTCCTCTTCTCTTTCCCTAGCCTCAATTTGCAATCCTTTTGATTGATTTTAAAGTCTCCATTATAATTGTGACATAGTTCTACCAAATATATATTTGGAAATGCTTACAGTTAACCAGTTTGCTTATTAAATCCATTTGATGTTCTCTTCACTTTTGACTATTTTTGTCTTGTTACTGTCCTGTAGTACATGGTAGTTGCTTTTTCATTTAACATCACACTGTGAATGCTCCAGCTGTTCAACAGCCATCAGCATGTTAGCACTGACTTAGTGAATAAGGAAGGAAATTAGATAAAATTCTCGTTGTGGTCAGTTTGAAAGGATAACCTAAAGAGCCAGTTATTTGGCAAGATGCAGTTATTGTCCCTTTAATTTGCTTGTTATTGATTTGGGACCAGTGAGCATGTAGTTTTTTGAGGGTGTTTTTCACTCCTTTAAAAAAATAGTTTCTACACTTGCTTGTTAGCAATACTTGCCCACCTTTCATCTCACTCATCACCATCCACATCTCTCAAACCTCATCCAATATTTCTTCTAGTACTCCATCCATTTTGGGGAATTGTTTGTCTTGATCCTTTCTCGTCATTTTAGAATGTGCATCTCGTTGTAAGTTGCAAAACATTATTGCAACAAAGTTATTAATTTCTTCTTCAGTGAGTGCATGAAACAATTAGTTCACCATATAAATTAACTGTATTGTGTTCATCCGCAGCTTTGACTCCATTAGTATTCTTTTAGGGTTTCCCCCCTCCTCTGAATTCTCTCTATTATTGTACTAGAAAAATATCTTGCAGTTGTTTTGTTTCTACAGATGCAATTCCAGATTTCATTGGATTAATTTGCCTCTGCTGTGCTAATGCTTCAACTAGAACTATCCAGTTCTATTGCAATTTCTTGCCCTTTTCCTGTATCCTTTTTATATGTCTACTTTTCAAATATTTTCCAATTCCCCTTTCAATAAGGGGACACCTATGGCATTCAGTATTTTGAATAATCTCTGTTGGAAGGGAGGGGGGAGGGCGCTGGTGAAGGAATTCTGCATATCCTTTTAATTCTTACAGGATCCCTGAGTTAATGATTTTGAAAGAGCGTTCTTTCATCCCAGTGAATATTTTTCTCCTCCTCCTTTCTCTCTATATTGTATTACAAAATTTGTAAATAAACTTTGTAATTTTTTCCCTTTCACTTTGATTTCTTAGTGTTTACTTTATAATTGCTGCTCCTTACAATGGATCCAATTTAAACTTTTACATTTCTCCTTGGCTTGATCTCTTTAACATTAAGGAGTACTGCTGTTTAGTTGTGTTGAACCTAAGATTGTGTTGTCACCACCACTCGGATGTCACAGTTGTCTGTACATTATCTGTGCCACTTCTAATTAGAAAATGATGATGTAAGCTGCCACATGTAATATTTTTGGCCACTGTGTTATTAAACAGTCATGTATTACAGTAATTTACACAACTAACCACTTTACATCCTTAGTGTGAAAACTTCGATGATTTATAATGCAAACTAATTGAGGTAATTAAATGCAATAATAAATACTTAATCGGGAAGTTGAGATATGGAGAAAGGCTGGAATTTGGAATGAAGAAAATAGAGCTGTCACCAACATACGAAATGTGCTCAACTGATCAAGTGATTTACTCTTCTTGCGTATATAATGCCAAAATACTAAAATTGTCTTCCTTATCTTTTATCTGTAGGAGGTTCTCACCCCACAAAAGTGTGCAAACCACATTGTTGTTCGAGGGCTTGTCCGTATTCGCTGTGTGCTGGAAGTGGAGAAGATCTTGTATTTTGTGACGAGAAAAGGCTTGGTCAATACTGGGGTCTTGGCTGTTAACCCAGATCATCCCCTCCTGCCTAGTTATTACCACAAGGTCAGAGGAGTACATGATGTTTTAATTTTCATGTTACTTTTAAAATGTAATTAACATAATTTTAAAAATCCCTAATTTGTGAGGTGGTTAGGAATTCCAGGATCCATTTTTTTTCTCATTTTGATTGCTGAAGCAATAAACAGTTGTTGCAATGTTAACCACCTCTTGTGCTTACACATGTACTGATTAATCTTTGAAAGATATTAGTACAAAAAGCAAAAGATGAGCATTGTAAAGCTTTCAGATGGCCTGAACCTTTTGAATTCAAAGACTCCAAGAGGAGAGTTGAGTAGAGATGATGTTGCCGTAACAATGTAAATGTAGAATGTTAATAACAGTGTAAGACATAAGGTAAACGATAATCACTTTTAATTCATTGGATAAAGACTGGCGGGGGTGGGGGGGAGGTGATATTGTATAAGGGCCTGGCACATGTATAGTTAATATGGGACTGGGTACTGTATGACATGGTGGCATAGTGGTTAGCACTGCTGCCTCAGCACAAGGGACCCAGGTTCAGTTCCTGCCTTGGGTCACTGTCTGTGTGGAATTTGCACATTCTCTCCAGGTCTATGTGGATTTCTTCTGGATGCTCCGGTTTCCTCCCAAGGTCCAAAGATGTGTGGGTTTGGTTGATTGGCCATGCTAAATTGGCTTTCGTGTCGGGGGATTAGTAGAGTAAATATGTGGGGTTATGGGAATAGGATCTGGATGGGATCGTGTTCGGTGCAGACTTGATGGGCTGATTAGCCTCTTTCTGCACTGAAGGACTCTATGATTCTATGGACTGTGTACTGCCCACACAAAGATGACCATATGACCCACACCGAGGCTCGAGGAGGAGTTCTTGGAATGCTGCCGGGATAGTTTCCTCGAACAGTGTGTGTTGGAGCCGACGAGGGAGCGAGCTACCTTGGATCTGGTGCTATGTAATGAGGCGGGTAGAATTAGGGACCTTGCGGTGAAGGATCCTCTTGGGGAGAGTGATCATTGTATGGTGGAGTTTCTGGTGCAGATGGAAGAGGAGAAAGTGGGTTCCTGGACGCGCGTCCTTTGTTTGAACAGAGGGGAGTACGGTAGGATGAGAGAAGAATTGGCGAATGTGGACTGGGGGAGCGTGTTGGAAGGTAGGTCTGCTGAGGAGCAGTGGAGGATCTTTAAGGAGATCTTTCTTGGTGCTCAGCAGAAATTTATTCCGATGGTCAAAAAGGACAGTAGGAGGAGAGGTAATAAGCCGTGGATAACGAAGGAGGTGAAGGAAAGTGTTAAATTAAAAGCGGAGGCGTTTAGAGTAGCAAAGAGTAGTGGGCGAGAAGAGGATTGGGAGAGGTTTAAATGTCGACAAAGAAGATGATAAAGAAGGGTAGGAGAAACTATGAAGCTGGGCTTGCGCTTAATATAAAAAAGGATAGCAAGAGTTTTTAAAAAGGAAGAGGCTGGCTAGGGTGAACATTGGTCCCTTAGAGGATGAGAAAGGGGACTTAGTGGTAGGGGATGGGTATATGGCTGAGGTCCTGAATAACTTTTTTGTTTCTGTCTTCACGGAGGAGGACGTGAATAATTTGCCGGGTGTTAGAGATGGAAAGGTGGTAGGACTGGAGGGTCTTAATGACATTACTGTTACTAGAGAGGAGGTGCTCGACAGACTGGAGGGACTGATTGTGGACAACTCGCCAGGACCGGATGGAATGCATCCGAGGGTTCTGAAAGAAATGGCGGAGGTGATAGTGGATGCCTTGGTGGTTATTTTCCAGATGTCGCTGGATTCCGGGAAAGTGCCGGAAGATTGGAAAACAGCTAATGTTACGCCATTGTTTAAGAAGGGTGCCAGGCAAAAGGCAGGGAATTATAGGCCAGTTAGTTTAACGTCTGTTGTAGGTAAAATGTTAGAATCCGTCATCAAGGAGGAAATAGCGAGGCATCTTGAGAGGAATTGCTTGATAGAGCAGACGCAGCACGGTTTCGTTAAAGGGAAGTCGTGTCTGACAAATTTACTGGAGCTCTGAGGATGTGTCTAGGGCGGTGGATAGAGGAGAGCCGGTGGATGTGGTCTTTCTTGATTTTCAGAAGGCGTTTGACAAGGTACCTCACAAGAGGTTATTGCAGAAGGTCAGGGGGCATGGAGTTGGGGGTAGGGTGTTAGCGTGGATAGAGGACTGGTTGTCAAATAGGAGGCAGAGAGTGGGGGTCAATGGGTGCTATTCGGATTGGTGGTTGGTGACTAGTGGAGTGCCTCAGGGGCCGGTGCTGGGGCCTCAGCTATTTACCATTTATATAGATGATCTGGAGGAGGGAACCGAGTGTAGGGTGTCGAAATTTGCTGATGACACCAAGATTGGAGGAAAGGCAAATTGGGCGGAGGGTGTGGAGAGTCTACAGAAGGATCTAGATAGGCTGGGCGAATGGGCCGGGAAATGGCAAATGGAATTTAATGTTGGCAAGTGCGAGGTGGTCCACTTTGGTAGGAATAATGGTAGGAAGGATTATTACTTACGTGGTGAAAAACTGCAGCAGGCGACGGTGCAGAGGGACCTTGGGGTCCTTGTGCATGAGTCGCAAAAACCCAGCTTGCAGGTGCAGCAGGTGGTCAGGAAGGCAAATGGGATGCTGGCCTTCATAGCGAGGGGGATTGAGTATAAAAGTAGGGAGGTCTTGCTGCGGCTGTATAGGGCATTGGTGAGGCCGCAGCTGGAGTACTGTGTGCAGTTTTGGGCGCCGTACTTACTCAAGGATATTTTGGCCTTGGAGGGAGTGCAGAGGAGGTTTACTATGCTGATGCCGGAGTTGAGGGGGTTGAGCTATGAGGAGAGGCTGAATAAACTAGGTTTGTACTCGTTAGAGTTCAGAAGAATGAGGGGAGATGTCATTGAGACGTATAAGATGATGAATGGGATGGATAGAATAGAGGTGGAGAGACTCTTCCCGCTCAGAAAGGATAATAGGACTAGGGGGCACAGCCTCAAGATAAAGGGGGGGGGGTGGTTTAGAACGGAGTTGAGGAGGAACTTCTTCACTCAAAGGGTGGTGAATCTCTGGAATTCTCTGCCCGTTGAAGTGGTGGAGGCTACCTCGCTAAATATTTTTAAGACGCGGGTTGATGGGTTTTTGATAAGAGAGGGGATTAAGGGTTATGGGGAGAGGGCGGGAATGTGGAACTGAGCCACGACAGATCAGCCATGATCTTATTGAATGGCGGGGCAGGCTCGAAGGGCTAGATGGCCTACTCCTGCTCCTATTTCTTATGTTCTTATGTTGTACAAAGCCCTGTGTACCAGCAAGCAAGGAGACATGTCTCAGCTTTTATCCTTTACTGTGCTTTTGTAAGTATGTCCAAGAGTCAGTAAAGTCTTAGTTAACCTATGAATGACCACAGAAATTTCTTCAGACATACTGCACTAACCTACAACTTGCAACCAATCCTCCTTCCACTTACTTCAAACTTGTACCACTTAGATATTGAGCTCTCTATGAAGAGAATCGGGTCTTTCCTGCTCACATTACTAAGCCCCCTCAATTGTCTACAACTCAACTCTCCTGTCAACTACTTCTCCTCCAAATAAAACCACTGCAGTCTATCTGATCTTTCCTCATAGTTTGTTACCTTGAATGAAGAAATCTTTCTTGTTAATCTTCTCTATACCCTCTGATGTAGTTATATCTTTCCTGTTATAGTGTGTTGACCAGCACTCTGCACAGTACTTCAGCTGTGGCCAAACTAATAATTTGTACAATTGGGACAAAATATCCCTGCTCTTAGATCTGTCTTTGTCAGTAAACAGGAGATATTCCTATGGATTTATTTTCATTAAATTAAACTATTTGGCTAGAATTTATTATAACTAATAGATATCATCTGCCATTTGTTAGAATTGCCCTATCCTATTAATTTTTTTCGAACAGTTGGCCTTGCAAAATCTCAGTGGGAGATTAAAATGGCACCTGAGAGTGCCTAGAACTTGTATGAACAGACAACTATCTGCTTCAGTAATCAGTGAGATGGAATAACTATGAATGAAGAATGTAGACCCTGAACCAGGAATTTAGAATAGTGAATGCAATAAATACCGTGCTGGATACAACCTTGCCATTTTCACACAAGGCTTACGGCAGAATGGTGCACCTCAGAGCAACCTTTGGGTTTAGCTGAAAACCACTCAGCTAATTAGTTTCACAGTAGATTCTGGCCCATTAATACATCAATTTTGTGTTTCTTACTGTATGCTTTTTACCATTATAAATTTGCATTTGAGTATTGGGTGTGTAAATATTGAGGGTGCAATTTAGAATTAGTATGTTACGTTGTTACAATGACAATATTAATTCCTAATGTCCTATTTGTAATTAACAATCAGGCAGTCCTTGACTTTGACATTCAAGATACCACAAGGATACTTAAGACTTTTAAAAATGGACATCCTGTTTTGCATTTATGACATTGATTTTGACTTTATGATGCCATGTCAGCTCATCTTTTACATTTTTATCAACAATTTATGATACGTTCTGAACAAACTCAGAAATTGTGAAACTCCTGCTGAAAAACTGGGCCGCTTGCACCCTTCACTCACCAGGCTATAACTCCAGGACGGAAAGTTGATACAGAGAACGGTTGCTGTGGCCTGCTGGTAGCACACCACCTGGCCAAGCTAGAGCTCAAAACTGGAAAACTGTTTTGAAAGCCTTGAAATGAAGTCACAAATTGCCAGTAAAAACCCTGTCTTGCCTGATTGGCTGATCTCCCATTGATTATAATGTGGTCTTTCATGCCTGCGGTCTGAAGTCTTTTGCTTGGCCAGCTGTGGAGAATGGCCTCTGTGGCCTGCTGACAGAGGTCTGAATACACCGGGATGAATGTCTAAAACCTGCTGCAAATTAGGTTGTAATTTTCTGCGAAAAATGCTGCCTTCCCTGCTGAAGGAACCAATCCTCCGTTTTTAGCATTGTTCCTATGGGGAAATCGACACAATCGGTCTGTAGAAACGACGTAGCATGTCAAAAAGTCCCAAATCCAACCTATGTGTAGGAATAAACATAATGGCCTGGTTTTTGCTGTAATAACAACAGCAAGGACATCAGCACTCATAATTATTATAAGATGATCCCTGATAGCAACTTCTACTACCTACATGTGCAGTTAGGCATGGAGATCCAGAAGTTGCTCTTCCAGAAGGTGCACTGTTCCATTTCTTACTGGCAGGGTCAGCATTGAAATCAATTTAAGAGCATTATTATTATCCTGTTGGGGATTGTTAACATTACAGAGACATTGGAACACATTTTAACCAATAGAACTAAACCACAGGGTTTTATCATAGAAGAAATCATAGAAATTGCAGAAACCAGGCAAAAGGCGGGGAATCCAGGCAAAAGGCGGGGAATTATAGGCCGGTTAGTTTAACGTCTGTTGTAGGTAAAATGTTAGAATCCATCATCGAGAAGGAAATAGCGAGGCATCTGGAGGGGAATTGCTTGATAGAGCAGACGCAGTACGGTTTCGTTAAGGGGAAGTCGTGTCTGACGAATTTACTGGAGTTCTATGAGGATGTGTCTAGGGCGGTGGATAGAGGAGAACCGGTGGATGTGGTTTTTCTTGATTTTCAGAAGGCGTTTGACAAGGTACCTCACAAGAGGTTATTGCAGAAGGTCAGGGGGCATGGAGTTGGGGGTAGGGTGTTAGCGTGGATAGAGGATTGGTTGTCAAATAGGAGGTAGAGAGTGGGGGTCAATGGGTGCTATTCGGATTGGCGGTTGGTGACTAGTGGAGTGCCTCAGGGGTTGGTGCTGGGGCCTCAGCTATTTACCATTTATATAGATGATCTGGAGGAGGGAACCGAGTGTATGGTGTTGAAATTTGCTGATGACACCAAGATTGGTGGAACGGCAAATTGTGCGGAGGGTGTGGAGAGTCTGCAGAAGGATCTAGATAGGCTGGGCGAATGGGCCAGGAACTGGCAAATGGAATTTAATGTTGGCAAGTGTGAGGTGGTCCACTTTGGTAGGAATAGTGGTAGGAAGGATTATTACTTACGTGGCGAAAAACTGCAGCAGGCGACGGTGCAGAGGCACCTTGGGGTCCTTGTGCATGAGTCGCAAAAACCCAGCTTGCAGGTGCAGCAGGTGGTCAGGAAGGCGAATGGGATGCTGGCCTTCATAGCGAGGGGGATTGAATATAAAAGTAGGGAGGTCTTGCTGCGGCTGTATAGGGCATTGGTGAGGCCGCAGCTGGAGTACTGTGTGCAGTTTTGGGCGCCGTACTTACTCAAGGATATTTTGGTCTTGGGAGGGAGTGCAGAGGAGGTTTACTATGCTGATGCCAGAGTTGAGGGAGTTGAGCTATGAGGAGAGGCTGAATAAACTAGGCTTGTACTCGTTAGAGTTTAGAAGAATGAGGAGAGATCTCATTGAGACGTATAAGATGATGAATGGGATGGATAGGATAGAGGTGGAGAGACTCTTCCCGCTCAGAAAGGACAGTAGGACTAGGGGGCACAGCCTCAAGATAAAGGGGAGGCGGTTTAGAACGGAGTTGAGGAGGAACTTCTTCACTCAAAGGGTGGTGAATCTCTGGAATTCTCTGCCTGTTGAGGTGGTGGAGGCTGCCTCGCTAAATATTTTTAAGACGCGGGTTGATGGGTTTCTGACGAGAGGGGATTAAGGGTTATGGGGAGAGGGCGGGAATGTGGAACTGAGCCACGACAGATCAGCCATGATCTTATTGAATGGCAGGGCAGGCTCGAAGGGCCAGATGGCCTACTCCTGCTCCTATTTCTTATGTTCTAACCCTACAGTACAGAAAGAGGCTATTCGGCCCATCGCATCTGCACCAACCACCGACAGGCCCTACCCCCGTATCCGTACATATTTTACCCACCAATCTATTGAGCTATGAGGAGAGGCTGAATAAACTAGGCTTGTACTCGTTAGAGTTTAGAAGAATGAGGGAAGATCTCACTGAGACGTATAAGATGATGAATGGGATGGATAGGGTAGAGGTGGAGAGACTCTTCCCGCTCAGAAAGGACAGTAGGACTAGGGGGCACAGCCTCAAGATAAAGGGGGGGCGGTTTAGAACAGAGTTGAGGAAGAACTTCTTCACTCAAAGGGTGGTGAATCTCTGGAATTCTCTGCCAGTTGAGGTGGTGGAGGCTGCCTCGCTAAATATTTTTAAGACGCGGATTGATGGGTTTTTGATAAGCGAGGGGATTAAGGGTTATGGGGAGAGGGCGGGAATGTGGAACTGAGCCACAACAGATCAGCCATGATCTTATTGAATGGCGGGGCAGGCTCGAAGGGCTAGATGGCCTACTCCTGCTCCTATTTCTTATGTTCTTATGTTCTAATCCTCCAACCTATGCATCTACGGTCAATTTAACATGGCCAATCAACCTAACCTGCATGTCTTTGGACTGTGGGAGGAAACCCATACAGACACGAGGAGAATGTGCAAACTCCACACAGACAGTGACCCCAGCCGGGAATTGAACCCAGGTCCCTGGAGCTGTGAAGCAGCAGTGCTAACCACTGTGCTACCATGCCACCCATAAATGTTTTATGTTTTTGAACAAAATTAAATGACGTATTTGTAAAATAATTAAAGTAAGCTTTATTGCGTAACATTATAGTTTATAATGACTTGTGTAAGGTACCCCCTGCCCCCCAAGCCCTCAACAGTTCCCTTATCTCACAAAGCACTTAAGGTTCATTCACATTTTTTTGGCAAAGTGGCCCTTCAGTTTTTTTATTGAACTCAACTCTGGATTCCACTTCTCCAGCATTGGTCCCCTTCAACTCGTGCACAGTAGGTTAAAATAAAAATTCTAGTAGTTCACTGCTAAGGCTTAAACTGCAACAAAGCTGATTATTTCCAGAACTCCAACTGCAAAGTGTTAACTGTTTTTATTGAGAATTACTGTAGCCTCCTTCCTTCCAGCTAAACAAATCTTCCAGTCATTTCAAATTTGTCTTATTCTGAACATCAGTTCCTGGTCACAGGCTGCCTTATTGATGATAGATCTAGCATTTACTCTGCCTGAGGTGCAGGTCTGGTTTTATCTCAGAACTTCCAAGGGTCTGCAAGCTAAGTAAGATTCAAAGTTCATATAGTCTCTTTGATGCTTCTCTTGGCCAGTTTCTCCTGCTGGCTGTGCCCTAACAACTGAATTCACTCTAACAACTTTAACCAAAGAATTTCATTAAGCCCTTCCCATCTCCATGGCAGTGTGACACATCGCCTGCAAGTCAACTAACTTGTAATACCAAACCTTTCTGTAATTCTGGGAAACCACATGAATAACTCATCTTTTACTGAAATAATTGCAGATGTAATGCCTGTACTTTTTTAGCTAAATGAGCACACTTTCTGTTCATGAGCTAACCTTAAGTCAGTATACCCCCAACCTTTTAAGTACAATATAATCCCAATATTGTTTGAATTGCATTGGCTTTGGGACTGTTTTTTCCAAGCTCTTAACCAAATATCTGCATTCTCTAATTAAACTGTAATTCTTAAAATTGTAAAACGCGTGAACAAGGTTTTAATGATGTCCTAAATATTTACTGCTGAACATCATTTATAACCAATATAAAATGTAGTTTTTTTTAATTATGGAGTTCCCTCAGAGAAGAAATTGCAGAATTTTAAAAAGATTACGATTTTTTGTTTTACTTATCGCTCTCTCAATCTTTTCTGTGTGTTCTTATCTTTCTTGTTAACTGTACAGTGATTTAAATGTAATTTATATTTCCTCTTTCTAAATTTCCTACTTTACAGTCTGTGTGGCTGTGAGGATCTTTAAACCTGAAAGAGTCTCACTGCTGCTTGTGCTGCTCAGGCTCCTCAGATCCTCTGTAGCAGGTACTGCATTTAAGCTCATAAAATATAGGAGCAGAATTAGGCCATTCGGCCCATCAAATCCAGTCCGCCATTCAATCATGGCTGATATGCTCTTCATCCCCATTTTCCTGCCTTCTCTCCATAATCTTTCGACCAATAACCAATTAAAAATCTGTCCTCAAATTTACTCACTGTTCCAGCATCCACTGCCCTTTGGGGTAGCAAATTCCACAGATTCACAACTCTTTGGGAGAAATAGTTTCTCCTCAACTCTGTTTTAAATTTGCTCCTCCTTATCCCAAGAGTATAACCTCTCATCCTAGAACCTCTTCACTACAATGCCACTACATCTTTCCTAAAATAAGGGGACCAAAACTGTGCGCAATACTCCAGGTGCTGCCTCACCAATACCTTACCTTTTATATTCTATTCCTTTAGCTATAAATGCCAACATTCCATTTGCTTTCTTTATTATCTGCTGTACCCGCATGCTAGTTTTCTGACTCATGAATGAGGACACCCAGATCCCTCTGCACTGGAGCATCCCAAGGTGTCTCCCCATTTAGATAGTAAGTTGCCTTCCAGTTTTTGCAACCAAAATGCATGACCTCACGCTTATCCATGTTAAACTCCACCTGCCACATTTTGGTCCACACTCCTAACCTATTTAAAGCCATTTGTAAGGTTCTTATTTCCTCATTGCAACTTACTGTCCCACCTACAGGTACTAAATCATTAGAAATTTGCATTGACAATCTCCAAATTTCTGTGGGCAAAATGTGTAAGTTTAAAAGTGAAAGCCATTCCTTCGCTGTTGAGAGAAACATTTGGGTCAATGTAGGACTTCAAAATGTGAGATAAATTATGTCTATATACACAAGTCTAGATATTCCCTGTATTGCTGAGGGCTATTGTATCAGCTTGTGTTAAAATAATATTTTGCTTCTAGATTCTCATTGCACATCATTAAACAAAATCTGTTTTAAGGAAATTGATCTTTACTGCAATACTTTCCCTGCTGCCATTCTCAATTGATTGAATTTTGTAGTGCAAGAGAAATGTATTTGCGTTCCTAATTCATCATTACGCACAATCTCTTCTTGATGTGAGGCTGATCATTGTTACTGTGCATCCTGACATTTTGACAGTGTGGTAGTTATGCTTTCAATATCCTGTCACGTTCTTGCACACTTCAATACTAAGACATTCTGCTCATTTTACCAATGTCAGAGAAAGGATAAGAAAAGAGTTACTGAATTCTATCACAGTCAAAATTCAAGATCTTATGGCTTTCAGTTGGCCACTTTAATGACTGAGCCATCTGCCATGCTGGTGTTTCTAGAAAATTACTTTGTATTACTTTTTGGTTTTGTAACTAAACAGCCAACAAGCAGATTTCTCAATTATTACATTTTGTTACTTTTTGATGTTTGGTAATATGTGTTTTGGATAAGTTAAAATTTGCAATAAGAATTTGATTAGACAGTTGCACACTTAATCCAAATAGTATTGTGAAAACAAACTTATCAGTTCTCTCTCCCCAATCCGAGGTATGCTGCACCTACAATTTTTGGCATAATGTGATTGAATGTAAATTTACTAGTAACTACACTTGTAACCTGGAAAATTGACTTCCTGTCCTATTGTTCTTTAAGCCATATTTCAGTAAGCATCTGTCTGAACTCCTGTAGCTGATGACACTTCCTGCTCATACGATTGTTCAGGATATAGGAAGTATCCTGGTGTTGCCATGTGGTTTAGGATAAAACAGAGGTGTCCTGCCATGCCTCTATTTATTAGATAATGATCTAAACTTTCTAGAAATACAAGCTTTCAGGTTAAAGGCTTGTCCCTGATCTGGGCAAATGAAAACACCCAGTCACATCAGCTTCTTCTCTTGTGCTAACATCACCTTCCTGGTGATGTTATCCCTCTTCTTGCTCACTCTCTTGCCTCCATTGGCTCCATACTACTAGCTCTCCTGTTGTTCTGCCCCCACATTGTCAGGCCTATGTTCCCTTATCGCGAGGCTCTCTGAAGACTGTCTTTGTAGAGAAGTCCTAGTAAAATTGAAGTCACTGGTAATTGGTTGGAGTGATCCCTAGCACAAGAGAAGATGTTGTGGTTATTGGATGCCAATCATCTTAGCTCTTAATTGCCACATTTCCTTGGGACAATGCATAGGGCCATACATCATCTTATGCTTCAGCCATGATCTTTCCTTCATCATAAGGTTGGAAATGGAAATTCTTTTTGATTGCACAGCATTTAAAGCCATTTGCAGGGCCTCTGATAACCAAAGTAGCCTGTGTCTGCAGACAGCAAGACATAGACAGCATTCAGACTTAGGCTGATAAAGTGGCAAGTGACATTTGAGGCAATGATCATCTCCAAGAAGACCCAATCTAACCATCTTCCATGACATCCAACCACATTCTTATTGCTTGCTCCCTTGACATCATCCTGGGGGTTACCATTGACCAGAAACTTCACTGGACTTGCCATTATAAATACTGTTCCATCTCACAAGCAGGGAATTCTACAGGGACTAATTCATCTCCTGACCGTGAAGCACAAGTCAAGAGAGTGATGGAATATTTCCTGTTTAACTGGATGGGTGCAGCTCCAGTAACACCATAGCAGCTAGACATCATGAAGATAAAGCAGTCTGCTTGACTGCATCCATTACCTTAAATATTCACTCCTTTTGCCACAGTGGTTGCAGCGTTTACCATTTTTACGATATACTCCAGCAACTTGCCAATACTTCTGTGACAGCACCTTCCAAATTCTCAACCTCAAGCACTTGGAAGGCAAGGAGAGGAGGCATGTAGTAACACTACCACTTGCAAGTTTAGCTGTCAGTTGACACCATCAGGATTTTGGAAATATGTTGCCATTCCTTCAGTGTCAAAATCCTGAAACCCCCTCATGCACTATAGATGTACTTGTATCATGTGGACTGCAGTTGTTCAAGAAGGTCACTCACTGAGGATAATTCAGAGTGGGTAATAAATGCTGGCCTTGCCGGTGATGCCCACATTCATGAAAAATATTTTTTTTTTAAAATTACTCACGTTCAGAGTTCCATTTGCTCACTGACATCACTGTTGTTACCTTCAGAATTCTGAGAATCCTCTGGTGTTTTGGCAAGTCAGTTCCTCCCTTGGTATTACTTGCTGACTGGCAATTCATTCCTACTTCACTCCTTTTATCCACTTGCTGGTTCTTCTCTTGGCACCTTTTTTTAAAGGAGTCTCCTGTTCATAATTATCACAATGTAGAAGGAAGCCATTCAGTTCATCATGTCTGTAGCACCTTGTCAAATGAGTAATTTGTGTCATGACATTCTCCTGCCTTCTCCCTATAACCCTGCACATTCATTCTTTTCAGGTAACACTCTAATTCCCTTTTGAATGCTTTGAGCCTATCTCCAACATACTCACAGGCAATGCATTCCAGATCCTAATCACTCGCTGCATGAGAAGTTCTGATTGCTTTATTCAGGGTTAGTTAAAATCTGTACCCTCCATTCATGATCCTTTCACAAGTGAGAATCGTTTTTTCCTGTCTACTGTGTCCAGATCCATCATGATTTTGAATCCTTCTATTCCAGCTAGGGAAACGATTTTAACTTCTGCAATCTATTGTCATTCCCACTGCACTGTAAAGTTTGTGTTAGGCCACTTGACTCTGCACTGGTTCCCTGAAAGAGCATTCCACCTGGTCCCATTCCCCTGCCTTTTCCCTGTAGCTTTGCATATTATTTCAGATAGCAATCCCAGTTCCTTTTGAATACATTGATTGAACTTGCCTCTAACAGCCTTTCAGGATGTTTGTTCCAGTGCCTCTGGGTGAAATTTTTTTTTCCTCAATTACTTTTACTCTTTTTGCCCATTAGTTTGAATCTGTTTCCTTTAATTCTTGAGTAGGAACAGTTTCTTACTATTTACCCTGTCCATACTCCTCAGGATCTTGAATACCTCTATCATGTCTTCTTTCCTCAGAACTGTTTAATTCTTGTGAATCTTTTCTGCACTTCCAAAATTGTGGTGCTCAGAATTGAACACACTACTCCAGCTGAAGTCGTACAGGTGTCTTATACAAGTTCAACATAACTTCTTGTAGTCTATGCTCAATTAACTCATGATACTGCATGATTTATTAACTGCTCCCTTCACCTGTTCTGCCACCTTCAGTGGCTATCCAGCTAGGTGTCTGCTTCACCTCATTTAGAGTTGTACCCTTTATGTTGTCTCTTCGTGTTCTTCCTACCAAATTTAATACTTCACACTTCTTTCCATTGAAATTCATCTCCCAACTGCCCATTCGACCAACTTGCCTGGCTTTTTGAAGTTCTATGCTATTAGAGCCATAGTTCAATATTTCCAACTTAAGATGACTGGTCTGTAGTTGCTGGGTTTAGGGGTTGCAATGTTTGAACATAACATAATAAATAGGAGCAGGAGTAGGCCATCCAGCCCTTCGAGCCTGCCCTGCCATTCAGTAAGATCATGGTTGATCTGAAATGGATCAGTTCCACCTTCCTGCTTTCTCCCCATAACCCTTAATTCCCCTGTCTATCAGAAACCTATCTACCCATGACTTAAATATATTTAGCGAGGTAGCCTCGACCACTTCAACGGGCAGAGAATCCCAGAGATTCACCACCCTTTGAGTGAAGAAATTCCTCCTCAACTCCGATCTAAACTGCCCCCCACCCCCCGCCCAAGGCTGTGTCCTCTAGTCCTTCGATCCTTTCTAAGTGGGAAGAATCTCTACCTCTACCCTTTCTAGCCTCTTCATTATCTTATACGTCTCTATAAGATCCCCCCTCATCCTTCTAAACTCCATCCAGTACAGACCCAGTCTATTTAGTCTCTCTTCATAGGCCAACCCCCTCATCTCCGGTATCAGCCTAGTGAACCTCCTCTGCACTCCCTCCAAGGCCAATATATCCTTGTGCAAGTGCGGTGACCAAAACTGCACACAGTACTCCAGCTGCGGCCTCACCAGTGCCCTGTACAGTTGTAGCAAGACCTCCCTGCTTTTATATTCTATCCCCCTCGCTATAAAGGCCAGCATTCCATTCGCTTTCTTGATCACCTGCTGCACCTGCAGACTGGGTTTTTGCGACTCGTGCACAAGGACCCCCCAGGTCCCTCTGCACCGTAGCATGTTGCAGCTTTTTGCCTTTTTAAATAATAATAATCCCTCCTACTATTATTTCTACCAAAGTGGATAACCTCACACTCGCTAACATTATACTCCATCTGCCAGGTCCTCGCCCACTTGCTCAGCCTATCCAGATCTCTCTGCAGACTTTCCACACCCTCCATGCAATTTGCTTTTCCACTCATCTTCATGTCATCAGCAAATTTTGTCACCCTACACTCAGCCCCCTTCTCCAGATCATCTTTGTAAATGGTAAGCAGTTGAGGCCCCAGCACCGATCCCTGCGGCACTCCACTGGTCACCAACTGCCAACCAGAATAGCACCCATTGATACCAACTCTGTGCTTCCTATTAGACAGCCAATCCTCTATCCACGCTAACACCTTACCCCCAACTCCATGCACCCTAATCTTCTGTAGCAACCTTTTGTGAGGCACCTTATCAAACGCCTTTTGGAAATCTAAAAACACCACATCCACCGGTTCCCCTCTGTCTACTGCAATTCTCCAATCACCTAGCATCACCCCCGAGTGTAAGAAAAATGGAAAAATTATGGCCAGTGCCTCCACAATTATTACACCCACTTTCCTCTATCTTTAGATGTGCTTCCTCCAGTCCTGATGATGTCTTATGAACTTTTAAGTACAGACAGCCCATCCAAAACCACTGTATCAATTTTTAACCCTTCTACTGTCAGAAGTAGCTTCCCATCCACAATGGCCTGAATGAAGACAGGTGCAAAGCATTGATTTAATACCTTAGCTCTGTCCCTGCCGTCATAAATCCCTTTTTTGTCCACTGCCTTCATGGATAAATCCCTTTTCTGGCTCTCTAAGCGGCCCTATTCTTTATACATATCCTGTTGTTATTAATTTAATACCTACAAAAGACTGGGATTTCCTTTTATGTTGTCTGCCAGCCTCTTTCATATTTCCTCTTTGCTTCTCTTGTTTGTTTTTACACCTCCTCTGAATCTTATATGTTCAGCCTGGTTCTCAATTGTATTTTTTTTAACCTGACACTTGTTGTCAGCACACTTTTCTTTCTCTTTATCTTAACCTCTTGTCATCCAGGAAGCTCTGGATTTTATTTTGCTATTTTCCTTTTGAGGACATGCATGTCAACTGTCCAATTTTTTTGTGAAGTTATTGATCATTAATCAGCTACTGTTTTTCCTATTAACCTTTGACTCCAGTTTATTCAGCCCAGATCTGCAGTTAGCCAGTTGAAGTTCATTTTCCCCTGGTTAATTATTCGTGCTTTTGTTGTTTTTCCTTGTCTGTAGCCAGTCTAAATCTAATGATATAATGATGACTGTCTCCTAAATGCCCATGTCCGTATCAGCACCAGTATCTCTCATTCTTCCCATTGGACTGAAAATATACTTCTGTACAAATTTTCCTGAACACACTCTGGGAACCTTTTGCCTCTCTCTGCTTTATCACAGTCTAAACTTAGGTAATTAAAGATCCTCATTGTAACTAATTTATAATTTTGAACCTCTAATTTCCTTGCAGGTTTTATCCTCTGTCCTTCCCATTTTTTTTTGCTCAGTGTATTCCATGGGTCAGCATAGCCAAATAAATTCTGTCCTTAATCCCTCAAGGACATACTCTTTCTTCAGTACTGTGAGGTTCTCCTTAATCAATACCTTCACTCTTTCCCCTGCCCCCATTCCTTTCCCACATTTCCTGAACACTTTGTATCCAGGAATATTTAACACCTAGTCCTGTCCTCCTTTCAGCCAGATCTGTTATAGCCCACAACATCATATTTCCACATGGCAGTCTGCACCTCTAATTTGCCACACTGTATCTTCACATATATAAACAATAACCCTTATTAAATTTTAGTACCTTTGCTGTTCAAAAAGCATCCCCTTCATTTTTAAATATAAACAGCCAGGATACCAGTAAAATGTTCAGTCAGCTCACAGTCTTAGCAGCACTTGAGATATCAACATAATGTTCTTCATTTAATAAATTAAAATTAGCCTCCTTGCTAGTCTATCAGTTTCCTAAGTGTGTTGTTTCCCAAAATTATCCAAATAAATAACTGAAAATTCTGACTGTTAAATTTTATTTACTTTAAAATGGTCTGCTGCTGATTCATTTATTAATTTAATGGTGAAAGTGTAGCAATCCAATTGCCTAAATTATAATCTATTAAGTATTGGTATAAATAATTCTTAAACTGATGAGTATCAATTTAGTATCAAAGTGCTTTGTTCTTCTCTCCAGAAAAATGTTATTGTTATTGGTGCTGGTGCAGCAGGCTTAGCAGCTGCACGACAACTGCAAAATTTTGGAATTAAGGTAAGTCAGCTCTTCAAAAAAAACTTACAATTGATCGTTGGTCACAAAATCACCATTTTGTTTTACTAACAAACATCAAATTTAGGAACCATGTCTACTTTGACAGTAGGCCTGATTTAATTGTTTAAAAGAAAATATACACATAGGAAATTGTGATTGGCTGCTTTAATATTCTGGCTTAAGTAAGCTTTTGCTACACATTCAATGCAATTGAGCTTGCTGACAGGACGTTACCAGGAAAAACTGTAGTGAAATAGAATGGTTTGAAAACGTATCTTTATATTTTGCTTCATCAATAGTCCGGTCTGCTTTGACAGTAGGACTAGAGGGCACAGCCTCAAGATAAAGGGGGGGCGGTTTAGAACGGAGTTGAGGAGGAACTTCTTCACTCAAAGGGTGGTGAATCTCTGGAATTCTCTGCCCGTTGAAGTGGTGGAGGCTGCCTCGCTAAATATTTTTAAGACACGGGTTGATTGGTTTTTGATAGGCAGGGGGATTAAGGGTTATGGGGAGAGGGCGGGAATGTGGAACTGAGCCACGACAGATCAGCCATGATCTTATTGAATGGCGGGGCAGGCTCGAGGGGCTAGATGGCCTACTCCTGCTCCTATTTCTTATGCTCTTATGTTCTTTATCAAAGTACTGCAGGGGGATGGTTGATGTGGGGGAAAAAAAGTGCTTTTAGTAGCAAGTTTTTTTTTATTTGCTTAAGTCCAACTTCAGATAATCTTAGATTTTGATATATTAACTGCCAGCAAAGAATTGCATACTTGTGAGTGATTTATTGAATCATGATAGGGAAAGGAGCATGTCCTGGCTGCTGTTCCCAGGCATTTGGTCTGTCATTGAACATAGTGTCACTATTTGGTTGGGAAGTTTAGGACTAAGAGACATAAGCTAAAAATGAGAGAGTGAATTTATAAAATGCTACCCAGATGTGGTAGAAGTTTAGAATTCTATTCTGCAAATGGTAGTTGATGCCAAATCAGTTTTAAATCTTTTATTTTAGTTTTAAATCTAGGATTGATAGATTTTTGTTAATGAAAGCTATGGCAGGTAATAGGAGAAGACCAGAGATCAGATTGCAGCTCGGTTACGATCTCATTGAATGGAGTCAAAGCGCTAAATGGTCTATTCCGGTATCTCTGTTCCTTTGTACCATTTATCTTAGTGGTTCTTGCAGGGATCAAACAACCATTTTCTCCAGCTATTTAGAAAAAAATGTACATTTGATATGTTAATTAAATACTTTGAAGGAAGGAGAGCATCTTATACTAGAAGTTTTTCTTTCTGTGCTGCCAACAGATGTTCTGTAATATGGTGCCTGGTATCACATGCAAAAAGGATGGTTGGCTAGGGATAATGAGCAGAATTCCTGGTTGATTTTCTCCTCTTTAAATAACAGAGAGCTAGGGAAAATGCTGGAATCTATTATAAAGGCTGTAATACTTGGTGATGAGTTTTAAAGAAATCTAATTTGCAATTTCTATTTTTGTTTTACATATTGGGCAAGGAAGCTGAATCTGGGATTCTTTCTTTTAATGGTGATTTTGGTAATAGGTGCTTGTGTATCTCCTAAAGCATTGTTTGGTGATGAGCTGTAGAGCCATAGAAGTTTACAGCATGGAAATAGGCCCTTTGGCCCAACTTGTCCATGCCACCCTTTTTTTTTTAAAACCCCTAAGCTAGTCCCAATTGCCCATATTTGTCTATTCCCATCTTACCCATGTAACTGTCCAAATGCTTTTTAAAAGACAAAATTGTACCTGCCTCTACTACTACCTCTGGCAACTTGTTCCGGACAAACTCTACCCTCTGTGTGAAAAAATTGCTCCTCTGGACCCTTTTGTATCTCTCCCCTCTCATGTTAAACTTATGATTTAGACTCCCCTACCTTTTGGAAAAGATATTGATTATCTAGCTGATCTATGCCCCTCATTATTTTATAGACCTCTATAAGATCACCCCTCAGCCTCCTATGCGCCAGAGAAAAAGTCCCAGTCTATCAGCCTCTCCTTATAACTCAAACCGTCAAGTCCCGGAATCATCGTAGTAAGTCTTTTCTGCACTCTTTCCAGTTTAATAATCTCCTTTATATGATAGGGTGACCAGAACTGCACACAATATTCCAAGTGTGGCCTTAACAATGTCTTGTACAACTTAAACAAAACATCTCAACTCCTGTATTTAATGTTCTGATCAATGAAAACAAGCATGCTGAATGCCACCTTCACCTGTCCACCTGTGATTCCACTTTTTCAAGGAGCTATGAACATGTACCCCTAGGTCTCTTTGTCCTGTAACTCTCCTCAATGCCCTACCATTAACTGAGTAAGTCCTGCCCTGGTTCAGTCTACCAAAATGCATCACCTCGCATTTGTCTAAATTAAACTCCATCTGCCATTCATCAGCCCATTGGCCCAATTGATCAAGATCCCATTGCAATCCAAAACAACCTTCTTCACTGTCCACTCTACCATCAATCTTGGTGTCATCTGCAAACTTACTAACCATGCCTCCTATATCCTCATCCAAATCATTAATATAAATGACAAACAACAGTGGATGCAGCACCGATCCCCGAGGCACACCACTGGTAACAGGCCTCCAGTTTGAAAAACAACCCTCTACGAGCACGCTCTGGCTTCTGTCGAAAAGTCAATTTTGTAACCATTTCGATACTTCACCCTGGATCCCATGAGATTTAACCTTATGCAACAATCTACCATGCTATAACTGTTATGCATGATTCCATCTTATTTTAAATTTTGCTTCAGCTGGCCTATTTAATTTTTAGTTGACTCTTGGTCTGCAGTTTCTTTATGGTTGTTCTCTCAAATTGCTTGGTCACAAAAAAGGAATTGAGATTAAGAGTTAAAATGGATCCTGAGTGTGATTTCAGAAACTACTAAATAGACTTCCAACAAACAGCCACATCTGTAAGTAAGCAATTTGAAAAGAAATAGATTTTCTGATTTTTCCATATTTTCAAATTAGGTGACGGTATTGGAAGCCAGAGACCGGATTGGTGGACGTATTTGGGATGACCACTCTCTTGGCGTGACTGTGGGAAAAGGAGCACAGATTGTTAATGGCTGCATTAACAATCCTATAGCGCTAATGTGTGAGCAAGTGGGTTTCTATGTAGCAGAAATATTAAGACTACTTTATTCTATGTGGCATGGTGGAAAAATTGTTATAATTGTACAACTTTTTAATCTTGTTTCTTTTATTGGTATCTGTTGTCCAGCGTTTGTTTGCAATTCTTGCTTCAGCTGGGGGGGATATCTTTTAAGTATTGGTTTGTTTATAGACAGCACATTTGATTTCTCCTCCCTCTCCAAATACAATAAGCAAATTGGTGCTGGTACATGAAGTTTTACTGAAGAATTTTAAAAGCAGATGTGGAGAAGTTCAGTTTTTATTCTTAAAACCCAGGGTAGTGTCCAAAACCTAACCATCTTCAATTGCTTCATCAATGATCTTCTCTCTATTATAAGGTCAGAAGCTGGATTTTGCTGATGATTGCACCATGGTCAATACCATCTGCAACTGCTCATACTGAAACAGTCCATGTTCATATAAGGCAAGACCTAAGCAATATTTGATTTTGGGTTCTTAATGACACATGAATGCCAAACAATGGCCATCTCCAACAAGAGAGAATGTTATCTCCTCTTGATATTAAATGGCTGTACCATCACTATGCTCCCCACTATCAACATCCTGGGAGTTACCATTGACCAGAAACCGAATTGGGTCAGTCATATACTGTGACCTTCTGTAGGCAGAGACATGGAATGCTGAGTTGAGTAACTCTTGTCCTAATTTTGTAAAGTGAGATAGGGGAGAGTGCAAAAAAGGAGGTAATGTTGCGTTATTTATTAAGGAGTCAGTTACTCTAGTAAGGAGGGATGACATCTTGGAAGGGTTTTCAAATGAGACTTGTGGGTTGAGTTTAGGAACAACAAGAGGGCAGTCACATTGCTAGAAATATATTATAGGCCTCTAAACAGCGGGTAATAGAGGAGCAGATATGTTGATAATTCATTGAGGTTTATAACAATAATAATAAGAGTAATTATGTTGAGGAATTTCAACTAACTGGGATAGTTATAGTGTAAAGGGTTAGAGGGACAGATTTCTTGAAATGTATTTAGGCAAGCTTTCTATGTCAATTATGTAGAAGGTCCAGCAAAGAGAATGCTGAATCTAATTCTAGGAGACAAAGCCGGACAGGTATTCAACGTGGGACTTTAGTGATAGCGACCACGACACTGTATGATTTAAGTTCCTTATGGAAAAGGGAAAAGCTGGTCTGCAACAAATGGTTTTCAATTGGGGGGAGGCAAATTTTATTAAAATAAGGCAGGATCTGGCCAGAAGTAGACTCGGAACAGTTTTGTTGGGAAATCTACATTAGAGTGGCAGGGGGGAACTACAGGGAATCTGACCCAAATTTTTAATTCTCAGATTACAGGAGAGATGTCAGAGGATTTGATGATGGCTAATGAGGTTCTACTTTTCCGGAAGGGTGGTAGAGATAAACCAAGGAATTACAGACCAGCAAGTCTGTCTCATGTCAGTGGTAGGGAAACAATTGGAGAAAATTAATCACGACTTCAAGATGCAAAGTTTGATCAGGTATAATCAGCGTGTTGGAGACAGGTCATGTCTAACTTGATTGAATTTTTTGACAAGGTGACTGAGTGTGTAGATGAGAGCACTGCAGTTGATGTAGTTTATATAGATTTCAGCAAGACCTTTGACAAGGTCTCACTGATACAGAAGGTAGAAGCACATGGGATCCAGTGTAATTTGGCAAAATTGATCCAAAACTTGCTAAGTGTAAAAGACAAAGGATGGTGGTGTAAGGCTGTCTGTGTGACTAGAGGCTGGAAGCCAATGGCACATAAAAATAATTAGTGCTAGGTCCCTTATTGGAATGTGTGGGGGATGATAAGTAAGTTTGTGTATGACATGAAGATTGGCAGGGTGAGGAAGAAGATCTTGGATTGCAGGTCAGATGGGCAGATCCATGGCAGATGGAACTTAACCCTGAAATTTGGAAGGAGTAACAAGATAAGGGAATACTGAATGAATGGCAGGACATTAGGAGGCTCAGAGAAAGAGGGATCTTGGGTGCTTGTCCACAGATCCCTGAATGACAGGACAGGTCAGTAAGGCACATGGGACGCTTGCCTTTATTACTTGTGGCACAGATTATAAGAGCAGGGAGATTATGTTCAAGCTGTACAAACATGTGGTCAGACCACAGCTGGAGTAGTGCCTGCAGTTCTGGTCAGCTCACTATTGGAAGGATGTGATTGCACTGGAGAGAGTGCAGAGGAGATTCACCAGGATGTTGCCGGGAGTGGAGTATTTGAGCTCTGAGAGAGGTTGGATAGGTTTGGGTTGTTTTCTTCAGAGCAGAGAAGGCTGAAGGGAGATCTGATTGAGCGATAATGACAGGGTGGATAGGAAGCAGCTGTTCCCCTTCGAAAGATCAATAACAAGGGGACATAATTTTAAGCTGAGGGACAGGAGATTTAAAGGGGATCTAAGGAAAGCTTTTTCTCCCAGAGAGTGGTGAAAGTGTGGAATACAGTGCCTGGGAGGATAGTAGAGGCGAGAAACTTCGACCTTTTAAATGTACGTAGACAAGCACTTGAAATGTCATAACTTTCCAGCCTATGGGGCAAGTGCTGGAAAGCAGGATTAGTGCAGTTTTGTTGGTTCAAATTCGCTGGGCTGAAGGGCTTCTTCTGTACTGTATGACTTGTTGGATATGTTCAAAAAGTTTTTAAGGCAACTTTTTAAGATTGTGTAAGCATTTTTCTTTGCAGTGACATAGAGGAATGTGTTTTTTTTGCCAATCCAATCAAGTCAAATTAAAGCCAATTCAGAATCCCAACAAGTTGGGACATTTTCGATCCCAGCTGACAAGAAAGGGCTCTCACCTCCTGTCTTGGGCTTGATTTACATGATCCAAGCTGATTGGAGTAGGTGTAGCTCCTCCTCCGAGGCTTGATCTAATTTGCATCTTAGCCAAAAGTCCGAGATGCTGCTTTAAAAATGTGTTACTGCACCCCTCCCATGTTAATCATTGCATTGATGCCACTGAATTCTTTGTTTCTGCTTCCTTCTCACCACCTTCCCCTAACTTATTAAGAATAGCAAACCACTAACATAAGCAGCGTACACTTTCAATCTTGTGGGACAGCACTTTGCAATTATAGGAATCTGCATTATTGCATCATAATGTATCATGGAATATTTATCTAAAGTTGCCTATAGTAGATATTTACATATATACTGAAGTCTGAATTTTATTTGTTGCTAAAAGCATTTTCTTGTATAAGCTTTGTTGAATGCTTCTGAATTATTTTGTACTACAGCTTGGAAGTAAGATGCACAAATTGGGGGATAGGTGTGACCTCATTGAAGAAGGTGGAAGGGTGGCTGACCCCACCATTGACAAATGCATTGATTTCCATTTCAATGCCATGTTGGATGTCATTGCAGAATGGAGGAAGGACAAGAAACAATTCCAAGACGTTCCCCTTGGAGGTTGGTTGTCTTGAGTGTGACTTGCACAAATTAAGTTTAGAACATAAGAAATTAAGTTTCAAGTTCAAAGTTAGTGAAATTAGTCTTTGAAAGGCTCAACATGAGAGAAATAAAAGTCTTGATACCATGCTAAGAATTCCATTTGTTTAAAAATCTAAAAGGTCTAAATATTGCAAAATGGGATTCTATATGTATTGAACAAATTTGGAATTTTCACTAATATCTCTTTTGTTTTTAAAAGATAAAAATAGGTTTTTAAAAACTTTTTTGGAAGCTTATTATAGCACAATTCTTTTTGTGATTGTGTTGCAAGATTGAACTATTTACTTTGGAAGTCTGTAGTTGGCGCTTGGGCCATGACCTTTAGTAATATTTTACAATTTATCCAAAAACTTAATTCTCTAATACTACGAAAGTATTCTTCTCTCCCAATTCCACAACATGTACAAGAACTTTTTGTTGTATATTTGTTATGTTATTTCCCATTCCAAATTTTAATGGAAGCAACCCAACTCTGAGTTAATTAATATTGATGAATTTTAACATGGTTTAATTTTGATAGTCATTGCTGTACACGTGCAAATTATTTTTGTTCCTTTTATATGAAATTGGGAATTGTATGCATTTTCTCTTCTATCAAGCCTCACCTCCATCCACATTATGTTTTGTCGCATTATAACGCCTATCTAGGAATCTCAAGTATATGATGTTTTACATAAAATGTTTAGACGCCAAAAATGTAACAGATTTTCAAAAAGGTAAGACAAGTTTCTCCGTATGTTGTCTGTTTTCAGTTGCAAAAATTTTAAGGGATGAATGTACATTTGGGCTGAAAACAGGAAGATTCAAGAGACGACCCTATATCTTGGAATGTTGTTATTCATTGATATTCTCTGTTTCTCATTGATCCTTTAGATAGTCCTGTGGTTCATCAGTGTTTCCATATTTGTCCTTCTACCCAATGAAAGAATGTTTGCCTTGCATGCAGCTAATGCCTTTGTAAAGGTTGAAGCCATTTTCATTCTTATTCATGTGTAACCTTTAATTCTAAAGAATTAGTGAAGGCACAGTTTAGTCAGTCATAGAAAGATGGAGCTTTACAGCACACAGAAGCCCTTTAGTACATTGTCTGTGCTGGCCGTCAAGCCCCTATCTATTCTAATCCCATTTTCTTTGATTTGAAAATCTCGAGATTTGAATGAATTTGTAAATTCTGAGATAATTTACCTTTGGAATTCGTGTTCATGCTTTTATCCGTTGGATCATGTTTTATTTAGCTTGAATCGGCTTAAAAATAAAGCTCCACTGGATTCCAAATACTGATTATTGTTAAGTGACATTGAATTGAAAACATTGAGTGGAACCTAAATGAAGATAAGAGATGGTTGGCTCAGTTATTAAAAGCGGAGGCGTTTAGAGTAGTGGGCGAGAAGAGGATTGGGAGACGTTTAAATGTCAACAAAGATTGACAAAGAAGTTGATAAAGAAGGGTAGGAGAAACTATGAAGCTGGGCTAGCGCTTAATATAAAAAAGGATAGCAAGAGTTTTTATAAATATATAAAAAGGAAGAGGCTGGCTAGGGTGAATGTTGGTCCCTTAGAGGATGAGAAGGGGGACTTAGTGGTAGGGGATGGGTATATGGCTGAGGTCTTAAATAATTTTTTTGTTTCTGTCTTCATGGAGGAGGACGTGAATAATTTGCCGGGTGTTAGAGATGGAAAGGTGGTAGGACTGGAGGGTCTTAATGACATTACTGTTACGAGAGAGGTGGTGCTCGACAGACTGGAGGGGCTGATTGTGGACAAGTCGCCAGGACCGGATGGAATGCATCCGAGGGTTCTGAAAGAAATGGCGGAGGTGATAGTGGATGCCTTGGTGGTTATTTTCCAGATGTCACTGGATTCCGGGGAAGTGCCGGAAGATTGGAAAGTGGCTAATGTTACGCCGTTGTTTAAGAAGGGTGCCAGGCAAAAGGCAGGGAATTATAGGCCGGTTAGTTTAACGTCTGTTGTAGGTAAAATATTAGAATCCGTCATCAAGGAGGAAATAGCGAGGCATCTTGAGAGGAATTGCTTGATAGAGCAGACGCAGAACGGTTTCATTAAAGGGAAGTCGTGTCTGACAAATTTACTGGAGTTCTATGAGGATGTGTCTAGGGCGGTGGATAGAGGAGAGCCGGTGGATGTGGTCTTTCTTGATTTTCAGAAGGCGTTTGACAAGGTACCTCACAAGAGGTTATTGCAGAAGGTCGGGGGCATGGAGTTGGGGGTAGGGTGTTAGCGTGGATAGAGGATTGGTTGTCAAATAGGAGGCAGAGAGTGGGGGTCAATGGGTGCTATTCGGATTGGTAGATGGTGACTAGTGGAGTGCCCCAGGGGTCGGTGCTGGGGCCTCAGCTATTTACCATTTATATAGATGATCTGGAGGAGGGAACCGAGTGTAGGGTGTCAAAATTTGCTGATGACAGCAAGATTGGTGGAACGTCAAATTGTGCGGAGGGTGTGGAGAGTCTGCAGAAGGATCTAGATAGGCTGGGCGAATGGGCTGGGAAATGGCAAATGGAATTTAATGTTGGCAAGTGCGAGGTGGTCCACTTTGGTAGGAATAATGGTAGGAAGGATTATTACTTACGTGGTGAAAAACTGCAGCAGGCGACGGTGCAGAGGGACCTTGGGGTCCTTGTGCATGAGTCGCAAAAACCCAGCTTGCAGGTGCAGCAGGTGGTCAGGAAGGCGAATGGGATGCTGGCCTTCATAGCAAGGGGGATTGAATATAAAAGTAGGGAGGTCTTGCTGCGGTTGTATAGGGCATTGGTGAGGCCGCAGCTGGAGTACTGTGTGCAGTTTTGGGCGCCGTACTTACGCAAGGATATTTTGGCCTTGGAGGGAGTGCAGAGGAGGTTTACTAGGCTGATGCCGGAGTTGAGGGAGTTGAGCTATGAGGAGAGGCTGAATAAACTAGGCTTGTACTCGTTAGAGTTCAGAAGAATGAAGGGAGATCTCATTGAGACGTATAAGATGATGAATGGGATGGATAGGATAGAGGTGGAGAGACTCTTCCCGCTCAGAAAGGACAGTAGGACTAGGGGGCACAGCCTCAAGATAAAGGGGGGGCGGTTTAGAACGGAGTTGAGGAGGAACTTCTTCACTCAAAGGGTGGTGAATCTCTGGAATTCTCTGCCGGTTGAAGTGGTGGAGGCTACCTCGCTAAATATTTTTAAGACACGGGTTGATTGGTTTTTGATAGGCAAGGGGATTAAGGGTTATGGGGAGAGGGCGGGAATGTGGAACTGAGCCACGACAGATCAGCCATGATCTTATTGAATGGCGGGGCAGGCTCGAAGGGCTGGATGGCCTACTCCTGCTCCTATTTCTTATGTTCTTATGTTATCCCAACTTGATATTTTAAAATAGCGAAAGCAGAGTACTACAAATACTGGAAATCTGAAATATAAGTGGAATGTTTGAAACGCTCAGTAGGTCAGGCAGCGTCTGTGGAGAGTGAAATAGTTAGATTTTCGGATCGATGACCTTGCAATAAAAGTTATACTTTGAAAACTGATGCAATTTTTAACAGGGAGGGTGGAAAAAGATTAGAGAGAGTCTGTGATTGATGGCAGTTGAGGGACTAAACGGTGTAGGACCAAAGGGATAACTTAAAAAAAAGTGTTCCTAATGAAGGTGTGAATGGCAGTATGATGAAAGCAAAAACAACAGAAATACTAAAAACTGAAGAGAAATGGAACAAAATAGGGCGGTTTTTGTTGTTGAGACCAGATCGGAAAGTCTAAGATATATTGTGAAGTTAGCCTAGACCCTAACTTATTTTGTTTTGATTTTGGCATAGGGTGATCATGAGATGTTTTGCTTTAGGTCTAATACAATTCCCCCGCTAGAAAGCTTTTATCAAAACAAATTTTATTTAAGAACGGAGGACATAACAAAGAATTATCATAATTCTTAAATTACTGCAATTAAAATGCATAAACATAAGTTGTAATTCTTAGTAGCTGTCCATCTCTATAGTTCCAATTTGAGCAATATTCCCATAGATATTAATCTTATTTCAGAAACAATTAACACCAAAAACAGATATGCTCATGTGGGTGTTAGATTTCCAGCATTTTAATCCCTCTGAACAGATATAGAAGCCACACCTGACTTCTGTTTCACATACAGCAATTTCCAGAGAAGGGTATATCCTCAAACAGCAGAACTTCAGAGAAATAAACCTAGTCTCTAGATTCCAGTCTCCAGACTTGAGAGAGAGAGTGATTTTTGCTCTTTTCAAATCCAATCTCTAAGACTAGCTCCACCTGGTCACATGTCTCTTTCTAACAATCAATGTAATCAAATCCTACTCTGCAAAACCCAGGTGACTATTAAAAACAACAGAACATCATTGGTCCAAATTTAAACAAACATTCCAGCAATTGTATGGCTGCAATAACAATAGAGAATACTGGTTATGGTCCCAATGGCATTGGTCAGAACAAATTGTTTTAGAATAAATCCTGCACAAGATGCATAGAATCATCGAATTGCTACAGTGCAGAAGGAGGCCATTTGGCCCATTGAACCTGCATGGACAGTAGTCCCACCCAGGGCCAATCCCCGTAACCTTATGCATTCACCTCATCAATCCATCTGATGCTACAGGGCAATTTTACCATGGCCAATCAACCTAATCTGTACATCTTTGGATTGTGAGAGGAAATTGGAGCACCTGGAAGAAACCCACGCTGACATGGGGGAACATGCAAACTCTACACAGACTTACCTGAGGCTGGAATTGAACACAGGTCCCTAGCGCTGTGAGGCAGCAGTGCTAACTACTGTGCCACAATGCTGCCTGACATGACTCAAATACATTCCTTAAAGGCATGGTCAAAATATTTATCCTGAAAGCTGCAAAGTACCTAATCAAAAAGACAGCTCAGTGACTATCACTGTTTGCTGTGCAGATATATGGATTTGGGCCAGTATCTGTGGGAGTTTACGCATTCTCTCCAGTCTTGCGTGGGTTTTCTCCGGGTGCTCCGGTTTCCTCCCATGCCCCAGAGATGTGTTCTTCGGCTGATTGGTGTAACAAATTGTCCCTAAATTAGTCTCCCCTCAGTCTGGTTTCCAATGTGGAGTGCCGTAAGCTTAGACAAAGGTCATGGGTGAAAGAGGGAACTCACAGTGTTAAAATGGCGGCGTGGGCTCATTGGGCCAAAGGGCCTGTTTCCCGTGCTGTGTTGTTCTTTGTCCTTTGTTCAAAAGATGACATGCTGTTTCTTGACTATACGTTTACATTGCAAAAAGTTGAAGACAGAGAGGTCCGTTTAAGAGCACAGTGCAGATTTAAGATGACAGATGACCAGAAACTTTGGGTCATGCTTGCAGAAGCGTTTTGCAAACCAATTACCCAATCTGCATTTAGTTTCTCTTGTGTAGTGCAGGCTGCATTGTGAGCAGCAAAGATATCTTAACTTGAAAGAAGTACAAGGAAAGGACTTTCATCTGGAAGGCGTGTTTGGAGTCCTGGATAGTGAGAAGAGGTGAGATGAAATAGCGGGTGTTACATCTCTTGCACGTGCATGGAAAGGTGTGGCAAGAACCAGAGCACTGTTGAGGGTGATTGAAGAGTGCATGTCACAGAGGGAGCAGTCACTTCTAAATGCTCAAAGGGGAAGGGAAGGGAAGATGTGTATGGTGGTCATACTGGTACAGATGGAAATGGCAGAGGATGGGTGATCTGGTGAGGAACTAAAATAAACATGATGCCAATTTTTTTCCTGTATGCAGAAAAGATTGAGGAAATCTACCAAACTTTTATCCAAGAATCTGGAGTCCAGTTCAGTGAACTAGAAGCCAAAGTGCTACAGTTTCACCTTGGTAATCTTGAATATGCTTGTGGTAGCAACCTGCAACAGGTAAGAAACTAATTGTTAATGAACCATTTGCATGCTATAGAAAAATATGATTAATAATGGGCAAAACTTATTTTGGTAAAAGCAGTAAATGTTGTAAATAGACAACATTATTCTGATGTTATGCATCATGAAAATTAATGTGTTGTTCAGCTGAAGCCTAACTGTATGTCTCTTTTTCCTTAGAAAAATTAATTAATATTCACTAGACAGCATGGAAGTTGATGCACAGCTCAACCAACAAGTTGCACATATTATGGCTGTAGTATTTCCAGTGATCAATAGTTCCTACTTCTAATGGGACCTGAGAGGGCAGGAATTTTTCTGGAAGATACTAGAGCAGTGGGAAGTGGGATGATGGAATCTGACAACGATGAATGTGGGGCAGCTAGGAGGGGTGGTGCTGGCATCTGTGATCATTGAGAATGGATAGTGAGAAGTCCAACAGGTTTATTTGGTAGTAAAAGCCGTTGGCTTTCGGAGCACCACTCCTTCAGGTGAGCCACCAGTAGGGCTCATCTGACGAAGGAGCGGCGCTCTGAAAACTAGCAACTTTTGCTACCAAATAAACTTGTTGGACTTTAACTTGGTGTTGTGAGACTTCTCACTGTGGTTACCCCAGTTCAATGTCGGCATCTCCACATCATCATTGAGAATGGTCAGGAAGGAGGAATTAGCATGGGACAAGTGTAACAACAATAATGGGATGCCTTGGATTTGTTGATGAGCAAGGCTGAAACCTGACAGTATTTTGTAGAAGGGCAATTGGAGCAAACCGAAGCTTGGAAGGCACCCTCAAGCTACCCTGTATCCCATAACCTTTGAAATATCATCAGTTAGCCAGCTCTGGTCAAGATGCTATCTTTGTTCTTTGAAGTGTTTAACACTTCCTGTCTTTACACTTTATATTTAAAATTACAAAATAAACAAGTTGCATGGTTCAAACAATGAAGACTGCCATCTTGGGCAGAAAGTTGCAAGAAATTATTTGCATCATGTCCTCCAAAGGCAGCATTGCAAATTACTAGCTCTGGTCCAAGAATTATCTTCTATGTTTCTTTTTTTAATAAAAGTGCAGTACATGCCTTTGAAGAGTTTAAAGCCAGTTTCCAAATCACAGCATTTCTTGGAGCAAGTATGAAGTAATGAGGGAACAAAGATTATCTGGAGGCAGGCCTGGAGTAGGGCAGAGGTACTTACAGTGGCCAGGTCAAAAATATTAGAGGGCAAAATCAGAGGTAGCAGGTTCTCGTATTGAGCAAAAGGTGTGATTTTCAATGGGTAAATGGAGTTGATGTGAACAGTGTCACCTGCAACTAACAGTTGCAAATAAGAACATAAGAACATAAGAACATAAGAAATAGGAGCAGGAGTAGGCCATCTAGCCCTTCGAGCCTGCCCCGCCATTCAATAAGATCATGGCTGATCTGTTGTGGCTCAGTTCCACTTTCCCGCCCTCTCCCCATAACCCTTAATCCCCTCTCTTATCAAGAACCCATCAACCCGCTTCTTAAAAATATTTAGCGAGGCAGCCTCCACCACTTCAACGGGCAGAGAATTCCAGAGATTCACCACCCTTTGAGTGAAGAAGTTCCTCCTCAACTCCGTTCTAAACCGCCTCCCCTTTATCTTGAGGCTGTGCCCCCTAGTCCTACTGTCTTTTTTGAGCGGGAAGAGTCTCTCCACCTCTATCCTATCCATCCCATTCATCATCTTATACGTCTCAATGAGATCTCCCCTCATTCTTCTAAACTCTAATGAGTACAAGCCTAGTTTATTCAGCCTCTCCTCATAGCTCAATCCCCTCAACTCCGGTATCAGCCTAGTAAACCTCCTCTGCACTCCCTCCAGGGCCAAAATATCCTTGCGCAGGTGCGGCGCCCAAAACTGCACACAGTACTCCAGCTGCGGCCTCACCAATGCCCTATACAGCTGCAACTTGAGGAACTAGAACTGGAATAATTAAGAAATTGTTACCACTGAAAAGACTTGAAGAAAATTGAGCAGTTTGATGACGACTCACTGACAATTCTGGATGGGTAGGATCATGGACATGCACAACCTAAAAAAAACCCCTCAATTATGGGACATTTGCATCTGAAAAAAATACATCATCATGACCCAAAAGCAGAGGCCTCTGGCTTCAACCTTCCTTGAAGACAGTTGACAGCACTCAACAGAATCTACGCAGGCTGTGGATGGTGAGGCCATCTGCTGCTCAATTGAAGATAAAGGACAGCTGAAAGTGTTATTGTGGCCAGAAGTCTGACCTCCTGGAATATGTCACATCAGACTGTCCATTAAAGTCTATTGCAGGAGGAATCTCATTTTTCTTGTGGCACCTTTTGGACATTGTTGCATGACTAGCCAAACTTGACAGCCCATTAGCTTCTCCTTTCGTATGGAAGTAGCATTATTGATTTATAGATCTTCCTACCTTTCATGCTCGTTTGTACAAGACCTGTGGACAGGACTTTAACTGTGTCACGGAGAGGGAAGCATTTGAGTGATTGGAGATTTAAAAATCCAAAGTGAGAAGTCAAAGTAACAATGCAGTGGTATGACTAAAGATGAACAGGATAGGACAGGAAGGGACAGAATTTAACAGTAATTGTGCATCACCGAGTGCTGTCATTGGGTTTCGGTCGATTTGGAATGCCCTGAGGTTGTGAAACTCTCAATATAAATAAAGTCTTTTTATGTTGCTAGCTTTCAGTTAAAATCAAATTCAAAACTCCCCCTCAGTTCTCCCCCCGCCCCCCCTTGCAGTTGAATGCTGCCTGAGTTTCTTGTTTTTCTTCCTTGTGCCTAACCAGGATGTAATCCTGAGTCAATTCTGTCAGTTTAGTGCCTCCAATTCTATTTTAGTTGTCAGTAAATAGAATTGGTCCTGATCAGTATTCTCCTTTGCTTTAATGGATTTCTTACTGATTTGCTGTTTCTGAGTATTTTTCTCCCTTCTCTCCTATCTACCAAGATGATCTGCAGCAATTCAGTTATTAACTTTCATCTTTTGCTGTTGCAGGCTTCTACCCAAATTATTTTGGCTGGTAGTTATTTTGTGTTTTGTTTTTATTTTGATTTATCATTGTCATGTGTATTATCTTACAGTGGAAAATATTGTTTCTTGCGCGCTATACAGACAAAAACATAGCATTCATAGAGAAGGAAACGAGAGCTTCATAGCTAAGGTGGAGAGAAAGATCAACTTAATGCAAGGAAAGTCCATTCAAAAGTCTGACAGCAGCAGGGAAAAAGTTGTTCTTAAGTCAGTTGGTATGTGACCTCGGACTTTTGTATCTTTTTCCTGAAGGCAGAAGATGGAAGAGAGAATGTTTGGTGTGTGTTGGGCCTTTGTCTATACTCCCTGCTGCCTCGTCAAAGCAGCCAGCGTAATTAGAGTCAATGGATGGGAGGCTGGTTTCTGTGATGTATTGGGCTACATTCACAATCTTTTGTAGATCCTTGTGGTCTTAGGCAGAGCAGGAGCCATACCAAGCTGTGATACAACCAGAAAGAATGCTTCCTCTCGTGCATCTGTAAAAGTTGGTGAGAGTCGGAGTGAATGTGCCAGATTTCCTTAGTCTTCTGAGAAAGTAGAGGCGTTGTTGAGCTTTCTTAACTATAGTGTCAGCATGGGGGGGTATCAGGACAGGTAGATGGTGATCTGGACACCTGAAATCTTTAAGCTCGATCCTTTCTAATTCGTCCCCATTGATGTAGGCAGGGGCGTGTTCTCTTTTACGCTTGCTGAAGTCGATGGCAATCTCCATTTTGTTGACATTGCGGGAGAAATTGTTGCTGCTGCACCAGTTCACCAGATTCTGTTTCTCATTCCTGTACTTTCTCGTCATTGTTTGAGAACTAACTCACTACGGTGGTGTCGTCAGCAAACTTGAGAATCGAATTGGAGGGGAATTTGGCTGCACAGATATATAGGTGTATAAGGAGTATTGTAGGGAACTGAGAACTCAGCCTTTGTGGGGCACTGGTGTTGAGGATGATTGTGGAAGAGGTGTTGTTGCCTATCCTTACTGATTGTGGTGTGTGAGTTAGGAAGTTCAGGATCCAGCTGCAGAGGGAGATGTCGAGGCCCAGGCCACAGTTTGGAGATGAGTTTTCTGGGAATGATAGTGTTGAAGGCTGAGCTGTAGTCAACAAATAGGAGTCTGAAATGGGTGACCTCATTTTCTAGGTGTTCCAAGGCTGAGTGCAGGGCCAGAGAAATGGCGTCTGCTGCAGACCTATTGCAGCGGTAGGTAAACTGTAGTGGATTCAGGTAGTCTGGGAGGCTGGAATTGATTAATGCCATGACTAACCCTTTGAAGCACTTCATATATTTTTAAAAATTTTTATATCTCTCAATTCTTCATGGGTAATCTTGCTTTCCCAGCACATTACCAACTTCCCAACATGAACATGCGCAAAATTATTCTTTCTATCCATTCTGAACCCTAAACTGTGAAATTTGTACCCTTTATTTGCTTTCAAGTCAGACCTGGTTATGGAGTAAAAGGTGGCTCCAAGAGGCATAATAGTGAAACATCCTGTATCCTGTTTCTTTTTGCTGTGCTGAAATAAATACATAGAGGGCTGTAACTTCAGGATGACTCAGTGTCAGATTTGGCGGGGGGCTGTTTACCCCAAAGGTGTGCTGGGTAATCCCTCTGGTAAGTCCCTAGGTAAGGGTTTGCGTGGTAATTGCCCAGAAGTGTTAACTTCCTCCTAGACAATTTAAATCGCAAGTTTCAGATGGTTCTGCCAGGGTTACACCAGTAGCTATCCAGAAAAGGTGGCTAGGGGAGGGAAGGCACTGCATACTACTCTCCAAATATTTAATAAGTCCAAGGAACAATGGTACACCTCTACTTTCTGGCTGTTATCCCATAGCTAATTACGTACCCAAATTGCCAGAGTGATTTTAATACTGTGCTTCTATTTCTGAATAAATCTGTTAAGTGATACGTGATCAAAATTTAATTTACTAAATCGTGCTGTCCTTTATGCTTCAAGTGAAAAATAATTTTATCCTTGACGATCATCTCTCATTGTATTTTCTTCACTGACTTTAAACTGACCAGCTTGTAGTTACCAGATTTATTCCTCCCCTATTTTTAAAAGTGCTGTAACATTTGCAATCTTCCAGTTACCTGGTACCACTCCCAATCCAAAGAGGATTGAAAGATTATAGTCAGAACTTCCACTACTACACCCTTGGTTCCCTCAGCACCTTAGGATGTATCCCATCTGGGTCAGGTGACCTAATTGAGTATTGCATCCTTGTATCTCTTTTTGTTCCATATAGTATCTCTAACACTCCTCTATTACAATCAGTAATTGTTTTGTGAAGCAGGTGAAAAGCAACTGTTCGGTGCCTTAGCCGCTGCATTTCTTTTTGTCTATTCATTTACTAATTACATTCCAAAGATTTTTTTTGTTTCCTTTTGTGTTGCCCTCTAGACGTTTTTTCCTTTTCTATTATAACCTTTTTGTAACTTTTTACAATATTGCCTCGATTCTCTATTTTTTTGATTTTCCATTGTGTTCTACATTTGGTATTTGTCATGAATGTCCTTCCTCTATTGTAAGTCTTTGATTCGTGCTTTATTTTAAGTCTTTATTGTCTTTCTAATTCAGGGAGTTTTGGATGCCCTATCTTATCTTTTTGGAGAATGCTTTGTTCATAGCTGAACTACCTTGGCCTCGAAGGCATGCCATTTATCAATTTTTGTTTGCTGTACATGTATGCCTGATCCCTTGTCAAATCACAGATTTTCAGTGTTCCAGTTTTTTACTTTCACTACCAATTTTTCTTTGTTCCTTTTGACTACTTCAGACCTAATTATATAATCATCATGATTGCCCTGATGTTCTTCCACTGAAAGACGCTCCACTTGATCAACTCATTCCCCAGAACTGGATTCAGCAGTGCTTACTTCCTCATTGGGCTAGATACATTTTTGATTCACAAAGTTTACATCTGCACATTTTAGGAATTATTAACCTTCTTGCCACATGTGGCTAGGATTCTCTGGTCTTGTTCGCCTCGCCACTGCTGCCAGCGAGAGTGAGAATTTGGTACTTGGGCAAAACTCCATTCACTGCAGCAGGATTGGAGAATCCCAGCCGTTGGCGAGGTTGGAGAATTTCTTCCCCCCCCCCCCCGCCCATTCTTTTATTTTACCCTATGTGTTATGTTGTTGCAGTTTGATTACAAAGCAGTTATTGCTACTTCCCCTTGTTACAAGCATATCTTTGAATCTTAATACAATTGTCTGATTATGTTTTTTAAAAAGTGAGGTACAAATATATATTTTTTCCTGATTGTAGTTAACACTTGATTTTTGTTGCAGGTATCTGCTCGTTCCTGGGACCACAATGAGTTTTTTGCTCAGTTTGCAGGTGATCATACACTTTTCACATCAGGTTATTCTGCTATCATCAATAAACTCGGTGATTGTCTGGACATTCGACTTAATACTCCAGTAAGTTTTGGATTTTCAATGGCAATCCTGTTTATTTTTTGAAAAGCTGGCAAAACCGTAGTTTACTATGGTGGTGATGATAATAACAGGACATGTATTTCAATGGATGTAAAATGATGTTTTCTGTTAGTTCTGTCTGGTTGGAGCTTTGCTAGATATATTAAACTTCAATGAAGAATGGTATTGATTTCCATCAAAGCAGTTCATTTTTACTTTGGGTATCAAAATTTGTAGTTCCGTGTGTCCACTACTTCTAAACTCTGCATCTGCTGAAATTGTTCATTTCTCAGCAACATTATCTTCTATATGTACAATTATGGCATGTTCATATCCTGTTTAATGTACCTGTCCAAAACTTTGAGACCCTGAGCTTTCCACTGAATTGCTGTTACTTGCCTCTGTACATATACAAAGTCACCCTGACCTCTGAAGAATGTGTCAAATGGATGGAATTTCCCAATACATTTTTCAAAATACCATGAGAAGTTTGCATCTTTGGGAGTGAGTAATAAGAGGTAGAATGGTTAAAAATTAAAAAGCAGTTGCTTCTCAATTTATTTTTCTCTCTTTTAAGTAGGATGTGTAATCCTCTAGGATGTATTTTCATTTGTGTTTTAACGTTTTGATTTTAAATATTGTTCCTCTGCAAAGGTTTTGACCACACAAAGTCGGTCATAATGGTACAGATGGAGGCCTGTAGAGTCCATGTCAGCTCACATGGTATTCCTATCAGTCCAATTTCCCTGATATGTCCCTGTAGCCCTGCAAATTTATTTCCCTTAAGTGTCTATTCAACTTACTTGTTGAAATCATTTTATATTTTTCTTTACTGATCACACAATGATTTCCAGGTCATTGCCACTCACTACATAAGTTCTTCTTTGCATACCCTTGCATCATTTGCCCTAAACCTTAAATTTGTGACCCTCCGTGCTTGGACTATCAGCTAACGGGAACAGCTTTTCTTGTTCACTTGATCTAATCCTATCATTATTTATCCCTAATCTTATAGCCCAAATCCTGTATGCCTGGAACCATCCTCTGCACCCTTCAAATGATTTCCTCACCTCCTCCTAAGTTATGATGACCAGAACTCAATATGTTACATTATTCTAGTTGTGGCCTAACCAGAGCTTCCTTGCATTTGTATTCAATATTTCTACTTATGAAGCCAAGCTCCATTTGCTTTACAAATTTTTTTTGTGATATGTCCTGCCATCTTCAAAGATCTATGCATATGAGCTGTCATGTTCTTCTGATCATTAGAATTATGCCATTAAGTCTATGTTTGCCTCTCCCTATCCCTTCTTGCAAAATACATAACCCCATTTTTCCAACTTTGCCCAATCTACTTGACTAACTATCATATAGCAGGTGATTGGTATCATCCTCACTATTTGCCAAGCCTCCAAGTGTTGTATCAATGGGCAGGTTTTTTTGTTCTCTGTAGCCCAATGTAGTAGAATACTAAAATAGAATGATAGAATTCCTACAACACTAAAGGAGGCCTTTGGCTTGTTCCGTCAGTGCCAACTCTTCGTACAAGCAACTTTCCCCATCTTTTCTCTGTAGCCCTGCACAGTTTTTCTCTTCAGTTAATTATCCAATTCCTTTCTGAACGCCATTATTTAAATCTGCCTCCACCAAACTTCAGGCCATACATTGCAGATGTTAAATACTCTGAGTAAAACGGTTTTACATTCACCTTAAATTGGTGTTCTTGAACCTTCCACCAATGGGAACAGTTTCTCCCCATCTACTCTGTGCAGAACACTCATGATTTTGAACATTTCTATCAAACCTCTCCTCAACCTGTCTTTAAAAAGAACAGTCCCTGCTTCTCCAATCTGTCCACTTAACTAAAGTCTCTCATCCTTTGAACCATTGTCATAAATCTTTTTTGCACTCTCTTAAATGCCTTCATATCCTTGCTAAATTGTGGTGTCCAAATTTGGACATAATACGCCATTGGAGGCCAAACCACTGTAATTTAAACATTGACCATAACTTCCTTGCTTCTATCTTGTCAGCCTCTGTTTATTAAGCCCAGCATCCTGTGTGCTTGATTAACAGCTTTTTTAAAATGCTCAACAATTTGTTCACAAATGCCCTGAAATCTTCTGCTCCAGCATCTCTTTTAGAATTGTATTGTCTTCCCTTGTTCCCCCAGCCAAAATATCAGTTCACATTTCTCTGCATTATGTTTCATCTGGAATGTGCCATCTTTTCTACTATCCTGTACATGACCTCTTGAAGTCTATTGCTATCCTCATCATGGTTCACAATGCTTCCAAGTTGTGTGTTAGCTGCAAGCTTTAAAATTGTGCCCTGCACACCCAAGTTTTGGTCACTAATGTAAATGAAGAAAAGCAGTTCTCCTCATATAAACTTCCTGGGAATTTCACTATGCACCCCTCAGTCCAGTCTGAGCCCCCCCCCCCCCACTGCACCCCACAAGTCCATGGCCTGCTGCGTTTACCCCCATCCAAGGCCCGTTGTGTTCTGCCTCAATATCCAAGAAAATGGGGTTGACGGAGTAGGAGCAGATCCAAGAAAATAGGAGAGAAGAATACGAATTCAGGACTTGAACATAGGTGGTTTCCTACAGGATGTTTGGGCTTGTGAGCTCAGCAGACCAAGGGATGTGGTTGAGGCAGCTCATTGTCTCAGCCGTAATAACAAAGTCCATGAGTTGCTCCAATGACGGTGGAGAGAACAATAGAGAGCATTTTACAAAGATAGTTGTTAGTGGGGAAGAAGGTCTTGCATTCCCAGGCTTGTTAAGAGAGAGCCGGACCTGATGGTTTAAACTATTTCTGGGTAATATATGTATTGCGTTGCAGCTGTAAGATGTGCGCAGTGGTGAATACCCATGTGCTCCATGGCAACCACATTTGCAGTGAGGATCTGCAAGCTTGAGTAACTTTGAGGCTGTGAGTTGCTGAGCTGGAGTTCAAGTTTTGGGCATTACTGTGCATCAAGGAGGGGGAAAGTTACTTCAGCAGTTTGTTCCAGGAAGCTGTCACATTCCTTGCACCGGTTCTTCAGATTTGTTCTTGGTCAAGGACGGGAAGGTGTGAACAAGAGAGGCATGTGTGGGGATTAGGAAAGTGGCAATGGAGGAAGTCAACCTGCATTTAGTTTGAGGTTCTTGGAGCTTGTGTGGATGAGAGCAAGATCTGCAGGAAGCATACGCCAACCTGATCTCGGCACAGTGGTATGGTGGGCATTCAAATGGGAAGACCAAAAAGAAATAAAGTTGTAGTGGGGGACAGTCAGTTTTAGTAGAGACACTGCTCTGTGTAGCTGAAAGTGGGAACCTTGATGACCATGTTTGCCTGCCTAGTGCCAGGGTTAAGTATGTCTCCACTGGAGAGCAACTGAAGTAGGGAGGGATCCAGTTTTTGTGGTCCACGTGGGTGCTAGTGAGATAAGTGGGATTAAGGAAGAGCTTTGCTGAGAATATGAGCAGCTAAGGACTAAATTGAAAAGCAGGATCACAAAGGTAATAAGTTGTGAATTACTACCAGAGCAAAAGGAAATCATCATTGGCTAAACAAAATCAGAGCTGAATGCATGGCTCAAAGATTGGTATGGGAGAAATGGGTTTCAATTCATGGGACACTGACATCGGTGCCGCGGAAAGAGGAAGCTGGGATCCTCCCCATCTGAACCATGATGGGAACAGTCTACAGGTGAATCATATAATAGGATTATAGGGATGATTTTAAATTAAATTGTGGGAGTGAGAGAAAGCTTACATGAGGGGAAATTTGGATAGTCAAGGAGGTGCAAGATAATGCTGCAGGTAGTTACCAGACTATGACAGCAATGAACAGAATGTACAAACAAACAAGTACACCAGCAAATGAAAACAGATTACAGGAAATAGTAATGTGACTGAATTAAAGGCTCTTTATTTAAATGTGTGCAACATTCCTAACTACGTGGATGAATTGAAAGCACAAATAGAAATAAATGAATATATGATAGACTTCATAGTGACCGTGGCTGGGACCTGATATTCAAGGGTGATGTTTCAAAAGGAGTGGAAGAAAACAGAAGCTGGAGTAGCTTTGTTACACAAGGATGATGTCGGTATAGTAGTGAGAAATTATGTTTGTTCGGAAGATCAAAATGCTTCCAATGTTAATTTGCTGCGGAGCATCCATCAGTATGTTGGGCGAGCTTGGGACTGAGGGGGGAGTGGTGCAACACACATTACCTTTTAAACTTTACTATTCCAATGCTGGTCTCCCAATTTCTACCTTCTGTAGACTTGAGATTATCCAAAGCTGTGCTGCTTGTCCCTTAACTCATGCCTAGTCCTTTTTATCTATCACCCCTATGCTCGCTGACCCACACTGGCTACAAGTCAAGCAATGTCTTGCTTTTAAAATTCTCATCCTTGTTTTAAATCCTTCCATGTTCTTGCACCTCCTAATCACTGTAACCTTCAGCCCCACAACCCTCCAAGATCTGCACTCCTGTAATTCTGGCCTCTTGAGCACCCTGGTTTTAATCAGCCCACCATTAGGGGTAATGCCTTTATTTGCCTACCCTAAACTCTGGAACACCCTCCCTACACCATCCTGCCTCAACTTCCTTTTTAAGACACTTCTTAAAACATGCCTCTTTGACCAAGCTTTTGGTCATTTGATCCAGTATCTTCCTACATGACTTGGTGTCTTACTTTGCTTTATAATGCTCTTGTGAAACCCTGGGACGTTTTGTTGCTATAAAGGTATTGTTTAAGTGCAAGCTGTTGTTGGTTATCATCAGTATTACTTTGAAGCTATGTAGCTGCACCATGCCCACACAGGCAGAGCACAAATGTTAGCCTCTTTGTGCAGCTATACATATGACACTACTTAATCAAATATAAAAGAGGTGTGCACTTAAATGAATAGGCTATGAACAACATTTAAAATGATCAGAGGAAAGGCTCATCGTCTTGATACTGAAAGCAAATTCTTCCAGACGTGTTATGTATCAACAGCCGATAGTATTTAATATTCAATGCACTTTGTTTTAACACCTTGCCACAAGTACAAAAAAAAGGAATAAGCAAAAAACCTTGTATGTGAGAATTGAACTCTGAAGAAAGAGGATGAGAGGAGGATAACAGTTTTGAAATGTGGGTATGGCAGAGGATGTTTGTAATCAGCTGGATGGACAGAAAGATGAAATTATGCTAGGTCACAGTATAAGTTCAGAAACCAGGGTTGTTAAGTACAGTTAGAAAGGGGAAGATACCCAAGTATGAACATTTGAAATAGAGACACTGATATTGTGCAGCAACAGTTGAAGGATAAATTGAGGGTAGAAACAAAAGGAAAAAAAGTATATTGTTGTGTGAATAATGTTAATATGGACAAAGAGACTTGAAGGAAACCAAAGAAACAAGGCTATGCCACTTTAGGCCATGGTGACAAAGAACAAACAATACATTCTAGGCATGTTTCCTACTTGTCACAAGTAATACCTGTGATATCTTGAATTCTTCCCTTCCCATTATATTTTTAAGAGTTCAGGGTTTAGCTGAAAAAAAAGTTTATATTGTGTGAGAAGAGGGAGCTGATTGGTTGGTTGGCAAATGGACTCTGGTCGATGTGTTAACATGGAGAATGTACCAGTTGGTGGTGATTGACAGTTAACTGCCAAACATTGTATGAAATTTAAACCAGGCGTTTTGATTCTGATCAAGGTATTGCCCTTGTGGAATGAACCAGCGATGGGTGGTCATTTGTTTTGCTGAAATGGATGCAGTGTGTGTATATGTCCAAAGATGTGCGGGTTAGGTCGATTGGCCGTGCTAAATTAACCATAGATGCATAGGTTAGAGAGGATTGGTGGGTAAAAATGTGTAGGGTTATGGGGTTAGGGCCTGGGTGGGATTGTGGTTGGTGTGGACGTGATGGGCCAAAGGGTCTCCTGTGCTGTAGGGTTTCAATGATTTCTATGTTCTTTCTGTCTGCAAAGAACAGGGCCTTCTAATGCATACAAATGCACTTCGAACCTGACTGACCATCTTAAATTTGTTGTCAATGTGGTTCTTAGCACTCTGAGGAAAGTTTAGCAAGTGTTGTCCAATCGTAGAATCACATCTGATGTTGGATACTGTGTTTTGAACTTTGTAAGCATGGGGTATGATCTGTACCTTGCCCATTGCAAGCAGCCAATCTTTGGGATGTATGACCTACATACCTAGCATCACAGTGACACTCTAATTCATGTACCACATTATTAATTTGTGTAATAAGCAGAATGTCTTTTTGGCTTGACAGTAGTATCCAAACATCACTCATGTTGCTGCACAGTAGCAGCATGAAGCAGCTAACTTCTTGTGTTGCTCACCTTTTTGAGATATGTTGCCTTTTAAGAATAATCAGGTCTGAAAGTGAAGGCCTGGGGTGATTACAGCGTGAAATGATCTGATCAGGATAGCCATTATTCCACAGGATGCCTTTGCACCCCATTTCAGCATCAAGCTGCATGGGACAAATGGTTTAGATCTTATTTCTGAGGGTATCACTAAGGCCAGTCTTATTACACATGGAACTGTAAGAATCCCAAGACGTACATTGACCAGTGGTAGTAGGCCTGTGGTTTCCTATGGTACAGAGTTCCCTGGCAGATTCCCCAACTAGTACGTCAAGGAAAGGGAGTTTATTTGGCTGTCCTTTTTGGCAATACTGAAGTTCTATACTATCAAACAACTATTAGTTCTAGGTATGTCAAATCCTCCCTTTATTCTGCATGGGTTTCCTCCAGGTACTCTGGTTTCCTCCAGGTACTCCGGTTTCCTCCAGGTACTCCAGTTTCCTCCCACAGTCCAAAGACGTGTAGGTTAGGCCGATTAGCCACGCTAAATTGACCCTAGTGTGAGGAGGGATTCACAGGGTAAATATGTGGGGTTAGGGGAATTGGGCCTGGGTGAGATTGTGACAGACTTAATGGGCTGAATGGCCTCTTTCTGCACTGGAGGAGTTCTATGACCTCTGTGTCATGAGCATCTGTTTACATCTCTTTCAGTAATCTCATCCTTCGTGAACTTGACGACTGTGTTTCAGGTCTTTATCAGTAAATACAATTGCAGTTTCTTATCCTGATCTCTTGAATGCACGCTCTCTTGTGCATTTGCACTTTCGCATTCATTCACTATCGCTCTCTATCATTCTCACACTTGTGCACATTGACATACTTCAAAACTGTGAAACAGTTGAAGAATCTGAGTCTCTCAAATTACTGAATTCTTACAAATCTGGAGAATGAGAAGAGTTTATCTGATAAAACATATAAATAAAACACGTATCTTGTGATATTGGATTATCTGCAGAAGAAAATAAGCTGTGACATTATCAAGCAACATCAGTTTGTGTTGCTCACAGTTTTCAAAGCACTTGCACCATTTAGACCAACTAAATTGGCATTTTCAAAATGTATTCAATCATGTCTGTCTTTTATCTTTGTGCTTTCAGACGTCACAGCTCCATGTTTTTGTCTATACAAAGCTTCTCAAGTTTGAATTTGGTATCAAAGCAACATATAACCAACAAACCAGTTTTGATCCAATTTTTTGAGTTTTAAAGTTAAAGTTTATTTATTAGTGTGAGAAATTGGCTTACATTAATACTACAGTGATAATAAGAACATAAGAACATAAGAAATAGGAGCAGGAGTAGGCCATCTAGCCCTTCGAGTCTGCCCCGCCATTCAATAAGATCATGGCTGATCTGTTGTGGCTCAGTTCCACTTTCCCGCCCTCTCCCCATAACCCTTAATCCCCTCTCTTATCAAAAACCCATCAACCCGCTTCTTAAAAATATTTAGCGAGGCAGCCTCCACCACTTCAACGGGCAGAGAATTCCAGAGATTCACCACCCTTTGAGTGAAGAAGTTCCTCCTCAACTCCGTTCTAAACCGCCTCCCCTTTATCTTGAGGCTGTGCCCCCTAGTCCTACTGTCTTTTTGAGCGGGAAGAGTCTCTCCACCTCTATCCTATCCATCCCATTCATCATCTTATACGTCTCAATGAGATCTCCCCTCATTCTTCTAAACTCTAGCGAGTACAAGCCTAGTTTATTCAGCCTCTCCTCATAGCTCAACCCCCTCAACTCCGGTATCAGCCTAGTAAACCTCCTCTGCACTCCCTCCAGGGCCAAAATATCCTTGCGCAGGTGCGGCGCCCAAAACTGCACACAGTACTCCAGCTGCGGCCTCACCAATGCCCTATACAGCTGCAGCAAGACCTCCCTACTTTTATATTCAAAATCCCCTAGTCACCACATTCCAGCACCTGATCCAGCAGACTGAGGGAGAATTTAGCATGGTTAATGCACCTAACCAGCATGCCTTTTGGACCGAGAGAGGAAACCAGAGCACCTGGAGGAAACCCACTCTGACATGGGAAGAATGTGCAAACTCCACACAGACGGTGACCCAAGACTTTATAAATGTGGGCAATTGGGATTAGCTTAGGGGTTTTTAAAAAAAGGGCGGTATGGATAAGTTGGGCTGAAGGCTCTGTTTCCATGCTATAAACCTCTAACTCTAAATTATAAAAAAAGCCAGGAATCAAACTGGGGTCCCTGGCACTGTGAGGCAGCAGTGCTAACCACTCTGCCAACATTTCATAGCTTCAAAAGTGTTTTTCACCAGTGACTTTGTTTATCTGTAGCCAAAAAAAACCTAGAACTATGAACAAATTTCTTTAGTTTAGAAAGCCTTTTTGGCTGTTGCAATACATCATGCTCAGATTCTGGCAATTTTCTGCACACCTGGGTAGAGTATTCTATATATCATTTAACTTATTAATGTGCTTAAGTTATAAAACTTCTGAAAATCTCAATTAAATTTTCATTAAAGTGCAATTAAGTCAGTCACAAATCTTACAACTTACACAATGAGTGTTGAGGGAAAGCCCAAACATGTTCTGAAGCACAATGATCTGTCGTTTTAGAATAACCAGAAGTATCCAAGCCACGATAGTTATCATGGGTGACTTTAACTTTCCAAATATTCATTGGAACCTTTATAGGTTGAATAGTTCGGATGGACACTTTGTGTACAGTGTGTGCAGGAGGGTTTCCTGACACAATTATGTGGATAAGCCAACAAGAGGTGGGGCCACATTGGACTTGGTACTGGGCAATGAACTGGGCCAAGTGCTAGATTTGTTTGCGGCAGAGCACTTTGAAGGTAGTGACCACAATTCGGTGTCCTTCATTTAATGCAAAGGAGAGGGATAGGGTCACACGGCAGGGCAAGGTTTGTAATTGGGGCAAAGGTAATTCTGATGTGATTAGGCAAGAATTAGGGAGCATAAGATGGATCAGAAACTGTCAGGTATGGACACAAACAAAAAGCGGAGCTTGTTCAAGGAGCAAATACTGCATGTCCTTGATACATATGTCCCCGTCAGGCAGCGAGGAAATGGCTGAGTGAGGGAACCATGGTTCACCAAGGAGGTTGAATGTCTTGTTAAGAGGAAAAAGGAAACGTAAGGATGAAAAAACAAGGTTCAGTTGGGTCACTTGAGGGTTACAGGGTAGCTAGGAATGAGTTTAAATAAAAAAGGGCTTAGGAGAGCCAGGAGGGGGCATGAGAAGTCCTTGGTGGGTTGAATAAAGGAAAACCCCAAGGCTTTTTACTCTTATGTGAAAAATAAAAGAATGACCAGGGTGAGGTTAGGGCCAGTCAGGGATAGTAGTGGAAACTTGTAAACTTGTGTATGGAGTAGAAGAGATAGGAGAGGCGTTAAATGAATACTTCCCTTCGGTTTCACTAAGAAGAGGGCCATATTTTTGAGGATGAGTGTGTGATACAGGCTGATAGGATGGAGGAGTTAGATGATCTGAGGGAAGATGTAAGCAATTTTGAAAAACCTGAGGGCCAATAAGTCCCCTGAGCCAGATGGGATGCATCCTAGGATACTTTGGGAGTCAAAGGATGAGATTGTGGAGCCTTTAGCTTTGATCTTTGGGCCCTCGTTGTCCACAGGGATTGTGCTGGAGGACTAGAGAGTGGTGAATGTTATTTCTCTCTTCAAGAAAGGAAATAGGAATGACTCTGTAATTATAGATCAGTTAGTCTTACTTCGGTGGTTGTTAAGTTAATGGAAAGGGCCCTGAGAGATAGAGGATTTTTGACCATTTGGAAAGATACAGCTTAATCCAGGATAGTCAGCATAGTTTCATGAGGGTAAATCTTGCCCCTCAAATTTGATTGAATTCTTTGAGGAGGTAACTAAGTTTGTAGACGAATATAGAGCAGTTGCTGTCATATACATGAATTTTAGGAAGGTGTTTGATAAGGTTCCTCATGGTAGTTTCATGAAGAAAGTAAGGAGGTATGGGCTAGAAGGAAATTTGGCCAATTGGATAAGTAACTGGCTGTCTCATAGAAGACAGAGGGTGGAGGTAGAGGGAAAATTTTCAAACTGGAGGCCATTTACCAGCGGTGTAACACAAGGATCAATGATGGGTCCTCTGCTATTTGTGATTTTTATCAATGACTTGGAAGAAGGGGCTGAAGGGTGGGTTGGTAAATATGCTGATGACACCAAGATTGGAGTAGTGGATGAGGTGGAAGGCTCTTGCAGGCTGCAAAGAGACATTGATAGAATGCTGAGCTAAGCAGAAAAGTGGCAGATGGAGTTTAACCCTGATAAGTGCGAGGTGATTCATTTTGGTAGGACAAACTTGAATACGGATTACAGGGTCATCAGCAAGGTTCTGAAAAATGTGGAGGAACAGAGAGATCTTGGGGTTCATATCTACAGATCTCTGAAGGTTGCCATTCAAGTGGATAGAGCCATGAAGAAGGCTTATAGTCTGTTAGCGTTTATTAACAGGGGGTTTGAGTTTAAGAGCTGTGGGGTTATGCTGCAACTATACAGGATCTTGGTGAGACCACATTTGGAATATTATGTGCAGTTCTGGTCACCTCGCTATATAAGAAGGATATGGAAGCATTGGAGAGAGTGCAGGGGAGATTTACCAGGATGCTGCTTGGTTTGGATGGTAGACCTTATAAGGAAAGGTAGAGAGCGCTGGGGCTTTTATTTTTAGAGCGGAGGAGGATGAGAGACGACTTAATAGAGGTTTATAAGATGATGAGGGGGATAGATAGAGTGGATGTGCAGAGACTATTTCCTTGGGTGGATGTAGCTGTTACTAGGGGGCATAACTTTAAGGTTCATTGTGGGGGATATAGGAGGGATGTCCGAGGTAGATTCTTTACTCAGAGAGCGGTTGGGGTGTGGAATGCACTGCTTGCTGTGATAGTGGAGTCGGACACTTTGGGAACTTTCAAGCGGTTATTGGATAGGCACATGGAGCACATTAGAATGACAGGGATTGGACATAGCTCGATCTTGGGATTGGGCATAGCTCGGCACAACATTGAGGGCTGAAGGGCCTGTACTGTTCTATGTTCTATGTATTTCCCACATCCCTATCATAATTAGAACAGCACAGGTATCCATCATAGAGAATCAGGTATATTTCACCTGAATCTGTAAACTTATGATGTAGCACATCCTTCATGCTACCTATTCCCCTCAAGCCAGGGTTGCAGGCATTGTTGACATTTATTGCCTGTCCCCAATTGCTTTTGAAGGAGATAGTGAGCCACCTTGAAATGCTGTAGTCTGTGTTAAAGGAACATTCAACAGTGGTGTTAGGGGATTTTGATGCAACAACATTAAAGGAATAACAAAACAGTTCCAAGTCAGGATGGTGTGTGTGGCTTAGAGGGGAATTTGCAGGTGATGGTGTTTTTATGCACCATCGGCCCTTGTAATTCGTGGTGCTGGAAGTCATGTGTTTGGAAGTAGCTGTGAAAGCAGTCTTAGTGAGTTGGTGCAGTGAATCTTGTAATGGTACACAATGCAGCGGTGGTGAGTTGAGTGAATGTTGATGCTAGATGTGGTGCCAATCAAGTGGGTTCCTTTGTCCTGGATGATGTCAAACTTCTTGTGTTGTCAGAGCTGCATTCATCCAGGAGACTATTGTATCGCACTCTTGGTTTGTGTCTTGTAGATAGTGGACTGATTTTGGGGAATCGGGAAGTGAATTATCCCCTGCAGAATTCCCAGTCTTTAACCTGCAATTTTAGCCACTGTTTGAGATGCCTGGTCCAGTTTAGTTTCTGGTCAATAGTAACCCCAGAATATTGTTAGTGGGGGATTCAGCAGTGGTAATGCCATTGAATGTCAAGTGCTGATGGTTAGATTCTCCCTTGTTGGAGATAGTCATTGCCTGGCACTCTGTGGGAGCGTGTTACTTGCCACTTGTCAGCCAAAGACCAGATATTGTCTGGGCCTTGTGTTATGGTTCAGGTCAGGAACTCTAAAGTCCGGATCGTAAGTTTTGCATCTTGAATTTGGTTAGGATATGATATGTTTATTTTCAGGTATGATTCAAATGACCCACTAAGGAGCTTTTATCAAACCAAGTTCAATTAAGAATTTAGTGAACATGTATGGAAAGAAAATTAGCAATAACTTTTATGAATTACAAAAACAAAACTTTCTTTAGACAAAACATTTTCACAGATTTAACGCAGCAAAGACTAATGCTCACTTGATACTAGTACTTTGGATGAATGCTGCAATCCTCTGGAAATAGTCAGAACAGTTCCCTAGATCAATAGGGAGAGACTCAGGTCAAGCCACCACCAACAGATTTTCTACTCCAGGAAGGCCTTCAGTTAAACAGCAGAATTTCCCAAAACCAGAGAGAGACACTGCTTTTGATCTGATGTCCACTCCCTTCTAAACTAAACACTGCTGCCAGCCAAAAACAGAAAATGAAACCTTGAATTCCCTAGGAAGGGGGAGAAAAAACCTGACCAGAACCCATGACCTTCCTCCTAACAATGCAGGGCCATAAAACCAATCCCAGAGTAAACATAAAAACCCCCGTTTAAACCACTTGAGTGATAAAAGGACTCATTGTAGACAGCCTGGCAACAATGGCATCACTAAGGCTAGGAGCTACAGAGATAATTTTTTTAAACTCTTAAAGATACACTAACATCACAGTTGCTGCATATACTTCAGTATCAGAGGAATCATGGATAGTACTGAACCTTGTGCAATCATCTCAAACATCCACGCATTTGATCTTCTGGTGGAGGAAAAGTCCCTGATGAAGCAGCTGAAGATGTTTTAGCTAGGCACATTGCCCTGCGGAGCTCCTAGAGCAATGTCCAAGGGCTGACAGAGTGCAGTGTTTCAGTAAGACTCAAGGAGTTCAACACCACCTAAGAAAAAGCAGCCCACTTGACTAAAATCTCATTTTATCATTTTAAATAGTCGCCCTTTCCACCACTGATGAACAGTGGTTTACATGTTTATGATGTGCAAGATGCAATGCAGTAACTTGCCAAAACTCCTTCGACAGCATCTTAAAATCCCACGAGTGATCAAAATCCTGGGACTCCCTGACAGCATTACAGAATGACCTGCATCACAAAGGAGTTTAGTATTTTGAGAAGATAGCTCACTGCCACTTCTATTGGGCAATTAGTTGGGAATAAATGCTCCCTTTGCCAGCCATGCCCACAGGCATTGGTGAGGCCACAGCTGGAGTACTGTGTGCAGTTTTGGGCGCTGTACTTACGCAAGGATATTTTGGCCTTGGAGGGAGTGCAGAGGAGGTTTACTAGGCTGATACCGGAGTTGAGGGGGTTGAACTATGAGGAGAGGCTGAATAAACTAGGCTTGTACTCGTTAGAGTTTAGAAGAATGAGGGGAGATCTCATTGAGACGTATAAGATGATGAATGGGATAGATAGGAAAGAGGTGGAGAGACTCTTCCCGCTCAGAAAGGATAGCAGGACGAGGGGGCACAGCCTCAAGATAAAGGGGGGGCGGTTTAGAACAGAGTTGAGGAGGAACTTCTTCACTCAAAGGGTGGTGAATCTCTGGAATTCTCTGCCCGTTGAAGAGGTGGAGGCTACCTCACTAAATATTTTTAAGACGCGGGTTGATGGGTTTTTGATAAGAGAGGGGATTAAGGGTTATGGGGAGAGGGCGGGAAAGTGGAACTGAGCCACGACAGATCAGCCATGATCTTATTGAATGGCGGGGCAGGCTCGAAGGGCTGGATGGCCTACTCCTGCTCCTATTTCTTATGTTCTTATTATTCTGTGAATAATTTTATTTTAAAAGCCAAAGATATTCAAGCACCCTTTTGCACCCTCTTTAAAATTGTACTGTTTAACCTGTAATGTACATTTATTCTTCATCCCAAAATATATCACCTCATACTTTTCTGCTTTGAATTTCTTCTGTCCCATATCTCCCCATTTCTCCAATCTATGCCCATTTTAAACCCATTGTTATTTTCCTCATAGTTTACTGCTTTGTTTTGTGTAATCTACAAATTTCAAAATTGTGCCCCAAGTTCAAGTTGCTACTATTTCTCATAAACAACAATGGTCTCAGTACTAAATACTAGTGAATACCTTTGCCTGCATCCAGCCTGATCAATTGTCAATCATTGTAACTGTCGGAGCACAGCCATGTAAAATGCTACAGCACTATTCCACAGCATGTCAATGCAGAAAATGAGCAGGACGCTGAAATCAACTTTACAATGACTTCCAATCTTGTCGAATTTCCCACCTCCTGACATGTGCTCGAAGACAAAAATGCTGAACATGTTTAACCATATTCACGATAAGTCAGAATTGTTAATCTATGAATACCTTCAGAATTTACCGAATATGCTAATCAAGTAACTTGCATCTTTCTGGAGCTCTGGGAATGCTTTGAGCAATGCAGCTTTTGCTGGAAAGAACAAATAGTGCAACCTCTACGCTAGCACCAATATCACCAATACTCTGGTGAGTGATCCAACTGTAGAGCTTCCAGGGGTCAGCCTACTTCAAATGTTGACAGGATCCACATTCTCCATGCAAAAAAAAATCACATCTCTGTGAATGAAATTTCAATGACGGCTCCACATGCAGCTCTCATCACCTGAATCAGACTGTTCTCTACAGGATTCTGCCTCAATACACAGTGCTATTACTTGGCTGTCCATCTTGTACTTGTAAAACTGCAAAATGTCTTGCACACAAAGGTTCTGTTTTCTATCCTATGGCCAATTTTGTGTCAATGCTGCTACTTTTTTATCCCTGAAACCTCATTTTTGTTCATAAACAAGAGAAATCCAAATGTGCAGGTTGGGTGGGTTCACCATGCTAACTTGTCCCTTTGTGTCAAACATACGAAGATTTGGGGGATTAGTGAGGTTTTGGGGATGGAGTGGGCCTGGGTATGATGCTGTCTGTCAGAGATCCGGTGCGAACCCAATGAACCAAAAGGCCTCCTTCTACACTCCATGGATTTTATGATTCTAAGTGGTATGCTATGTAACGCCTTTTGAAAAGAAGTATACACATCAGCTGTATTGCCCCATCCACTTTACTGTTAATTAAAATTAATTAAACACAATTTTGTCCAAGATGTACATTTTCTTCTGAATTTTCATTTCTCCACCATTAAACTGACTTGGCTGTAATTGTTTTTTTTGAACATGTGTATCATTTGCAATCCTTTAGTGCCACCTTTGTATCCAAAAAGAATTGCAAAAAGGGCAGAAATTGCATGCCGCAATTTCTGCCATTCCTTCAATCTGTGATTGGGAATGCATTCTGTCTAGATCAGGTTACTTATTCATTTTAATTACTACTCCTTTATCTACTTTAATCTCATTCAGTATCCCACAAGGGCAACAATGGTGGCACAGTGATCAGCACTGCTGCCTCACAGCACTAAGGACCTGGGCTCGATTCCCAGCTGGGGTCACTGTCTTTCTATGCAGAGTCTGCACATCCTCCCTGTGTCTGCATGGGTTTCCTCCCATAGTCTGAAAAGATGTTCTGGTTAGGTGGATTGGCCATGCTAAATTCTCCCTCAGTGTACCTGAATAGGTGCCAGAGTGTGGTGACTAGGGAATTTTCACAGAAGCTTCATTGCCATGTTAATGTAAATTTGTGACACTAATAAATAAACTTCATAAAAAGTTGTTGCTGTGATGACTTATTGATTGAAAAACTCCTTAAGAAGCCATTGCTATTAACTTGGAGTATAATAAAAATGAGTCTCCACCTTGTCACTGTCAACACAATAGGGATGCAGAATACAGTACAAAAGAAAAGCATTGAAAGGACTGCAAGTTGTAATTTAATTTTGGTGTTAGGAGCTACAATGCAGTGCAAATTCACTTTAATGGTTTGTTCCTAATTTTGTATTCAACTTTTCATCCGTTATTTTGTTTTAAACTGATCAAAAATGGTTTTTTTTTCTGCTCTAGTAGTAGAAATTAAGTGTTTCAGATTTAGTTATGGCGATTTGATCTTTTTAAAAATCTTTATAGGTACAGACCATTAATTACTCAGGAGATGATATTCGCATTGGAACAGCTAATGGAATGTTGTGGACAACTCAGAAGGTAAATCTATAAAGTAGCTTTTCATAATTAACTTGTGGGTGGAAAGTTATCACATAATCTGACCATAATCTAATCTATTTTCCTTGCTCCAATTATGAGTACCGAAAGATTTATTAATGCTGTAGGAGTACAGAAACTATGAATTATGTATGAAAAGAAAGGAATTCAAAATATCTGCCTTGATTCTAAAACATCATAATTTGTTCTGTCAATATGCTAATGGAAAGCAAATGCATGTCCAAATATGCAAAGGAATGGTTCAGTGGGGTTGCAATGTGGGGTGTAGTGGTATCCATTAAGTAGAGAAACTTGCAGATTCTGGCCTCACTCCACTTGATTTCTTTCTTTGAGCCATGTCATGTCAGAGGGTATGACCTCTTCCAAAGGAAGAGAAAATTGAAGTGGATAGTCCTATATGAGGAGTGTGTTATTTCCTGGAGACTAGGTACAGGATGCTTTGACAGGGACTAGTCATGTGCAGATGAGCAGTTCTACTGGTCTTCAGTAATAACAATAAAAAATGCTAGAAAAAAAACACTCCACAGATAGCATCTGTGGAGAGAAATGGTTAACGTTTCAGGTTGATGCCTGTAAGGGGAGAAAATCCTAATAGGTTAGTAAAGATTTTTAAACCATTAGACATCAAGGCACTGACAGAACTACCTACGTTGAGTTAAATAACTTTAAAACAGACTTATAAGCTAACAAGAAAGCAGTTTATCCACATATGCAGTAAGAGATTTAAATGATTGACCATGATTTAAAAACACACATGCTGATATTTTGAATGTATTATATATTTTTAAGAATCATTGTTCACTTTAGCCAAAGGCAGTTCGCTGCAAAGCATCATGGTAAAGAGCATTAGGACTAAGCCATATTCTAAGGGAATATTGAAGCCTTGGAAATGTGCAGGTTTTATCAGCAGAGTTCCTAATGGAAAGAGCATTCAGAACACTTAGTCAAACTTCATGAAATAGGGTTTATTCACTGTCCAGATAAGATGGATGCCTGCCCAGGCGTGGAATCATGTGTTAATCTGTTTGCAGTGACCTATAGGGGAACTTGTGGGAACGTACACTTTAAACTGTGTGGCTGGTGTCTGGTTACTAAAAGATACAGAATGTTGAGCTTGCCAAAGTCAGAGGACACGTTCAGATTCTAAGGAACAATGAAATGCCATTAAGACAGAGGGCTAAAGTATATGACAGGTATTATTGCTCATTCATGTATGTTGAAGATGATTGATTTAAAGCTAATGAAAGGCAGGAGTAATAAGAAAATCTATAATTGATTTGTTTTGAATTATATATGTCAGAACTCATTGGAGAGGTCTAGTTGCTCCATCTTGGGAGCTGCCCTGACTCTTTGATTTCTCCTTGCAGCTGTTGGTCAAAATAAAGGTCGTGTCTCTAAGCTGAGACACTGGCTGCATGAGTCTTGTATTGTCTGAAATTTCTGACAGTACCCAGCCACCTCAAACCCCATCAGTAGCCTTTTTGGTGATGAGCGACAGGTTAGAGTCACCAGAGTCTGAAGGTGAAACATGCCTCCTAAAAAAGGGTGAATATCTTTACCTCACCGAGTGAGATAGAAGGAGTAACGCAGGCAGCGAAGGCAGTGTCACTGATTAAAGAAATCACACTTAAAGCGATGGGGGGGCACAAAAAATGTTCAGTGCATTTAATCCGAAAGATCAGGGACGGACTTCCCTAGCCATAGTGCAGCACATTAGCTTACACAAGAGGTTAGAACCAATTGGAGGGGGCAGTGGTCAGCCTACACAGTAGAAGTGCCCTGTAGGTGAGGAGTGGGGGTGGTGTTTTTAAGTTATTGGGGTGTCAAACTCAGTAAGGGGTCTTCTGTAAGGAGAAGTTAGGGGGCAAGGATTGCTCTCAATGGGGAGCTGAAGACTTAGAACGTAGAACATTACAGCACAGTACAGGCCCTTCGGCCCTCAATGTTGTGCTGAGCTATGTCCAATCCCAAGATCAAGCTATCCCCTCCCTACTATGACTTCGAGAAATTCTCAGAGAGGGGTCTGAGAAATTGAAAGAGAAAGCTGATAGAAATTAGATAGAGAGCGTGAGCTAGACAGAAGTCAGTAATACAAAATTGAAGAAGACTGAGACTGGAAGGTCTAGAGCACCCTCTTCTAGTCTTGTAGAATATGGCAGATATTGCAAATTTCAAATGGAGATGAATCATAGAATCCTATAGTGCAGAAGGAGGCCATTTAGCCCATTAAATCTGCACCGACCACAATCCCACCCAGTCCCTATCCCTATAACCCCATGCATTTACCCTAGCTAGTCCCCCTGACTCTAAGGGGCAGTTTAGCATGGTCAGTCAACCTAACGCGCATGTTTTTGGACTAATGAATCGGAAGATGTCACGATGGTAATAGAGTACAATAAATTAACCAGACAAATGATACAGAAAGGAAATGATTCAGAGCTTCCAGATCCGAACAAAAAATCTAGTGGAAAGGCCAGGTTAAGCAGAAACCAGAAATGGCCGTGGCGATTCTCGCAGATGAGCAGTTCTACTGGTCTTTTGTCATAACAATAAAAAAGCTAGAATAAATCCAACAGACCAGGTGGCATTTGTGGAGAGAAACAGAGTTAACATTTCAGATTGATGTCCTTTCAATATTGCATTAAATAGTTTCTTGAGATTTGCATTTAAATTAGCAATATTTACTTTGGCTTCACTGCGAAGTTCTGTCAAAAATGTCCATAATTTTGATTTTCAAAATTGCCGACAAATTGAGAGCTTGTATGTAAGGCTACCTTGCACTTCCTGGCATGCTCCAACATGCATCATTTGATCTTTGAAGAGTAGTCACTTTGGTGATATTAATCATCCCAGGTAAGCAATTTACAACAGTGCTGGTATTGATGCCATTTTAGGCATCCACGGTCGTCATCATGCACATCCGTGTCAGGTGTAGCACAGCCAGATGCGAATAAAACTCTCTTGGCACCTCAGTGGACCTTAGATGACCATTCTCTGTCTTTGCCCTCCCACAAGAGAAATGTTTTCTAAAGCCTACCCTTTCATAAGCTTAAACTTGTGTCAGGTTAGTCCTCAGCCTTTTTTCAGGAGGCTGAGGACTTACCTGAGTTAGTCAGCTTGCTCAGTCTTTGATTTTAGATAGAGGTAGTAAATCTGGTGTATAGGATTTGGGCTACCTTTTGGGTTTCATCCTAAATTATTCCTCAGGTTTTTAAGAGTTTATTCCTTTGCATGCACAGCATTATTAGATCCAACTTACAAATTATGCACAGTGCCAAGTGGTAGGAAAGAAAATAATTGATCTCTTCCAAATTGTTGAAGTTACAAAATTCTTTAAAAGTTTATTGATTATTATCACAAATAGGTTTACATCGACACTGCAATGAAATTACTGTAGAAAATCCCCTAGCTGCCACACTTCAGTGACCGTTCAAGTTCACAGAGAGAATTTAGCATAGCCAGTGCACCTAACAAATGTGTTCTTATTTAGAATATCTTCATAGTGTACAATAGTCGAGTTAATTGACCTAATGTTACAGTGTTGTCTTGGCAGGTTTTGATTACAGTTCCTCTAGCGCTGCTGCAGAAAAACACCATTCAATTTTATCCACCTCTACCTGAAAGGAAAATTAAGGCCATCAACAGTCTAGGCCAAGGGATAATTGAAAAGGTAAGTACACATTGAATAAAATTGGGTGCCAACAGCAAATTTATTACCACAGATGTCAGTTGAAAATACAAAATGCTCCAAGAAACTATGCTCAATTTTAATAGACTATATGTAAACTTGTCAAATTGAGTTATGCATCTAAATATATTGCTTTTCTTTTCAGTGTGAAGCAATTTGAGTGAATATCACTTATTCACTTTACATAACAGTCAGTCCACTGGTGTTGGAAGATTCATGCCTGACTCATGGAAGATTGGTTGTTTAGCTAGTGGTCAAGATCAGAGAGGCCAGTGTTATGCAGTTGAATTGGCAGCTTGTAATCACTGTATTTGTAAAAAGGCTAATTGTTTTCCTGGGAATAAGTGAAAAATGTGAACTGTAATCTCTTGGTATCCCTGGAGTGGGGCAGTCCTTCAGAATTTTAGGCTTGTAGTTCATTAGCTGATATTTCCCTATCATATATATATCTGGGTCTATTTTGGCTCATCAATTTTTCTACTACTGTGCAACTGCTATGGAGGTAATGAGTTAATACTGTTATGTGTGAGGTCCTAAAGATGATTTTCAAACCCCACTCATTTTTGGGGAATCAATTTTTTTATTATTATGCATGGCCTGTTCTTTTCAATAACAACTCTTAACCAATTTTGAACATAGGCACACCTTAGCAGGAACATCAATGGAACAGGGTGACAATGGAGAGAAGTATCTTGACATGAGGCATCAAAGCACCTTTTAAGCAGACTTGTAAATGAGAGAGGGCGTACTGGCTAACTGGATAAATAAGGGTGCTGTGCCAATTATAAGACCTTGATTACAAATTTTAGGTGCACCCAGCTAACAATGCTAAGGGGAATTACTGGCAGTTGCTCAAAAAGAAATCTTTAATGCTTGCCGCCAGTCCAGATAAGTATGAAGCTATTAGATATCCTGGCTTCCCCCCCCCCAAGTGGGATGCGTCCAAGTTCAGTGTCATCAATAAAGTTGACAAAAATATTGTTTTGTAACTGAGGAAAGGAATAAGAATTAAAAGTTCTAAATGAACAGTGGAAACTTTATAAGTGATTAAACTAGTTATATTTTATGTCTTTTTTATATTAAATTACATTTTAAGTCACTTTTTATATTGGAGAATTGGGGGAGTGTGTTCAATATTAATGAAAACTTTTGTTTAATTGACTACATTGTGGTGAAAAGTCTTTTTCAAACTGTGATGTGATGTAGTGAAAGAATTGCGGGGGTGAAGTGGGGGAGAAATACATTTTGTTAAAGACTTAAAATGATTTATAATTAGATGGAGTCTCTCATATCTTACTTGGATGAACAGACTGGGGAAATGTAGGTGCAATGTGCTTGAACCTTTGGAAATGGATGGACGTATTTCTACGAATACAGTTAGTTCTCAAATAGGAGATAAACCTGGTTGCTGGCTAGCAACTAAAATGGGAAACTGCTGGCCAAGGAAGAATGTTGTCCAATCTGGAGATTATGCTCGGTGAAGATTTTTAAAAATTGTCATTTTTGTAGTATGTAGAATTGGAAAATGTGCAATTAAAGTGTACATGTACATAGCTGGGAGGATCTGTAAAATACAGTGATCTAATAAACTAAAATGGCATTGGGGATTTAATGAGTAGAAATTATTTGCAGAATCGGAAACATAAGGTGGAAACAAAAGCTAAATGCTATAAAGCAAGCAAAGATAAATATATAAAATAAAATCATTAATTAGATCTAAAAGGATAAAGTTGAAACTAGCCAAGTAGGCAACATCAACATTGTAATAAGTAAAAATCTGGTGCACACAAATAATCAAAATAAATGGGAGTAAGAGAATTGTAGACTAAAAATAGATTTTATGTAAATATGTAAATCTGCTGTGTTTGTGTATCTCTCTCTCTCTCTCTGGCTAGTGCATTTTTCTCTCTAACACATGCTTTCCCTCTCATTGTCTATCTTGTTTTCTGTCTCTCTGGCCATCTGGCACCTGTTGTCTCACTCTTCCCTTCTGTCTACCTGGTGCCAGGGGTAAGGACTTCATCAGGGTGCTGAACATTTGGGGAGTGATGGGTGTAATATCCTAACTATGTTAGGGGTTGTGAGCTTTGAGTTTAGTTAAGGTTTTGGTTCTTGTAGATTGTAAGTAATTTTGGGCAGAGTGACATTCCGACTTGATTTTTAATCCATTGCTTGCTTGGATATTGATCATAACTCATTTTCTGAAGTAGCCAATTTCTTGAACAGATTTTTTTTGGCCTTTTAGATTGCCTTACAGTTTCCATACAAGTTCTGGGAGAAAAAAATTCAGGGAGCAGACTTTTTTGGCCACATACCTCCTAGTCCCAGCAAACGTGGGCTTTTTGGTGTATTCTATGAAATGGATCCACAAGTAAGTAAATTGATTTTGCTTTTTAGGGCTAATTTTGTGTTTAATGCATTGACCAATTTCCTAAAGCTAAAATAAAGTGAAAAATTTGATAGAAAAAATATGGTTGTAATAACAAAAATGATAAATAGGGAAAAATAACCAAAGTAAGTTGGACTTTATTTTAAAGAAAAGGTGTCTCCTCGCTCCTTACTTACTATCCTGTGTATTGGGGGCAAGCATGTGGCAACTAGTCTGTCAGACATAATTGACTGATATGATATTACAAAACTGCTAAATCCAATTGTGGTTTTAATTGACAGCATTTACATTGTTGTTTAATTCAGAGCATTGATAAAAGGGAAACTACTGTGTGTGCCCAATTAAGTTCAATGTTATGACACGGATGATGTTTCATTTTTGCATCAAATTCTCAATCGTCTGAAATCTGTGGTATGTTTGTTGTTAATGGGCTTGATTTTACCATTTTGAGTCCAAGAGCCGGATCTAGGCATAATACAGATCCGCGCCTGGAATCCTCTTTGCAGCGCATCCATATGTTTTTTGCCGGCTGCAGTCTTATCAGCTCTGTGAGCGGGGCTTAGCGCTGCCAGAATGATTGGAGCTCTGAACTGTGCATGCACAGTTAGAAAAAAATCTGAAGCAGTGCGCCCGCATTGGGAAAGGGAAAAAAAAATGCGGAAAGCACAGCTCTCTGATACAGGTCATTCTCTTGCTGGGGGTGGGCGTGGGGTGGCAAGAGGGCTGATCATTGTTTGGTGGTGGGGGGGGGGGGGTAGGCCCAATCGCTCACTGTTTGTGGGGGGGGTAGGGAAGAGAGAAGCTCTGACTGCCTCCGCCTCCAGGATGATCTGGGTCAGAGAGCTGTTGCAGGCTCTGAACCTGCTTCGGCGGTTCCACTGCAAAATAAAAAGCGGCTTCGGATTTTTATTTAGCAAGCCACTAAAAACGTGGATCCGGAACGGACCAGAAGACGGTAAAATGGGATTTGGTGGTAAAGTTGGGCGTGCAGTTCATTAAATCAATTTAAATGCATGGTAATGCACTTAAATTGTTGGGCCGCCCGATTCCACACCTGAATCAGGTGTCGATAAAGCCACGATCTGCTTGGATTCGGGTGCAGATCGCGTTAAAGGCCCAATGCCCGAATTTACCACGATAATGGGTACAAATTTTTGGTAAAATCGGGCTATATGTCTAAGGCTAATGTTAGAATGAATCTAGAAAGGAATTAACAACAGTGAAGACCAAAAATAAAGTAGTTTACTGCTTACATTATTTTGTAGGTCTGATTGTTCTTCAAATATATCCTAGTATTGTAATACCAACTAGTTGACAGAGACTTATTCTGTGCATTACCATGTACTTGCAGAAAATGTACCATGCACTTGCAACAAACCATGCTCCCGTTAGGCCAATGTCTTTGTTAGTGCTCCAGGACAGCCTTTTCCTGCTGTCTATTTACTTGAAGATTGAGCATTTTTAAGAATAAATAAATCAGCTGTAACAAAACTTTAGTATTTTACAATATTCCATTGTGATATTGTAGCCAGCAGAAAACCACTACTTCGGCTTCTAGATGGTGTAAATTGAAGCCAAAACAACTAAGGGGGCAAGTGCCGATTGGTGTACTGTATTCAGTGTTGACTTTATAAATCTGTAAAGATGTGTCTTGGCCAATATTTCCTCTACTTTTTCCATCCATGTGTGGAATGAATCATATCATATGCCCCAATATCAAGGTAATGTGCACGATCAATTGAAACGATTTGCCTTTGTTTAGACACGACTGTTAAAATTATATACTTTATGTAACTTAACCCAACAAAATCTCACTATACCAAGCTGTAACTCATTTGATCTTAATTTCTTTAAAATTTATTAGCTGATTATACAGCATGTTACCAGTTGACGATATACTGCAGTGTTTTGATGATGTGAGTACGACCAGAAATTCAGTCTATATGGCAGAGTTTACATTTGGACACTTGCCTTTCACCACCTAAGGATGTTCCATGGTGCTTAATAGCTAGTGAAGTACAGCCATCCCTCGTTTAGCACATGCAGTCATAGAGATTTACGACATGGAAACAGGCCTTTGGCCCAACTTGTCCATGCCACCTCTTCTTTTTCTAACCACTAAGCTTGTCCTAATTGCCCACCTTTGGGCCATATTTTTCTATACCTATCTTACCCATGTAACTGTTCAAATGTTTTTAAAAGATAAAATTGCACCTGCCTCAATTACTACCTCTGGCAGCTTGTCCAGACACTCACCACCTCTGTGTGGGAAAAAAAATGTCGCTCTGGACTCTTTTATATCTTTCCCCTCACCTTAAACCAATGCCCTCTAGTTATAGACTCCCCTACCTTTGGCAAAAAGATGTTGACTATCTTCTCTATGCCCCTCGATATTTTACAGACCTCTACAAGATCACTCCTAAGCCGCCTCCGCTTCCGGGAAAAAAGTCCCAGTCTATCCAGCTCTCCTTATGACTCAAATCATCAAGATCCTGTAGCATCCTAATAAATCTAGTAACATGGCTACTAAACAAAAGCATGTTAAATGAAAATCACTTTCCCATAAAGCATTACATTCCTAGTCTGTAGTTTTTACATTACCTGAATATTGCTGAAAAGAGAGACTGTTGTTGATTGGTTGGCAAATCAACTCTGACCAATATTTCACCATGGAGAACACAATTTTATATCCCCTTCACAGCAAAGTTTTAAAATCCCCTTGCCAGTCAACCAGTATTCTTTTCTCCTGGGGTATGAATTGTTGAGATGATTTGTAATTTGGCATTCTTGTGTATGTCGTGATGTGTACAAGGCAAAAAGCCTTGGCTCTCTTCAGCAGTGTTCAATTTTTGCATTAAAAACCAATTGTTTACCATGAACCAAACTGTCCCAAAAATCCTTTTACTAATTCTTAATGACAACTTACCAACTCTTAACTTGCTTCCTGCCATTGACTCACTGCCTCTCCCGATTTGCTGCCAAGACCCCCGTGAAAGGTGACTTGCCTAAGTGCAACATGGGCCCATTCCCTTGTGGAGCCACCTTAGCTTGCAGTTTTTGCCTTTGCCTCTAGCAGAAGCAGCATCTCTCTCCATCTCATGTCACCACTTTTTGCTTGTGTCTTGTGTGTGAGCGCATGGTTATTTTGATGTTGTGAATCTGGAACACCCATCATGTACTCTGCTTTGGGACAAAGTTCCAGCAGCTTAGATCCAAAAAAAATTAATTCCCAAAACCTCGCTCTTCCCCTTTTAAATTGGTCGTTAAAACCTACTTCCATGGCTATGCTTTTAGTACTAATAGCTCCTTATGTTTTTTCTCATTTGATCATGGGATGTAGGCACCGCTGGCTAGGCCAAAGTTTATTGCCCACTCAATACAAGATTTCATCTAATAAATGTTCCAGTGAATTGCCTTTAAAACCCTAAAAGTTTCATGATTGGAAGAGCTTGCAGTTGATTAAGAGCTACACTGTTGACATTTATCCCTAAATCAACACCTCTCATTAAAATTACCCTCTCCAATGCTCCCCCTCTCTGTTTATAGAGTGCACTGCTGAAGAGAATAATTTGTGATTTTCCTTGCAACAGATTTTGCCAAGTACCTTCACAATGCAGTTCAGATCTTGTAGCCCTTTAGTGCACCAGCGCTGTATGGGAGGGCAAGAGTGTGGCCAAGGACGGACTACATCAGGGTGCACCCTGTCAAAGCAAATGGCTCACAACTTGAAAGGAACCTGAATCTGGGCTTGTAGCCAACCAGGAGATGGACTGCATCAGCATCATAAGAGTTGCTGGTGCTTAAGGAAAAGATCATATCAAATAAGGTGTTTAAGGATGATATCCATGTTTGTATCAGAGAGGCAAAACCTGCTGCAGTTACACCTCAACATTGTGCATTAGTCCAAGCAAATAGTTTTCAGAATTTGAGTGATAAAGCTCAGAAGCTTCTTTGTCTGCATGACTCTTCTAGATCCAGAACTGTTTCTATGCAGGTGTTCACTCTTGCTTAGCTTAAGAGTCAAATATGAACTTGACCATAGAAAGGCAACAAACACATCAATGGCATTACTGCTTAAAATTTTTGTGTTCAGCTGCGTTAATTTTTTGAGGATTTTTTTCCTTTGTCAGCAAGTCCTGGATTATTTTTAAGACTGCTGCATTAATTCCAGTTCTATATGTTTTGAAACTTCCACAGGGTGAGCATTGTGTTCTGATGTCTGTGATCAGTGGAGATGCAGTGGCCTTAATTCGGGATATGCAAGAACAAGAAGTGGTGGAATTATGTATGAACGTCCTGCGAGAACTTTTTAAGGAAGAGGTAATTCAATGCAGAATTTAAATACCATTTAAAATAAAATAAATTTTTGTAAAAACTCTTTTTTCCCCATAAAACATTTCAAGAAATATTAGCAATTCTTGTGGAGATCATTTGTTTGTACTTGCATAATAAATATAACATTCTGGGCAAATTCTTGTGTTGCAAAAAATAATGTTGAAGCATCATACCAGTGTTCAGGTTGAAAGAAAGGTGGGGTTACGAATATTGATATATGTCGAAGGCTTTGCATGCTGATATTGGATACATTCTCAAATATGTGTTAAGTTTGTATAATCGCAAATTTCACTATGTTGCTTAAAGATTCTTATGTTCAAAAGTTTTCAGAGATAAGAACAAAGGTAGTGGTAGCTTGAACAGATAATACAGCCCATTGTACCTGCTCACCCATTCAATAAGATCATAGTTGAGTTTCTGCATCATCTCCTCTTTGCAGCCTATTTCCGTATCCCTTGATTCTGATAATTCTATCAATAATTCTACCAATCTTAAACAGCCTAATTAACGGGGTAGAGAATTCCAAAGATTTGCAACTCTTGAGTAAACATATTTCTCCTGATCTCAGTCCTGGTTGACCAACTCCTTATCCTGAAGTTCATGATATTTCAGCCAAACAATCTTTCAGTACTCTCAAGTTCTCTCTGAATTTTATGTTTCACTGAGATCGCTGCTCATTCTTCTAAACTCCGGAAAATATAAACTCATTCAGCTCTATTTTCCTTGATAGGATTGCCCACTCATACCAGTAATCAATGTAGTGAAGCTTTGTTGCACCCTCTAAGTATATAGTTCCTTAGGTAAAGACACTAGAATTATACATAGTACTCCAGGTGCGATCCCAGTAAAGCTCTAAATACTTGAACATGACTTCTTTGCTCTGATAGTTGAGAAAGATCAAATATCATTTGTCTTCCTTTTTTTTTCGTGTACCTGCATATTAATTTTCTGTGATTTGTTTGCAAGGACTCCCAGATCTTCTGGCCTCACCTTTTAAATTTTGCTATTCTTCCTATTCCATTTCCTAATGTTATGCTCCATTTGCAACCTTCTTGCTCAATCACTTAAACAAATTCGTAACCCTTCAAAACCATTCTGCATCTACCTCAAAGCTTACTTTCTTATCAAGCTTTGGATCATCAGAAAACTTGGATATGATAAACTTAAAGCTCTCATATAAATCATTGATACAGATTGTAAATAGCTGAGCCCTAAGCAATGGTCCTTGCAGTACCTCACTAGTTTCACCCAGTTGAAGCAAAAATGATCCTTTTATTCATCAGGTCCATTAACCAATCCTCAATCTCCAAGGTGATATCTTAATCCATGAGGCCTGAGGTTATGCAACAACCTGTCATATCTTTTTGAACACCTTTTAAAAATTCAAATATAGTAGAGGTTATGATAGGGTAAAGGAAAAGAAATTGGCTACATCATTGTTATACAGTCAGCCAGATTTCACTCTTCTGACCATGATACAGAGACTCATTAAAGTACTCAGCCAGAAACCAGACAAGAATGAATTTAACTTAAGCCGTGTTATATTACATAGATAACTTGTTACATTTGCAACCTAGGATCAGAGTTTATTTATTGAGTGTGTACATAATCACAGAGCCAAGCAATGCCTTTGTCAAAAGCTAGATGAGGTTCTTCAAGCCTGCCTTCAGGTTTAGATAGTGGATCATCCATGATGAGTTATTGTTTGGACTGCAGCTCAGCTGCAACCTGGATGGTCTTGGCAATATCACTGCTACTAGTGGTCAGTCTAAAAATGGTTTAAAAGAGCCCAGTATTGCTTTTGGAGACCAAACCCCAGTGAACAAACAATGAAATCTGTGCTGAGAGAATAGCTTCTGATGGATATTTTCTTCTGGCAAATCTGTTCCTCCTTGATGTGGTGGGTTTAACCATATGGGGTGGAGTGAGGGAAGGCATACTGTTAATGGGTTGAGAAGATCATTGAATAAGGCAGACTCGGAGTGGAGTAGACTGCCTGTTGCAATAAATTTCCCAATGTGCAGGTAACAGGGTGGCCGATGTTGCTCATGTCTGGCAACTGAGTTGGTCGAAGAATACCTGTAATGATGCAATTTGTTGAGTTGAGTTTCACATTGATAAGTTGGCTGTGGACAATTTGGTACCACTTTGGGACACATTATTCTGTAGTTGAGTATACCATGGCATGAGCAGAAGATATTAGGCTCTTGGCCTGTGATTCCCAAGAGATACTGGACAGTTTACTAAGAAGGTTAAAAGCCTTTCTCTCCTTACAGATGCTGCCAGATCTGCTGAGATTTACTCTTTTGGTTACTGAGAAGATTGTTGCGTGTTTTAATTTTTTATTGTTTGAGCAGCCAATTGGGGGTTCTATCAAGAGTAATGTGTAGGTAAAATGGGGAGGATTGTATTTAAGTCTCTAGCCATCCAAGGCAATATTTATTTTCCTCTTGATGTTGGAATTATGAAGATGGAATGTGCTAGACTCTTGACTGTCTGGCAATCACCCATTCCCCCTTTGCCTGTACAATGTGATCATCTCTCTAAATGTGCTATCTGCAGTTCTTAGCCTCACCGAAGCACCACAGTGATACCTCCTGTCACTTGAATTCTAAAATCCAGAGCTCACATTTCTGCATCTGGTTATGCTTCCTTCATCATCTCGGCCATAGGAGGCAGCATCCACGATTTTCCAGATATTGCAGGATGGGCATTTTGGGTCTGAACTGCCTTGCCATGCCTTCCTTTACTTCTCAGAATATTTGTTACAAATTGGAGACCAGAAGCCACCTCCTTACTGCTCCTAGTAAGCTTTATTGCTATTAGTAAACCTAATACTAATGAAACCATAGAATTATTCGAGTTTGAAAGATAAATAATCAAAATAGTCACTAACCAATCATTGACTGTTGATGTTACACGTCAATTTTTATTTCTCAGAACACAGCTGGCTCACAGATTGAGCCCCAACCAGTCACATTCATCTGTGCCCTTTTAAACTCAGAAGTTAAGATAGCTACTTATGCGAACAGCATCTCCACCTTCCTTCCATGCAAACTAAATACTTGCTAACTTACTGGCTGGCCAAAAATGAAAGACAAGTCTTAGGAGAAAAAGCTTGTGCTTTCAAGAGCATGGCAGTAATAATTGGTCGTTTCAACTGTTGGCTCTTTCTGAACAGTGCATCTGTTTTTCTTTTCCAATGCTAGTAGCTTCTGCTGCATTTAGTTCTCATAAGTAATTTAGATGGTACATTTACACTTCTGTAAAGTTTAAACCTTGTTGATGAATTTCAGTTTGAAATTCAGTAAATGTGCAGATTGTCATGCCATGAGCAAGTATGGTTATGGAATACAAATATTAGTTACTACATTTCTTTGACCATTATCCAGCCTCTGTGTTACTTTAGAGTTGTGAAGCTTGCATCATGGTCAATGGCAGAGCACATCTTGCATAGTAAACAAAGTTCAAAGTGCAGCTTTTTGATTAAGGAGTTTGCATGAAAAGTGTCAATCTAACTCATGACTCATAGGTGCACCTCAAATAGCCAGCATTCAAAATGATTCAGAAGATTCTGCTGGCTCAGATTATTGGTTCTGGCAACTAAAGTTTTAAAGTTTATTTATTAGTGTCACATATCCACTTACATTAACATTGCAATAAAGTTACTATGAAGTGCTTTTTATGTATATTCGTTCACACACTGTGGTGTTGACATGCCAGCATTTATTGTTCATCCGTAATTGCTCCTGAAGGTCATGTGAGTCATCTTTTTTTTAAAAAAGGCTGCAATCTGCTGTTAGGAGTTCCAGGACTTTGACCCTGACATTGAAGGAACAGCATTTTATTTCTGAAGTCATGATTGTACCTTGGAGGTGGTGGTGTTCCCATATGCCTATTACTGCTCTAGGTTGTACAGATCACAGATTTGAGAAGTGTTGTGGAGCAAACATTGGGTGATGTACACTGCAACCACATGGAGGGAACAGAGAAACAGGAGTAGGTCATTCAACCCCTCAAGCCTGCTCCGTTATTCAGTAAGATCATGGTTGACCTATGGCTTAATTCCATGTACCCGTGCTAGGCCTATATCCCTTAATACCCCTTCTCAATAAAAATGTGTCTATCACATACTCAATTCCTCAAATGGTGGTGGATGCTGGTTCAATCATTAGGTTTGAGTTCCAAACCTCCTCCACTCTCGGGGTGTAGAGATATTTTCTAACATCTCACCTAATTTTTAAATTATGAACCCCCATTTTCAGAGCCTAGTGGAAACGGCTTATCCTTATATTCTCTGTCCTTCCCTGTAAATATTTTGTAGACTTCTATGAGATCACCTTCAACCTCTGCATTTGAGAGAATAAATGCCTAATTTGTCTAATCTCTACTTGTAACAAGCCCTGAAATTCAGATATCATTCTTATAAATCTGCATTGAACCCCCTGCAGGACCAAAACATCCTTTCTAAGGTGTGGTACCCATACCTATTCACAGTATTCTTAAGGTCTAAGTAGGGTTTTGTACAACTGCAGTATAACATCTGCATCCCTATACTCCAGCCCTTTAGATATGGAACCCAGAATTCTGTTGGTCGCCTTGACTACTTTCTTCACCTGTTCATGGCATTTTCAGGAATTATGACCTAACCCCCAAATCTCGTTGAACATCCACTGAATTTAACTTTGTGTCTCCTTTAAAAGAGACCTTAATCTATCCTTTCTTGATTTGAAATGGATAGCCTCATATTTGTTTCTATTAACATCCAGTTGCCACAGCTTGGCCCACTTTATCAGTATTATGTTTTAGTTTTATGTTGTCCTCAACATTATCTACAATGCTGCCCAATTTTGTGTCATCTACAAATTTGGATATTTGATTTTTGATGCCATTATCTAAGTCATTAATGAATCTTGTAAATAATTGAGGCCCCTTGAGTGACACCAGTAGTCAAATCCTCCCAATTTGAGTACTCACCCATTACTACAACTCTCTTTTCTTTTGCTCAATCAATTTCCTCTCCATGTCCACAATCTACCTTCATATCCATGGGCATCCACCTTACTTAAAGGTCCCACACAAGAGATTGTTATCAAAATCCTACTGGAAGTCCATATAAAGAACATCCATTGACTTCTGTCCACCATCTTTGTCACCTCTTCAGATTATTCTGAGGTTTGTCAGGCATGCCTACTCTTCATGAATGGTGCTGACTCTCTCCGATTAACTGAAATTTCTCAATGATCGATTATCCTATCCTTGATTAATGGCACCCAATTTCTCCACCACAGATGTTAGGCTGACTGGTCTAATTCCTTGGTTTCCTTCTGTCACCCTTAAAGAGGGTATGGCTCCTGAATCGAGGGAAGTCTTAGAGCACCACCAATGTGTTCTCCTACATCTAACATGCATTGATGGAATCCATCAGGTCCTGGAGAATTTGTCACTCCCCAGTTCCATTGGCTTCCCCTTATTGATTATTCACTTAAGCTAATTCTATTTACATATCCTCTCTGTTTCCTTGGGACTACCGGCAAGGTATCCCCCTTTTCTGCAGTGAATACGGAAGCAAAATACTCGTTCAACAAGGCTACCATTTCTCCATGGTCATCTCTGTCTTCAGTGCCCCAATGGTGTTTTTAACTAGTAGCTTACCCTAATAAAGTCTCCTTTTTTTGTAATTTATGTCCCTTCCAAGTTTCCTTTCATAATTTCTTTTTGCTGCTCTTAAAAGCTGCCTTGAAGTCCTTTGTTGGTCTTTGTATTTATCCCATTCTGTCAGATCTGTACTATCCTTTGCATTCTTATAAACCCTTTCTTTTACTTTTATACTGTCCCTTACATTCTTAGAAATCCGTAGCTTTTTTTTATGAGGCATAGCTTTTCCTCCTTTTGGGCACAAACTGCTTCTGAATAGCATTAAATGTTTCATTGAATATCCTCCACTGTTTCTTGGTTATTCTACCCATGACCATTGTTTCCCAATGTATTGTGGACAGTCTTTGCCTCATCCTATTAAAGCCTTGCTTAAATCCAAAATTTTAGTGTCCGATCTTTGCTTATCTTTTACAAATGCTAAACTAAACTCGATTGTGTTATGTTCACTTTTTGACAAGTGCTCACAAATAACCAGGTCATACTTAAATCAGATTCATTGCTCAGTACTAGATCCAGTGATGCTTGACCCCTTCTTGCATGCAAGTCTTGCTGCCGTAGGAAACAATCCCAAACACGCTACAGAAATTCATAACCTATTCAACACTTCCTCCCGATCAATTTTGAACCTTTTGCGGAAGCATCTATTTCCTTGGTAAAGACCAGTGTAAACTTTTCATTTAATACCTCAGCAATACCCCCTGCCCCCATGTGTGAATTCCCTTTTAGGTTCCTAATAAGTCTTGTTCTATTTATCACCCTTTTACTATTTACGTGCCTATAGAAGTTTTGGGATTTTCTTTGTTGGCTGCCAGTCTGTTCTCATTATTCATAAGAACATAAGAAATAGGAGCAGGAGTAGGCCATCTGGCCCTTCAAGCCTGCCCCGCCATTCAATAAGATCATGGCTGATCTGTCGTGGCTCAGTTCCACTTTCCCGCCCTCTCCCCATAACCCTTAATCCCCTCTCTTATCAAAAACCCATCAACCCGCTTCTTAAAAATATTTAGCGAGGCAGCCTCCACCACTTCAACGGGCAGAGAATTCCAGAGATTCACCACCCTTTGAGTGAAGAAGTTCCTCCTCAACTCCGTTCTGAACCGCCCCCCCTTTATCTTGAGGCTGTGCCCCCTAGTCCTACTGTCTTTTTTGAGCGGGAAGAGTCTTTCCACCTCTATCCTATCCATCCCATTCATCATCTTATACGTCTCAATGAGATCTCCCCTCATTCTTCTAAACTCTAACGAGTACAAGCCTAGTTTATTCAGCCTCTCCTCATAGCTCAACCCCCTCAACTCCGGTATCAGCCTAGTAAACCTCCTCTGCACTCCCTCCAAGGCCAAAATATCCTTGCGCAGGTGTGGCGCCCAAAACTGCACACAGTACTCCAGCTGCGGCCTCACCAATGCCCTATACAGCTGCAGCAAGACCTCCCTACTTTTATATTCAATCCCCCTCGCTATGAAGGCCAGCATCCCATTCGCCTTCCTGACCACCTGCTGCACCTGCAGGCTGGGTTTTTGCGACTCATGCACAAGGACCCCGAGGTCCCTCTGCACCGTCGCCTGCTGCAGTTTTTCGCCCCGTAAGTAATAGTCCTTCCTACCATTCTTCCTACCAAAGTGGACCACCTCACACTTGCCAACATTAAATTCCATTTGCCATTTCCTGGCCCATTCGCCCAGCCTATCTAGATCCTTCTGCAGACTCTCCACACCCTCCGCACAATTTGCCTTTCCCCCAATCTTGGTGTCATCAGCAAATTTCGACACCCTACACTCGGTTCCCTCCTCCAGATCATCTATATAAATGGTAAATAGCTGAGGCCCCAGCACCGACCCCTGGGGCACCCCACTAGTCACCAACCGCCAATCCGAATAGCACCCATTGACCCCCACTCTCTGCCTCCTATTTGACAACCAATCCTCTATCCACGCTAACACCCTACCCCCAACTCCATGTCCTCTGACCTTCTGCAGTAACCTCTTGTGAGGTACCTTATCAAACGCCTTCTGAAAATCCAGAAAGACCATATCCACCGGCTCTCCTCTATCCACCGCCCTAGACACATCCTCATAGAACTCCAGTAAATTTGTCAGACACGACTTCCCTTTAATGAAACGGTGTTGCGTCTGCCCTATCAAGCAATTCCCTTCAAGATGCCTCGCAATTTCCTCCTTAATGACGGATTCTAACATTTTACCTACCACAGACGTTAAACTAACCGGCCTGTAATTCCCCGCCTTTTGCCTGGCACCCTTCTTAAACAACGGCGTAACATTAGCCGTTTTCCAATCCTCCGGCACTTCCCCGGAATCCAGCGACGTTTGGAAAATAACCACCAAGGCATCCACTATCACCTCCGCCATTTCTTTCAGAACCCTCGGATGCATTCCATCCGGTCCTGGGGACTTGTCCACAATCAGCCCCTCCAGTCTGTCGCGCACCACCTCTCTAGTAACAGTAATGTCATTAAGACCCTCCAGTCCTACCACCTTTCCATCGCTAACACCCGGCAAATTATTCACGTCCTCCTCTGTGAAGACAGAAACAAAAAAGTTATTCAAGACCTTAGCCATATCCCCATCCCCTACCACTAGGTCCCCTTTCTCATCCGCTAAGGGACCAACGTTCACCCTAGCCAGCCTCTTCCTTTTTATATATTTATAAAAACTCTTGCTATCCTTTTTTATATTAAGCGCTAGCCCAGCTTCATAGCTTCTTCTACCCTCCTTTATCAACTTTTTTGTCAATCTTTGTTGACATTTAAACCTTTCCCAATCCTCTTCTCGCCCACTGCTCTTAGCTACTCTAAATTCCTCCGCTTTTAATTTAACACTTTCCTTCACCTCCTTCGTTATCCACGGCTTATTACCTCTCTTCCTACTGTCCTTTTTAACCATCGGAATAAATTTCTGCTGAGCACCAAGAAAGATCTCCTTAAAGATCCTCCACTGCTCCTCAGCAGACCTACCTTCCAACGCGCTCCCCCAGTCCACATTCGCCAATTCTTCTCTCATCCTACTATACTCCCCTCTATTCAAACAAAGGACGCGTGTCCGGGAACCCACTTTCTCCTCCTCCATCTGCAACAGAAACTCCACCATACAATGATCACTCTCTCCAAGAGGATCCTTCACCTCAAGGTCCCTAATTCTACCCGCCTCATTACATAGCACCAGATCCAAGATAGCTCGCTCCCTCGTCGGCTCCAACACACACTGTTCCAGGAAACTATCCCGGCAGCATTCCAAGAACTCCTCCTCGAGCCCACCTCGTCCAACATGGGTCGACCAATCAATATGCAGATTGAAATCCCCCATAACTACTGCCGTCCCATTCCTGCACGCCGCACTTATTTGCGCGTTAACAGCCCGCCCCACCTCCAGATCATTATTCGGGGGCCTATAGACGACACCCACCAGCGTCTTCCTCCCTTTGCTGCTCCTAATCTCCACCCACAACGATTCCACTTTCTGCTCTTTGGCTCCGATATCATCCCTTGCTACCACCTTGATGCTGTCCTTAATCAGCAGAGCTACGCCACCCCCTCTTTCCTCCTGCCTATCCTTCCTAAACACTTGATAGCCCTTCACTTCTCTCATGAGTTTTTCACGTCCCCTTTGAGCCTTCTACAGCTGTCCTTGGTTCTTAAGGTTTCAGTTTTCCTGACATCTGTCACAAACCAATCCTTTCTTCCTTATCTTAATTTCTATCTCCCTTTTCATCCAGGAAGGTTTGGATTTGTTTGCCCTACCTTTTCCTTTTAAGGGAATATACCTCGAGTATGTCCGGCCAATTTCTGCTTTGAAGGTACCTCTTTATTCAGCTACAGTTTTTCCTGCCATCCTTGCGTTCCATTCTAACCAGCTCAGCTCTATTCTTGCCCTACTGAAGTTTGCTGTCCTCCAGTTAATTATTTTTACTCTGGATTGCCAATTTTCCTTTTCTGTTGTCATTGTAAAGGTTACAATAAATACAATGATCACTGTCTCCTAAATGTTCCCCATTGACACTTGATCAAATTGGTCCACATCATTCACGAGAATCAGGTCCAACGGGACATCCTTTCTTGTTGGACTGGACACAGACTGTGAAGAACATTTTCTTGAACACAGTTTAGGAACTTTTGTCCCCCTCTATTCTTTACTACTGTCCCAATCCACATTCAGATAATTAAAGTTTCCCACTAAAAATACTCCATAATGTTTGCATCTCTGTAATGTCCCTGCAGATTTGATCTTCTACATTGTTCTCACTAGCTGGCGGTCCATATGCTTTATTAAACAACATAATTGCACCCTTTTTGTCCCTTAGCTGTAGCCAAAATGATTACGTTCTTGAATCTACTGGGACATCCAATTATAGCTGACTTTGTTCAGAACAAAAGATATTTATTGATAATTAAAACTAATTACAGGAGGTTGCAGCCCTGGGCTACCTGGAGTAGGGCTCCAGAAAGCCTTTACATGTTTGTTATTTGACTGCCAGAGATGTTCTGACTGAGAAAAGACTATTCTGTGATGTGATCACCCACTCTGTTCCCATTGGTCCATCAAGTCAGATGACCAGTTTTGCTGTACTGTCTTAGGGACGGACACCACCTGTACAAAATCTCTCCCCCTTTAACTTTCTTATACAAACTTAAAAATTGAATATTATGTTCTAAATAAATATTGTGTACAAAGTTAGACATTAGTAAATTGAGGTGGCAATTGTTCAATGAAGGGATCTTAAATCTCGCATTTAACATAATACTTTTAGAAAACTCTAACTACAAATATGGGATTCTTGTATACAAGTCTTCTGTTTCCTGAGTTCTGTCCTAACCTGTACACTGATCATGGATCATATACTTAACTCTTGTGGATGGTGTCACTCTCCAATTCTTCTTTGATCCTTTTTTCTGTTGAGCATCTTATTCTACAATGCATGCAAGTACCTTCTTCACACTATAACATGGTCTTATGTCCTGAGTTCTTGCACAATATCAGTTTGTCACTTGTGAAGGTACTTGGGTCCTGTGATAAAGTTTCTTCCGTTCCTTGCACTTCTATTTGGCATATGTTCCATTGACCATGTTACCATATTGTTTCTGTGCCTTTTTTTTAATGTAACCATTTGAGCAGTCTTATCCTGGCATGTAATTTCTTGCTCTGCCTGAATTGCTGCTTTGCCTAGTTCTCTCTAGCCCATCTTCACTATGTGGCTTAATTTACCAATCACTTTCTATTATCTACTGCATCAACCAACCTTCTGCTGAGATCTGAGCTCCTTATTTCTCCTTTGCCCCTAGATTAGTCTGAGCCCATTCCAGCTCCAGCTCCATCTCCCACATTTGGCTTTTTTGATAATTGTTGTCCTGTCATTCTTGATATCCCTCGGAAGTACTGTTAAGATGAACTGACAACTTGTTAAATGAGTTCCCTGTAGCGATCAGAGCTCTGAAGAGAGAAAAAATGCTGGAAAATCTCAGCAAGTCTGGTAGCATTTGTAAGGAGAGAAAAGAGCTGACGTTTCAAGTCCACATGACCCTTTGTCAAAGCCCAGCATCCACAGTAATTTGATTTTATCACAGTTCTCGATCTGTTTTTGAATTTGTTCCAGTTCAGCCTTTTTCCCAACCGTTGCTTTCCCAATCCCTCACTCAGTTAAGAGCTAATTAAGTTGTTCATGTTACATTTATTGGACAATTCTCCTGAGCATCAAGAATCAAATCCTTAATGTGATTTGCTCTGAGACTAACAGTTCTTTCACCTAACATTAAACTGATATCACTTATGTGAGATTTAGAACATAGAACCTTACAGCACAGTACAGGCCCTTTGGCCCTCAATGTTGTGCCAAGCTATGTCCAATCCCAAGATCAAGCTATCCCCTCCCTATAATTCTGGAGTGCTCCATATGCCTATCCAATAACCGTTTGAAAGTTCCTAAAGTGTCTGACTCCACTATCACAGCAGGCAGTCTGTTCCACACCCCAACCACTCTCTGGGTGAAGAATGTACCTCGGACATCCCTCCTATATCCCCCACAATGAACCTTAAAGTTATGCCTCCTAGTAACAGCTACATCCACCCGAGGAAATAGTCTCTGCAAATCCACTCTATCAATCCCTCTCATCATCTTATAAACCTCTATTAAGTCACCTCTCATCCTAATCCGCACCAAAGAGAAAAGCCCCAGCTCCCTGAACCTTTCTTCATAAGACCTACCTCCAAACCAGGCAGCATCCTGGTAAATCTCCCCTGCACTCTCTCCAATGCTTCCACATCCTCCTTATAATGAGGTGACCAGAACTGAACACAATATTCCAAACGTGGTCTCACCAACGTCCAGTACAGTTGCAGCATAACCCTACAGCTCTTAAACTCAAATCCCCCTGTTAATAAACGCTTACTATAAGCCTTCTTCACGGCTCTGTCCACTTTGAGTGGCAACCTTCAGAGATCTGTGGATATGGCCCCCAATATCTGTTCCTCCACATTCCTTGGAACCCTGCCGTTGACCCTGTAATCCGCATTCAAGTTTGTCCTACCAAAATGAATCATCTCTCACTTATCAGGGTTAATCTCCAGCTGCCACTTTTAGGCCCAGCTCTGCATCCTATCAGTGTCTCTTTGCAGCCTGCAAGAGCCCTCCACCTCATCCACTACTCCACCAATCTTGGTATCAGCAAATTTACTAACCGACCCTTCAGTCCCTTCTTGCAAGTCATTGATAAAAATCACAAAAAGCGAAGGACCCAGCACTGACCCCTGTGGTACACCACTGGTAACTGGCCTCCGGTCTGAAAATTTTCCCTCCACCACTACCCTCTGTCTTCTATGATACAGTAAGAAGTCCGACAACACCAGGCTTAAGTCCAACCAATTTATTTGATAGTAATCTCAAATTGGTTGGACTTAAACCTGGTGTTGTCAGACGACTTACTGTGTTTACCCCAGTCCAACGCCGGCATTTCCACATCATGAATTCTATGATACAGCCAGTTACTTACCCAGTTGGCCAAATTTCCTTCTATCCCACACCTTATCATCTTCATGAGCTTACCATGGGGAATCTTGTCAAACGCCTTACTAAAATCCACACATACGACATCTTCTGCTCTACCTTCGTCCACACACCTAGTTACCTCCTCAAAGAATTCAGCCAAACTTGTGAGGCAGGACTTACCCCTCATAAAACCGTGCTGACTATCCCGGATTAAACTGAATCTTTCCAAATGGTCATAAATCCTATCTCTCAGGACCCTTTCCATTAACTTACCAGCCACCAAAGTAAGACTAACTGGCCTATAATTACCAGGGTCATTCCTATTTCCTTTCTTGAAAAGAGGAACAACATTTGCCACTCTCCAGTCCTCTGGCACTATCCCTGTGGACAGTGAGGACCCAAAGGTCAAAGCTAAAGGCTCCACAGTCTCATCCCTTGCCTCTCAAAGTATCCTAGGATGTATCCTATCTGGCCCAGGGGACTTATCCACCCTCAGGTTTTTCAAAATTGCTAATACATCTTCCCTCAGAACATCTACCTCCTTTATCCTGTCAGCCTGTCTCTCACACTCCTCCCCGAAAACATGGCCCCTCTCCTTAGTGAACACTGAAGAAAAGTATTCATTCAACGCCTCACCTATCTCTTCTGACTCCATGCACAAGTTCCTACTACTATCCTTGACTGGCCCTAATCTCACCCTGGTCATTCTTTTATTTCTCACATAAGAGTAAAAAGCCTTGGGGTTTTCTTTTATCCGACCCGCCAAGGACTTCTCATGCCCCCTCCTAGCTCTCCTAAGCCCATTCTTTAACTCATTAACCTAGCTACCTTGTAACACTCAAGCGACCCACTGAACCTTGTTTTTTCATCCTTATATACACTTCCGTTTTCCTCTTGACAAGACATTCAACCTCCTTTGTGAACCATGGTTCACTCACTTGGCCATTTCCTCCCTTCCTGCCAGGGACATACCTATCAAGGACACGTAGTATTTGTTCCTTGGAAAAAGTTCCATTTTTCGTTTGTGCCCATACCTGACAGTTTCTGCTCCCATCTTATGCTCCCTAATTCTTTCCTAATCACATCCTAATTACCCCTGCTCCAATTATAAACCTTGCCCTGTCGTGTGACCCTATCCCCCTCCATTGTAATAATGAAGGACACCGAATTGTGGTCACTATCTCAAGTGCTCTCCCACAGACAAATCTAACACTTGGCCTGGTTCATTACCCAGTACCAAGTCCAATGTGGCCCCACCTGTTGTTGGCTTATCCACATAATTGTGTCAGGAAACTCTCCTGCACACACTGTACAAAAAGTGTCCCATCTGAACTATTCGACCTATAAAGGTTTCAATCAATATTTGGAAAGTTAAAGTCACCCATGATAACTACCCTGTGACATCCACACCTATCCATAATCTGCTTTGCCATTTCCTCCTCCACACCTCTATTACTATTTGGGGACCTATAAAAAACTCCTAACGACGTGACCGATCCTTTCCTATTTCTAACTTCAGCCCATATTACCTCAGTAGGCAGATCGCCCTCAAAATGCCTTTTCAGCTGCCTTAATTAACAATGCCACCACCTCTTTTACCGCCTTGCCTACTCTAGTGAAACATCTATACCCTAGAACTGCCAACAACCTTTCTTGTCCCTGTTTTAACCATGTCTCTGTAATGGCCACAGCATCATAGTGCCAAGTACCAATCCATGCTTCAGGTTCACCTACCTTATTCCTGATGCTCCTTGCATTGAAGTAAATACACTTCAATCTATCAACCTGCCTGCCTGTACACTCCTGTGACCTTGGTACTTTCCTCAATACCTCACGATCCTCGACACTGGCTTTTGGACTACATCTCATTTTCCCACTCCCCTGACAAATTAGTTTACACCCCCACCCCCCCCTGAAGAACAGATGCAAATTTCCCTCCCAGGATATTAGTGTCCCTCTGGTTCAGGTGCAAACCGTCCTGTTTGTACAAGTCCCACTTCCCCAGAATGTGCTGTAATTATCCAAGTAAATGAAACCCCCTCTCCTACACCATCCTGCAGCCATCTGTTAATCTGCACTCTCTCCCTGTTCCTCAACGTACTAACACGTGGCACCAGCAACAAACCAGAGGTGACAACAGAGATGATTTTGTCTTCGCTTTCAGCTTCCAGCCTAGCTCTCTAAATTCCTGTGTTAAATCCCCATCCCTCTTTCTACTTACGTCGTTGGTACCAATGTGCACCATGACCTGCGACTGATCTCCTCCCCCTTAAGGATCTTGAAAACACAGTCCGAGACATCATGGGCCCTTGCACCCGGGAGGCAGCATACCATCCTTGAGTCTCTTTTGCTGCCGCAGAACCTCCTATCTGTCCCTCTAACCATTGCATCCCCAATTACTATTGCTCTCCTGCTCTCTTCCCTTCCCTTTTGAGGCACAGGGATGGACTCAGTGCTCGGAGTCTGGTCACTCTGGGTTACCACTGGTTTCCATCCCCCTCAACAGAATCCAACACAATACTTGTTGCTGAGGGCAACAACCACAGGAGATCCCCGCACTGGCTGTTTCCTCCCAGCCCCCCCTCACTGTCACCCATCTATTATCATTTTTTGGAGTCTCCAGATCCCTGAAACTCTTACGTATGATCATCTCTGCTTCTCGAATGATGCGAAGTTCATCCAGCTCCAGTTCCCTAACACGGTTTTTAAGGAGCTGGAGATGGGTGCACTTCACACAAGTGAATTCAGTAGGGACACTAACGGCATCCCTCACCTCAAACATCCTGCATTTCCTCAGCTCCTCTTGAGTTCCATCCTATGATCTCTTGTGCTTTTTCTGTCAACCTTTTTTACCCTTTATTCACACCTTTATGCTCAGCAGTTCCTTCACTGCTTGCTGCTGAATGTTGTACTTTTTCTTGTTTTAAGAGATTTCTTAATTATTACTACCTTTTCATTGCCCTTTTCTCCTTGGCCTGATGTAAATAGCCATTGCGCAGTTAGATTAGGATCACCTACTTTTACCTTGTTTTCTGTTTGTTGTAGTTCTCAGTTAAGTTTATCCAATTTTTTTCCACTCTTAGTTCGATTGCTATGGGTGGTCTTGCTTTCAGATTAATTACAGCTTTGACTCGCTGGCCACATTGGGTTCATGACATCTTTTGCCCCTCAGGGTCTGGCACTAGCTAAACTACTCATTCATCCAAAAACAGGCACCATGTGAGTAATGGTCATTTCTAAACATCAGCCAAACCAGATACTCACAGGGAGGCTGTGCTGTCAAAATTTATCCAGTACCAATTTATAATAGTGGTCCACACTTCAGATGTTGTCAAGAGGCTGCAGACTTTGTGTTGGTGAGGCCACACCTAGAGTATTGTATGCTGGTTTGGAATTCTCATCTGAGAAAGGATGTTCTCGCTATAGAATGAGCGCAGCGAATGTTTTCTAGGCTGGTTCCTGGGATGGCAAGACTGTCGTTTGAGAAGAGACTAAGTCAGTTAGGATTACATTCATTGAGGTTTAGAAAAGTTGAGGAGATATTTTAAAAACCTGTAAAGTTCTAACAGGATTAGACAGGGTAGGTACAAAAGAATGGGCCCAATTCTCCCATCGCGACCCACAACTTTTCTGGTGGATCCAGCCCAGAAAATTGCGTGTTGGCCATTTTGTGGGATTTGCGCATGCGTCGGGAACATATGTACATCTCCTGAAGCCGGAGAACAGTCACAGTCAAGATCATGCTGGAAACTGGCGAGAACTGGTGTGTACGGTTTTCGTTTCCTTACTTGAGAAAAGATATACTGGCACTGGCGCGGGTGCAGAAGAGATTCACTAGATTGATTCTGGAGTTGAGCAGTTGGCTTATGAGGAGACACTGAGTAGACTGGGGCTATACTCATTGGAATTCAGAAGAATAAAGCGAGATCTTACAGAAAGATATAAGATTATGAAAGGAATAGATAAGATAGAAGCAGGGGAGTTGTTTCCACTGGCAAATAAAGCTAGAACTTGAGGGCATGGCCTCAAAATAAAGGGGAGCAGATTTAGGATTGAGTTGAGGAGGAACTTTTTCACAGAAAGGGTTGTGAATCTGTGGGCTTCCCTGCCCAGTGAAGCAGTTAAGGCTACCTTGTTGAATGTTTTTAAGACAAGGATAGATAAATTTTTGAACAATAAAGGAATTAAGGGCTGTGGTGAGTGGGCAGATAAGTGGAGCTGAGTCCACAAAAAGATCAGCCACAACCATGTTGAATGGTGGAGCAGGCTCGAGTCAGATGGCCTACTCCTGCTCCTAGTTCTTGTGTTCTTATGTTAAGAGAGGTGAGACATTTGAATCTTTTTTAATGTATTCTAAATATATTTTTCACATTTTTATTGGGTCCGGTACGCAATTTGCCAGGCCCGACAGCATCTACTGCCCCGCCAAGAGTATTTCATTCCAGCAGGGTTTAGAGTAGCACCCCACATTTGGGGAACTAATGGGAGACCCCGCCAGAATGAAGTTGGGGGGGGGGGGGGTTGCAATTGGGGCCCACTGGAGTCTTTGCCCCCCGGCATTGCCCAAGGGACAAAGTGCCCATGCTGATGGGGCACCTTGGCACTGCCCTCCATGCATTGGGCAGTGCCAAGGGGGCAGGGCCTATTGTGGATGGGGCTTAGGGGGAATTGGTGGGGGTGGGGAGTCCCGCTGCCACTCTGCATTACAATCAGCCTGGGCTGGAGGGAGGCCAGTGATTTTGGGGGGGGGGGGGGGAGGGGTCTGACTCTGTAGGGGTCAGCGGAGGGCAGTCTGCCAGAGTGAGGTTAGTGGGGGGAAATCACCACTGCTGGGAGGGGTGGGGTGGACATTAGGGTGCTTGGGGTGGGGAGGGAGTGGTGAGTCAGGGCTGGCCCAGGAATTGATGAGGGGGCCATGATCAGACCATGAGGGATGCTGGAGAGACAGCACTGCGGTGGTTCCGGGCTGGCTATGATCGAGCTGGCTAGCAAATGGAGACTGACAGATCAAAGCCACTGCACATGCGCAGAGTTCCAGGGCTGTCAAACTCTGGTGTGATTAGGCCCTGCCTCCCTGGGTTTTTAATGAGATTCATGATTGTGCACTGCAGAGGTCACCAGAGTGGGGAGATTTAGGTCTGACGCTGCACTGAGTGATCTGGAACAGTTTTCTCACCAATTCAGCACTTTTGGGAGAATCGCCCCCAATGTTCCTGATGGTGGGGAAAGTCCAGAGCTATGGGTCATAGTTTGAGGGTAACTCTTTTAGGACTAAGGTGAGGAAAAATTTCTTCACCCAGAGTGGTGAATCTGTGGAATTCATCACCACAGAAAGTAGAGGCCAAGCCATTGTGTGATTTGAAGGGAGAATTAAATATTGCTCTTGGGGCTTAAAGGGATCAAGGCATATGGGTGGGGTGGGGTAGGAGGAGGTGGGATCAGGATATTGAATTTGACGACCAGCCATCATGATGATGAATGGCAGAGCATGCTTGAAGAGTCAACTGGGCTACTCCTGCTTCTATTTTCTATGTATGTATGTTTTTATGTAAAAGGTATTTATTGATAACTAGAAACTACAGGAGTTGCAGCCCTAGGCAGCCTGATGTGTTCTGAGATAGGCCTTCACCCTGTGGGGTGATCACTTACTCTCAGTTCGCATTGGTGTTTCAAGTCAGATGACCCTCTTCTACTGTACTGATTTAAAGATACAGACACCATATATGTACTAACCATTATTGCTTTTGTTGGCCAGACATGCCAGGATACTTTTGCACGTTACCAGGGAGATGCCAGTGTAAAATCTGCTTGACTAGGGTAACCACTGTTTCTGAGCATTCTGCCGAGATTATTACATCCTTTGCAATGTCCAGTGCCTTCAGTAGTTTCTTGATGCAATACTTGCATTGTCGTATGATCAGTAAATTTTACATTTATGATTGCTGCAACTACATAAGAGATCTGTTAATCCACTTCAGTGCACTCCATTCTGTGCCTTTGATCCTTCCCAGTGTATGAATTGAATAGATTTTATTAAATGTCATTACAGGAAGTTCCAGATCCAATCAGATACTTTGTTACTCACTGGAGCAAGGATCCTTGGGCTCAGATGGCTTACAGCTTTATAAAGGCAGGGGGAAGTGGTGAAGCTTATGATATAATTGCTGAAGATATACAAGGAAAAGTATTTTTTGCTGGTGAGGTAAGTGGATAATTTAAAATGTGACAATCAAGTATTTGTGAATGTAGTTTTTTTAATTGCTCCCATGCAGATTCCCGTGAAGGTGGCAGTGTTAAAATATTCAATAAATCATCCAATTGTCAACATTCGTTATTCTGCTTTGGTTATTACTGAGATAATTTATCAGTTCATGAAAAACTTTGCAATGGTGAAAATAACTTTTTATCAACAATCCACAGATTTCATAAAATTGAGCCAATTTAAATGTTCATGGTCTTCTGAATTCAATTTTGGATAGAATTAACTGCTTGGAAACTGATCTATAATGAAACCAGGCACCTGTTGTGTGGCAGATGTCAATGCTAAAGCGAAACTTTTGGATTGAAGGTCATAAATAGTATTTGGCTTATAAATACAGGGTTAATTTTCCACTCCTATATCTAACAAAATCAAAATTAGCACAAACATCTGTTATAAATTGCTTTGCTTATGTAAACCTAGCAGTTGTGGTGTAGTTCCTCAGCATATTTTCACCAAGAAACTCCTGGAATCCAACCAATTCCATTTCCTAAATTGTTGGAATTCTTCTTTAAATTTAAAATCAACCCCCTCATGATTTTTATCAACTTCTATCTTAACTGTGCAATTAATTCCCATCTTGTCAGGAAATTATTTACTAATTTTAGCATTGAGTTGTGTTGGTAATACTTGAGAAGCCACCTTCTCAGGTTTAAGGAAGTATGACAGCGTTTGAAACAGGATTTATAATCTATTTTAATTATATTCCATTATCAGAACAACACCATGGTGTTTTGTGAGGTCCTATGCCATGTTACCATCAGTGAAGAGACAGTGTTAAACTGACTTCATGAATTTAATTAAACAAGTTTCTTTCTGAGTAATGCTGGCAGTTCTTGACCAGTAATATTTGACTTGCAAAGCCTTTGTGTTCTGTTCAATGCAGTTTTTAAAATCCATTTACAGGATGGATTTAATTTATTGCCCATCCTTGATTGCCCTTGGCTGGTGGTGAGCTGCCTTCTTGAACTACTGCAGTCCATGTGTTTGAGTTACACCTGCAGTGCTGTTAGGTAGGAAATCCCAGTTTTTGAGCCAGTGACATTGAAGGAATGGTGATATAGTTCCATGTCAAGATGGTGTGTGTCTTGGAGGATTTTGCAGCAGATGGTGTTCCCATGCATTTGTTGTCTTTCTAGGTGGTAGCAGTCATGGGTTTGGAAAGTGCTATTGAAGGGGTTTTAGCAAGTTGCAGCAGTGCTGCTGTTGTGTGCTAGTGGTGGAGTGAAATGTAAGGTTGAAGTGCTGATTTAAGTGAAGTGCATTGTCTAGGATGATAAGCTTCTTGCATGTTGTTGGAGCTGCACTCATTCAGACAAATTGATAGTATTCCATCATCCTCCTGTCTTGTGCCTTGTAGATAGTGACAGGCTTTGGGAAGTTAGGAAGTGAGTTACACTCCACAGAATTTCCAACCACTGACCTGCACTTGTAGTTACACAATTTATACAGCTAGTCCAGTTAAGTTGAATGTCCAGAGATAATTAGATTCTCTGAATTGCTCCTGGATGTGATTCAAATTTTCTCGATTCCCATTTGCTGTTTGATGCCACACTTGACATCAAGGCAGCATTTAATCATCACCTCACCCATGTAATTTGGCTCTTTTATCCAACTTTGGTCCATGGCTGTAATGAGGTCTGAAGTTGAATACCCCTGACAAAACCCAAACTGTGCAATGGTAAGCAGGATTTTGATAAAATAGTGCTGCTTGATTGCACTGTCAATTTTACCTTACTCTTACTTGGTTATGGATTGGTTAGATTGAATTTGTCTAGCTTTTTGGGGACAAGATGCACTTGGGCAAATTTCCACTTGATGCTTGTGTTGTAGCTATGTTGGAACAGCTTGGCTGAGGATGTGGCTAGTTCTAGAGCATACAGGGCCATTGTGTTTCCTGTGCATTTATCGATTTCTTAATGTAAGGAGTTGATGTAGACCAGCAACTGGATGTTCGGGGATTTCGGGAGATGGCAAAGATTAATTATCTACTTGATATTCTGGCTGAATAAGTTGCAAATGGTTCAGTTTTGTCTTTTGGACTAATATGCTGGGCTCCTTCATTGTTGTGACTGGGGAATTTATGAAGCCTGCTCCACCAGTTGGTTGTTTAATTGTTCACCCGTGCTCATTATTGAATGTCGTAGGACTGCATTGTTTTGATTGCTTATTTAGTTGTGAGGTTGTTTGGTTCTATCGCATGCTGCTTCCTTTGTTTAACACACATGGTTCTGTGTTGTAGTCTCACCAAGTTGGCACTCATTTTTAAGTGTGTCTTGTTTACTACTGGCATACTGTCCTGTACTACTCATTGAGCCAGGATTGCTTGCTTTCCTATTCTAACGATGGCAGTGAGGGATATGCCAGTCCAAAACAATACAGATTGTGGATCATTATATTTAACCAAAGAACTCGTGTGCCCAGTTCCGAGCTAATCTCTTCTGAATCTATCCCATTTAGCACAATGCTAGTGTTATACAATTGAGTGTATTCTTAATGTGAAGACAGAACTTCCACCAGGACTGCATTGGTCACCTACTATTGCAATCATGGAGATGGAACAGGTCAATTCTGTGCTTCTACACTTTGGTTAGCTGTTACATGTTTATAAGACAAATTGTGGCTTGTGAGCGAGGTGTCTGAGAACAGCTTTTTGTATTTCACTTTAATGTGAAATTATGAAGCCCAACTTACCTGCTCATCGGGAACTCCATGTCCCAACCGTCTTCTGATTTCCTGCACGTGTGTAGGCTGGGATTGGGTTACATATGACTTCAACTTTTTAGATCCTGCGCATCAGAGAAAAAGGGTCAGGTAGCCAGGTGCGGATTACCGTAGGCAGTAATTGTCCCAGAGAGGGAGAAGGGATGGGATAGGGATAGGTCCGAAGATGTGCCCAGAGATGGGGGACAATGGATCAGGAACAGGTCTCTGTGGACTTAAGCAAAGGAGAAACTGTCTCCAATTGTAGAAAGCACTGCAGACCGCAGAGAAGCCCTTAACGGTCCAAGAAGGCAGCTGACTCCTTGCTGCAGGCTGTTTGGGCAAAAGTACCCCATTGGAGCAGTTGTGTTCTGCTTGGCATGGCTAAAGAGCTGAGATTAATTTGACTGTATTCTCGAATCCAGGAATAGAATCTTGGAAGGCAGAAAATATCCTGCGAGGTGGGGCATCATTACTAAATTCCAAGGCAGGATCTTTGAATGTGAAGATTGGAAACTTTTCTAATACACTCAGGAAACAAGTTGTGTTTACAGTTTATAAATTCAAGGTGCATTTAAGTGTATTCAGATTTGTGTTAATGAGATCATCAAACAGAAGTATGAAGATGAAAACAGAAATTTTAAACCTGAGTGGAATATTTTGAATTGGTGTTGAAAGGCAGGAAATCCATGTGGCTGTCTGCAATACATTACTTGCTCGCAGCAAAGCCATTAATTTTAAATGCCCCCAAGAATCAAATCATGAAAATTTTACATGAGTACCCTCAAGAGTTAACCAAACCCCACTTTCAACATTCAGTAAGGAAGCTGACACTAGTTCTGTTGCTGTTGAATGTCATACTATGATGGAGAATTGAAGAACTGGAGTTGTTGTAGTTTTAGATGCAAATAGTTTCAGCAACTAGCAACACAAATTCCAATTTCACTGTATAGAATGTGAATTATTAGATTAGTGCTCATGTTACAAGCTTGAAATAAAATAACCTGAGGAATTCTCTAGCATTCAGCCTCAGGCCTTGATGAATTTGAACGAAAAGGACTACCTATCATTGGCAGTCTTTCTTCATTGTGCTTCCATTTGTTAAAGGAGAAATGTTGGACTTATGGCACTTGTGGTGGTTACATATGTTGATATTCCACTGAACAAACTTGTGTTTTGTAACAGATGGAGCCTGCAATGCTGGAGAAAAACGTAGGCCCAATTGCACTTGATTTTCTCTCTATTCATTGCTAGATGTTCATGATGAACAGTGCATTGAACAGTAGTGACTTGCAGAAGCTGTGATACTGCTTTGCCTTTCTTATAAACCCATTCATAATTGATATAGTCAATAATGGTTGTCTGATTCTCAAACTTCTGGATGAGGAAACATTTGCTGTAGAAATTCAACTATTGGGCATCCAGGACTAGGCCGTAAAGATGATGCATAAATTGCAAGCTACAATCAACAAAGCAAGTGCCAGAAACAAAATACAGTAGTGTCCTGGTGTTCACAGGGATTGTTCTGTGAAATCTTGCAAACAGGGAATATGCTTTTAAATGGGATTCAAACAGATTCCAGCCTTGAGGACAGCTTTGAGTTGGGCAGTTACTCTACAGAAAATTGTGGTGTGGAATCTGTATATGACAAATCTTCATGTTTTGCACAAAGATACATTTAAAATTGAACACAGCCATTATTACAGCTCTGGACTCAGAGTGGGACATTTCCAGGTTAATCTCCTCAGTTGGGCTGCAGCTCAGCTTTGCCATAGCTGCTGTCCCTTTGGGAAAGGGAGGTGAAACCACAGATAAGCAAACATTGTCCACCCAATGGATGAAATTTATAAAGCATGTCTAAATGAAAATGCAAACCAAGTGGGCCTTTATCCTGAACTCCAGAAAACGAGTGCAACTCATTTCAATTTTCAGCACAACACTGCTGTGAATTGCTATAATGTAATAGAGTGCTTGTTGAAAGGCTTTTTACAGCATCTAAATTAATAGACAAAGCAAAATCTTTCCTGCAGAATGAAGTGAACAAATGACAGTTCTGTTTTGTAACTAAACAACCAAAGCAAGACAAAAAAACAATCTAAAATCATGATTTAAAATATATCATCCCAGAACTTGAAAAATAGTGGAATGTTGGTCAGAGTAAAGAGGGTCTGTCAGTACCTGGAAAGATGGGCAAAAAACCTTTAATTATCTCATTAGGTGCTCTGCTGATTTGTCTGCTTGGCATTGATTTCTGGTTTAGTAATATTTTTGAAATGTTTATTTTCAGAGATGAGCTTAATGTTTTTGCAAAGTCTGGCCAACTGCTTATATGTTGATACTTGTCATTTAATTTTAAAATCGATTTTTTTTTAAATTTTAATTTAGGCAACAAATCGACATTTTCCACAGACTGTTACTGGAGCCTACCTGAGTGGAGTCAGAGAAGCAAGTAAAATTGCTGCATTATAAATGAAGATTTTCTATAATTTATAATTGTTAAAAGCACTAAATGAAAACTCTGTACATAAGGTACTGTACTTGTAAACAAATTATTGCTTAATCCCATGTAGGTCTCCTAAGTTTTAAGATCATGAATGAGGATTTTTGCAAGTGACTGCATGAAGATTTGTGTATAAACCAAAGTTTTTAAATAAGTACAAGTAAATGTTATTTCCAAACTTTCAGCAACTATTTGTATTATACAACTCCCCCGCCCCTCCCCCCCCCAAGAAAATCAACATATTTCCATCTCAACATGGAAAGGGCAATGTTAATAAAATACTCAAAGTTCAGTTCTATATATATATGGTGCAAATTCACCCATACTAATTTATTTGATAAAGTTCATAATATCATTAATAACTGCATGGTTAAAGAGTCAACATCTAATGCATAGGATTTGAACTGTTCAGTTCTGTTTTGCAATTTTTGTTTTGTTGAATTAGCAACTTGGAGGCTAGAATAGTTGCTGCATTGACCAGGGCACATGGAAATGGTCAGTTAGAGAAAGGTTGGTTTTCTGAATCTTTGTTACCCACCAAAAACATGGGTGCTTCAAACAAATTGGGCTTATTCATAATAGAACGCCCACTCTGAACATAATTTCACTAAGCTAGTTTGTTTTCTTCGAGTTTATTGATAAAAGCAGTAACTATTTAGTAATTTGTTCAATTGGAACAAATCCTTACTTGAGCAACAGTTCCATAATGCATGAGGCAACATCTCTGCACTAGATTCAGTGAGTGGATCAATATGCAAATTATAGATCAGACTGAGATGAAAGATAATTTGCCTTTAAGTGAAACCCTCATGAATTGTGTGACAGGATTTTCACTGCCTTTTGGTCAACCTGGGCTATCTATTGTAAAGTGTACAGTACAAGAAGCACAAGGAGAATTGTCCTACTTCAAATGTGGACAAAGTGCCTGCATATTTGATTTTATATATGGTTAAAACAGGATTTTCTAGGTCTGTAGATTTTTTTAAAATCCTGTACATAGTTTGATGTAAATATCTGGTTCATGTTGTTTGGATTACCTAGAGTCTGTGCTACCTGCAAATGGAAATGAGTATTGGTACGGATTAAATTCTGTTGAGCACGAGTTGTTATGCAAGATAGGTAGAGTAGTATTATAATACAAAGCAAATGGACTAAATTAGTCTCATTTTAGTGTGACATAAGCATTACTGAAAAAAACCTCAGGTATTGCATTCTCAAAAGCTTTCCCCTTATTCCACTGATCAGTTACACTATACTGAAATATAATTACCTCAGCTTTACTGTGCATCAATATCAAAAAGTGTGTTTCAGGTTCACTTCAATTCCTGAATTAGTGATATACAAAACACTTAAACATTTCTGCATGTGCAGATGTATATGGTTCAGTCCACTGGACAATAAAGTTTTCTGAACTCTAGTTTTCAATTTGTCACTCTTGCTATTTAGCATAGAGCATCTTACAATACCCCCAAACAATGTTTACCTAACATTTATTTAGAATGTCAAATCTGGACTGCCTATTTTAGTTGCATTTGAATTAACAATCTAGGACAATGACATTAAACAGTTATTCTAGTTTGCACAGTTGTTGCAGACTATATAGTCTGTTAGCTCAAAAGCTGCTGGAAGTCAAATTCTGGAAGTTTTTTCAGCACAGTTTCTGATTGTGTTGAGGTTGCTTAATGATTGGATTTAAGCACAAAACTGATTAACCAGAGTGGACGGTAAAACACTAAAGATTCCACCAGTAGGCAATGTACTGTGATTTAATCTTAAAGCAACTCCATTCCTGTTCTGAGCATGTGTTTCCAATCCTTTTAAATGGACTTGCAGCAAGATATTCTACTTTTTGTATGTTTTCCATTGGAAAGATTCCTTTCTGTAAACCAGTAATGGTTTTGATCCTTCAACTGTTTATTAAAAAAAGTGCTCAAATAAAAAAAACACTTGAACTGCCTTTTTCTTAATTGTGTATAAAGTTTTTATTTTCTCTTGGGGAACCAAGGCAGATAAATTTGCTCCACAGACAATCTTAGTTCTATAAAATAAGAACTTAACCTACAGCAGTAGACATACTGCAGCTCCAATAAAAGTCTCCCCACTCAAGATTAAAACCATGGCCTTGCTCTGAAGACATGTAAATACAAAACAAAGATCAAATTAAAAATTAAACAGCAAAAGATATAGCACATGCAAATATGTCAACTTAAAGCTACAGAAGAGGCTAAAATATTTTCCAACTCTTAACTGGATTCTAGCTAGTGAGAAATGAGACATGCCTAACAACCGTAATAATAAGTAATGAATTTACTGGGTAATTTATTCACAGCTCAATAGATTCAAATGTACACTTCCATAAACATTTAAAAAGCTAGTAGACGATTAGAACGTAACATAAAACTTAAGTCTTAAAAGTCAGATCAAGAGCAATAAGTTGAATATTCAATTTACATTGGCATATAAGACTGATTCCACGTAAATCCCACAGGTTGACAAGGAAATACATTCTCATTTGTGCTGGTGTTAAACAATCCCATTTCTCAATCTATGGGACCATGGTGGCGGTATCTTTTCAACACTCCTTTGCTGGTTTCTTTCAAACTAGGCCAGTTTTATCACGAAATTAACTGAAAAAAAAAATTTACAAAATCAAGCATCACAAAAGTTCTCACTCACTCATTTGTGAATTAAGCATGCTTAAAAATATACTTTAAAACCTGGGAAAACTACTTGTAAAATGAGTGCAAATGTCAGTCATATCTAATCACACCACTGAAGATTAGAAAAGCTACAAACAGTAGTAAATAACTGCTCAATATGGTACAGTGATGTCAAATCTCGCTTTCTTTCAGCCTATCAGACTGCAACTTCTGCCTGTTTCATTGAACAGTTTGCTTGGATTAAACAATTCTCTCACCTGGAGATGTTTGAATACTGGTTCCACCATTACCCTTTAAAATGTACAGAACTGATGGCAATTCTTCCTATTGTTATTCTCTGCCAACAATGGGCACTACTCAGACCTCAACTGTTGTAATCTATATAAATGATCTGCAGCAGGGACAGAGTGTAACATAGCAAAATTTGCAGATGGTATAATAGGTGGGAAAGCAGGCAGTGAGAATATAAAGATTTACAAATGGATACAGACAGGCTAGAAGAATGGGTCTCAATTTGGCAGAAAAAGTAGAAAGGCAAATTATTATGTAATTGGAAAGCAGATTTAAAATGAAAGCAGATTTAAAATGTATCCAGGCAGAGAGAACTGGGTGACTGTTCATGAATCGCAACAAGTCAGTATGCAAGTGCAGCATTCAATAAATGCCACGGGATTAGAGTATAAAAGTAGAGAAGTGTTGTTGCAATTGTATATGTGGTGGTGGTGGTGAGGCCACACCTGGAGCAGTGTGTCCAGTTTTGGCCTCCTTATTTGAGGAATGATATGGTGGTGGCATTGGAGGCAATTCAGAGGAGGTTCGCTACGAGAGGACACAGGTTTAAGGTGCGGGGAGGAAAGTACAGAAGTGATGTTAGGGCTAAGTTTTTCACTCAGAGGGTGGTGAGTGAATGGAATCGGCTGCCGTCAGTGGTGGTGGAGGCGAACTCGCTGGGGTCTTTTAAAAGACTTCTGGATGAGTATATGGGGTTTTATGGGATTGGGGGTTATAGATAGGTGTTGATGTGATCGGCGCAACTCGTGGGCCAAAGGGCCTGTTTGTGCTGTAGTGTTCTATGTTCATTGGGTTGATGTACGAGGAGAGATTAAACACTTTGGACTTATGCTTGGGTGGGGTGGTGAGGGGGGAAGATGATCAAGGTATATTAACTTTTAAAAAGGGATTGATAGAGTAAATGCAGGCCAAATGCTTCCTCTTATAGGGCAATGTAGAACAAGAGGTCACTGGTTTAGAGGCTGTAGATTTAAAACTGAGATGAGGAATTACTTCTCGCAGAGGATGGTGAATTTGTACCACTTGCTGCCCAAAACATGGTGCGTTTGAATCATTTCAAGGAGATAGATACACTTCTAATTTTAAAAAAACAGGATAAAGGGACATCAGGGAGAGATCAACCATGATCTGATTAATGGCAAAACAGGCTCGAAGGGACTTTACCTACTTCTGCTGCTAATTCCTGTGTACTTCTGAATTTGGATCATCCTTTAAATAAGGATAAGGAACCATAACACCAAATATAATTATTACAACTGGCAATTCAACCACAACCCAAAAATATTAAGAGAAAGTAATGGAATTCAATCAATTAAAACAGGGAACAAAATGAAGCCTGCAAAACATTTACAGAAATCCTGAAAAACTATTACAATAAAATGTAAAACACTTTCATGCTTAAGCATTATTGAACAAAGAACAACACAGCACGGGAAACAGGCCCTTCGGCCCAACGAGCCCGCACTGCAATTTTAACATTGAGTCCCCCCTCCACCCATGACCCTTGTCTATGCTTATGGCATTCCACATTGAGGGAAGACTAATTTAGGGGCAATTTGTTACACCAATCAGCCTAACAGCACATCTTTGGGGTGTGGGAGGAAACCGGAGCACCCGGAGAAAACCCACGCAAGCACGAGGAGAATGTGCAAAATCCCACAGACACCGGCCCAAATCCATGTATCTGCACAGCAAAGAGTGATAGTCACTGAGCTGTCATGTTGCCCAACATCTGGTCCAGTTTAAGTGTACACTAACGATGTGAAGTACTAGGCTACTCTCAAAACAACCAAGAGCAGCCCTTGTATGACCCATCGCGTGTATGCTCCTTGTTGGATAACAAGGCAGACCGAAACACCTGTGGATTAAGAGAAAAACATCAATACCATGCACATCCTTATACAAACATTTAAGGGAATCCCCAGAAGCTCAAAAGTAAAACAAGTGAGTCAGAAAATATGTTGCAAGGTCCACTGGAATCAATTGATTCCCAGGGACGTCCCAAGGCTCCTGAACCTTATTTAAAACAGTCTCCTATATCCCTCCATCTCCATCCCGCTCATGTGCTTAAGTAACTCTTCCTGCCTCCACCACCTTGCTTGGCAGAGCATTCCATATCCCCACTACCCTGTGTGAAAAACCTCCCTCTAACATCCAAATTATACCTCGTCCCCCCTCACCCTAAGCCTGTGGCCCCTCGTAATGTGCGTTTCCAATCTAGGAAAAAACTTACCACCGTTTACTCTATACCCTTCATAATCTTATATACCTCTATTAGATTTCCCCTCAGTCACCGTCTTTCAAGGGAAAACAGCCCCAATTTGCCCAATCTTTCCTCATAACCCAGCCCTTCCATACCAGGCAGTATCCTGGTAAACCTCCTCTGCACTCTCTCCAGGGTCTCCATGTCTTTCCGGTAGTAAGGCGACCAGAACTGCGGCGCGGGCTCGTTGGGCCGAAGGGCCTGTTTCCCGTGCTGTGTTGTTCTTTGTAGAACTGGATGCAGTACTCCAAATGCAGCCTAACCAACGTTCTATACAACTGCAACATTGGACTCCAGCTCTTATACTCTAGTCCCCTTCCTATAAAGGCTAACATACCATAAGCTTTCTGCACAACCTTCTCCACTTGTACTGCCACCTTCAAAGACTTGTGCACTTGCACCCCAGGTCCCTTTGCATTTCTATACTCTTTATAGGTCTACCCTTTATCATGTAACTCCCCCCTACATTATTTCTCCCAAAATGCATCACCTCACATATATCAGGATTAAATTCCATCTGCCATTTATCTACCCAATATACCAGCCTATCTATATCCCGTTGTATTACCTGACACTGCTCTCCACTGTCCGCCAATCCAGCCATCTTAGTGTCATCTGCAAATTTGCTGATCACACCACTTACTCCTCATAATACTGGGTTATGAGGAAAGACTGGGTAAATTGGAGCTGTTTTCCTTAGAAAGACGGAGATTGAGGGGGGATCTAATAGAGGTGTATAAGATAATGAAGGGTATAGGTAGAGTAAACAGTGGCAGGCTTTTTCCTAGATTGGAGGCAAATATCACGAGGGGCCACGGGCTTAAGGTGAGGGGGGATGCTAGAGGGAGGTTTTTCACACAGAGGGTCATGGGGGTATGGAATGCACTGCCAAGTAAGATGGTGGAGGTAGGCACGCTGGACTTGATTAAGGTTTACTTAGACACATGAGCGAAATAGGGATGGAGGGTTATAGGAGACTGTTTTAATTAATGATCAGAGCCTCGGGACATTTCTGGAAATCAACTGTTACATGCGTTGATGTTTTTCTCTTTTACTCTGCAGGTGCGTCAGTCCACCTTGTTGTCTAACGAGGGGCATGCACGCGGTGGGTCGTGTGTGGGCTGCTCTTGGAAGTTTCGAGAGTAGCCCAGTACTTCGCGTCGTTTGTGTATGCTTAAAACTGGACCAGCAGATGGGCACCACAACAGCTCAGTGGACTATCACTGTTTGCTGTGCAGATACGTGGATTTGGGCCAGTATCTGTGGGAGTTTGCACATTCTCCTTGTGGTTGCGTGAGTTTCCTCCAGGTGCTCCGGTTTCCTCCCACACCCCAAAGATGCGCTCTTAGGCTGATTGGTGTAACAAATTGTCCCTAAATTATTCTCCCCTTAATCTGGTTTCCAATGGGGGTACCATAAGCATAGACGTGGGTCAAGGGTGGAGGAGGAAAATCACATTGTTAAGATGGCGGCGCAGGCTCGTTGGGCCGAAGGGCCTATTTCCCATGCTGTGTTGTTCTTTGTTCTTAATCACTTATGGCCCAGACCACGCAAACCCTGTTTTTAAGTGTCCCTTCAATTTCCTTTCAAAATAACTGTTAGCTTCTGCTTCTACCACCCTAATTAGTTTCAATTCTAACTTTAAGTTGGTATTTACTTTATGATTTATAAATTTAATATTTAATGATAGCAAGGTCCCATTGAGAAAAGGCTACTGAACACGTACCTCTTTCACGGTGTTCTTGATAAAATCTTTTTTATCAGAGAGGTCATAATCAGGATAGCTGGCAAAAACCTAAGTAAGATAGAACATTTGCTTAAGTGCTTAAGAACAGCATACTGGAAATATTAACCTTGAAAACAAGACCATTCTAATTAATAAAGACAGGTTATATGACGGGTCAAAGATACCATTCAAATTACTCTGCAAAAACGTTAGTATGCAGTTAATTAGAAAGTACAAAGTTTACACAAACTTAAACTAAAATAAGCATCGAACTCCCTGCTCTTTGGCATGACCAGCTCACTTGCCGACATCAATCCACTGTACCAGTTTTCTCCTAGTATTACAAAAAAATGGACATTCACCGGGATACAGATTTGTCCTCACAAACACAAGTTAGAAAGTAAACAGTATATAGACAAGAAATAACAATACTTCTATGTAGGGTTACTTATAACAAATCCCGTCTCAAAGTATCATCAGGAAGCACAATATCTAAATTATGTGATGCAAAGAATGATGGTCACCAGGAAGTAATTTCAGTTTGTTCATATAGCATTCTTTACAATCTTTTAATTGGGGTACACCATCCCACATCAGGGAATCCAGACAAACAAGGCACAGAAATCCTTAAGCTTATTTGCAATAAAAATATGGTCATGTGGAAGATTTCACCAACATGCTGTAACTACCAGTAGCCAAACATTTAAGCCTCATCTTTGATGACCTCTTTTTCTAGTCTAGGGACTTGTTCTTTTTCTCCTGAAGCAAACCATTACTACCATAAACCTTCCTTCAGAGATTTAAAGGAGTTTCATCTGGCACTGCAGCCCAGGTGGTTTTTACTGATTTTTGTGTTATTTCGTGGTGACATTAGGAGAATTGTTGAAGTTACTCAGGTTAAAATGAAGCTGTGAATTTGCAGCAGGAGCTGTAAGATCACAACTGGGGATAATCACAAAATTCTAAAATGTTCCATCATAGTTACAGTGAACCCTCAACTCAGAAGCTCCATTAACTCACTATGCTCAATCATAAAATGCCATCACAAAACATGGCTCAAATGCATCAAAGATGCAGTTCTTGAAAATAATTCTATGAAAACTTTAAAAGAATAAAAACATGCATTTCTGAAGTAGCTCAAGAATAAAACAAATTTGAGTTGAAGACACATTCAACACTAATTGCAAAAGATCTGTACTTTGTAGGCTCCTTTGTATCATATTTGAGAATTAGTATTTGTTAGATTTAGAATCAGTCAACACAACAATTAAATACAATGAAAGTGATTGGCTGCATTGGTTTGATATCAAGTATAATGATTTCAAATTGTATGGGTGGAGTTCAATAATCTATGTTGAACATCCCTTAATATACTCTTTCTTAAAAATCAGATAGGTTAATACCCATCATATATATGATACAATGTGAAAATATCTTTTAAAATCAAGAGTATTGCATTCTATGAAAAGCTATACAACACAATGCCCATTATTGCCATCTGTCAGGATATACCCAGGACAAAGCTTTGCAGGAGTTATCAACATTTTGCACATTTTTGGTTACTGGTATTTCATGAAGTAAAAGCACCCATTATCTTTCACTGTTTAATAATTTTGGACAGTAGAACAAATTTGGGACATTACAGGACTAAGGTAGAAGTTGAACTAACAACAACTTAATGGTGGTAAAAACTTGTCTGCACCTTATTTAACAAGGTGTAACTTAAGTTTTTTTTTTACAGTAAGACTAAGAACACAAGTGTAAGTGCATGTCAACTCCTTATCTTTAGGGATTTCAATGGCATATCCTGTGCAGGAGTGGGGAACTACTGACAGCAAATTCTGGATTTCCATATTTAACTGCACATTCACCTAGAAGTTTCTGTCAGTTTCAGTTTAAACAGTTTAGGCATTATTAACTCGGAATATTATCTACTACTGGGGGTGGAGAGGGCCTTTTCAAATTTTAGGCTTTCAAACATTCGAGTTTGTTTAAATAGACTAACCCAAGCTTTCTTCAGCACGGAGCTAATTTTCTAGTATAATACAAAGCAGCATTGCCTCAAGTTTAAAACAAAACATCTGCAACAAATCATTAATAGTTCACCTTTTTGCAAATTTGTTTCATTGTGACTTCTTCCAAGTTCGCATCAACCAACAATTTCATGACTGTTCCCTTCAATTCTTCATCTGTAGGTGGTTTTTTAAGTTTCTTAATCAGTGGTTCATCATCCGAACTATCTTCAGATTCACTTTCTGTGAAACAATGACAAGACGCAGTAGTGTTTCAAACTAACTCAATACAATTATGCACTATTCAAAATCCTACATCAAGTTTGAGTTAGCTTTTGGGAAGGTTAGGATGCTGAGGTGGGATGGGAGTGAAAAAGGGTACATAAAGTATTAGGAGTTCACAGCTGACCGAGTTCCAAACCAGTTACTCAAGCGTAGACTCAGCCAATCCTCATTAATAATTAAAATGCAATCCATTCTGGGTGCAAATAAAGCTAAAATCAACATGTGTACCAAAATTAGTTACAGGTTTGGACTCTCTAATAAGCAACATTTGAGAGGAGGGCCACAGAGAAGGAATCTTAAATATAATAATTTCAGAATGTTAACTTTTCTGCATGAGATCTGCAGAGGTATTGCTTGGTTAATCACTGAAAAAAAATCCAGTTAATTTGATTACGACCACCTGGTTTTTAGGCACATTGCAGCTAGGATTATACAGATGCTACTGTGTTTTTTTCCAGCTCACGGTAACAGGAGAAAGATCTGTCACTAATAGTTTGCAGGTTGTAACACCATTGTTGCTCATTTTAAAATCAAGAATGCACAAAGCTGGTGTTGAATTTCAATAAGTAATTCCACTGACGAGTGCAAGACATCTGAAAAATGTTGCCAACCAACTGATAATGAGGATGATTTTCCCATGGAATTAGCATCTGCTCAACACCATACCACTGCCAATTTGTAGCACCGTAACAGTTCATATAAATTTTGTTTTCTTAAGTTTTAATTAGAGTTCTGTTTCTCCACAAAATAACCACCACATGCTTCATTTTCAGTAGAGTTTAGAACTTGAATTTATTTTAACATAACTAAACGTCCCAAAGCATCTCACAGTAGCATTATAAAACTAAAGTATGTTACTAAGCCAGAGATATTTGATTAGGTAACTGAAAACAAGAGATAAATTTTAAGGAATGTTTTAAAACGAGAACAAAGAGGTAAAAAGATGTAGAGAAAAAATTTCAGAGCTCAAAGCCTGGGCATTGAAGATGTGGCCTCTAATGGTGAAGCAATTAAAATCAGGGATGCTCAAGTGGCCAGAATTGAATGATATAGTAACATGAGGGTCTTGCGGCTGGAGGAGAGAATATAGGGAGGGATAAGGCCATGCAGAATTTTGAAAACTAGGTTAAGAATATTAAAATCAAAATGTTGCTTTACCAGCAACAGTATATATCAGCAAGCACAGGAGTTAGATTAATAAAACTTGGTGAAGGCTTGTGCATGAACAGCAGATTTAAAAATTTATTTATTAGTGTCACAAGTAGGCTTACCTTAACCCTGCAATAAAGTTACTGTGAAAATCCCCTAGTTGCCACATCCTGTTCAGGTACAGTGGAAGAGAATTTAGCATGGTCAATGCACCTAACCAGCACATCTTTTGGACTGTGGGAGGAAACTGGAGCACCCAAAGAAAACCCACGCAAACACGGGGAGAAGGTGCAGAATTCGCACAGACAGTGGCCCAAGCTGGGAATCAAACACAGATCCCTGGCACTAAGTGCTAACCATTTCTGCGGGACAAGATTACAGGGCATAAAATATTTGATATCAACCAGGAGTGTGCTAGAATAATCAAGTCCACAGCGAACAAAGGCATGAATGAGAGTTTCAACAGCAGATGTACCAAGGCAGAGACACAGTCAGGCAATGTTACAGAGATGGAAATCAGTGGCCTTAGTGTGGGGTCAGAAGCTCATCTTAAAATCAAATATGATTCCAAGGTTGGTTCAGTCTCAGACAGTTGGCCAGGAGGAGGGATGGACTCCGTAGATAGAGAACAGTTCGTAGTGGAAACTGAAAACAATGGCTTTAGTCTTGTGGTTGGTGAAAACAATGGCTTTAGTCTTCTAGCTGGAGGAAATTTCTGCTCATCCAATATTGGATGTCAGTTGAATCTGCAGTAAGATAATTTAGTAACAGTGATAAGTCAAGAGAAATGGCTGGGTGTGATTAGCATACATTGAAAATGAATACCCTGTTTTCAGATGTGTTATGAGGCATATAGATAATAGGAGCAGGTCAAGGTCAGTGACTACAGATAAGGGTGCAGGAGGAGAGACCATTGCAAGTGAGACTCTGGCTATGATTACTTAGATAAGAAGGGAAAGAGGGAGTAACTGAATAAATGTGTTCAACTGTCAAAAACTGCAGCAAAGTCAAGATGAATGAGGAACAATTTATTTTATCTCAGTAACAATAGATATCACCTGACTTTGATAAAAGCTGATTTGATACTGTGGGGTGGGTGGGATGCTGATTGGAGGGATTTAAACATGAAGTTTCAGGAAAGATGGTCATGGATTTAGGAGAGAACACCATGTTCCTGAGCTTTTGAAAGAAAAGGGCTTTGGAGATGGGGGCGATGCTTTGCAAGGATGGTGCAATCAAAGGTTGGTTTGTTGTGGACAGAGATGCCGACAGCTGATTTAAAGGAGTGAGGGACACAACCTGAAAAGAGAGAACAGCTGGTGTTATTGACTAAAAAGAGCCAGAAAGGTACGGTAGGTTGTGAGCAGTTCATTAGGAACAGGGCTGAGGCAGCAGGAGATGGATCACATGTAAAAGTTCAGAGAAAGCTATGAGGATAGAAAGAGAAAGATGAAAGTTCAGGGCTAGTACAAAGGACCTCTAGAGAAACATATGCCCTGTGAGCTGATAGAAAGGAGGATAGTGGCAAAGGCAGATTAGATTATAAGCAATAAAGAAGTCCATCAAGTCCTTGCATTTTTGTTGAAAGTGAACAAAGAGATGACAGGAAAAGCAGCTTTTGATGACAGTTTGCAGTAGAGAAAATAAGCCAGAATTTTTGCATTCTGGAATGATCTTCCAGTTTTAATACACAAAAACAGGATCCAGATCTTGCATTGAAAAGCAATGTCCATCATATTCCTTTAAGTCTTTGACCCTTGGACTGGAGAGTAGATGGGGCAGCCCAGGGGTGTGGCTAGGATGACAGAGGCGAATGGTTTCACTGGGGCTAGGACAAGGGTGCAGGTATGGAAATTGGCAGCTCAGAAATGTAATGGTGAACAGACAGCCATGGTCAGGCTAAATAGGATTTTGAAAGTGCACTTGTACCTGGCTTAGGGATTATATTTGAGTGTCGCTACCAAGGCCAGCATTTGTTGTTCATTCCTAACTGCCCTTAAGATGGGTGATGGTGCTTCTTGATCCACTGTATTTCGTCTGGTGTAGGTAAAAATATACCGGCAGTTCCAGGTTTTTTGATCCAACATAGTAAAGAGAGAGTACAGCTCCAAGCCAGGATGGTGTGCAACTTGGAGTGAAACATACAGGTGATCCTATCTGCTGCCTTTGTTCTTCTAGGCGGTAGAGGGCAAGTTTTTGAAAGATACTGCCAAAGGAAGCTTGCCAAGTTGACACAATGTATCTTATTTAAAAGCTTACACTGCTGCCACTGTGCACCATCGGCAAAGGACACATAAGTTTAAAATACCGAATGGGTACAAATCAAGTTGCTTTGTTGTGGATGGCATTGACCTTTTGAGTGTAATTAAAGCTACATTAATTCAGCAAAGTGGAGAACTTTCCAACACATTCCTGACTTGTGCCATGTAGATGGTGGACAAGCTCGCTTTGGGGAGTCAAGAGACAAGTTACTCCCTACAGAATTCTCAGCATCTGACCTGCTCATGTAGCCATATTTATATGACTGATCTAGTCAGGTTCAATATCAAGGGAGATGATTAGCTTCCTTTGTTAGAACTGGTCTTTGCTTACACTTGGTTGGCACAAATATTACTTGCCAATAATAAGCACAAGCCTGAATGTTGTCACACGGGAACACAGACTGCTTCAGTACCTCAGAAGTCATGAAAGGTACTGAGAACTGTGTAATCATCAGTGAACATCCCTGCTTCTCACCTCACCTTATGGATGGTTAGAAGGCCACTGCTATGGTTGGACCGAGGACACTGTCTGAGGAGCTCCTGCAACAATGCCCTGGGATTGAGGTGATTAGCCTCGTAAAACCACAACCATCTTCCATTGTATCAGGTATGATTCCAATTTTGCTTCTTGATGCCATACTCAGCTAAATGCTACTTGATGTCATGGGGAGTCACTATCACGTCACAGTGTCATAGTGTGGAAGTGGAATATGAGTGGAGATGATACAAGGAAGTAAATCAGAGATGGCTTTTTTGGTGATTTATTTGATCGCTTCTCGGCCTTTTGGCTAAGATCAAGTGCAGTATTGACATGCTGCACTTTGTTGAAGTCATTAGGTTACATTTCAGCTTCATTTGAAGCAATTTTTTCAAGCGGCATCTTGGCCTTTTGGCTAAGATGCAAATAAGATCAAGCCTTGGAGGAGGAGCTACACCTACTCCAATCAGCTTGGATCATGTAGATCAAGCCCAAGACAGGAGGTGAGAGCCCTGTCTCATCAGCTTGGATCGGGAATGTCCCAACTTGTTGGGACTCTGAATTGGATTTAATTTGACTTGATTGGATTGGAATAAAGTAAACAAACAAAATAAATTGAGAAGATAGATTGGAGAGAGTGATCCTGAGCATTATAACATTGAGAAATTATTTCATAAATCAGGCAAAAGAATACCAGTCACATGCTTGCAACAATCACAATTGATAAATGCTATAAAAGGGAAACAGGTAAGATTAATGGGGGAATTCTCCCGTCCCGCCTGCCACGGGAATTATATAGTGGGCGGGGACAGAGGACACAAAAGATCCATTGACCTCGGATGGGATTCTTCGGTTTTTGGTAAGCACACAGGTGGAGAATTCCACCTTAAATTTTATAAGAGCACTCATTTCCCATCAGTGGATTGGCCAGATAAGTCACAAATGCGTAAATAACAAGCCTTCCTGTGTCAACATATAGGTCTAACTTCTGATTACAGACAGGGAACTCCACTGGAAAGCTGCATTCACACTGTCAATGGGCATCCTCATCACTGATATGCACTCAGAAAATTTACACCAAAATCAGTTACTACCTTATAGTATGATTCAAATGGGTCTTAGATTTAAAGCGTACTGATGAGATAAGTGAAGTTTTGTTTCCTCAGTGCCACTTATTCTCTATTGTTGGAATAGTTTCTGGAAGTATCATTGCTTACAGTGTAATATAAACACAACGACGTGCTATTTTCACTACCATTTAAATAGGAAAACTCTATGAAAATGCTTTATTGTATTTTTCTCCTATACTAATTTGTACAAAATTGTCTTTTTCCCTCCGGATTATTTTAGTCTGCATGTAAAATGATATTTAAAAAGATTTACTTACTCTCAGCTAGCCTCCCAATCGAAGCCACCTTTTTGGCGCCACTGCCCAGGTCTAGGGAACAAAATTACATTAAACGGGAGCTGGGTGGTGCAGTAAGTTAGAATACTGTCCTTGTATTTACCAGATCTGGATTCAAATTTCAGCCCAGCTCAAAGGAGAGAAAAATTTCTCTCAGTCAGCTGCAAGCTTACTGGGTAGTTTCAATTCTGCAATTCTCATCACCAAATCAGCACTGCATTTAAGACCCAAGGACATGAGAAGACTGGGAAATTTGCTGATGCAGAAGGCATCCCTGATGCCATGAGGAAGGAGTGGAGTAACATACAGGTTTTATCCTACATCTAACCTCAAACAAACTTGATGCCAAGATTAAATGCAAATTCTAGGAATGAGTTCTGCTCTACAGAATCAACATCTTACATTTACTGAGAACAAAACACACCTTTCTGCAACAAAAAAGGTCTGCTACAGTGAGTCGAGTGTGTGTATTTGGTTCTTCACTTTTACCTGAAAACACGAGATTGTTTTCTCTCACCTCATGTAGTGGCACATGGAAAGGCAGCAGATGACTGAGGGGTGGAGTAGCGAGAAAGGAAAGGGTTGGCATCAGCTACTGGACATTGCTGTCTTGGTTTTAGAAGCTGCAGACTATTTTTCAGTAACCTGGTGTTATTCGGAGGACATGCCTTAACCAACGAAGCAGATTATGTTTTCCAGGGAGACTTCTTTCCTTCTCAGCCAAAATCTCCAAAATGCATTATCTGGTCAATAATGTGTTGTTTGTTAACCTCAAAACTAGATAAGCTCTTTGTACTCACCCTTCTTGGCAGGAGCTGCAGTTTTCTTTGCAGTGCTGCTGTCAGCTTTTTTCACATTTGTTGCTTTAGTAGTTTGTGCCTTCTTGCCTTTGGGCACAGCTTTTGGTGTGGATTTCTCTTTCTTAGACACTTTCTTGGGTGGCTGAAAAAAATTGAATGGATTCTCAATGTTTTCTTAAATATTTGGTGTCTGTGGTTTATAGTTCGTACTTGAGAGCAACTACACAATCCTTTTTTAATAAAGCTCTACAGAACTGGATATTTTTACTTAAAAGTCTGTTTTAACAGAATTAATTTAAGATTTGATCAGAATTTTGACCAAATTAAAGCAATAGTACCCTTTAACTGACATTGGCTGAAAACTTTTCACTAGTTAAAAATCTAAGTAATAGGCACACTGTCCTGACATGGCCTGCATGCAGTCCAAGCAGATTACACAGACTGCAATACATCCCAGCCAGTCTTTGACTTTGTTTCCTAGACTGTGACTAACAAGCTAACCCGATCTGTTGGTTGCTCTGGCTAATTTGTGGCACGAAAGCTATGACTATCAAGATTAGATGATCACAGATGGATACAAATGATGAAAGTCTCAATTTGATCCCAATCTCTTCATCCAAATATTTCTGGGAATTTAAGGTTTTGCCCCCACTCCCTCTAGGAAAATCTATTCTATGATACTCGCTACCAAAACAAAGCAACCTTGATGTTGATTACAACACTGAAATACTATTTTCTGACACCACTCAAACTTCACCTTTTGCAGTTTGGACCAGTGACCTTGTCAGGATACATCAAGCAACTGACTCGGGGTTTACCTTTCCTATACAGTTTATGATTATCTTTATCTGTGGCAGTGGAATAACAGAATTGTTACATTGGAGGCAGCCATTTGGCCCTGCATATTTCCATCTGCTTTCCAACTGAGCATTTCACTTAGTGGAATTCCCCTACGTTCTCCCTGTAACCCTGTACGTAACTACTTGAAAAGGAACAGTCCAACTCCCTTTTGAATGCCTTGATTGAATCTGTTTCCACCACACTCTCAGGTAATGCATTCCAGACCTAAACGACTCACTTTCCATAATTTCTTTGACAACTACTTTAAAATCGGTGCCCCTCATTTGTGATCCTGTTACATGTGAGAACAATTTCATCCCTTCTACCAAGTCCAGAGCCCTCTTGATCAGACCTCCTCAGCTTTTCTTCTTCAGGGAAAACAGACTTAACTTCTCCAATTCATCTTCATATCTGAAGCTCCTCATCCATGTGACCATTTTCATGAGTCTACAGTCTGTCCAATTCCTTCACATCTTTCTTAAAAACGTCATGTCCAGAACACTCCAACTGAGGTCATGTTGGTGACAAGTTCTGCATTACATGCTTGCCCTTGTAATCTATGCCTTAACAATGCCAAAGGCCTCCAGTTAGACTTCAGCACTAAAGAAAACAAATACTATTTTCAAGTGGACAGGCTTGGTACAAGTGACTGGTAGCAACAATGTTGTCATGAACACTGGCTAAAAGAGAGATTAGTTTTCACTGTAACCATTGTAGTAGTCTATAACCTGTGGGGTATTTTTTAAGCAAGAAATCTGGAGGTTCTGTAAAAGATTTTCAAAAGGAAATTGAGAAAATTAATGTAAGCAGATAGTGAGCAATTCAAATATCAGAGAGCAAAGTCAAAGGTGATAAAAGGAACAAAGAGTAATATAAATAAGAGGTTGGAATAGCTTCACCAGAGACACAACTAGAGTTAACACTGTACTGTTCCAGTGAGAGGTATGTGGTGAAAAGAAAGTTAAATTATACTACGTTCTGGGGGAAGAAGGGTGGGAGATTGGAACCAGTGAGTTCAAATGCCTTGTCTGCTCTATAGAATTCATCACTTTCAAAGCAGACCTTACCTTAAAGATTAGGTTAGGTTTTTATTATCGGCCCAACTGCTCTACAGAGATTTGAGAGTCTAGTTAATATACATTATCTGACCTAGAGGAATTAAGTGGTCCAGATACAACTGACACAAACCTCCACTTCTTCCTCTGCATCACTTTCATCTGAAGATTTTTCCTTTCCTTTCTTTTCCTCTTCTTCACTGCTGGATTCGTCTGAGAGAATTTCTTCCACGGTTGCTGCCTTGGATTTCTTCTTGGACCCAGAGCTGCTGTGTTCTTTCTTGCCACCCTTTGGACGTTTCTTTTTAGGTTTTGGTAATGACTGTGAAATATATATTTTAAACAGATTTATTGAAGCACTGCACCAAGGTTACGTTGACAAACTATGCAGTGTTTATATCTGAATTAACTAATAATTAGGTTAATAAAAATTAATTAATAATGGCACACGCACACTACAAATATCACAGTGCACATTCCAGACCAGGCACACTACTATACCAGACAACTATTCACAAATGCTGCAACACACTTTTTTTTATTCATTTACAAGATGTGGGCTTCGCTGGCTAGGCCAGCATTTACTGTCCATCCCTCACTGCCCTTCAGAAGGTGGTGGTAAGCTGTGGGGAGAGAATTCCAAGATTTTGACTAAGCAACTGTGAAGAAACATTGATATGTTTCAATGTCAGGATGGCGAGTGACTTGAAGGGGAACCTCCAGGTGTCTCCTGTCCTTGTCCTTCTAGATGGTAGTGACAGCAGGTTTGGAAGATGGTGAATTAGGAAGCTTGGCAAATTGAGTTGAAGTTTATTTATTAGTGTCACAAAGTAGGCTTACATTAACATTAATGAAGTTACTATGAAAATCCTTATCATACATCTCAAATTCCTTCCATACATCTTGTAGATGGTACACATGACTGCCACTGTTTGTCAGTGATGGAGGAGTTGAATGTTTGTGGAAAAGGTAGCAAACAGCTGCTTTGTCCTGGATGACACTGAGCGTCAACTGTTGTTGGAGCTCCTCTCATCCAGGTAAGTGGAGAATATTCCATCACACTCCTGACTTGTGTCTTTGATGGCGGATAAGCTTTGTAGGAAGTCTGGATACTGCAAGATTCCTAGCCTTTGATCTGCTCTAGTTGCCATAGTATTTATATGGCTAATCCAGTCCAGTTTCTGGTTAATTGTAACTCCCAGGATATTGATAGTGGGGAATTCAGCAACGATAATGCAATTGAATGTCAAGGGGCAGTGGTTAGATCCTCTCCTCTTGGAGATGGTCATTGCCTGGTACTTGTGTGGCGTGAATGTTCATTGCCAATTGTCACCCAAGTTTGGATATTGTCGAGGTCTTAGTGCATGGGCATGAACTGTTTTAGTATCAGAGGAATCACAAATGGTACTGAAAATTGTGGTCATCAGTGAACATCCCCACCTCCAACCTCATGATGGAAAGGAGGTCATTGATGAAGCAGCTGAAGATGATTGGGACTAGGACACTACCCAACGAATTTCTGCAGTGATATCCTGGAATTGGGATGACTGGCCTCCAACAACCACGACCATCTTCCTTTGTGCTAGGTATGGTTCTAACTAGCAGAGAGTTTCCCCCTAATTCCCACTGACTCCAGTTTTGCTAGGGCTCTTTGGTGCCATACTCAAATGCTGCCTTGATGTTACTCTCACCTCACCTCTGGCATTTAGCTCTTTTGTTCATGCTTGAAGCAAGGATGTAATGATGTCAGGAGTTGGGTGACCGCAACGGAACCCAAACTAAGCAGCCACAAGCAGGTTATTGCTGATTAAGTGCCGCTTGTTGGTGTTTGATGATGCCTACCATCACTTTACTGATGATCAAGAGCAGACTCACGGGGCAGTAATTGGCCAGTTTGGATCTGGAGTGTTCTGTGTACAGGACAGACCTGGGCAACTTTCTGCATTGCAGGTGGTTGCCAACGTTATAGCTAAACTGGAACAGGAGTTGGTTTTGGGTATGGCAAGTTCTGGGGCACAAGTCTTCAGGGCATTTACTGGACTGTCAGGACCCATAGCCTTTGCAGTATCCAGTATCTTCAGTGGTTTCTTGATGCTACATAGAGCGAATCGAATTGGCTGAAGACTGACATCTGTGATGTCGGGGACATCCAGAGAAAGCCAGCATGGCTCATCCACTCAGCACAAGATTGTTGCCAAAGCTTCAGCCTTATCTTTTGCACTGATGTGCTGGGTTCCTCCATCATTACGGATGAGGATATTTGTGGAGCCTCCTCCTTCGGTGAGTTGTTTAATTATCCACCACCATTTACAGCTAGATGTAAGAGGACTGCACACTTAGATCTGATCCATTAATTGTGGAAACACTTAGCTTGGTCTATCACTTACTGCGTATGCTGTTTGGCATGTAAGCAGTCCTGTGCTACACCAGGCTGACACCTCATTGTAGGTATGCCTGGTTTGCATCTGGCGTGCTCATCTGCATTCTTCCTTGAACCAGGTTGATCCCCTGGCTTGGAGATTATTGTAGAGTGGGGGGTATGCTGGGCCATGAGGGTACAGATTGTGGTCAAGTACAATTCTGCTGCTGCTGATGGCCCAAACACATTATGGACGCCCAGTCTTGAGTTGCTAGATCATTATTTATATATAATGAATGAAAAATTTAGGAGCTGATAGATTCATTTTGAGGAACCATACAGATCAAAATCAGGAGCCCAAGGCAAGAATACTTTTTCAGATGTAAAATTATTGCCTTCTATTAGACTGCCCAAATGGTTTACATTTCATCATGCTAATTGTTAGTAGGATCTTGACACAGACTATCCATTCAAACACACTTTGGGTGCAATCAAGAAATTGTGGCCAAAGTGGAAAGTCTAAGAGATTTTATAAAACCAAAAGGGATTCACAATGAGTCTAATCAGTTTTTTGTGGAATACACTGGGGAAGGAATGGAGATTTAGAAAGAAATGTTTAACAGGGAGTGCTCTCTGATCTTAATGAGGCTCATCAGGGAGAGAGAGGCTGCCATTGTCAATGGGGCGCAAGAGACATCCACCCCCCCCCTAGACTGGCTAACTCTAAGGGTCAGGAACAAGAGGGGGGTGGGGAGCAGAGGAAAGGGGGGGTGGGGAGCAGAGGCCTCAGCCTCTCAATCTGCATAACAGGTTTGAGGTTCTTGCTTCCAGTGTGGACGAGGACGAGGGAGGTGAGGTTGGTGAGCAAACTGCACACGGTACAGTGACGCAGCAGGACATAGGCAAGGAGAAGGTGAAAAGGAACGTAGTAGTGATTGGGGATAGTGGAGTGAAGGGTATTGACACTGTCCTTTGTCACAATGACAAAGTGCACAGAAGGGTGTGTTGTCTGCCTGGTGCTCGGGTCTGTGATGTCGCATCTGGGCTGCAGAGGAACCTGGAGTGGGAGGGTGAGAATCCGGTCGTTGTGGTACATGTGGGTGCCAACGACGTAGGCAAAATGCGAACTGAGGATCTGGGGAGGGAATATGAGAAGCTGGGAATGGAATTAAAAAGTAGAACTGACAAGGTGGTTATCTCTGGGCTACTGCCTGAACCGAGTGCAGACGGGCGTAGGGTTGATAGGATTAAGGAAGTGAATGGGTGGCTCAGGGATTGGTGTGGGAGGAATGGGTTTGCATTTATGGGGCATTGGCATCAGTACTGGGGTAGGTGGGACCTGTTCGGGCGGGATGGGTTGGGTCTGAATCGTGCTGGGACCAGAGTGCTGGTGAAGAGAGTAAAGAGGACTGTAGACAGGGCTTTAAACTAATTGGGGGTGGGGTGTGTGTGTGTGTGTGTGTGTGTGGGGGGGGTGCGAGGGTAGGTGACATTATGGGGTCGAAAGGGAAGAGGCCGAGAATGTCCCAATAATAGGAGTAGGGGGCGTGAGTATGGTTGGTGGCATTATGGCAAATAGGGTCCAGATGAAGGCTGGGATGAAGGCACTTTATCTGAATGCACGAAGCATTCGGAATAAAGTGGATGAGCTGGTGGCACAGATCGGCACAAATGGATATGATCTGGTGGCCATTACAGAGACGTGGCTGCAAGGTGACAGGGACTGGGAGCTGAATGCCCAGGGATATCAAGTGTTTAGGAAGGATAGGCGGGAGGAAAAAGGGGGGGGGGCGTAGCTCTGCTGATTAAGGACAGCATCAGGGTGGTAGCAAGGGATGATATTGGAGCCAAGGAGCAGAAAGTGGAATCGTTGTGGGTAGAGATTAGGAACAGCAAAGGGAGGAAGACGCTGATGGGTGTCGTCTATAGGCCCCCGAATAATGATCTGGAGGTGGGGCGGGCTGTTAACGCGCAAATAAGTGCGGCGTGCAGGAATGGGACGGCCATAGTTATGGGGGATTTCAATCTACATATAGATTGGTCGACCCATGTTGGACGCGGTGGGCTCGAGGAGGAGTTCTTGGAATGCTGCCGGGATAGTTTCCTGGAACAGTGTGTGTTGGAGCTGACGAGGGAGCGAGCTATCTTGGATCTGGTGTAATGTAATGAGGCGGGTAGAATTAGGGACCTTGCCGTGAAGGATCCTCTTGGGGAGAGCGATCATTGTATGGTGGAGTTTCTGGTGCAGATGGAGGAGGAGAAAGTGGGTTCCCGGACGCGCGTCCTTTGTTTGAACAGAGGGGAGTACGGTAGGATGAGAGAAGAATTGGCGAATGTGGACTGGGGGAGCGCGTTTGGAAGGTAGGTCTGCTGAGGAGCAGTGGAGGATCTTTAAGGAGATCTTTCTTGGTGCTCAGCAGAAATTTATTTCGATGGTCAAAAAGGACCGTAGGAGGAGAGGTAATAAGCCGTGGATAACGAAGGAGGTGAAGGAAAGTGTTAAATTAAAAGCGGAGGCGTTTAGAGTAGCTAAGAGTAGTGGGCGAGAAGAGGATTGGGAGAGGTTTAAATGTCAACAAAGATTGACAAAGAAGTTGATAAAGAAGGGTAGGAGAAACTATGAAGCTGGGCTAACGCTTAATATAAAAAAGGATAGCAAGAGTTTTTATAAATATATAAAAAGGAAGAGGCTGGCTAGGGTGAACGTTGGTCCCTTAGAGGATGAGAAGGGGGACTTAGTGGTAGGGGATGCGGATATGGCTGAGGTCTTAAATAATTTTTTTGTTTCTGTCTTCACGGAGGAGGACGTGAATAATTTGCCAGGTGTTAGAGATGGAAAGGGGGTAGGACTGGAGGGTCTTAATGACATTACTGTTACGAGAGAGGCGGTGCTCGACAGACTGGAGGGGCTGATTGTGGACAAGTCGCCAGGACCGGATGGAATGCATCCGAGGGTTCTGAAAGAAATGGCGGAGGTGATAGTGGATGTCTTGGTGGTTATTTTCCAGACGTCGCTGGATTCCGGGGAAGTGCCGGAAGATTGGAAAACGGCTAATGTTACACCGTTGTTTAAGAAGGGTGCCAGGCAAAAGGCAGGGAATTATAGGCCGGTTAGTTTAACGTCGGTTGTAGGTAAAATATTAGAATCCGTCATCAAGGAGGAAATAGCGAGGCATCTTGAGAGAAAGTGCTTGATAAAGCAGACGCAGCACGGTTTCGTTAAAGGGAAGTCGTGTCTGACAAATTTACTGGAGTTCTATGAGGATGTGTCTAGGGCAGTGGATAGAGGAGAGCCGGTGGATGTGATCTTTCTTGATTTTCAGAAGGCGTTTGACAAGGTACCTCACAAGAGGTTATTGCAGAAGGTCAGGGGACATGGAGTTGGGGGTAGGGTGTTAGCGTGGATAGAGGATTGGTTGTCAAATAGGAGGCAGAGAGTGGGGGTCAATGGGTGCTATTCGGATTGGCGGATGGTGACTAGTGGAGTGCCCCAGGGGTCGGTGCTGGGGCCTCAGCTATTTACCATTTATGTAGATGATCTGGAGGAGGGAACCGAGTGTAGGGTGTCGAAATTTGCTGATGACACCAAGATTGGTGGAACGGCAAATTGTGCGGAGGGTGTAGAGAGTCTGCAGAAGGATCGAGATAGGCTGGGCGAATGGGCCAGGAAATGGCAAATGGAATTTAATGTTGGCAAGTGCGAGGTAGTCCACTTTGGTAGGAATAATGGTAGGAAGGACTATTAGTTAAGTGGCGAAAAACTGCAGCAGGCGACGGTGCAGAGGGACCTCGGGGTCCTTGTGCATGAGTCGCAAAAACCCAGCTTGCAGGTGCAGCAGGTGGTCAGGAAGGCGAATGGGATGCTGGCCTTCATAGCGAGGGGGATTGAATATAAAAGTAGGGAGGTCTTGCTGCGGCTGTATAGGGCATTGGTGAGGCCACAGCTGGAGTACTGTGTGCAGTTTTGGGCGCCGTACTTACGCAAGGATATTTTGGTCTTGGAGGGAGTGCAGAGGAGGTTTACTAGGCTGATGCCGGAGTTGAGGGGTTTGAGCTATGAGGAGAGGCTGAATAAATTAGGCTTGTACTCGTTAGAGTTTAGAAGAATGAGGGGAGATCTCATTGAGACGTATAAGATGATGAATGGGATGGACAGGATAGAGGTGGAGAGACTCTTCCCGCTCAGAAAGGATAGTAGGACGAGGGGGCACAGCCTCAAGGTAAAAGGGGGGCGGTTTAGAACGGAGTTGAGGAGGAACTTCTTCACTCAAAGGGTGATGAATCTCTGGAATTCTCTGCCCGTTGAAGTGGTGGAGGCTACCTCACTAGATATTTTTAAGACGCGGGTTGATGGGTTTTTGATAAGAGAGGGGATTAAGGGTTATGGGGAGAGGGCGGGAATGTGGAACTGAGCCCCGAAAGATCAGCCATGATCTTATTGAATGGCGGGGCAGGCTCGAAGGGCTAGATGGCCTACTCCTGCTCCTATTTCTTATGTTCTTATGTAATGTAAAACTAAACAGGCAGACAGGGCCTTGATTAACATTTCATCCTGAAGGATATTACATACCAGCTACGAAAAAGGTCACTCAAAACCAAAAAAGATTTGGTTGCTCTCAGCCAATTAGTCACCAGGACACCTGTTAAAGCTGCTGTAATACACTCTTCTCAGCACTAGCATCTATCAGAGTGTTAATGCTATGCAACAATAAGTAGAATTTAATAAAAATCACAAATAAAACAGTAACTTCCTGGCTCCATTTATAACTACTCTAGATTGTGCAGTAAAATTGATGAATACAATGGCCAAGTTATGTAGCGAGCTTTGCCTTGTTTCAAAGACTGTAAATACAGTGTAAAAGTCAAACTTTTGAGACTGCACTGACTGTGCAGAGTCTGCACCTTCTCCCATGTCTGCATGGGTTTCCTCCTACAGTCCAAAAGACATGCTGGTTAGGTGCACTGGCCAAGCTAAATTCTCCCTCAGTATACCAGAACAGGCGCCGGAGTGTGGCAACTAGGGGATCTTCACAGTAACTTCATTTCAGTATTAATGTAAACTTACTTGTGACACTAATGAATGAACTTTAAAACTTTAAAGCCAAAGTCATGGGGCTGACGTGACATTTTCTGGGAATTGATACACAAACATGATTCACGCAAAAAAAAAGGACATTACAATAAAGCAAAAACCAACATTGAAGAATTCAAATTATTTAACATTCATTTTAGAATATTACAAGTTCCTACCTAACACTGACTGTTAATATCAATATATCCATTTAACATCACCAGTTTCACTTCAACATTGCTTGCCATAGATCTCCTCTTCCGTGGCTTTTCTTAGCATGCTTACACCAAATGTCCTAAGTCCCAAAGAACAACACAGCACGGGAAACAGGCCCCTTGGCCCAACGAGCCCACGCTGCCATTTCAACAGAGAGTCCCCTCTTCCACCCATGACCCTTGTCTACGCTTATGGCACTCCACATTGGAAACCAGATTGAGAGGAGACTAATTTAGGGACAATTTGTTACACCAATCAGCCTAACAGCACATCTTTGGGGTGTGGGAGGAAACCGGAGCACCTGGAGAAAACCCATGCAAGCACGGGGAGAATGTGCAAACTCCCACAGACACTGGCCCAAATCCATGTATCTGCACAGCAAACAGTGATAGTCACTGAGCTGTCGTGTTGCCCATCAGCTGGTCCCGTTCTGAACTCAATGTCCTGGCCTCCACTTAGTGGCAAAAGGTGATTGCTGCAGGGATTTCAACTACTACCTGAAACAATCAACCTCTGCTACTTGATGTCACCTGGTCAGTCTAAAAACTCTATAGTTGAATGTACTTTAAATATTGCATTGTATGTTGTATTTCTTTTACATTCAGTAATACACTTATTTTGCAAGTTATTTCAGCTAGACATGTACACTGCTTTATACGATATAGTATTTCAACTTCTATATCTTTTCCTGGGCAAGAATTGAACAAAGGAACCCAATTCTGGCTTTAACATAGGTTCCCATAGGAAGCAATGATTCACTTACAATCATGTCCCTTAAAATCATAATTTTTCAGGAACACAACAACTTTAAACGAGGCCCCCATGTACAAATTATAAAAATTTCATCCAATACAACATAATTAAATATACACCATAATAAATTAACTACAGCACCATGTTGAAATCCTATAAAATTGCAAACATCATCTAAATCCCTGAACAACTTATCCCAATAGTCTGGCAATATATCACATGGATCTTAATATTCATTATCTGTAGCAATGGTAACTTAGGCATCATTGCAAGTATTGTCCTTGGTATAGTCAAGTACATTTGATGCTCTAAATATTATAAATGGTTTTTGAACTGTACTAGATCAAGTCCATTCCATGTAAGATATGACCCACTGACACAATGTTAACAGTGAGAGTGTTCATATTTGACCTTCGTGAATGCTTGTTTTCAGCATCCAATTGTTCCACATCTTTTGGATACTATCCTCAAGAGGTTTATTTATGCACAGCTGAACAACATTCATTCATAAGATTGCTCAGAATATCTGCTATGTCAGTGTTGGTTAACCTCATATCAGACTACATTAACAACAAGATGGGGTCTGAACATGTCCCATATAAGCAAATTTTGTAGTCCTGCTGATTTCAAATTCCAGACTCCTGATCGATTTCTTGTGATGGCCTTCAACCATATAGCCTTTTGTAAACATGGATGATAACAACATTCTGAAATTTTTCTTTGGCTGAAGTTTTGCATTCAAATATCACATTGACTTTAATTTGGTTGATATCATCCTCCATACAAGATGGAATCAATGTGAACCTCATCTCTGCATAGCCATCACCACCACTGCCCTCACCCCCAAATCTTGGTGACAGTGTGGTTTGCCGACATGTCAAACTAGGCCGATCAATACACATTCTTCTTTGATATCAGATGATAAATGGTGGAATTTTATGATTTTATCATAGGTCAGATGACAGACTGAATTTGATGTTTTCCGACAGTTCTCAATCCTGCCATCGAACCACAGAACATTACAGCACAGAAACAGACCTTTTGGCCCTTCTTGGCTGTGCCAAACCATTTTTCTGCCTAGTCCCACTGACCTGCACCTGGACCACATCCCTCCATACCCCTCTCATCCATGTACCTATCCAAGTTTTTCTTAAATGTTAAAAGTGAGCCCGCATTTACCACTTCACCTGGCAGCTCATTCCACACTTCCACCACACTGTGTGAAGAAGTCCCCCTAATATTCCCTTTAAACTTTTCTCCCTTCATCCTTAACGCATGTCCTCTAGTTTTTCTCTCCCCTAGCCTCAGTGGAAAAAGCCTGCTTGCATTCACTCTATCTATATCCATCATAATTTTATACACCTCTATCAACTTTCCCCTCATTCTTCTACGCTCCAGGGAATAAAGTCCTAACCTATTCAACCTTTCTCTGTAACTCAGCTTCTCAAGTCCCGGCAACATCCTTGTAAACCTTCTCTGCACTCTTTCAACCTTATTAATATCCTTCCTGTAATTAGGTGACCAAAATTGCACACAATACTCTAAATTCGGCTTCACCAATGTCTTATACAACCTCACCATAACATTCCAACTCTTATAATCAATACTTGGATTTATAAAGGCCAATGTACCAAAAGCACTCTTTACAACCCTAATCTACCTGTGAAGCCACTTTTAGGGAATTGTGTAATCTGTATTCCCAGATCCCTCTGTTCGACTGCATTCTTCAGTATCCTACCATTTACCTTTTATGTTCTACCTTGGTTTGTCCTTCCAAAGTGCAATATCTCATTTGTCTGCATTAAACTCCATCTGCCATTTTTCAGCCCATTTTTCTAGCTGATCCGAATCCCTCTGCAAGCTTTGAAAACCTTCCTCACTGTCCACTACATCGCCAATCTTTGTATCATCAGCAAATTTGCCGATCCAATTTACCACATTATCATCAAGATCATTGATATAGATGACAAACAACAATGGACTCAAGCATTGATCCCTGTGGCACACCACTAGTCACAGGCCTCCACTCAGAGAAGCAATCCTCCACAACCACTCTCTGGCTTCTTCCATTGAGCCAATGTCTAATCCAATTTACTACCTCTCCATGTATACCTAGCGACTGAACCTTCCTAACTAACCTCCCATGCGGGACCTTGTCAAAGGCCTTACTGAAGTCCATGTAGACAACATCCACTGCCTTCCCTCATCCACGTTCCCGGTAACCTCCTCGAGAAACTCTAATAGGTTGGTTAAACATGACCTACCATGCACAAATGCCTTTTCAATAATCTTGTGCACCACCCAGCACTGGCTGTGAATTCTGGAATAAAATCTTTCTTTGCTTCTGAAGGCAGAGCCAGATAGCTCTGTAGGCGATTTACAATTTTGCCCATGCTTATTATCCACCATCTTTTTCTCCAGATGGGGCCAGTTGCCTAGTCTCTCTCGGCTAATACATCTATCCAATAAGCTAGAAAACACACTGAAGAATATCTTTCATACATTATTTTCTTTCATATATTAAATTCTCCTGCTGCTGCACAATTATTTATCTTCTCAGCAAATGCCACACCTTTTATTTTAAATTGAATTGGGTGCTTGTTATTCTTTCTCAAAGTGATCATGACAGACGTGGTACTTATTAGCCTTGTCAACCGGCTGGAAGATTGCAGCCAGAATTGGTAAAATCTAAACACACCCGCACGTCCCTTCAAATCAATGAACTGTGGTAATCACTGGTAAATAATTAATAATCACAATAGTTCAATTTCTGAAAAGCTAAGGCTGACTTTTACATTAAGTGTATGAAAAGTTCTTTCTGGAACCAAAAGTCATGGAGTTGACTTTTACACAACTACGTACAATCAATAGGATTTGATTTCAAAATCTCTACCTTGCCAGATGCTTTGGGTTTCATCAGGAAGTTCAAAATTTTTGATACTATTTCATCTTTTGTGCCTTTTCTCTCCAGGTCCAGAACAGTACAAATCACCTTTAGTACTGAAATTGGATTCCTACAAGTATAGGGTACAAAAAGAAAACAAGCCATCTGTAGCAAATATAAACACAACAGTACATGTGTGAACTCTAGGGAAAAGCATGATAAAAACTTCAGCACCAATGCTTTTCAGAAAACAACAAAGTGCATTTAAGGCCATTTCTATAGAATTGTAGAAGATGCAGAAGGAGCCCAGTTGGCCAATCAAAACTACATTGACCACAATCCCACCTAGGCCCTATTTCCATAATCCTACATATTTACCCTGTTAATCCCTCACACTAGGGTTAATTTAGCATAACCAGTCAACCTAACCCACACATCTTTGGACTGTGGGTGGAAACTGGAGCACCCAAAGGAAACCCACATAGACAGACAAAGGGAGAATGTGCAAATTCCACACAGACAGTGATCCAAGGCCAACTGGTCCAACAATGAAACTGATGTTCTCATGTGAAAAGGTATCCACTTTCAACTGCAGACTTATTACACCTGGTGCAATAAGTGAGAAAGTCCCAAATTTCTCCAGTACTTGCGCCTCTGATGTTAATGATCAGAATTATGATTCTTCTCTGAACTGCCTTCTAAGCTTGAATGTCACTCAATACAATGAGCAAAACTGGACATAATGCACATAATCTCCGGTTAAACTACTGCACTGTTTTCAGCAAGGCTTGATGTGAAGATGCTGGGGTAAACACAGAAAGAAGTCTCACAACATCAGGTTAAAGTCCAACAGGTTTATCTGGTAGCAAAAGCCACTAACTTTCAGAGCACTGCTCCTTCATGAGGTGAGTGGGATTTCAGTTCACAAACAGGGCATGATAAGACAAATTCAATTTACAAACTAATGGTTAGAATACGAATCTTTAGTGGTAATCAAGTCTTAAAGGTACAGACAATGTGAGTGAAGAGAGGGTTAAGCATAGATTAAAGAGATGATCCTTCTCCCAGGAAGAGGATCGCAAGACACCTCCAGATGCTGAAAGATACCCTCATAAGAGCAGGATATGGCGCTCCACTCATCAAATCAACAGTTCTGACGGACCACAGCGAAAAACCTCGCTGACCTCCTCAGAAAACAAACATGGGACACAGCAGGCAGAGTATGCTTCGTTGTCCAGTACTTCCCCGGAGCAGAGAAGCTATGACATTTTCTCTGGAGCCTTCAACGTGTCATCGAAGAAGAACAACTCGTCAAGGCCATCCCCATACCCCCACTACTTGCCTTCAAACAAGCGCACAACCTCAAACAGACCATTGTCTGCAGCAAACTACTCAACCTTCAGGAGAACAGTGACCATGACACTACACAACAGCTTCTGCAAGACGTGCTGGATCATCGACTTAAATGCCGTCATCTCATGTGAGAAGACCATCCACCCGGTACATGAACCTGCAACTCGGCCAATGTTGTCTATCTGATACACTGCAGGAAAGGATGTCCCAAGGTGCGGTACATTGGAGACACCACGCAGATGCTACGACAATGGATAAATGAACACCGCTCGACAATCACCAGTCAAGAGTGTTCTCTTCCTGTTGGGGAACACTTCAGCGGTCACAGGCATTCGGCCTCTGATCTTCGGTAAGCATTCTCCAAGGTGTCTTTCACAACACACGACAGCGCACAGTCGCTGAGCAGAGACTGATAGTCAAGTTCTGCACACAAGGACAGCCTCAACCAGAATTCTGGGTTCATGTCACACTAGCTGCAACCCCCACGACTTGCCTGGGCTTGCAAAATCCCATTAACTGTGCTGTCTGGGGACAATATGCATCTGTTTCACCTGTGCTTAACCCTCTCTTCACTCACATCGTATGTACCATTAAGGCTTGATTACCTGTAAAGACTCGCATTCCAACCATTATTTTGTAAATTGAATTTGTGTCTTTATATGCCCTGTTTGGGAACTGAAATCCCACTCACCTGATGAAGGACTGGGATAACTTGATCTTGGATTTTGGACATAGCTCAGCACAACATTGAGGGCCGAAGGGCCTGTACTGTGCTGTACAGTTCTATGTAAGGAGCAGCACTCTGAAAGCTAATGGCTTGTGCTACCAAATAAACCTGTTGGGCCGTAACCTGGTGTTGCGAGACTTCTTATTGAACAAGACTTCCAACTCTGGCTTATGGTTTACTATTTTGGTTATACAGTCAGCATAATTTCCTTTGTTGGTAACTATGCCACTTTGGTTGGAGATGCTGGGATCAAATCTCCTTAAATGTTCGACTGATATCTAGTCAAATCTACTGAAATTTTCATTTCAGTTTGTTGTTTGAAAGCATGTTCTCAAACTATTTTATCAATGCTATGTGGAGTAGCAGGAAATCCTGATCAGATCCAGTCCTGTCAATGTGACTTCAATCACAAACAGCTCCAAACACCCGTTATTGATGATTAGTAATGACTTAATACTTCATGATCTCTATTTCAGCAAAAAGAGGTAAGCAGCTACTTTGTAAGGTAATAAATAGCTTTTCTCGCTTTCTCTATAAAGAAAAATAACAATGGAACGAAGGGTTCCCATTTCAACAGTTTTGTCATCAGCAGTGGGACCTTTGCATATCTTTTTCGAAGAGTGTTATGTCCGAGTTGATGTTTAAGGCTATTTCATACCAAACAAGGCTCCCATTGACTTAGTGGACTACAAAGAAAGGGAATTTCTCTGAAGTTCCTATGGCATCCGGGCTTGATATACTCCATTTAGCTCTCCAGCAGGTGATTTTCTAACAGAGCGAGTTTAATTATTTAACAACCTGGGTGAATTAGCTCTAAGTGTTATTCGCTGCCAACTTAAATCAATTTTGTCATTATTTCATAATTTTGGTACATTTGCATCTGCAAATCTGAAAACAAACGTGAAACTTCTTTAAAACAAAATCATAATGCTTTTTTGGTAATTCAGTTAATGAGTAACACGTTCAAATCTCTCCCCATTAAACAGGTTATGCTATCAGTAGGGTCTCTGATGACTGAATTAAACAGTTAGTCACTCACTTTTTCAGTACCTCTTCTTTTTTCTTATGCTGCTCACTGCCGCTTTCAAATGAGAACCCAGTAAACAGACGAATGTTTTTTTTCAATGTGGCAAGCTAGAAAGAATGCAACAGGACACAAAAACGTTATAGCTAATCAATAAAACTTACTTTCAGGACAAAATAAACAACAAACCTAAATACAAAGTATATTCATTGAGCTAATGAATAGCTGAGTCATTCCAACTAAATGTCTTGGGTTTGATTCTCAGTCTGTGTTGAGTTAGCTCTGGGCTCATCAAGTTTCATTCTTAATCCCACCTGGAAGTTCGTAAATGAACTTCAGGTGAGGACAAGATCCAGTCTGACTGTGAACAAATCCATAATAAAGCTGCTCGTGTCCACCTGGACTGTTTTGGTTAATCAGTTTAAGGGAAGTGTCTGTTGGTGGATGATGCCTGATGCATATAGAGGCACAAAGGCCATGTGGAAAACTGGAGCATGTGACACACGTGGCTGCCAATAGCTGGTGGTGTGAGGGATAGGAATGATAGAATTGCTTAACGTATGGCAAAATAGTATGGACAATTAATAAATTTTTCATAATGCAAAGGTTTTAGAAAAGCTGTCAGCTAATGTAAATTAATATATTAGTATTGGTTTTAGAGATGAAGATGCTGACAGTCTACATCTCAGGAGTTTCTACACAGTGCAATGCTATCAGAGATGTACTATTGCACATACTTAAACCCAATGAAGGTGCAATTATAATGTTGCTACAATACTGGAATCCTAAATAAGGCATGTCATGGAACACAATTGCAAGTTAGGAAGCTATTTTCTACAATAGGTGTTGAAATTATATCAGGAAGGTTGAGGAAATAGTCCTTATTCCTGAAATAATATTCAGCCCATCAGATGCAAACCTGTCATTTCAACTCAGGAGAAAACAGTTTCAATTATACTTTCATATTTGAATGACAATAAACAAGTCACAAAACAACATTCTTTTAAAATTTGTATTTACATCTCCAGCTCTCTTTTCCAATGCATTGTTTAATGCAGCTTTTCTCTGAATGAGAAGTGTTGACTTCGCTCAAGTCTTTAGTGAAAGAATAACTGGGATTGCTGTGCTTAAAAAGTACTTTTGCAACATTGCTAATTGTTACTTATTAAGGCAAATAGTATCCAGTGACAAGGAGTTAGCCTTTTGAAGCTAAGCAGAAAAATTACAAACACTGATTAACCTGGCTCCCATGTGCAAAAAAATCTAAACATAGTGTTCTCTCAAATATTAGAAAAAAGTTAATTTGTTTTTACCCAACAAACAATACACAAAGGGATCACACCCAAGTAGCTAGACATTTTTTCAAAAGTGAAATGCTGCGGATGCTGGAAAAACTCAGCAGATCTGATAGCATCTGCGGACAAAAAAAGAGTTAACCTTTCAAGTCCACGTGACTCTTTTTCCCCAGAGTTATTCAGATATTTTTCAATCATCTTACCGAACCTGGCCTGTTGTATAAAATTTTGTGAAGAGATTTGAGATCTTCAGCCTTAGTTTTGCCCATGAAATACTGTATCCTCTCAATTTCTCCCAGCCTTGTGCCTCTACCTGAAAAAAAATTAAAAATCACATTTCACTTGCGCATTCTTTTAGAATTTGCATAATGGTTCAAAGACAAATAATTAGTATTCATGTAAAATAAGATTGTCTAATCAGGTCTCTACTAATAGCTCAACTGACTAAGTCAGTGAAGAACTCAGCATTGAAGATGAGGAATGCTTCAACCCCCATCCTGTGCTGAATTAGTTACTTATTGGTCAGTATTAGATCCATTATAATAGAAATTCACATAATTTACAACACAAGTCTATAAATGTATACCATCTGTACAAATATCCTTCTGCCCTACTGACTTAACCTTATCAGCAGATCCTTTCTAAGTCTCAGCAACCATTAACAAGGGAGCAAAACACCTTGAATTCCACTGCTATGTTTACTTTTCAGCAAACCATGCTGGTATGTTCACACTGAGCACTAAATGAGCAGAGAGTCCCTCTTTGGTATTATGATCCATTTAGTTGAACAGTGTGTCAATGGTCACCATCTTTGATTATGTATGAAGAATGGGGGAATTGGGTGTAACAGGCAACTCATCTTTGGAATTGCACCGTGGCAAGGAATGAGCACCTTCAAAAAGGGAGGAAAGAACTGGCAGTATTACATATTTAATGGGTATTAAATACATCCAGGAGATGCTTGTACAAATTTTCTTATTGCAACAGATTAAAATTTGTTGAAATACTCAAAAAATGTATTTTTCAATTTGACAATTATTTCCTTACTCTTTGGCAAAAAATATATACATTTCAAAAGGCCTGTGTTCTTAACATTTTGCTGTTTGACTGTGAAATGTGGGTGACTTAACTACAAGGTAAAGCAGCTCAGTAATTTCCATCTTTGCTGTTCATGGAATAAATGGGACAGTAGAACCTGGATATAAAATTGGCTGAGTGACAGGAAACAGTGCAGTCATTTATGGATGTTTTTCAGGCCAGAGGAAAGCTTATTGTGGAGTTTCCCAAGATTCATTGTTGGGTCCTTTTACTTTTACATATTAATGACTGAGAGCAGTGGTTCCCAACCTTTTCAGTAACACGGCATACTTCACTGAGACAAAAAAATTCCACAACACACCACTTTTTATTTTCAGCTGAATCAATTGCTCATAAATGTCATTTATTTACATTTACTATGATTATGGTCTTACTCAAGAGGTTTGTAACTTACTATTAAAAGTTCAATGGATCATAGCAAAACACAAAATTGTCTAAATAGCAACTTACTGGGTTAGTGGGAAACATGGGGCTCTGGTGGGGTGCACGAGCCTTTGACCTGGGGAGGAATTAATGAGAAGGCCACCACAGGCACAGCATCCACCGCCAACAGCAATCATTGCTAGAGATGGATGGGGTGGTAGAGAGAGACAGCGAGCCTGAAAGAGCAGTCAAAGCTGATGGACCTCCCGCTCAGCACCAACATCTGCCCAACATGAGAAAAGTTGCAGTGGGGGGTGGGAAGAGACACTTACGTTGAGGGCCTCAGTTGGCCTATGGGTGAGTATGCTGCTCGATCTTCGATGGCCTATGGGTGAGTGTGCTCCTCGATGCTTCCATGGCCATGTGCAAAATTGCAGCAGATAGATGAGTAGGCACTGGAAGAAGTGCCCATGGCCTTGCGCTACTCTCAACCCGCTGCCAGCCCAGCCTCTGGGGAGTATAAAATGCTGCCCAATCTTCCTTTCCAAATTCTGCAATATCTTTAAGATTTTACTTTTCTTGCTGCAAATAACGATTTTTTGTTAACTCATTGCTTACCATACAGAAATGAGAATGTTCTGCACTAGTCTCAAGGCAGAGAATTAATTAGACTGTGAGAATAGTCAAATATTCAAATTATTTTGTGATCAATGCATCACGATGAAGCCTGCGTGTATAACATAACTGCCAACATTCCGTAGTTCAGCACGCACAGCCTTTGGCAATATCTGCAGAGCTACCTTTGAAATAAATTCAATTTTAAATTGGTGCTGAATTAATAAAGTGTTTTGCAAATTAAATTGATAAGATCTCCAGGGCAATATATGTAAACATGGAAATTCTTAGTAGGATGTGGTCCTGGATAAAGATCTAGCTTCAAAAGCTTAAAACAAAATAGCAGAGAATGATCCTGCAAGCTACGGTGTCAAATGAGATGAACATGTTGAGTGGTATATTGTGGAGGTTAGTACTTGGATTGACATGTATTTACAACTGGAATGCAATAACAACTGAGGTGGTAGAAGCTGTGACCAGCTTCTTGGTGTATCTTAGCCACTTCAGACACGGCTCCTGGCTGAGGTGGCAGTAGAAGTGTTCTCTGAAAGCCCTACTTTGGTATCCCTTCAATTAAGAGTCCTTCTCCTCCTTCCCTCTCTGCAAACAGTTTCCTTTTCCTGTTGCCTGTGCTCTCTCTGCCATGCTGCAGCTGAATAAGGACTGCAATAAAACCCCTGTTTGAGTGAACAGGTATTCAGTGTTCTGCATTCTTTGGAAAAGTCCAGCAACACTTCCTTCTGACTCCAACACCTCCAACAACACTGAATACACAACTGCCAACAACGAAGGAACGTCAAAAGTATCTTACCTGGAAGTCCTGTCTTAACGTCTTTAAACTCCCTCCACCTTTCTCCCCCTGCTCTCCTCACTGCCACGCTCCATGCTCTCCTCAGCAGCACACACTGCCACACCTGGGTTTTTCTCCATCTTCCTCAGAGTCCTGCAGCACGCACAGTTTAAAACTCACCGCAGGCCGCAGCACACTTATAAGCTTCCCACCATGGCATGTTAGGTGGGAACCACTGATCTAGAGCTTGTGCACAGGGCACAATTTAAATATAGAATAAAGATACAGAATCCCTACCGTGCAGAAGGAGGCCAATCGGCCACCAAATCTGTACTGACAGCAATCCCACTCAGGCCCTGTTTAACCTCACATATTTACCCCGCTAATCCCTCTAACCTACGCATCGCGGGACACCAAGGGCCAAATTAGCATGGCCAATGCACCTAACACGCACATCTTTCTGACTGTGGGAGGAAAACGGAGCACTCAGGAGACCCATGCAGACGTGGAGAGAATGTGCAAACAGTGATCCAAGTGGGAATTAAACTCAGGTCCCTGAAGCCGTGAGGTAGCAGTGCTAACCACTGTGCCACCCATCTGAAATTAAACTTGGAATCACTGTCATTCGTGAGGATAGTGTAGAACTTTAAAAAGGGACATAAATAAATTGATAGAATGAGCAGACAAGTGGCAGATGAAATTGAAGGTGGAGAAGTGAGGCGGAAGAAAATAGAGACACAGGAGGAGGGGGGTCTGGGTGTATATGGGCATTATAAGGCTGAAAGTGGCAGAACAAGTTGACAGCATATTTGCATACAATATCCAAGGTTTTACTAATAGGGATATAGAGTACAAAAACAAGGAAGATGTTACAAACTTAGAACATTAGTTCGTACTCAATTGAAGTACTGCGTCCAGTTTTGGGCACCACACTTTAGGAAAGATGTGAAGGCATGAAAGTGTGTAGAAAAGATTCACGAGAATGATTCCAGGGATGAAAAACTTCAGTCACATGGACAGACAGGAGAAGTTGGGACTGCTTTCCTTGGGGAGAAAGTTGAAGGGAGCAAAACAAAACTGACAAATGTGGAAAAACTCAGCAGGTCTGACATCATCTGTGGAGAGACAGTAGAACCAATGTTTTGAGTCAAGATGACCCTTCGCTAGAGCTGTTTTAAATTCCAGTATTCGCAGTATTTTGCCCTTGCTAAAGTTGAGTGGAGATTTTAGAGATGTTCAAAATCATGAGGGGTCCGTACAGAGTAGGTAGGGAAGAACTATGCCCATTGTTGGAAGGATCAAGAGCAAGAGGGCATAGATTTAAGATAATTGTAAAAAGAACTAAGGGATTCATGAGGCAAAACATTTTTACACAGCCAGTGATTAGGCTATGGAATGTGCTGCCTCAGCAAGGTGGAGGCCAAAGCAAGCAAGACATTCAAAATGGAGTTTGATCATCATTTGAAAAGGAAGACTTGTGCAGGGCTACAGAGAGAAGACAGGAGTGTGGCACTGGGAGAACTGTTCCTTCGAGGAGCCAGATGACAATAGGCTAAATGGCTTCCTTCTGTGCTGTAACAATTCAATGATTCGATGATTCTGTTTGTGACATTACAGGTGTACCATGGCAGGACAAAATCATGAATATGGCTGTCCTCTCAAAGGCAGGGCTCCCAGTCATGTTGGCATCAATCAGAGGCAGCTTTGGGAGACTAGGCTGATTCACAGGATATGAAAGGTTTGCATACCAAAGGGCCTTCCCTGCAGTGCCAGAGCCACAGCCAAATGTCCACCTGAGCCAAATGAAACACCTGAGATTCCACTTCAACGATGCTTGCAAGTGTGATATGAAGGACCTAAGCATCATCTATAGCATGTGGGAGTCATTAGCTGGCAAAAGAAGCAAATGTGGTTCCTCTTATTGACTAGAGTGTACGACCATGACAACCGCATGCACTAATAGCACCCTGACATCAGGCACCAACACCAAAAACAGTAATCCACAACATCACTTGACAGCTTCACTTTCAACATTTGTGACAGAACCTGTCAAAGATTGGCCTCCACAGATGAAAACACTCCACCTAAATGAATTGTCTCTTGCATGCACATCTCATATTTATAGAAGGATCCCAACATTACTTCAGATGGTTACATTTTTCAGCTACATGATCGAAGCACTTTATACAATGATAAACACCTTCTGATAAAGCAACAAATGCCTCATGACTTCCACATAAAAATCTTTTCCCACATATAATTACATCTTTGATTAACAACAGTATATTTCAGAACAACTCATGATTAATTTTATTTTCTGAGTTCTGCTTTTATGAATCAGAATACAATAGATCACTGCATCCTCACACCTTGCAGCTCTAAGATTGTATCTCCATTTGCTTCACTCATGAACACACAACATAGAAGGAGATGAAGCCTTTAGTCCACCACGTATGCTCCTTCCACAGGTCAGGCACAATAACCTGCTCCATCGCAGATGCTCCATAACCCATTTAAACTGCCTTGTAACAAAATCAAGCCCAAAAACATCCAAGCAACTATAAAGCTTTGAAATGTTTACCTTCAGGAATACTAAATGTCTCTTTTGCAGATGGCGTCACTTGTAAAGTTAGTCTTTCCACTTTTTTCTTTTCCCTTTTCCCTTCTACAATAGGACTTCGTTCCAGTAATCCCACTGCAACATTAAAACAAACATTCCTGTAAACGAACTTTGGTTTCAAACTCTTTAAACAAAGCAGCACTGATTTATACTTTACCCCTCTCCTCCTCCTCCTCCTCCTCCTCTTCTTCCTCCTCCTCCTCACTCTCCAATTGTTCTTCTTTCTCTTCTTCTTTTGTGGAAGACTTGTCAGGCTTACTTCTCTTCTTTGTTCCTTCAGCTTTGTCCCCTTTCTCAACTGCAACCATCTTTGAATCTGCTTCCACCGACATTAGAATGTCTGTTAACATATAAAATCAGTATTAGCTCTTAAGGAAACAAGCACTAGAACATTCACAAAATGCAGAATGCATCATGACCTGCTTAAAGCATACGACTCTAAGCTTTGATTCGTAACCCTTATTACAGTTTTTTTTAGTTCACAATCTTTGAACAATTTCAGCAATAGCTTTGAAAAGAAACAAGAACGTAAGAACATAAGAAATAGGGGCAGAAGTAGGCCACCCAGCCCTTCGAGCCTGCTCCGCCATTCAATAAGATCATGGCTGATCTGAAGTGGATCAGTTCCACTTACCTGCCTGCTCTCCATGACCCTTAATTCCTTTATCAATCAGAAATCTATCTACCCCGACTTAAACATATTCAACGAGGTAGCCTCCACCACTTTAATGGGCAGAGAATATCAGAGATTCACCAACCTCTGAGAGAAGTAGTTCCTCCTCAACTCTGTTCTAAACTGCGCCCCCCCCCCCCTCTTATTTTGAGGCTGTGCCCTCTAGTTCTGGTTTCCTTTCTAAGTGGAAAGAATATCTCTACCTCTACCCTATCTAGCCCCTTCATTATCTTGCAAGTCTCTATAAGATCCCCCCTCAGCCTTCTAAACTCCAGCGAGTACAGGCCCAATCTACTCAATCTCTCCTCATAAGCTAACCCCCTCAGCTCCGGTATCAGCCTGGTGAACCTTCTTTGTACTCCCTCCAAGGCCAATATATCCTTTTGCAAATAAGGGGACCAAAATTGCACACAGTACTCCAGTTGCGGCCTCACCAGTGCCTTGCACAGTTGCAGCAAGATCTACCTGTTTTTATATTCTATTCCCCTCGCGATAAAGGCCAACATTCCATTTGCCTTCTTGATCACCTGCTGCACCTGCAAACTGAGTTTTTGCGATTTGTGCACAAGGACCCCCAGGTCCTTCAGCACAGTAGCATGCTCCAACTTTTCACCATTTAAATAATATTCCAACCTACTATTATTTCTTCCAAAGTGGATAACCTCACATTTGCCATCATATTCCATCTGCCAGGTCCTCGCCCACTCACTCAGCCTATCCAAATCTCTCTGCAGACTTTCCGCGTTCTCCATGCAATTCACTTTCCCACTCATTTTCGTGTCATCAGCAAACTTTGTTACCATACACTCAGCCCCTCCTCCAGATCGTCTATGTATGTGGTAAACAATTGAGGCCCCAGCACCAAACCCTGCGGCACGCCACTAGTCACCAACTGCCAAACAGAAAAGCACTCATTTATTCCAACTCTCTGCTTCCTGTTAGATAGCCAATCCCCAATCCATGCTAACACTTTACCTCCAACTCTGTGTACCCTAACCTTCTGCAGCAACCTTTTGTGAGGCCCCTTATCGAATACCTTCTGGAAATCTAAAAACACCACATCCACCGGTTCCCCTCTGTCAACCGCACTAATCACATCTTCATAAAAATCCAGTAAATTCGTCAAATACAACTTCCCCTTCATGAATCCATGCTGCGTCTGCTTGATCGAACCGTTCTTTTCCAGGTGTCCTGCTATTTCTTCTTTAATGATGGATTCTAGTATTTTCCCAACTACAGGCATTAAGCTAACCAGCTTGTAGTTAACTGCCTTTCGTCTGCTACCTTTTTTAAACAGCGGCGTAACAGTAGCTGTTTTCCAATCCGCCGGCACTTCGCCAGAGTCCAGTGGATTTTGATAAATAACTGCTAACACATCTGCTATTACTTCTGCCATTTCTTTCAGTACCCTGGGATGCATTCCATCCGGTCCCAGGGACTTGTCTACCTTCAGTCCCAAGCACTATCTCTTTAGTAACAGAAATTGTATTAAGGACCTCATCTCCTACCAACCCTCTATCTTTAATATTCGGTAAGCTATTTGTGTCCTCCACCGTGAAGACTGACACAAAAAATCTTACTTAAAGTCTTAGCCATTTCCTCGTTTCCTACCATTAAATCCCCCGTCTCGTCCCCCAAGAATCCAACATTCACTCTAGCCACTCTCTTCTTCTTTATATATTTGTAAAAACTTTTACTATCATTTTTTATATTTAGGGCTAGTTTAGTTTCATACTCTATCTTTCCTTTCTACATCGCTTTCTTAGTCATTCTTTGTTGTTTTTTTAAATCTTTCCCAATCTTCTAATTCCCCACTATTTTTAGCCGCTCTGTACACATCTGTTTTTAATTTAATACTCTCCTTTATTTCCTTCGATATGCACAGCTGGTTTTCCCTTTTCTTTCAGTCCTTCTTTATCACCAGAATATATTTTTGCTGAGTACTGAAAAAGATCTTGAAAATCCTCCACTGTTCCTCAGCTGTCCTACCAACCAGTCTGCGCCCCCAGTGTGCAGTACCCAATTCCACCCTCATCTCATCATACTCCCCTCTGTTCAAGCAGAGGACACTGGTTTAGGACCGTACTTTCTCACCCTCCACCTGTATCAGAAATTCAACGATATTGTGATCACTTGTCCCAAGAGGATCCCTCACAAGAAGATCCTTAATTCTACCTGCCTCGTTACATAGTACCAGATTTAAGATAACTCGCTCCCTTGTAGGTTCTGTAACATACTGTTCAAGGAAACAGTATGTTTCACAGTATGTAACAGCAAAAGGGACAAGTGGCAATTTCTTCCCAAAATTGGCTCTCATCACTTCTCCTTTACCACCTTAAATGTTTCCAAAATTCCCAATTTTATTATGTCAACATATACTTCCACAACAACCTATACTTCCAATGTAATAAAGTGTCCCAAGGTACTTCACAGGAGCACTATGAAACAAGATTACACAGAGGACATCAGCAGACATGAATATACAAACATGCAAATCAAGACAAGGAATAGGCCATTAAGCACCTCAGCCTGCTCCACCATTCCATCACATCATGGCTGATCTGATTGTGGCCTCAGTCCCACATTCCAACTATCCCAATAAGCTTTGACTCCCTCATCAGTCAAGAATCTCTCTCTCTCTACCTTAAAAATATTCAGTTACTGGGTGCGATATAAGGTTAGAAAAGCTCACGATAGAAGATGGTAAGCCAGTCAGGAGAACATCGGAATACTCATAGATATACTTAACAAAAGCATAGATGGGGGTTTCGGCAGTAGATGACCCAAATCAGCGGGAGGAGTTGGATAAAGCTGCCAGGAGAAGTGGATAGAGTTGATGACTAGCAGACAGAGTTTACATCAAGAACTGACAATGACTTGGATCTTCTGATAATTAATTGGGAGGAAATTCTTGCTTATCCATTACAGGATGTTAGACAAGCAGTGTGACAAATCAGAAATAGTAAAAGGGTTGAGAGACAAAGCTGGATGCTCTTCTGAGACATAGGATGTTGAGGACAGATTCCTGAAGAACTCTGGAAATAACAGGGCTGGAGTGAAAGAGAATCCATTGCTATGGCTTCTCTGACTAAGATGGGAAAGATAATTGAACCAGGTGGGGTTACCCAGACAGCTGGAAGATTGTATGGTTAACCATGTTGAAGATGAAAGGTGAGAAAGATGGAGAAGTGTCATTTGCCACAGTCAGTCAATCACAAATGATTTCATTTGCACCACTTTATTAAGGATCTCTGGCCACTTCTTCGCGCCACTGCTACTCCTATCCCCACTTCTCGCATAACTTGAATTACTACTGGTTGTAATACTTAACAGGAGTGGTATCAAACAAAATTTGGCACTGAGCCTCAGAGATATTAGGACAGATAACCAAAAGCTTGTTAAAAGAGACTTAAAAGATACAGGAGGCAAAGAGGCACAGTTGTTTAGGGGAGGAACTCCAGAGCTTAGGTCCATCAGTGGAAATCAGGGATGTGCAAGAGGCCAAAACTGGCAGGATGCAGAGGGTTCAGAGGACTACTGGAGGTTACACAGATAATGAGAGAATAAGAACAACAAAATATCAAGGAGGTTTCACAGAGCAGGAGCCATGGAACTATACAATTCCTGCAGTGCAGAAAGCAGTCACTCGGCCCACTTAGTCTGCACTGATTCTCCAAAAGAGCATTTTACCCATTGAACCTGGGTCCCTGGAACTGAGAGGCAGCAGTATGACTCAACATCATGCTTACCCTAACCTCAAATGCCAAGTACAAGGAGCTCATGGAGTTCCTTCAGCTTTCATATCGAGATCGTCTATGCAACCAACTCTGCCTGTTCCATTCTTGGCTGTAATCCTTAAATTATCCCAGTCGCTTACCCATTTTATCTGTGGACTTCATCTCTATATTCCTTTAACATTTATCATGATCTAGTTAGTGACCTTTTCTTTTCTCTCTCTGAACCTTCTTTGCTTGCAACTACCTTTCCAAGCTCCCAAGTTAATTGACAGTCAATGCCACCCTCTCCTAAGCAACTTAAATTCTCCCCTACAAAACCACTATCAATATCCTTCAACTGCAATGTCACCTATCTACCTTCTCCAACTGTTGCATTACTTAAATCTTCCTTTATAAATTTTTCCTTAACTAAGGTTCCAAAACTCAGTCGCCTCCTAGATCATGTTCACCTCTCCAGTAATTCCGTTTACTTTCACAAAACTCATGTCTGTCCTACTTTTGAGATCATTTACAATCACACAAGCCAAATCTACAAAATTTGGAAGGAAAAGCGACAAACATCTCCAAGAATGGCTGACAGTTACAAAATGCTGACAACTCAGTGATTGTTTTAAAATCTGCCTCAAGTAAAAGATCCATGATCAAAGTCACTGCTTCAAGGTTAACAATTCGATGCTTATAATCGTCCAATAGACCAGATGAAGATTTCTTAGATCACATTTTGTAGTTCAATTTATTTTCTGTGAAATGTCTACTGCGTTATATTCACCCTGCCACCCAAATTATTTCTCTGTCCACACATTCACTCAGCAATAGCGTGCATTTCAATTGATAAGTGATTCAAAATTTGCAGCTGCCAAAATTTCACCTTTCAAGCAATTTTCCCGATTCCCAGTCATGCTGCTCACAACAGCCTAGATATCAGCTGTTTTTCAGCCTCCCAAACTAAAGGGGATAATGGGGCAACTATGCATCCTATTTATAAATCAAATTACTTCACTGGCATACAAAAATGTATTGATGTAATAATGAAAATTGATTAGTATTTTACAACACATTCACAATTAACCATGGTGAATCGGCAGCACTAAAATTGGCTGTTTCTTATTTCATTTAGTTGAAATCACCAAGATGGCAAAGGGAACTATCAAGAGATTTATAACAGAAACGCAATAAAGTAGAAAACACTACACTATAGGCTGCTCATCTTTCTAAGGCACTAGTCAATTCCAGGCTATGGAAACACTGACGGGTTGGGAATCTGACTGCGAAAGGATTTTCAAAAATTACAACTTTCCAAATATTTGAAAAAGCAGGACAAATCCAACCCAGCCAATTGCCACCACAGCAGTCTACTCTCCAAAAAAATTGTGGATAGTGTCATTATAAGTGCTATCAAGTTGCACCCACTCACTAACACACAGTTTGGATCTGTCAGGGCACCTCAGGTTTTGACCTCATTACAACCTTGATTGAGACAGCTGAGCTCTAGAACTGACAGGAGCATGATTGCCCTTCAGAGCAAGGCAGCATCTGACCAAGTGTGGTATTCAGGGGCCCTTGCAAAACCTCAATCAATAGAATCACAGTGAAAACTCTCCGCTGGTTTTGAGACATATCTGGCATAAAGGAGGATGGTGGTGATCACTGGAGGTCAATCTCAGCTCCTAAAAATCGTTGCTGGAGTCCCCGGGCCAAATCATCTTCAGTTGCTTCATCAATGACCGTCACTCCATCATAAGATCCAAAATGGGGATGTTCACAGATGACTGCACAGTGTTCAGTTATATTTGTGACTCCTCAGATACTGAAGCATCTAAACCCCCTCCCTAACATCATGTACCTACACCACATGGACTGCTGTGCTCAAGAAGCCAGCAAGCACTTTTCACTTGGAATGTCTATATGCAGTAAAACCTGGGTAACACTCAGGACTAGTGATAATTGTCAAGTAACATTCGTGTCTCATATGTGCCAAGCAACAAACATCTCAAATAAGGGAACCTAACCAAACCCCCATGACATTCTACAGCATTACCATCCTCACTAGCATCATCCTAGGGTTTACCATTAATGAGAAATTGAACTAGTCATAAAAATCTAGTAGCTACAACAGCTGATCAGAGGCGAGGAGTCCTGCGGCAAGTAACTCACCTCTGGACTCCCCAAAGCCTGTCCACTATTTATTTATAGGGTACAAATCAGGAATGTGATGGAGTACTGCCCACTTGCCTGGATGACTGCAGCTTCAAGGCAACAAAAACTCCACACCATCCAGGGCATTCAAGGTTCTCTTATGATTAACATGCAGATTCAGTCGGCAGTTAGGAACACAAATGCAATTTTAGCATTCACATTGAGAGGGCTAGAATACAAGAGCAGGGATGTACTTCTACGGCTGTACAAGGCTCTGGTCAGACTCCATTTGGAGTTTTGCGAGCAGTTTTGGGCCCCATAACAAAGAAAGGATGTGCAGGGCTTGGAAAGGGTCCAGAGGAGGTTCACAAGAATAATCCCCGCAATGAAGAGTTTGTCATATGAGGAATGGGTGAGGACTCTGGCTCTGTACTCATTGGAATTTAGAAGGATGAAGGGGAAATCTTATTGAAACTTGCAGGATACTGCGAGACCTAGACAGAGTGGATGTGGAGAGGATTTTCCACTAGTAGGAAAAACTAGAATCAGAGGACACGGCCTCAGGCTGAAGGGACGATCCTTTAAAATAGAGACGAGGAGGAGTTTCTTCAGCCAGAGTGATGAATCTGTGGAACTCTTTGCTGTGGAGGCCAAGTCATTGAGTGTCTTTAAGACAGAGATAGATAGGTTCTCGATTAATAAGGGGGTCAGGGGTTATGGGGAAGGGGCAGAAGAATGAGGATGAGAAAAATGTCAGCCATTCACGATTGAATGGCACAGCAGACTCAATGGAACAAGTGGCCTAATTCTGCTCCTAAGTCTTTTGGACAATGCAGCCGACTTGAATGGCACCCATCCACCATAATACACATTCACTTCCTCCACCACCAATACACAGTGGACTGTCGGAAGAGCTGACCTCTCAGCTAGAAATGGAGGGGCAGCAGATGGATGGGAATACCACCAGCATCTGCATGTTCTCCTCAAAGCCACACGCTATCTCTATCACTATTCCTTCACTTGCTGCGTCAAAATCTTAGAACTCCCTCCCTAACAGCACTGTGCATGCAAGTTACACCACATGGACTGCAGCAGTTCAAGAAGCCAGCTCACCAGTCCCTACAAAGGCAATTAAAGAAAAAGGCAATAAGATTTGGCCGAGCCTGCAATGCTCACATCACAAAAAAAAACCCAACTTACAACATTTTAACAAACTTAACCACAAAGTGTCGTGTTGCTATTAGTACAAAGTGTAATGATAAAAAGATTCCCACTGATTGCTTCAGACATTTGGCCTATAATTCATCTATAATAACAAGCAACTTTTTTCCCATCTGGACTGTTTTGATTGGTCAGTTTAAGGGAGCTATCAAATGTGGTTGTTCTGTTCCTATGGAATGACAGATGGTCAATTAGATATTTTAAAACCTTATTGTAACATTTGCTTAGTAAGTGCACAGAGCATTACATTTTTTGATCCAACTGATAGAAAGCACCTGGTACAAGGTTTAAGGTCCTCTGTTTACAACTAGGTGTGGCTCTTCTAACCTCTGCCATGCAGGTAATGTCAGATGTGTGCTTGCAAACTGTGACATTGAAAATGCCTCATACACACATACATAGTTGTTTAGCTATCCTATGCAAAGAAGGAAAGTGGGTATAAAGCAGTGGGAATTCCCTCTTGACAGCTGTGAAGGTCCACTGTCTTTTTATTTTAAAATACTGGGGTGGAAATCAACGAGAATTTGTCCTTTCCCCTCACCTCCCACACCAGTGGTGTTAATATACACAGCATCTAGAAGGTGAGTGTGTGCAGGCATTACCTGGAACCAGCTAAGCAACAACTGCCAGCATAGACGGCAGCTCTGCGCTGGCCCAGTATGCATGCAAGATTAGTGACAACACCTGCCCGGCTCTCCTCCTCACCCCCCGTCATCCAACCCCTAGCTCATTAAGGAATGAAGCCTAAATTTTGTTCCACTGAGAACACAGAACATTACAGCGCAGTACAGGCCCTTCAGCCCTCGATGTTGCACCGACCAGTGGAACCAATCTAATGACCCTCTAACCTAAACTATTCCAATGTTATCCATATGCCTATCCACTGACCATTTGAACGCCCTTAAAGTTGGCGAGTCCACAACTGCTGCAGGCAGGGCATTCCACGCCCTTACTACCCTCTGAGTAAAGAGCCTACCTCTGACATCCATCCTAAAACTACCACCCCTTGTGTTAGCCATCACCATCCGAGGAAAAAGGCTCTCACTGTCCACCCTATCTAGCCCTCTGATCATCTTGTATGCCTCAATTAGGTCACCTCGTAACCTTCTTCTCTCTAATGAAAATAACCTCAAGTCCCTCAGCCTTTCCTCACAAGACCTTCCCACCATACCAGGCAACATCCCAGTAAACCTCCTCTGCACCCTTTCCAATGCCTCCACATCTTTCTTATAATGCGGCGACCAGAACTGTACGCAATACTCCAAGAGCGGCCGCACCAGAGTTTTGTACAGTTGCAACATGACCTCATGGCTCCAAAATTCAATCCCTCTACCAATAAAAGCTAACACACCATACGCCTTCCTAACAACCTTATCAACCTGGGTGCCAACTTTCAGGGAGCTATGCACATGTACATCAAGATCTCTCTGCTCGTCAACACTACTAAGCGCGCTTCCATTAGCCCTATATTCTGTACTCCTGTTACCCTTACCAAAGTGAATCCCCTCACACTTTTCCGTATTAAACTCCATTTGCCACCTCTCGGCCCAGCTCTGCAGCTTATCTATGTCCCTCTGCAAACTGTAACATCCACGCTCACTGTCTACAACTCCTCCGACTTTGGTGTTGTCAACAAATTTACTAACCCATCCTTCTACACCCTCATCTAGGTCATTTATAAAAATGACAAACAGCAGTGGCCCCAAAACAGATCCCTGAGGTACACCACTCGTAACTGAACTCCAGGTTGAATATTTCCCATCAACCACCACCCTCTGTCTTCTATCAGCTAGCCAATTCCTGATCCAAACTGCTAAATCATGCTCAATCCCTTGCATCTGCATTTTCTGCAGTAGCCTACCATGGGGAACCTTATCAAACGCTTTACTAAAATCCATATACACCACGTCAACTGCCTTCCCTTTATCCACCTCTTTGGTCACCTTTTCAAAAAAACTCGATAAGGTTTATGATGCATGACCTACCCTTCACAAAACCGTATTGACTATCCCTAATCAATTTATTTCTCTCTAGGATCAGCATTGCCTTGTGTTTAGTTAAGATCTAAATCGATACTGTTGGAATTTAAGGGGCGGTGAGGGTAGCTCATGGGGAAATATCAGAGTTATTATGGCAATTACTTAGGAGGGGATGGCATGCATAGCTTAGGAGGGATGCACAGTAAAAAGTCTCACAACACCCAGTTAAAGTCCAACAGGTTTATTTGGTAGCAAAAGCCACAAGCTTTTTGAGTGCTACCCCTTCTTCAGGTGAGTGGGAGTTCTGTTCACAAACAGGGCATATAAAGACACAAATTCAACTTACAAAATAATGGTTGGAATGTGAGTCTTTACAGGTAATCAAGTCTTAAAGGTACAGACAATGCGAGTGGAGAGAGGGTTAATTACAGGTTAGAGAGATGTGTATTGTCTCTAGACAGGACAGTTAAATGAGATTTTGCAAGTCAAGTCGTGGGGGTTACAGATAGTGTGACATGAACCCAAGATCCTGGTTGAGGCCATCCTTGTGTGCAGAACTTGGCTATCAGTCTCTGCTCAGCGAATGTGCGCTGTCATGTGTTGTGAAGACAGCTTTGGAGAACGCTTACTGAAGATCAAGACTGAATGCCAGTGACCGCTGAAGTGTTCCCCAACAGGAAGAGAACACTCCTGCCTGGTGATTGTCAAGCAGCATTCATTCATCCGTTGTCATAGCGTCTGCATGATCTTCCCAATGTACCATGCCTTGGGACATCCTTTCCTGCAATGTATCAGGCAGACAGTGTTGGTCAAGTTGCAAATGCACGTACTGTGTACCTGGTGGATGGTGTTCTCATGTGAGATGACGGCATCCATGTCGATGATCTGGCACGTCTTGCAGAGGCTGCTGTGGCAGGGTTGTGTGGAGTCATGGTCACTGTTCTCCTGAAAGCTGGGTAGTTTGCTTCAGGCAATGGTCTGTTTGAGGTTGTGCAATTGTTTGAAGGCAAGCAGTGGGGGTGTGGGGATGGCCTTGGTGAGATGTTCGTCTTCATCGATGACATGGTGAAGGCTCTGGAGAAGCTTCTCCACTCCAGGGAAGTACTGGATGAAGAAGGGTACTCTGTCTGCCGTGTCCCGTGTTTGTCTTCTGAGGAGGTCGGTGCGGTTTCTGAAAGATGTCCCCTTAAGAACAGGACATGGCGCTCAACTCATTGATCGACAGTTCCGATGCGCCACAGTGAAAAACTGCACCCACCTCCTCAAAAGACAAACATATGACATGGCGGACAGAGTATCCTTCGTTGTCCAGAACTTCCCCGGAGTGGAGAAGCTATGATGTCTCCTCAGGAGCCTTCAACATGCCATTGATGAAGACTAACATCTTGCCAAGGCCATCCCCACACCCCCACATCTTGCCTTCAAACAATCGCACAATCTCAAACAGACCACTGTCCGCAGCAAACTACTCATCCTTCAGGAAAACAATGACCACGACACCACACAACCCTGCCACAGCAAGACGTGCTGGATCAGCAACATGGATGCCATCATCTCACGCGAGAACACCAACCACCAGGTACACAGTACATACTGCTGTAACTTGGCCAATGTTGTCTACCTGATAAGCTGCAGGAAAGGATGTCCCAAGGCATGGTATATTGGGGAGACCATGCAGACACTACGACAATGGATGAATGAACACCATTCAACGATCACCAGGCAAGAATGTTCTCTTCCTGTTGGGGAACACTTCAGCAATCACAGGCATTCGGCCTCTGATCTTTGGGTAAGCGGTCTTCAAGGCGGCCTTCACGACACACGGCAACACAGAGTCGCTGAGCAGAGACCGATAGCCAAGTTCCGCACGCACGAGGACAGCCTCAAAGGGGATCTTGGGTTCATGTCACGCTTTCTGTAACCCCCACGACTTGCCTGGGCTTGCATCATCTCACTAACTATCCTGGCTGGAGACAATATACATCTGTAACCTGTGCTTAACCCTCTCTCCACTCACGTTGTCTGCATCTTTAAGACTTGATTACCTGTAAAGACTCGCATTCCAACCATTATTTTGTAAATTAAGTGTGTCTTTATATGCCCTGTTTGTGAACAGAATTCCCACTCACCCGAAGAGGCAGCGCTCAGAAAGCTTGTGGCTTTTGCTACCAAACAAACCTGTTGGACTTTAACCTTCTTACTGTGCTTACCCCAGTCCAATGCCGGCATCACCATATCTTTGGCAGGATGGACAGTGGATTTGGTTAGGCACATTAATGGTAAATGTTTTACAGGTCTCTGCAATACAGGGCAAATTATGAACTCTGTGCCTCAATGTTATGGAATAAAAAGGGGCACTGTACTCATCAGATGAATTATAGTACCTAGGGAGGCACTGATGTAGTAGTAGTATTGCTGCTGGACTAGTGATCCAGAGACTCAAGATAATGCTCTGGGGTCCCGGGTTCAAATCCCATCATAGTAAATGGTGAAATCTGAATTCAAAAATCTAGAATTAAAAGCCTAATGATGACCATAAAACCATTGTTGATGGTTGTAAAAATTGGTTCACCAATGTCCTATAGGAAGGAAATCAATCACCCTTACTTGGTCAGGCATGTAATGACCCCCACATCCAAATTACTGCACTCTACAAGTGTCCATACTTGGTCTTAAAGTTAAACACCAGTTTTCAACCAGGTCAATTTTATGATTTTATTAACAGTATGATTGAATGAAGAAAACGTTGACCACCCATGAATGGTTGACAACAGAGTACTTGTGATGCATTAACCTAGCTACATTTGACTGGGTTTTACTCATTATTGTTCATCAATATCTCTCCTCCTCCATAGGACTACTTTTCCATTTCTCCATTCTTAGTTAAGCAAACACATTTCCACCGTTCATTCTCTTACTTTCCCATCTCGGTCACCTCTAGATTTTCCAAGGATGGTACCAACATATCCTGATCAGTATACCATTTTCTCATTCATACACACAAGGCCAGCTTCCAGCTGCATATTAAATGATAGCCAGCTCTATCAGACCACCCCTTTGCTCAGTCCCTACTGTCATTGAGCTGTCATTCAAGACTTGTTGAGCAAGCAGTGTGAGTTAATATTTTTTCATTCAATATTAATAAGATCAAAGAATCATCTTCAACTCCCAACCTCCTGCTGCTCTTAACTAAATAACTGAAAATTTCATAATCTTGTTTGCAGCTAATTTTAACCCCACATGCGCTCCAATTGTAAGGACCATTTATTTCCATTTCTAAAATAACTTGTTTCTAATTCTCAGTTTACTTCTCTGCTTCTATGATCCTTTAGCATGCTACTGCCACTTCCACACTTGACTATTCTAACGTCATCTGTGTTGGATTTCTATCCATCTCCTCCATAAACTCCAACTTGTCTAAATCCCTGCTGTTGGACCTTACCCTGCATAGTTTCCCCTGCCTAAACTCTGCAACTCCTTCCAGGTTTATAGCTCCACCCTTCATTCAGCTGGTTATATCTTTTATACATCATCCCAACCCCTCACCTGTACCATGCTTGGTAGATCTTTCGGTCTTAATTTCACTGTTTGGAACTTCTTCCCCAAGCTTCTTCCAACTTCACAGAATGTTCTTAAAGCCCACTTCTTCAATCAAACTTGGCCTGACTTGGAATCTTTTACTTTTTGGCTTGGCATCCACTTTCTTAACCATTCATCAGTTGCTTTTGGGCCCTTCTGTTTAAAAAACACACCAAATCGTTGTGAACTTTCCCATCAACTTTCTCAGTCTAAAGTTCAGGAATAAACCATCTGTTTGCACCAAATCCAGTTTCACATTGGAAGCCTTCCAACACATTTTGTTTCTGCTAGCTTTTTGTAACAGCTATCCAGTCTCCTGTGCTTTGCCCACGGACCTGCAAGTTTCTTTCCTTTTCAAGTCTATGTTCAATACCTTGTTGAAAGTTACTACTGTAAGCAGCCCTAGCAAAACTGGAGTCTTTGGGAATTGGGGGAAATCCTTCATTAGTTGTAGTTATACCTGGCACAGGGGAAGATGGTTGTGGTGGTTGGAGGCCAATCATCTCAACTCCAGGACAGTGTATACTAACACATGTAACAATAACAAACTCAAATTAAAACATTACTGCACAAGTTTCTCAGGGTAGTATCTGAGGCCCAACCATCTTCAGCTGCTTCATTAATGACCTTCTTTTGGTCATAAGATCAGAAGCGGGGATGTTTGCTGATGATTATATCATAGAAACCCTAAGTGCAGAAGGAGGCTATTCGGCCCATCGAGTCCATACCAACAACAATCCCACCCCAGGCCCTATCCCCACACATTTGCCCCATTAATCCCCTTAACTTACACATCCCGGAACACTATGGCAATTTAGCATAACCAAGCGGATCTTTGGACCATGGGAGGAAACCAGAGTACCCGAAGGAAAGCCACGAAGACACAGGAAGAACGTACAAGCTCCACACAGACAGTGACTCAAGCCAGAATTTGAACCCAGGTCCCTGGAACTGTGAGGCAGCAGTGCTAACCACTGCACCACCCAACATTGCATAACATTCAGTATCATTCACGATTCCTCAGATATTGAAGCAGTCCATGTCCAAATGAACTAAGACCAGGACAATATCAGGTTTGGGCTGACAAGTGGCAAGTTACATTCACGACACAAGTGCCAGACAATGAGAATCTTCAACAAGAGATCTAAACATTGCTACTTGATATTCAATGGCATTAACATCGCTGAACACCCCACTGTCAACATCCTGGGGGTTACCATTAACCAGAAAATGAATTGGACTAGCCATCTAAATACTGTGGCTACCAAGGTAGTTCAAAGACGAGGAATCCTGTGGTGAGTAACTCACTTCCTGACTTATCATCTACAAGGAACAAGTCAGGAGTGTAATAGAACACTCAGCACTTGTCTGAATGAGTGTAGCTCCAGCAACACTCAAGAAACTCAACACTATCCAAGACAAAGGAGCCCATTTGATTGCTATCCCTTCCACAATCACTCGCTTCACCACTGAACAGCAGTGGCAGCCATATGTACATCCACAACGTGCACAGCAGGAATTCACCAAGGTTCCTTAGGCAGCACCTTCCAAACACACAACCACTGCCACCGAGTAAAACAAGGGCAGAAGACACATGGAAACAATACCATCTGGAAGATTCCCTCCAAGTCGCTCAACACCCTGACTTGGGAAGGAAATCGTCATGCCTTCACTGTTGCGGGGTCAAAGTCCTAGGATTCCCTCCCTAACACTTAGTCCCTGAGTGCAGGTACAATAGTTCATCACCACCTTCTGAAGGGCAATTACAGATGGGCAATAAATGATTGCTTAGTCAGCAACAGCCACATCCATAAATGAATAAATAATTTCCAACATATTTCATTCAAACCACACTAACCGTCAGATGATTTAAAATAGGCTGTTAGTCACAGATAGAAAAGAACACATACAATTCAATATTAAAATTGCATATTTAGAGACAATTCTGAAGCACACAGTGAGGTATCTGAAAAGTGAGGCAAGGGAGTATGGTAGTGGAAGGAAGGGCTGGAGGCAGAGGATTAAAGAGTTTAAACTGAGTGTAGCATTAGAGAGATTTAAAAATTAAAAGCCACAGAGGGATTTAAATACAAGAATGAAAATTTCAAATGAAAGACATTGAAAGGTGGCAGTGCAAGTGGAGAGTGTGGTGAAGAAAGCCTATGGTACGTTAGCCTTTATAGGAAGGGGTATAGAATATAAGAGCTGGAGTCTAATGTTGCAGTTGTACAGAACGTTGGTTAGGCCGCATTTGGAGTACTGCGTACAGTTCTGGTCGCCTTACTATCAGAAGGACGTGGAGACTCTGGAGAGAGTGCAGAGGAGGTTTACCAGGATGCTGCCTGGTATGGAAGGACTGGGGTCTGAGGAAAGATTGAAGAAATTGGGGCTCTTTTCCCTTGAAAGACGCTGACTGACGGGGGATCTAATAGAGGTATATAAGATTATGAAGGGTATAGATAGAGTAAACAGAGGTAAGCTACTTCCTATAATAGAGTCACGTAGGACAAGGGGCCATGGACTTAAGGTGAGGGGGGAAAGGTACAACACAGATATTAGAGGGAGGTTTTTCACACAGAGGGTAGTGGGGGTATGGAATGCTCTGCCAAGTAAGGTGGTGGAAGCAAACACGCTAGAGTCCTTTAAGAGTAACTTAGGCACATGACTGAGTTGGAGATGGGTGGATATAGAAGAACCTTTAATTAAGGGTCATTAACATTGGGGTGTCCCTAGAAATGTAAATGGGTATAGTATGATAATAATGTATTTCTCTTTTCATTAACAGGTTTTAAGTCGGTCCACCTCGTGTCCAACGAGGGGCATATACGCGATGGGTCGTACTGGGGCTGCTCTTGGTTGTTCGAGATTGGCCTAATGCTTCATGTCGTTGGTGTGTGCCTAAACTGGACAAGATGCTGGGCAAGACGACAGCTCATTGACTATCGCTGATTGCTCTGCAGACACATGGATTTGGGCCGGTGTCTGTGGGAGTTTGCGCATTCTCCCCGTGCTTGCGTGGGTTTTCTCCGGGTGCTCCGGTTTCCTCCCACACCCCAAAGATGTGCTGTTAGGCTGATTGGCAGGAATAAATTGTCCCTAAATCAGTTTTCCCTCAATCTGGATGGCCATAAAACATTAGATAGGGGTCATGGGTAGAGAGGTGGTGTTGAGATGGCAGAGTGGGCTCGTTGGGCCGAAGGGCCTGTTTCCCAGGCTGATTTTGTTCTTTTGAAAGCAAATATAGATCAGCAAGGACATGGATGATGGGCATGAAATCTTTGGTACTGTTTAAGATATGTGCAATTCCATTTTGAATGAGAAGTTTGCAAATATTGAAAAGGCAGCCAGGACAGCATTTCAGTTTCAACTATTGAAAACCAAAAGTTGTAGATGAGGGCTTCAGCTTGCAATTGAAATAGAGGCACATTATCTTTGTGGAAGAAGGAAAATTGGATGGGAAACTGTGAGAAACACAGCTCACAGTTAAACAATTTAGTCAAGTCAAGTTCTGAAGGAGCAAGATTTTATTTGTCGTTCTTGCAAGACCGGGTGCCTATTTTGACTAGACACCCGGTCTTGCAAGAACGACAACATTTGCTAGAAAGAAAAGATGTTACAAAACACTGATTCAACTCGAGATAGTGGCAGGGAGGTAGATAGAGTTGGTGTTCAGGGAATGGAGCTTGGTGTGGAATCCAAATGTTCAGCTGCAGGAAATTGCAGATTCACAGCCAACTAGAAGTCAGGCAAGCAACCTGCACAGAGGCAACAGAGGGGTCAAAAGAAATGTCAGAGAGAAAAGAAATATGGCTGTGTCAGTGTTCTCGCAAGCAGATTTTGTCACTGAGTAGCAACTACATAAATATGATTTCAAGCATAGTTCTAATGGGCTATTTAAGATGATTGCATTGTAATAGGAAGAGAAAACTTAAAATTGGAGGGTGACAGAGAAGACAAACAGTTGCATTAACATAGCATCATTACTGAAGTTCCTAGGAAAGTGTCCTCAGCCGATCAACTTCAACTACTTCAAAGATCTTCTTTGTCACAAAGTCAGTAGTGGTTTGGTTGCTGGTAGTTTCAGTGTTCAATTCCACTGATAACTCTACCAATAAGATTTCCAGTATATCTGGTCTATATCCATGTTTACAATGGCCTGTGCCAAATCATGACCATCTCCCAAGAAAATGCCCAGCTACTTCACCTTGACCTCCAATAGCATCATCACCAAGTTCTCAACAGGGGCTTGAAACCATATCAACACCATGATCACAAAAGCAAGACAAAAGCTGAATATCCCACAACTGCCTCACTCCTGACTTGGAGTAATCATTGCAAATAGTGTACTTGCAATAATATTGAGATTGAAAGCATCTCGATAAAGCATTCTGTTTGACTAAAGTCCTTGACGATGAACTCAACAGCCATATCCTCCACTGCTTTAAAGTTTATTTATTAGTGTCACAAGTAGGCTTACATTAACACTGCAATGAAGTTATTATGAAAATCCCTTAGTTGCCACACTCCGGCACCTGTTTGGGTACACGGAAGGAAAATTTAGTACAGCCAATGCACCTAACCAGCACATCTTTTGTACTGTGGGAAGAAACCGGAGTACCTATAGGAAACCCGTGCAGTCACAGGGGAGAAAGTGCAGACTCTGCAGACAGTGACCCAAGCTGGGAATCGAACCCGGATCCCTGGTGCTGTGAGGCAGCAGTGCTAACCATTGTGCCACCGTGGCACCCCATACTGTGGAAGCATGATTATCACCCCAAGGACTGCTGTTTGCACTGCCTACAAGATGAACTGACATAAGTAACTCACCAAGCTGACTTTGTCAGCATCCGAACTCCATCACTGAGAAGAACAAGAGAAAGATATGAACATCCCATGTTCCTCTTCAAATTATGTTTGGTCCAAATCCAGAACTTCCACACAGTATTGTGGAAGTATCATTACCATCCCAGGGACTTAAGTAGCTGAAAGTGGATTGCAAATATACTTGTAGAGTGGTACTCTGTCCATCCAATCTTGCAGTTTGGCTTTAAAATAATGTTACCTTTATGCAGCTGGTAGTATCAGTGCTACAAGCTCCCTTGCAATTTTGTAAGTTATCAGCATGTGATTGATAATCAGTAAGTATGGACCAAACAGAAAACCAGCAGGAACTCCAAGCATTCAATCAAATCATTTGAATAAATAGTCTAGACAAATTTACGATTGACACAAGAAGTGAAAAGATGCCAATACCATGCCACAAAGAGAGAACAGCACAAGTAATCTGCGGTCACACTAAATAGTGTCACTTTTTTAAAGATGCTGTCACAACGCTTGTTGAAGCATCTCTAAATTACCATGCAAAACTGAGTTTCCTTGCACTCCCAGTTTCAGTTCCTCTGCTTGCCCAGTGACTATAACATGAAAACACACAAGAAACAAGCAATACTAAGTTAAGGCAATGCAATTGAAACTCTCAAACAATAAGAAAATTTTCAACAGTCATTCAGATTTTCTCATTCCCTCCAGATTCTACAAATATTTTATTACATAATGAAGTTGGGTGGGTGTTATCCTGAAGGATTACAACATTTGATGTACTACTTTAGCCATGCCTAAAATTAAAAACGATAAATGCCCTCATAAAGTCGCTTACCATGCATTTGGAAGAATTTAATTTGTTATGCTGTAGTATTTAAGCAACAGTTACAAAAGACAAAAGGAATTGCCTCAGGAGTGCCTGTATCTCGAGAAATGTAATCATGCCTGGTGAAGGAGAAATTGACATTTCTCAATGATGTATCTTGCTGATTCTCATTACCTTTGCTCAAAAACGATAATGTAACTTGTAAAAAATGCAGTTAAGATTCACAAAAAAAAGTTAGAAACCAAGACAGCTCTAGCATATGAAGTACATAATGACATAAATTTGAGGCCTAAAAAGTAATTAGCCACCACAAGTAAACTGCAAAATGTCTGCAACAGACTGGTGGCAATACTCTCAATTGTACAGGACTACAATAACTTGCATTCATATAGCATCTTTAACAGTGAAACATCTCAGCATATAAGAGCTTTGGCAAACAAAATCACAAACTGCTATTTGTGCATATGGTCAAACATTTGGTCAAAGTTTAAAAAGGCGTAAAGACAGGTTTGGGGGGGGGGGGGGCGGGGGCGGAATATGAACATATGAATTTGGAACAGGAGTAGGCGGCTTGGCCCTGCAAGCCTGCTCCACCATTCAATAAGATCATGGCTAATCTGAGTGTTAACTCAACTTCACAGTCCCACCTACCCCAATAGTTTTCACCCGTTTTGCTTATCAAGAAGCAATCTACTTCTACCTTCGTCTGCATCCCTGACTTTTAAAAAGAGTTCCAAAGATTATGACCCTCAGAAAAAATCTCATGTTTGTCTTAATGGGTGATCCCTTATTCTTACTGAAGATTTTTTTTGTTTTATATAAGAAATGCAATCTCTCAAAGATTGATGTGACACAACAGGATCAGTTTCAAACAAATACAAGTAGGAAGAGAGAGAGAGAAAACAAATTACCAACACAATTGGTACAGATTATTCATTGTATTGAACATATCCCACCAAATAAGTAACATAATGACATATCAAAGGATGGGGGGAATATCAGGTTACAGCCACAACTGGCTAAGTGGTGCACAACCAAACTCACAGAACAATGGCAACAGAGCCACGGAACTTACTGAAGCAAATCTATACAGTAGCTACTGCCACCGTTTCTCCAACCACAAAAAATGCAGGCTACTAACACAAGTAAAATGGTAGTTAAACTGCCATGGATTTTCATGCCACATTTGGTCACGCACCAAAGGAAGCTTTCTCCCATCCCAGCATAGTGGAAGCGCTGACAATACAATATTCAGGATGTGTAGTCTGTCTGTACCATAACAGGAGTTAAGCAAGAACAACTGAAATACAAAAAATACATACACCCCCAGTAAGATCTAGGGTTAGGGGTTTCTCACCCATAGTGAAGATTCACCAGGTCCTAACCGCTACTTCATATTAAACCACTATCACATCTCCCTGCAATGGTACCACGTATTTTAATCATAGTCGTAAGAAAGGGTATCTGGTGAAAAAAATCTATACATACATACACACACACCAGAATTATAAATGAGAAAATAGATAAAAATCGTACAGCTCTATTTAAGATACATGAATGCTCTGAGTACATCAGATAACAAGGAAAATTTGCTGTCACATACACTCATGTGATTACCCTTATCAATTGATAACTCACGTAACAGGATTGATTAAGAGATGGAATTACAGGGATAGGATAAATGAATGTCCTTGGATTCATCAGGATAACAGGATATCAAGTGAAAATTCATTAGCATGCTCACTCATACATAGGATTATCCTCATCAATGTGATAAATCATGCAACAGGATCAATTGAGATGCAATTCCAGACGATATATTCAAGATTTAATGGCGACAAACTGCAGAATATGACACCTGAAGCAGGAAAACTGGTAAAATTCACTTCATAGCTCAGTCACAGTATTGTTCCTACCAATATGAAAAAGTACAATGTGCAGGATCAATGTGAGGAAGGGGCACATCCAGGATTAACAAGGAGCTACGGATTGCAATTCAGAATCATTGCCTTTTACAGATTGTAAAAAAGCCAAAGCCTTAGCTGCATTGTCGGAAGTCCTAATGGATTCTTCAAGGGTGACTCTCAGGTCAGCAGGATAGTGCAGAGCATACTGAATTCCAAGTCTTCTAGCTCTTTCTGACTGCATTGGAGCCTTTGTGCTTTGGCTGCATTGCTGCCAAGAAGTCCTGCAAGAATGAGACTTTCACCCCACCACAGCCAAGTTTCATCACATCTAGCAGCCTCCAAAACTCTCTGGTGGTCCCTGAGCTATAGAAACATATGATAATAAACTGTGGATGTTAGTTCTCACTGGGCCACAAGGATAGGATACGATGTGCCCCATCAAGCTTGAATCACGCTGCCTTTAAAATCGAGCTTAAAAAGCACAGCAGGCAGCTTCCAAAAAATTTAACCGGGAGCTTGCCTTCAGCTCCCTCTGGAAATCTGATCATGTGGATATTCCTCCTCCAGCATCAATTTTCCAGATCCATCAGGATATCTGACATACTATGCAGCTGACTCTAAGGATTGTAGCCAAGCCTCAAACGAAGCAGCAGCACTTTTGACATTAAGGATTTTATCTTCCAGCTCACTGAGTCTCTTGCCAGTATTTTGCAGTTCATCCGAGTAAAGATTATTGTTCTATACCAAAACACCAACTTTGTATCTATAACTTTGATAATGTTTAGTCATCTCCTGCAACACTTCTGAGAGCACTGGGCCCAGAGCCTGTTCCCTAGCTAGATCGCCATGCGAGGGCCCAGGTGCCTCCAACTGCTCCTTATTAAATTGAGGATTTTCCTGACATTCTTCAGTATTCTGTCATCAATACTTCCCCAAATATATTCCAAGGACATTGTGTGGAGTATACACTTGAGGATAAAGTGACAATGAGCTGTGCATCAGAGCAGTGCCAGAGCTTGTGAAAACATGATTATTCCCACACTCACATCACGTGACCGCTATATCTTATTTTTAATCAATGACTCCCTAGTTCTAAATTCTCCCACAAGTGGAAATATCCTCCCCATATCACAGTGTCAAGATCCCTCAGGATCTTACATATTTCAATCAAGTTGTCTGTTACTCAAGGGGATTTTCACAGAAACTTCACTACAATGTTAATGTAAGCCTACTTGTGACTAATAAATAAACTTTAACTCCAGCAGATACAAACCTAGGCTGCCCACCCTAAGTATTAGTCTAATAAACCTTTTCTGGCCTGCTTCCAATGCACATACATCCTTCTTTAAATAAGGAATTTACATCCTTGGTTAAGGAACTCTAAAGCATCTCCTTCCTCCCCGTCTGCCATACATATGCTATGAAACAAAAATTAATAAAATTTCAAATGATTTTAAAATTGTATTGAACCCATATGGATTCTTAGAGAATCCTGGCCTAGGCAAATGAAGGCACAGTCTTAATGGTAGAGTGACTAAAATCAATGATGTACAAGACACCATATTGGAGGAATGCCGGTATTGGGATGAAGGGCTGGTGGAGGTGGCAGAAAGACAAATGTGGACATAGGAGGGTTTGAAAATAAGATCAAGCCAATGCAGATTAATGCTGAGATAAAGGGTGAGCACGACTTACTTCACTGAAGTATTATTTCATAGCTAGGAAGCAATGATTGAAAAATTTTTTGCACATATTTAGCCACTACATACTAGAGCTTCAGCACAAATATCACAATCATCAATAATGTGCATTAATTTAAGCACCTTTAACAAAAAGGAATCAAAATCCTTTGTAGAACACCAAGGTGGGTCAAATAACCAAAAGCTTTCTCAAAAAAGATATACCACAAGCTAGCTGACAGAAGTTGCAAAGTAGTCAAAACATTACAGAATCCCTATAGTGCAAAAGGCAGCCATTAAGCCCCACTCTCCCACATTTTATCCAGGTCCATTCCCCCTCCACCTATTCCTTGTAATCCTGCGCATTTACCATGGCTAATCCATCTAACCCTACACAGCTCGGGACCTAAGGGCCAATCCACCTAACTTACATATCTTATGGACCGAGAAAGGAAACTGGTGTGCCCAGAGGAAATCTGCACAAACATGGGTAAAACATGCAAACTCCCATTACCAAAGGTTGGAAGAGGACCCAGGTCCCTGGCACTGTGGGGCAGCAGTGCTAACTACTGTGCCACTAATTCATCCTTTGGTCTTGCTCTTTGGCCTTCCCTCAATCTGGATGGCCATAAAACATTAGACAGGGGTCGTGGGTAGAGAGGGGGACTGGTGGTTTGAGACGGCGGCGTGGGCTTGTTGGACCGAAGGGCCTGTTTCCCGGGCTGATTTTTGTTCTTTGTTCCCAAAGAGTTGAAGGCTCTAACAATAACAGAGCATAGAAAGAGGTAGATAGTCCAGAATTCTAAACTAGGCTGAGCAGATCACAGTTTTGAAGCAATATGAGGACATGGGGGAATTTGAAAATGGGTTCAAGGATCTAATTCAATCCATTAAGGAACTGCAGATAGATTAGGTCAGCAAACATAGGAGGGCAAGTGAGACACGATACCGATAATTCAGTTTTGGATGAGATAGGGATTGAGAAAGAATAAGACATCAGCAAGAAGTGCTTACAGCGATCAAGTCAAAAAAGATTAGATAGCAGTTTTGCAGTACTGGGAGCAAAATAGAACAGGAGAGATAATAATATGGAGCTGAAAGTAAGCAGCATTGTATGCAAGCTTTAACACTTGGTACTGAACTGGACTAGCCACATAAAATACGGTAGCTACAAAAGCAGGTCAGAAACTAGGAATCCTGTGGCAGGGAACTCACCTCCTGACTCCCCAAAGTATTTCCACCATCTACACAGTCAGGAGTGTGACAGAATACTCTCCACTTGCTTGGATGAATGAACCTCTAACAACATTCAAGAATCTTGACAGCATCCAGGAAAAAGCAGCACCATTCCTTCACTGTCAACAGGTCAAAATCCTGAAACTCTGTACTTCACAGCACTGTGGGTGTATCCACATCACAGAGACTGCAGCAATTCAAGTCAGCTCACCACCAGGCAAGGACAATTAGGTATGGGCAACAAATTTTGGCCTAGCTAGCGATGCTCATGTCCCAGAAATGAATTTTAAATTGCATTGAACACAGAAGACAAGGTTTTGCAAGTCAAGTACTGTCAGCATTATTCAAAAAGAAACATGTTTAATGGCATAGGATCTCAAAACACCACGTGGATTCAATAATGGACTACAAGATAGTTAAAGGTCTTTCGTATACAATTGGATGAGATTGTGGCTTTGTTAGCTAAATTGCTTGACAGCTAGCTTGTGGATCAGATTAATGCCAACAGTACAATGTTTAATCCCCATTCAGCTCAGGTACTCATGGTCTGTTTCTTTGCCCTACCAATAGTAGAAACATCACAGCATTTGCTGTGATTCAGTGAATAAGTGCAGAGAGCTCAGGAAGAATGAAATACTATGGAGGCTGCGGACCTGATACCAGTGCCTCCTCTTTGAAGGAACTGTAATTCTATCCAACTCTTCACGTTTTACCCAAACCTCTGCAAATTTTCTTCCACGTCTTTGTCCAACTTTGTCCTTACAAGTCAAAATACAGAATCTCAATAGTTATTCCAATTGTGTTCTGAGTCATTTAACATTTCTTTAAAAGAATATCAAGATGTTCCCATTCACTATAACGATGGAACCCATCTGACGTTTCAGCAAACAAAACGTTAAACTGATATAAGCTAGTGAGTTTTTAAGGGGAGGTGTCAATTTCATGATATTAAAGTTTATTTACTAGTGTCATAAATAGGCTTACATTAACACTGCAATGAAGTTACTATGAAAATCCCCTAGTCACTACCCTCCAGCGCATGTTCAGGTACATTGAGGGAGAATTTAGCATGGCCAATGCACCTAACCAGCATGTCTTTCAAAGTGCGGGAAGAAACCCATGCAGACACAGGGAAAACATGCAGGTTCCACAGACAGTGATTCAAGTCAAGAATCAAACTTGAATCCCTGGCAGTGTGAGGCAGCAGTGCTAACCACTGTGCCACCATGCATTAATTTAGCAGTTCAATCCAGGTGACACTAATCTATTTTGCTCTAAATTGGTCTTAAAAAAAAAATCATTCACAGATCACTGGATTTTTTTTTAAAAAAGAAAGCTTTTCGGGTAGGTAAAATGCTGCTGCTGTTTTTGCTTTTGCTTTCTAACACATCATCTTTCTTCCTGTGGATGTAAAACTGGAGGTTCATCGCTAATGCACCACGTTCCTGTAGATATTAATTTTGGAATGAGAGTGAATAAGAAACCGACTGATTCCACTGGAAGATCTGATGGCGGGAAACACAAAAAGATAGAGAGAGAAAAAAATAAAGGGAGTTGCAGCCAGCTTCTCTCAGACAAAAGAGGAGAGGGGGCAGTAATGAGACCAAGATAAATTGGGTTTAATTCAGATGTAGAGGCCTTTTAAGTTGCCACATTCCAGATTAATTGTGGTGCAGTTTTCAGCGGACACAACCGGTCGCAGAGTTGCAGCCAGTCCGCCTCTTGCTGCAATATCCTTCCTAGGGAATGGCGGCCTGCTCTGGCTGCCTGAGCCTCTCTGGGCGGTTGAGACTCACTCCCCGGTTAAGCTGGGTGCGGGCAGGCTTCAGTCAGCCCAGCCCGGGGCAGGCGAGCTGGATCCGGCGGCCCGGTGGACAGCGCAGCAGTGCCTCCTCCTCCTCCTCCTCTCTCTCCCAGAGGGAAGCTTCTCCAGGGCCGGGGAAACGCGGGGCAGGCAGCCCGGTGTAGAGCTTACTTGGACAGTTTGAGACCATGCGATAGTCTCTCTCTCTCTCTCTCTGTATCGGGCGGCTGGATCTCAGACGCTGCAGCTCCTCAGTTCAAAATGGCAGTTGTGGCGCACGCGGGAAAACGGCGACCAATCGCCGTGAAGAATGGGAGAGAGTGCGGAGGGGACCTTAGCAACCGGGGAGGGGGCAGAAAGAGAGAGCTTGGGAGAATGTGCAGCCAGCCAGCAGCGAGAGGAGGGCTGGCCAACCCTGGGAAGAATGTGCAGCCAGCCAGCAGCAAGAGGACGGCTTGACCATCCCTGGGGGTGATGTGCAGCCAGCCAACAGCAAGAGGAGAGCTGGTCAACCCTGGGAAGAATGTGCAGCCAGCCAGCAGCAAGAAGAGGGCTGGTCAACCCTGGGAAGAATGTGCATGATGTGGATGTGCCGGTGTTGGACTGGGGTAAACACAGTAAAAAGTCTGACAACACCAGTTTTTAGTCCAACCGATTTATTTGATAGTAAACTCACAAGCTTTCGAGGGGACTCCCTCTTCGTCAGGTGAATGGAGAGTTCTGGCCTCGGACAGAGCATATAAAGCACAGACAGTTTAGCGATTACTGATTAGAATGCGAATCTTTACACCTAACCTGCTGTTCAAGTCCTAAAGTGGCTGACAATGTGTGTGGAAGGAGCACTGATCATAGGTTAAAGAGATGTATATTGTCTCCAGACAGCACAGTGAGTGAGGTTTTGCAAACCCAGGCAAGTCACGGGGGTTACAGATAGTGCGACATGAACCCAAGATCCCTGTTGAGACTGTCCTCGTGTGTGGAACTTGGCTATCAGTCTCTGCTCAGCGACTCTGCGCTGTCGTGTGTTGTGAAGGCCGCCTTGGAGAACACTCACCCGAAGGTCAGAGGCTGAATGCCCGTGACCACTGAAGTGTTCGCCAACAGGAAGGGAACAGTCTTGCCTGGTGATTGTCGAGCGATGTTCATTCATCCGTTGTCGTAGCGTCTGCATGGTCTCCCCAATGTACCATGCTTTGGGACATCCTTTCTTGCAACGTATCAGGTAGACAATGTTGGCCGAGTTGCAAGAGTGTTTACAGTGTACCTGGTGGATGGTATTCTCACGTGTGATGATGGTATCCGTGTCGATGATCCGGCATGTCTTGCAGAGGTTGCTGTGGCAAGGTTGTGTGGTGTTGCGGTCACTGTTCTCCTGAAGACTGGGTAGTTTGCTGCGAACAATGGTCTGTTTGAGGTTGTGTGGTTGTCTGAAGGCAAGAAGTGGGGGTGTGGGGATGGCCCTGGCGAGATGTTCATCTTCATCAATGATATGTTGAAGACTCCGGAGAAGATGTCGTAGCTTCTCCGCTCCGGGGAAGTACTGGACGACGAAGGGTACTCTGTCCACTGTGTCCCGTGTTTGTCTTCTGAGGAGATCGGTGCGGTTTTTCTCTGTGGCGCATTGGAACTGTCGATCTATGAGTCGAGCGCCATATCCTGTTCTTATGAGGGCATCTTTCAGCGTCTGGAGGTGTCTGTCACGATCTTCCTCATCTGAGCAAATCCTGTGTATACAGAGGGCTTGTCCATAGGGAATGGCTTCTTTAATATGTTTAGGGTGGAAGCTGGAGAAGTGGAGCACTGTGAGATTGTCTGTGGGCTTGCGGTACAGTGAGGTGCTGAGGTGACCGTCCTTAATGGAGATGCATGTGTCCAAGAATGCAGCTGATTCTGGGGAATAGTCCATGGTGAGTCTGATGGTGGGGTGGAATTTGTTGATATCATCATATAGTTGTTTCAGTGATTGTTCACCATGAGGCCAAAGGAAGAAAATGTCATCGATGTATCTAGTGTATAGCATCGGTTGAAGATTCTGTGCAGTGAAGAAGTCTTGTTCGAACTTGTGCATGAAGATGTTGGCATATTGAGGTGCAAATTTGGTCCCCATGGCTGTTCCGTGTGTCCGGATGAAAAACTGGTTGTTGAAGGTGAAGACATTGTGGTCCAGGATAAAGCAGATGAGTTGCAAAATTGCATCTGGAAACTGGCAGTTGTCAGCATTGAGTACTGAGGCAGTCGCAGCAATGCCTTCGTTCTGGGGGATGTTGGTGTAGAGCGCCGAGACATCCATTGTGACGAGGAGTGTCCCTGGTTCAACTGCTCCATGTGTGCTGAGTTTCTGTAGGAAGTCCATAGTGTCGCGACAAAAGCTTAAGAATGTGCAGCCAGCCAACAGCAAGAGGAGGGCTGGTCAACGCTGGGAAGAATGTGCAGCCAGATGAGAGAAGAATTGGCGAATGTGGACTGGGGGAGCGCGTTGGAAGGTAGGTCTGCTGAGGAGCAGTGGAGGATCTTTAAGGAGATCTTTCTTGGTGCTCAGCAGAAATTTATTCCGATGGTCAAAAAGGACCGTAGGAGGAGAGGTAATAAGCCGTGGATAACGAAGGAGGTGAAGGAAAGTGTTAAATTAAAAGCGGAGGTGTTTAGAGTAGCTAAGAGTAGTGGGCGAGAAAAGGATTGGGAGAGGTTTAAATGTCAACAAAGATTGACAAAGAAGTTGATAAAGAAGGGTAGGAGAAACTATGAAGCTGGGCTAACGCTTAATATAAAAAAGGATAGCAAGAGTTTTTATAAATATATAAAAAGGAAGAGGCTGGCTAGGGTGAACGTTGGTCCCTTAGAGATGAGAAGGGGGACTTAGTGGTAGGGGATGGGGATATGGCTAAGGTCTTGAATAACTTTTTTGTTTCTGTCTTCACGGAGGAGGACGTGAATAATTTGCCGGGTGTTAGAGATGGAAAGGTGGTAGGACTGGAGGGTCTTAATGACATTACTGTTACTAGAGAGGCGGTGCGCGACAGACTGGAGGGGCTGATTGTGGACAAGTCCCCAGGACCGGATGGAATGCATCCGAGGGTTCTGAAAGAAATGGCGGAGGTGATAGTGGATGCCTTGGTGGTTATTTTCCAGACGTCGCTGCATTCCGGGGAAGTGCCGGAAGATTGGAAAACGGCTAATGTTACGCCATTGTTTAAGAAGGGTGCCAGGCAAAAGATGGGGAATTATAGGCCTGTTAGTTTAACGTCTGTTGTAGGTAAAATGTTAGAATCCGTCATCAAGGAGGAAATAGCGAGGCATCTTGAGGGGAACTGTTTGATAGAGCAGACGCAGCACGGTTTCGTTAAAGGGAAGTCGTGTCTGACAAATTTACTGGAGTTCTATGAGGATGTGTCTAGGGCGGTGGATAGAGGAGAGCCGGTGGATGTGGTCTTTCTTGATTTTCAGAAGGCGTTTGACAAGGTACCTCACAAGAGGTTATTGCAGAAGGTCAGGGGGCATGGAGTTGGGGGTAGGGTGTTAGCGTGGATAGAGGACTGGTTGTCAAATAGGAGGCAGAGAGTGGGGGTCAATGGGTGCTATTCGGATTGGCGGATGGTGACTAGTGGAGTGCCCCAGGGGTCGGTGCTGGGGCCTCAGCTATTTACCATTTATATAGATGATCTGGAGGAGGGAACCGAGTGTAGGGTGTCGAAATTTGCTGATGACACCAAAATTGGTGGAAAGGCAAATTGTGCGGAGGGTGTGGAGAGTCTACAGAAGGATCTAGATAGGCTGGGCGAATGGGCCAGGAAATGGCAAATGGAATTTAATGTTGGCAAGTGCGAGGTGGTCCACTTTGGTAGGAATAATGGTAGGAAGGATTATTACTTACGTGGAGAAAAACTGCAGCAGGCGACGGTGCAGAGGGACCTCGGGGTCCTTGTGCATGAGTCGCAAAAACCCAGCTTGCAGGTGCAGCAGGTGGTCAGGAAGGCGAATGGGATGCTGGCCTTCATCGCGAGGGGGATTGAATATAAAAGTAGGGAGGTCTTGCTGCAGCTGTATAAGGCATTGGTGAGGCCGCAGCTGGAGTACTGTGTGCGGTTTTGGGCGCCGTACTTACGCAAGGATATTTTGGCCTTGGAGGGAGTGCAGAGGAGGTTTACTAGGCTGATGCTGGAGTTGAGGGGGTTGAGCTATGAGGAGAGGCTGAATAGATTAGGCTTGTACTCGTTAGAGTTTAGAAGAATGAGGGGAGATCTCATTGAGACGTATAAGATGATGAATGGGATGGATAGGATACAGGTGGAGAGACTCTTCCCGCTCAGAAAGGATAGTAGGACTAGGGGGCATAGCCTCAAGATAAAGGGGGGGTGGTTTAGAACAGAGTTGAGGAGGAACTTCTTCACTCAAAGGGTGGTGAATCTCTGGAATTCTCTGCCCGTTGAAGTGGCGGAGGCTGCCTCGCTAAATATTTTTAAGACGCGGGTTGATGGGTTTTTGATGAGAGAGGGGATTAAGGGTTATGGGGAGAGGGTGGGAATGTGGAACTGAGCCACAACAGATCAGCCATGATCTTATTGAATGGCGGGGCAGGCTCGAAGGGCTAGTTGGCCTACTCCTGCTGCTCATTTCTTATGTTATGTTCTTATGTAAGAGGAGGGCTGGTCAACGCTGGGAAGAATGTGCAGCCAGCCAACAGCAAGAGGAGGGCTGGTCAACGCTGGGAAGAATGTGCAGCCAGCCAACAGCAAGAGGAGGGCTGGTCAACGCTGGGAAGAATGTGCAGCCAGCCAACAGCAAGAGGAGGGCTTGGCCACCCCTGGGGGTGGGGGGGTGGGGGAGGGACGTGCACCTAGCCACCAAAAAGAGGAGGGCTTGGCCACCCCTGGGAGGGATGTGCAGGTAGCCCGCAACAGCAGTGAGACTGGCTACAGGTCTGTATCAGGCTTGTCCCCTGTTAACTGTTCTATCGTCAATTGGAGCGTGTCAAGTTTATTTTTCTATGTCACGAGTAAGTTGACATTAACACCTCAGTGAAGTTACTGTGAAAATCCCTGAGTTGCCACACCAGTGCCTGTTTCGGTGCCCTGAGGGAAAATTTAACACGGCCAGTGCACCTATCCAGCATGTCTTTTGAGGAAACCAGAGCACCCGGAGGATACCCTCAGGGAGAATGTGCAAAGTCTGCACAGACCATGACCCAAGCCGGGAATTGAACCCAGGGCCCTGATGCTGTGAGATAGCAGTGTAACCACTATATATTAAGTTGCTTTTTCTCTACATCCTAGCTAAGATTGTTAACACTATGCACCCCCTCCTTTCCTTCTCCCCTCTGTACTGTATGAATGGTATGCTTTCTCTGTACAGCATGCAATAAATAATACTTTTCACTGTATACTAATACAAGTGACAATAATAAATCAAAATGTGGAAACAGATGAAGAGACTTCAGAGCAACGTAGATATGGGGAAGACAGTTATGTACATCTTTTCAACCAACTATTTAGACTGTGTCAATCAAGAGGAATTAAATACCCATTGGAAAGCTGTGACAAGAACCCAAAACTTTAAAGTGAACTTTAATCAAATTAAGATGGCATTCTCAGGGTTGATCATCCACTTCAGTTCCCACCATTCTGCTCACTGGTCACCTGAAGGCAGGCGACATTTGCTGTGTCTTAACAGGGACACCCATAGCTGCAGAAGAGACTCCTTCCCAAGCCCGACCGCCTGCTGCCCTTGGCCAGGCCCAGAAGCTGACCCCTGCGAGGGGATTCTCTCAATCTTCCCAATCCTCTCTCACTAGGTGGCCAAAAATCAGGAACGCAGGACTAAAGTGCTACCTAAAATTGAGCAGCAGCTTCCCCTCAGATAGTGAAACACAGTCTGCAAGCTTATCCACTTCATAAATGTGAAATGAGAACTCCACAAGGCTGTAGAACTCAGAGGTGGCACATGAATCAATGGGACTGCTGTGTGCAACACCCTCTATGCCAAATCCCTGATGTTGAAAGGGAGAGCTTGCAAAGAGAGAGCTTCCGCAGGCCAGTTACGACATGGAAAGTTTGTATGTATTTTACATACAGTTAAGATCTAAGTTGTCACGAACCACGCTGATGTTAGCTATGAGGGCACTTCAACTTGAAAGATCAGTTCCTGATGGTATATCGTTTTTGGAATGGTGTGAAGTGTCACATAAAATCCCCAGTGAAAATAATCAGCTCAACCTTGATGTAACAATTACTAAAAACATTTTATTAAACTAAAGAAAAGGCAAATACACATGATTATACTTGTAATTCTCTGAAGACAATTAAATAAATTAATTCCTAAACATGCACACAATTTGTATGAAATTACCCCTTTATTCCAAAATATATCTGCAATTTCTAAACTCGTAATACTTTCCAGTTCCCAAACAACAATCAAATTAAATAAATCTATAATCAAATCCATCTTATATTTACCACATAATACAAATTGGAGAATCAAGCCTGGGATATATCTTTTCATGGTCCAGCAAAGTTATTTAAACTACCTTTACAAAGGTTTCTACTCTACCTTGCCTCTAAGACTTCTTAAATGTGAATCGTCCTTCAGGCTCTGAATTGTAAACTGGCCTTTCAGGTTCTTAGATGTTAAAAATGGCCTCTCCACTGCGAGTTGTTAACCTCACCTCTCGGCTTTTAGGTGTTACAATGCCTGCTTGGCTCTGCTGTTGCTGGCAATTATATCCTGGTGGTCTTTATAATTTCTGCGTATTTGTGCTGTCTATCTTTCACCTTTTGTGACTCTCAAAATTAGCATCTATATACCATCACTGATCTTTCAATCATCTAGGTAAGCTGATTCCTGATGAAAGGGCTATTTACATCTGATTCTGCCTGGATGCCTGCTAATCTTGTTACTGGGAAAGGTTGCATCTCATCATTCCCTTTGAATTCTGGCTACTGCTGTCATTAGGCAGGTTTTTACCTGTTGCTGGGCAGATCACCTCCTAGACCCATGACATTGTCACTTTAGTCATACCAATTGATTACATAATCTGCTGTATTATTTAGGATACAGAGGAATATAGTGTGGGTAGATATTTCTGAGAGTGTAAGAAAGCAATGCCAACGCGGAGCCTGCTGCTGAACCCCCTACCCATGTTTTGATTACCTCCAAACTCTACTATTCCAGTGATCTGAGCTTGCAGCTAATCCATAATTATGCCTCTTATATCCAAACTCACGACAGTTTTCCAGCTGCCAGGAATCAGATGCAGCATTTTTACCTGATTCTCCCGGCCTCCTGCCATCATTCTTGCTCTGGCAGGTTCCATTAAATTTTACCCTACATGTGTATTGGCAGAGATACATGCAGTGGCGATGCTATGACAAGTTTTGATTTGATTTATTATTGTCACATGTATTGACATGCAGTGAAAAGTATTGTTTCTTGCGCACTATACAGACAAAGCATACCGTTCATAGAGAAGGAAACGAGAGTGCAGAATGTAGTGTTACAGTCATAGCTGGGGTGTAGAGAAAGATCAACTTAATGCAAGGTAAGCCCATTCAAAAGTCTGACAGCAGCAGGGAAGAAGGTGTTCTTGAGTTGGTTGGTACATGATCTGAGACTTCTGTACCTTTTTCTCCATGGAAGAAGGTGGAAGAGAGAATGTCCAGGTGTGTGGGGTCCTTAATTATGCTGGCTGCTTTGCCGAGATAGAAGGAAGAGATGGGAGGCTGGTTTGCATGATGGTTTGGACTACATTCACAACCTTTTGTAATTCCTTGCGGTCTTGGGCAGAGCAGGAGCCATACCAAGCTGTGATACAACCAGAAAGCTGGGGAATGTTTCATTCTTTATCAGTATCATGACTAAATCAATGTTTACCATGCGGTGTAGTACATCACTGTGATGTGACAGGAAAATTAAAATAAATAAAAAGTCTGTTTATTGTAGTTGAGTTGGAATTGTGCTGTTAGCTTGCTAGACCAACAAAAATACTTTTATACAGTGACAACACCTAATACCAACAAGTCTGATCTGCATTGATTTGCATGTGATTGACTGGCATTTAGACGTTTTGTGTTTGACATTTTGTCCTCAGCACAAGGGGACCTTCAGATCCTTGACTGGCCAAAGTTGGTGACACTGTGGCAAGTGCCGATGTCACCTCAGGATGTCAGTCAAATTCAATTAATTGTTTGATCCTGAGTTGACCAAGAGAAATTAGAGTGGAATCTATTACCAGCTTGTAGCGGAATGTCTCTAAGGGTGAGATCTTGGGGAGACAGCGCTGTAGTAGTATTGTCGCTGGATTTGTAGTTCAGAGACCCAGGGTAATGCTCTGGAGACTCAGGTTCAAATCCTACCACAGCAGATGGTGAAATTTGAATTCAATAAAAATCTGGAATTAAGAATCTGGTAATGACCATGAAACCATTGACAATTGACATTAAAAACTTAACTGGATTACTAATGTCCTTTAGGAAAGGAAATCTGCTGTCGTTACCCATTCTGGCATATATGTGACTCCAGATCCATAGCAATGTGATTGACTCTTAAATACCCTCAGGGATGGGTAATGAATGCTGGCAAGCCTGTGACGCCCACACCCAGAATGAATAGAAAAAAAAACTAATTGTGGATGGGCTGTCAGCAACAGTGGAAGCCTCATGTGAAATAAGCTCTCAGCAACAGAGGAACTGATTGTGATGGTGGGCTCTCAGCAGTAATAGAAGATGACTGAGATGGTGGGCTTTCAGCAGTAGGAGGTATTGATTGAGATGGTGGGCTCTCAGCAGTAATAGGAATTGATTGTGATGGTGGGCTCTGAGCAAGGGGCACAGAGAGGCATTGGTACTGCTTTGAAGGAGAGTGGGAAGGGTAGGATCACATGGGAGGTCCAAGGGAAGTTCACAGGAGAGGGAAAGACCAAAGGCCCTGGGACTCACTATTCAGTCTTCTTGGATGTCCGTGCAGGGGACGAGTGGTACAGAGGGATGGAGGACCAGGTGCTTGAAGAAGCAAGAGGACCAGCCTCTAGCTGGACACTCCAGTGAAGGGTACATAGGGAACTGGCAGTAGCTGACCACACCAAGAAGAATGAGAATCTGAGAATGTATTGAATTTGCTTCATCTGCCTACAGATAAAGATTAAAGTACATGAAATTGAGGGATGTGTATTGAGATGGATAAAAAATTGGTTGGCAGAGAAGAAACAAAGAGTAGGAATTAACAAATGCTTTTCAAATTAGCAGGCAGTAACTAGTGGGGTGCCACAAGGATCATTGCTTGGATCTAGCTATTCATGATATATATTAATGATTTGGATGAGAGAACAAAATATAACATCTCAAAGTTTGCAGATGATTCCAATTTGGGTGAACTGTGACGAGGATGCAGAGATCCTTCAGAATGATCTGGACAGGTTGGGTGAGTGGGCAAATCAATGGCAGATGAAGTATAATTTGGATAAGTGTGAGGTTATTCATTTTGGAAGCAAAACAAGAAGGCAGATTACTACCTGAATGGCTGTAAATTGGGAGAGGGCAATGTGCAGCAGGACCTGGGTGTCCTTGTGCACCAGTCACTGAAGATAAGCATGCAGGAATAGCAGGCAGTAAAGAAGGCAAATGGTATGTTGGTTTTCATTGTGTGAGATTTCGAGTACAGGCGCAATGACGTTTTGTTGCAATTATACAGGGCCTTGATGAGGCCACACCTAAAGTATTGTGTACAGTTTTGGTCTCCTTTTCTGAGGAAGGATGTTCCTGCTGTCAAAGAAGTGCAACAAAGGTTTACCAGGCTGATTCCAGGAATGGTGGGATTGATGTATGAGGAGAGGCTGATTAGGTTAGGATTGTTTTTGTTGAAGTTCAGACGAATGAAAGGAGATCTCATACAGACTTATAAAAATCTAACAAGATTAGACAGGGTAGATGCAGGGAGGATATTTCCGATTGTGGGGGAGTACAGAACTGGGGGGGGGGGGGGGGGGGGCGGCGATGGTGGGGGGAGGGGGCAGCGGGGGGAGAGGGTGGTCACAGTCTGAGGATTCAGGGTGGACCATTTAGGACAGCGGTGAGGAGAAATTTCTTCACCCAAAGAGTGATGAGCCTGTGGAATTCATTACTACAAAAAGCAATTGATGCCAAAACATTGAATGTATTCAAGAGGCAGCTGGAAATAGCACTTGGGGCAAAGGGGATCAGAGATTATGGGGAAAAAGCAGGATTAGGCTGTTGAGTTGGATGATCAATCATGATCGTATTGAATGGCAGAGCAGGTTCAAAGGGCCAAATGACCTCCTCCTGTTCCTATCTTCTATGTCCAAGCAACAGTGTCAACGAAGACTGTGAACCTCAAGGAAGGTTGCCACCAACTTATATACTGTAAGCTAAGAGCTTCAGATGGTATCTATTGGCCCTATAAAATCACAGTGGTATTGAATTTTTATCATCCAGTTCTTTCCAGGGATCCATTGGTGAATGTTTTGTGGGATCTCCCAGGCAGCAGTTCATTGCTACATCATGGAAGTGACCAATGTCTTCATCAAGAGGGCCAGTAATTATGCATCACTGAACCAATCCCAGCATTCAGACTGAGAGCTCCATTGGGTTTGGAACCATCTGGATTCCCTCAGGAATAGGATTTCATTGGTTACATGCATGTGGGCTTTAAGGCTCTTACTGGCAAACACAGTAAAAAGTCTGACAACACCAGGTTTTAGTCTAACCGATTTATTTGATAGTAAACACACAAGCTTTCCAGGTTTCCCTCTTCGTCAGGTGAGTGGATAGAGGATTGGTTGTCAAATAGGAGGCAGAGAGTGGGGGTCAATGGGTGCTATTCGGATTGGCGGTTGGTGACTAGTGGGGTGCCCCAGGGGTCGGTGCTGGGGCCTCAGCTATTTACCATTTATATAGATGATCTGGAGGAGGGAACCGAGTGCAGGGTGTCGAAATTTGCTGATGACACCAAGATTGGGGGAAAGGCAAATTGTGCGGAGGGTGTGGAGAGTCTGCAGAAGGATCTAGATAGGCTGGGCGAATGGGCCAGGAAATGGCAAATGGAATTTAATGTTGGCAAGTGTGAGGTGGTCCACTTTGGTAGGAAGAATGGTAGGAAGGACTATTACTTACGTGGCGAAAAACTGCAGCAGGCGACGGTGCAGAGGGACCTCGGGGTCCTTGTGCATGAGTCGCAAAAACCCAGCTTGCAGGTGCAGCAGGTGGTCAGGAAGGCGAATGGGATGCTGGCCTTCATAGCGAGGGGGATTGAATATAAAAGTAGGGAGGTCTTGCTGCAGCTGTATAGGGCATTGGTGAGGCCGCAGCTGGAGTACTGTGTGCAGTTTTGGGCGCCGCACCTGCGCAAGGATATTTTGGCCCTGGAGGGAGTGCAGAGGAGGTTTACTAGGCTGATACCGGAGTTGAGGGGGTTGAGCTATGAGGAGAGGCTGAATAAACTAGGCTTGTACTCGTTAGAGTTTAGAAGAATGAGGGGAGATCTCATTGAGACGTATAAGATGATGAATGGGATGGATAGGATAGAGGTGGAGAGACTCTTCCCGCTCAAAAAAGACAGTAGGACTAGGGGGCACAGCCTCAAGATAAAGGGGAGGCGGTTTAGAACGGAGTTGAGGAGGAACTTCTTCACTCAAAGGGTGGTGAATCTCTGGAATTCTCTGCCCGTTGAAGTGGTGGAGGCTGCCTCGCTAAATATTTTTAAAAAGCGGGTTGATGGGTTTTTGATAAGAGAGGGGATTAAGGGTTATGGGGAGAGGGCGGGAAAGTGGAACTGAGCCACGACAGATCAGCCATGATCTTATTGAATGGCGGGGCAGGCTCGAAGGGCTAGATGGCCTACTCCTGCTCCTATTTCTTATGTTCTTATGTTCTTATGTTCTTATGAATGCTACTGGCAAGCCAGCAACCTTCATCAATAAAAACACACATGCTACTCACCCTCACATCAGCATTCTGCAGGGACCAGTCTCTCTGTGAACCCTGATCCACTCCTCCATCATCCCCTGCCATTGTTACTCTTATAGGTATTTTTAATTATAAAGAACAAGGACCAAGAACAAGACAGCACAGGAACAGGCCCTTCGGCCCTCCAAGCCTGCACTGATCGTGTGCTCGTAATTAGAGCGTCTGTATCCCTCTATTCCCAGTCTGTTCGTGTGACTATCTAGATAAATCTTAAATGATCCTAGTTTGTCTGCCTCAACCACTTTGCTTGGTAATGCATTCCAGGCCTCCATCCCCCTGTAAAATATGTCCCCCACATATCTGTATTGAACCTTGCCCCCCCCAAACCTTGAACTTATGACCTCTTGTGTTTATCATTTCCAATCTGGGAAAAAAGTTCCAACTGTTCACCTTATCTACGTCCTTCATAATTTTATGAACTTCTATTAGATCGCCCCTCAACCTTCTTCTTTCCAGGGAGAACAACCCTAGTTTACTCAATCTCACCTCATAGCTAAGACTCTCCATACCAGGCAACATCCTAGTAAACCTTTTCTGGTTACCCACAGCTCTTGAATCCTACCTTTCCTGTCCTTTTTACATGCCTGTCCTGCAGTCCTATCAACTGCTCTTTAAAAGACTCCCACATGGCAGATGTGGATTTACCCTCGAACAGCCTCTCCTAATCAACAGCCACCAAATCCTGCCTAATCTGGCTGTAGTTAGCCTTCCCCCAATTCAGCACCTTACCCATAGGACAACACTCATCCTTTTCCATGACTATCTAAAGTTTACAGAATTGTGGTCACTGTTCGTCACATGTTTCCCCATTGAAACTTTGATGACCTGACCAGGCTCATTTCCCAGTATTAGGTCCAGTATAGCTCCGTCTCTAGTAGGACTATCAACATATTGTTCCAAAGAACGTTCCTGGACACATTTTACAAATTCCTTCCTGTCCAGACCCCCAGTCCTAAGGGATTTCCAATCTATATGAGGGAAGTTAAAGTCTCCCACTCCACAACCCTATTTTTTCTATACCTGTCCAGAATCTCCTTCCATATCCATTCTTCAACTTCCCATGGGCTGTTGGGATGCCTGTAGTATACCCCCAGCAAAGTGTCTGCACCTTCCTGTTTCTGAGCTCTACCCACAGTGTCTTGTTACATGACCCTTCCAAATTGTCCACCCTCTGAACTGCTGTAATATGCTCCCTAACCAGTATTGCTACTCCATCACCCCTTCTAGCCCCTCCTCTGCCTTGCCTAAAACACTTATGCCCTGGAATATTCAGCTGCCTGTCCTGTCCTTTTAACCAAGTCTCTGTCACAATAACCACATCCAAGTTCTAAATCTCTAAGTTCATCTATCTTGCCTGTTATGCCCCTTGCATTTAAGCAGGTGCACTCCAGACTTCCAGGCCCACTGAGTTCATCTCCCTGAGATTGCTCTTCCTCTTAGGTAGCCTTGTCTTGGCCCCATGCTTGTCCCCAGTCTCTATGCTTGCTGACCCATTCTGATTCCCATCTCCCTGCCACATTAATTTAAACCCACCCAAACCACACTAGCAAACCTCCCAGCCAGGATATTGGTGCCCTTCCAGTTCAGGTGTAACCTGTCCTTCTTGTACATGTCCCATCCTCTCTGAAAGACTTTTCAGTTATCCACAAATCTGAGACCCTTCCTTCTGCACCCGTTCTTTAGCCATTTGTTCAGCTGCACTATTTCCTTGTTCCTAGCCTCACTAGCACATGGCATGGGGAGCAATCCAGAGATTGCTACCCTAGAGGTCCTGTTTTTTAGCCTTCTACTTAACTCCCTAGATTGTTCTTGCAGGACCTCCCTGCTCTTTCTGCCTATGTCATTTGTACCAATGTGGACAATGATGTCTGTCTGATTACCCTCTTTTAGGATGCTCTCTACCTGCTCCGAGACATCCAGGACCTTAGCACCAGGGAGGCAGACTACCATCCTGGAGTCTCATTCGTGCCCACAAAATCGCCTGTCTGTGCCTCTAATGATTGAGACCCCCACTACTATTGCTCTCTGATTCTCCCCTTTTCTTCTGAGCCACAGAGCCCGACTCAGCGCATGATACCTGGTCACTATGGCTTACCCCTGGAAGGTCATCCTCCCCCACAGTATCCAAAATGGTATACTTATTTTGGAGGGGAACAACCACAGGGGATCCCTGCACTGACTGCTTCCTCCCCTCCTTCTCCGGACTGTCACCCAGCTAGCTTCATTTTTAGGTGTTACCACTTACTGATAACTGCTATCTATCACCCCCTTTGCCTCCCAAATGATCCAAAGTTCATCCAGTTTCAGCTCCAATTCCCTAAGGCGGTCTTTGAGGAGCTGGAGCTAGGTGCATCTCCCACAGGTGAAGTCAGCAGGGCCACTAATGGTGACCCTTACCTCCCACATCCTGCAACAGGAGCATTGAACTGCCCTAACTGCCATCCTCTCCACTCAAACTCCCAACAAGATAAGAGTTGGAAAAGGAAAAAGAAGAAAAGAAAAGCTTACCTGCTCTCACATTGAGTCTTTTTCTTTAGGTTAGAGGAGGAGGGAGGGTGGGAGACACTTAATGTGTAGCGTCTCAGGTTTCCTCACTGTTCAAATTTATTGGGCAAAACAAAAACCTTCCCAGGTCTCTCCACAGCCTACTTCCAGTTTCCTGCTGCTGTGGAAAAAAAACTCAGAAGAAAGTAAGTTAAGAAAAATTAATAACTCTTACCTTCCAGCTCTCCTCACCAAAATCGCTCCCCTCTCTCCTGCTGGAAGACTGAGGTCAAAACCTCGAAGGTAAGTACCTTTTAAGAAAAAGTACAAAAACTTCCCAGGTCTCTCCATGCCTATTTCCAGTTTCATGCTGCTCTGGAAAAAAACTCTGAAAATAGTAAGTTAAAAATCTTCTAGCTCTCCTCACCAAAATCGCTCCCCTCTTTGCCTGCTCTGCTGGAAGAATGAGATTGCCTTTTCGAATAATTTATGCATCGGCCCTATTCCAAAGATGGATAGGTCAGATTTTAAGTGCTCTCTCTGGTGTACAATGTTACTTGGATGATATTCCAATTACAGGGTCCAATGAACAGTATCACCTGGGTAATTTAGAAGCAACATTGGAACGTCTTCAAGTACATGGTCTGCATATCAAGAAAAACAATAGTGACTTTTTCAGATATCAGTTCAGTATTTCGGTTACATTATTGATAGTAAAGGCTGACATAAAGCACCTAAACAGTTGGCTACTATTTTAGAAGCACCATGTCTGATGAATGTGATGTAATTGAGGTCCTTTCTATGCTTAGTAAAACATTATGCAAATCTGTTCCTAACTTAGCTACATTATTGAAGCCATTGCATAATTTTACTATGTGTAAAACAGTCATGGACTGGACAACAGAACGTGAGAAAGCACACAGTGGTGTCAAAAATGCTGTGCAAAAGCCTGAAGTACCAATTAATTTTAAGCTGAAGCTACCAGTACTGCTTGCTGGTGATGCTTCATCTTATAGAGTTGGGGCAGTAGTTTCACATATTATGCCTTTAGGAGAAGAACAACCAATAGCTTTTGCTTCATGTACTCTGACTAGTGCTGAATCTAACTATACTCAGCTAGAAAAAGAAGAATTATGTATAACTTTTGGCTTCCAAAGGTTACATTATCATTTATATGGTCATCATTTCACATTATTGAATAACCATTGAGCCTTAGCTATATTTTTGGGCCATATAAAGGCATACTGTTGTTAGCTGCTAAGATGGTCACTGATCTTACCTGCACATTCATACAATATAAAATATCATCAATCAGACTGCTATGCTAATGCTGGTGCATTATCACACTTACCTTTACCCATTGAACAGATGCCACCAACCAGTTTTGCTAACATTCCTTATTTGTCGCCAGTAGATCATTTGCATGTGACAGCTTCTCAAGTTCAGTTACATACCAGAAATGAGCCCGTGATTGGGAATGTGGTGGATATGGTATTGAAAGGAATGATATCTGGAACGCATCATCCGCATCCTGATATGAAACTATATGTGTCAGGAAAGCTTGAGTTGACTGTCCAAGGTGAGTGCCTATTGTGGGTACTCTCGTCTGAATGGAAGAGCTCTTGAACTACTACATGAAGGACTTCCTGGTTTAGGCTGGATGAAGGAATTAGCCCATAGTCAATTTTGATGGCCAGGTCTAGATACTCAGATTGAAGAAAAGGTGGGACAATGTCAGTCCAGTGCATGAATAAGAAATACATCAACATTGTCTCCTCTACATCCTTGGGAATAGCTTAAAATGTCATGGCAATGATTATAGATAGATTTTGCTGCTCCGTTTAAGGCTTATATGTTCTTAGTCATAATTAATGGACACTCAAAATGCGATCTACTACATATGCACAAACCATTGAGAAACTTGACAGACTATTTGCAAGATTTGGTAATCCAGAATAGATGGTTAGTGGATATCAGCAATGCACAGTAGCCCCACATTGCTGGCCTCCTGATTGCTGGCCAGCTCAATTTCTGTGGTGTTGATGGTAGTGTGAGACTCCTTGCTCAATTGCTGGCCAGCACAAGCCCCCATCGCTGCCCCACTGACCCCCCATGGCCTGATTGCTGGCCCCCTGGACGTGTTGGGTCAGCCTTGACACCCCTGCTTGTTTGGAAATTTAAGGAATCAGAAGCTGCTGAGGTGGGCCTTGCTCTTGGAAGGTGGATCTGGAATACTCAAACTGAGTGGAATAATTTTCAAAGGATACTGCACAATTCAATTTGGTATGGCAGGGGAAAGTGAACCTGCTGGAAAGATGGCATTAATTTGGGACTTAATCTTGTATTGCTATATATATCTGCCAGAAGATGGTGTAAAGTAAAAGCATTTCATAAGGCATATTAGTTTCTTTAGTTTGATGTATTAATTGCCTGTTAAGTAATGTTTATTATATGTTGGTTTTAGTTTATTTAGTAATAAACAAGTAAAAGTCTTATGATGGCAGATCTTAAGATTGTAAGGTACAAGAGCAGAATTAGATCATTCAGCCCACTGAGTCTGCTCCATGACTGATAAGTTTCTCAACCCCATTCTCTCACTTTTTCCCTGTAATCCTTGATCCTTTTACCAACCAAGAATCTTTTTATCTCTGTCTTAAAAGCACTCAATGACCTCCACAGCCTTCTGTGCCAATGCATTCCATGGATTGGGGTTATCCCTTTACTCTGAGGCTGTGCCCCCAAGTTCTTGTCTCCCCATCTATTGGAAACATCTTCCAGGCTTTTCATTATTCTGTAAGTTTCAATCCTCCCCTCATACTTCTATACTGCATCAAGTACAGACACTCCTAATACGTCAAGCTTTTGCCCAATTACTGCTCAATATCTAATTGCATGATAACATAACATAAGGCTTAATGACAGCACATCCTTTCACCTGAACCGTTCATCATGTCTATCATAAATGCTCTCTCCAATCTAAAACATACTTAAGTGAGACAAATCATTAAGCTGCTTGATTTTTGTGACAGCATACCAACAGAGCAACAGTTGTAAAAATATCCACTCACTTCAGATAAATTCACAAGGCTGTGGGAGTAGACAATGGTATGTGGCTGGTGTAGGGGAGGTGAGATGTGGGGCGAAATTTTCCCAAAAAATTTCAAAGTGACATAACAGTGAGAAAAATGAGGTGAACTGTGCTGGTCTCTCAAGCATTCCCCACTTCACAATCTTTTGACACTCAGGGTGGAATTTCCCCATCCTGCCCGCCACTAGAATTGTAGCGGGTGAGACAGAACATTTGGTGGACCATACAAAGATCTGTTGACCTTGGGCAGGAATTTCCAGGCTTGGCGCGAGTGTGGCTGGAAAATCCCCCAAAACCTGGAGGGCTGTTGCCAGTGCCCCACCTGAACCTGGAGGCCCATTGCTGGTGCCCCCCTCTTTGAACCCAGAGGCTTTGCCAGTTCTCCCCTTATCCAAAAGCCCCGGTCCCCCCTCACCCTTGCAAGTGCCCTGTTTTACAAGTGCCCTCCCTATTCTTCACTGGAGCCCTGCGGCAAGCTATGCGCTCACTTCCAAGCTCCCCTCAGAGATGAGATCGCCAGGTTCCCATTTTTGAAAACCTGTAGTAAATGGCACCGTCATGACACCGTGCCATCATGGGCAGACTTTCCATTATTAGGCATGGATGCCTAATAATGATATGCTGATGTATGCAGATAGGGTTCCCAACATTGCATGGCAGGCACCCTGTTACATCAATGGTGGGGTGGTGGTGGGGTTGGGGGTGGAGGTTAGTGACATATATTCTGGCAATAATGCCACAAAAATCAAGTTTCTGACTTCTCACAATATTCTGTGCCCCCATCGTGATTTACTCTCCGTTGCGAACAGGAGTGTAAATTCCTGGCCATTACGTCTATTTTTCTGTTCACTGATGCTGCCTGACCTTCAAGGTAGTTCTAGTATTTCCTGCTTTTATTTCAGGTTTCCAACATCTGCAGTATTTTGTTTTTCCATCATACCAATCTGTCTGATTAAGCTTTGCCAACAGTGTAACCAATGCCAAAGCTGTAGCTACAATATCCAGATGTAATAATAACCCATCTAATCCTTGTTTCTTTATTGTGCATACTTTTATTATAACAAAGATGCAGCATTGTTTGGTTATCTTTAAAATGAATCAATGCCAAAGGTCACGAAGACTACACAGTTGGAAAAGAGAAACATATTCACAAGGAAAGATTAGTATTACTTTCAGTATGTTCCCATGGTGACAGTGGTGTATAATTTCAAAGTTGAATAAAAGAAGCCTAAGTCATACCATATGCGTGACTTAAGTGGTTCAATTAAATAAAGAGGTTCTCTGTAATCTAAAATAAGCTAATGAGCGAATATTAACATCAAGGCGTTGCTTGACTGGAATTCAGTGTAGGTCAGCAAGCACAGGGGCCAAAGGTGAATAGGACTTGGTCCAAGAAAGGACATGGGCAGAAGAGTTTTGGATGACCTCAAGTGGGAGTAGAATGTTGGAGGTCCAATAGGAGTGAATTGGAATAGTCAATTATAGAGGTAACAAGGCTATGAATGAAAGTATCAGCAGCAGATCTGTTGAGGCAGGCAACATTAAGGAGGTGGAACTAATTTGACTTAGTGATGGCGCAAATATGTGATTGGAACTTCATCTCAGGGTCAAATATAACACCAAAGTTACCAACACTCTGGTTTACTCTCTGTCAATTGCCAGGGAAAATGTTGGCATCAATAGGTAGTAACTTGCAGTGGGTACTAAAGCAGATAGTAGTTTGCAGTGGGAATTGAAGTATTCCCAGTATTTAATTGGAAAGAAAATTCTACTCATCCAGTTCTGGATGTCAAATAAGCAGTTTAGTAATTTAGCTTCAGTGGAGGATGCATGAAAGGTGAGAAATAGAGCTGGGTGTCATCGGCTTACATGTCAAAACTAACACGGTGTTTTCGGATGTTGTCATCAAGGAACAGTACAGAAATAGGAGTGGACTAAGGAAAGCACCTTGGGGGACACTAGAGGTTATAGTACAGGAATGACAAGCCATTGCAAATAAAATTCTGGTTCTGATTAGATAAGAATGGAACCATGCAAGTGCAGTCACATGTAATTGGTTATCTGTGGAGAAACATTGGAGGAGGATGACGTGATCAACCATGTCAAAAACTTCATGGCTGGAAAAGAATGAGTTAAAGTATGAGAAGTCATTCAGTGCAAAGGCTGAGGGAGGAAAATAGTGAAGAAATCTTGCAATACAGTTTTCATTGTATTGTTAGGAATACTGTTTAAACCAAAGGTAGGAAGATGGTATGCTGCCTTTGTACCAATTTCTGATATGCATTGTTAGAAGGTGAAGCTTGTCACTAATAGCACAGAATTTTAAAGTAGTTATTTTTAGAGTTGTACTCACTGCTGTAAGTTGGCAGAACAAAACTTTGTGGTTTTGGGCGTTGGTTTCAGCATCTTGCAATACGTCTGTATAAGAAAGAGAACAAGTCTCCCTCTGTAGTTACACTGGTTTCTGAGCATAACTCCATCAAGAAAGTTGGATGGAGTTTCGAGGATGGAATAATGTGATATCTGACACCTCTGTTATAAAGATAAAAAGGGTTTAAACATCCTCCCTAAAGGAAGTGCAGTTAATACCAATCCTTCAGTCCAATAATTTCAAAATACTCTCAACATATTCTGAGATGCAGGAGCCTTGGACACTTAGTAGTTATTTCCCATACTTCCCAACATGGGGTCTTCATTGTACAGATTCCCTGAACATTATTTCACTCCCAAAAGCATCATGTAACTAAGCTTGTAGTCCTTTGGGATTAGAAGATTAAAGGGTGATCTAACTGAGTCTTTGAGATGACTGGGGGGAGAATTTAATAGGGATGATAGAAAAATCCTTTTCTCTGATGGGGTCCTGAACAAAGGCAGCATAACCTTAGCCTGTCTGCTAAGGGGTGATGCCAAGAGCACTTCCCCACATAAAAGACAGCAAAAATCTCTTCCCTGAAAAACTGTTGAGGCTAAATCAATTGAAAATTTCACTCTTGCATTGATAGATTTTTGGTAGATGAGGGTAATAAATGATATGGAATGAAGTTAATTAAATGGAGTTGTTTACTGATCAGCCATGATCTGTAGAACAGCTCTAGATGATGAATGGTCTGCTTTTCTGCTCTCATGTAACCAAGGTTTGCATTGGACATCACCTATCATCAGTGGTGGAGCCATTGAGTGGCATCAGAGTTTGCAGCGGGATTCTGCCCAATAGGAAATACCACCCAGGATGTAGAATCTAGAACAAAGAAAATTACAGTGCAGGAATAGGCCCTTCAGCCCTCTAAGCCTGCACCGACCATGCTGCCCAACTGAACTAAAACCCCCACCCTTCTGGGAACCATATCTCTCTATTCACATCCTATTCATGTATTTGTCAAGACGCCCCTTAAAAGTCACTACCATCAGATTTGAAGCCAACTTGAAGCTAACTTCAGAATTGAAGTCAATCTCTGGATCAGAAGAGGAAGGATTTTAACCACTTTATTGGTTCACTAAGTTTAGCTGATCAGGTTGTTGTAGGTAATATAATACCTCTGAGACTGTTAGTGAGTAAAAATACAGTGGTTTTTATTTCAGAGCCCTGGCTTTTGTTCCAGAGCTTTGGGAGAAACTGGTTCCAAACGAGGACTGCCAGACTTCTCATGGAACACAAATACTCAGACATCATGAGTCTTAGTAATAAACATGGCACAAACTTCCAATTCCAGTCAAAATCTTTGAACTTCCTTCTGCAATTACAACGCCTGCGACTGCTTCAGCATCTCTGTCTTTGAAGTTACTTGTGTGATTAACATAAACAGGCAAGATTTGCAATGTCTGCAAAATAACATTCACACCTGACCATCTATATTCACATCTGACCATTTGTCTTTACATTGACATCTGACCATTTGTCTTTATGACAGTTAAAGAATGAAAGACATGAACAAGTAACTTACGTTAACGCCAGGAGCAATATAAGCCTAGGAAGATCAGGCATGATGAAGGGTTATGCTTGTGATATATTCTAGGTTTAAAATTCATTAACCCTTTCCCTTCTTCAAGGTCATCCTTCAGCATTATCAGGAGATAAACTTACAGAGCGGTCTGTAATCTATGGTGGCACAATGGTTAGGTGTGGCATGGTGGCACAGTGGTTAGCACTGCTGCCTCACAGTGCCAGGGACTTGGGTTCAATTCTGACCTCGGGTCACTGTCTGTGTGGAGTTTGCGCGTTCACCCTGTGTCTGCGTGAGTTTTCTCTAGTGCTCCGGTTTCCTCCCACTTTCAAAAGATGTGTGAGTTAGGCTGATTGGCCATGTTAAATTGTCACTTAGTGTCAGGGAGACCATCTAGGGTAAATAGGTGGGGTTTTGGGAATAGAGTCTGGGTGAATATTATGGTCGGTGCAGAGTCCATGAGCGTGGCCTCCTTCCACACTGTATGATTCTATGATTGACCTTCTGGTTAATGGTATCATGGAAACATAGGCCAGAATTTTCCAGCCCTTCACACCGGCTGGATCTTCTGGTCCAAAGATGTGAGCGGAGATTTCGATGGCTCGCCCATGGCGAGGGGATGAGAAATTATAGCCTAGCATCAGAAAATGGCTACAGCATGAATGGAGGTCATTTGCCCGCCACTGCCAGTGCTCTACAAGAGCAATTCAGCTGGTCCACTCTCCTGCCTTTTCCTCTATAGCCCTGCGCATATTTTCTCTTCAGGAATTATCTAGTTTCCTTTCAAAAAACATATTGTATTTTCATCCACACCACTCAGGCAGTGCATTGCCTAATTACTCACTGCATAAAGATGTTTTTCCTCATCTCTCTATTTTGCCAATAATTTAAATTGGCGTCCTCTGATTATCGCCCCTTCTGTCAATGGGAATAGTTTCTCTCTATCTGCTTTGTCTACAGCCCTCTTGATTTTGAACACTTATCAAACTCCCCTCAACTTTTTTTCTCTTAAAAGAATCACTTCTCCATCCAATTGACATAAATGAAGTCCCTGACACCTGGAACCATTCCACTGAATCTTTTCTGCACTCTCTAAAGCCTTCACAACCTTTTTAAAGGGTGGTGCACAGAACTGAACATAGTACTCCAGTGGAGGGCAAACCAGTATTTTATAAAGGTTGATCAAAACTTCCATACTTATGTAAGATTCTTTCTTTATAAAACCCGGGATTGTGCTTGTCTTTTTAACCACTTACTTAATCTACCCTCCCCATTCAATGATTTGTGCAGATGTATCCCCAGATTGCTCTGTTTGTGCACTCCCTTTAGAATTGCACCCTTTAGCTTATATCGTTTTTCCTCATTCTTCCTACCAGCATGTATCACTTCACACCTCTCTGTTTTAAAATGCATCTGCCCATTCCAACAACCTATCTAATCCTTTTGAAGTTTTTCACTGTCTTCCACACAGCTCAGAATATCTCCAAGTTTTACTTTTATCGGCTAATTTTGAAACTGGGCCCTAAACTGGCCTTTAATATTGATTTTAAAAAAAGCAGTGATCCTAATATCAAATCCTGGTGAATCCCACTGTATAACTTCTTCCAGTCCAAAAATAACAAACATTCACCACACCTCTCTGTTTTCTGTCACTCAGCCAATTTCACATCCATGCTGCCCTTTTCTCTTTTATTCCATGGGCTTCAGCTTTGTTGGCAAGCCTATTAGCACAATACCGGATGTCTTATGAAAGTCAATTTACATCACACAACTGCATTATCTTCATTAATATGATACCTCCTCAAACAGCTTAACCTAATTAAATGCAGTTTGACTTAAGAAATCCATGCTGGCATTCTCTATTTCATGCTTTTCCAAGTGACTGTTAATTTTGTCCTAGATTTCCATTCCTAAACCTTTTTACCCCTAACTAAAGATAAATTGACTGGTCTATAGTTTCTGGATTTATCCTTACACCCTTTATTGAACAAAGGTGGTACAGTGGTTAGCACTGCTGCCTCACAGCGCCAAGAACATGGGTTCAATTCTGGCCTCGGTGACTGTAGGGTTTTCTCTGAGGGTTCTGGTTTCCTCCCACAGTCTGCAGATGTGCGGGTTAGGTTGATTGGCCATGGTAAATTGCCTCCTAGTGTCAGGGGGAATAGCAGGATAAATACTGGGGGGGGGGGGGGGGGGGGGGGCTAAGGGATAGGACCTATGTGGGATTGTGGTCGTGCAGGCTTGATTAACTGAATGGCCTCCTTTTGCACTGTAGGAATTCTATGATTCTAAATTTGCAATTTTTCAGTCTTTCATCAACTATCTAAGGAGGATTAGAAGATTATGATCAGTACTTTCATAATTTTCACCCTTTCTTTCCTTGGCATCCTCAAACATCCCATCAGTCCTGGTGACTTATCAACTTACCTAGCCTTTATATCACCTCTTTTTTAATCAATTGCTGGTCTAGTATCTGAGCTATCTCCTCTTAGTCTATAATTTTGGCAGGATCTTCTACCTTGTTAAAGACATGTGGCTTAAATTTACAATTGTGAGAACAGTGAAAATATTTTAAGAATTATTAAAAGTTTATTTTTAAGTTGGTAACTTAAAGCAATTTTTGAGGTCCTTTGTATTACAAATATGCGGACACTATTCTGTCAAGGCATACATTAGCTGCAGAGACCATTCACAAATGGAGGATTTGTGAATGAATGTCCTTTATGATTATGTGACAATGATAGAATAACTTTCTATGAAGATTATTCAAAAGAAATAAGAAAAACAGTTTTCAAAAAAATTGAGTTTACGTGTTAAAACCAAGAGGCTATTTACCAAAAAAATTCTAAGTACCGAACGAATGTGAAAACAAGAGAGAATCACACACATTTTTTGGGTGAGTTCCCAGATGCTATTTTATGGCACTTAGAAAATAAATTCCCAAATGTGATTCTTGCCAATAGGGGGAGTGGATGGAGTCCATTCACATTGGGAAGTCGGCTGCAGACTGTTGGAGGGCTCTATTGTGCATGTGCCCTGAAATCCCAGCACACTGCACACACACACAGTGCACTGGGAGATTGTCAGTTCCACCCCAACCCGCACTCCCCCCCAATTCGTCGCCTCCACGCCCCCAATCAACCCCTGGACATCGCACCCCACCCTCTTGATCGCCACCCTGAATGATCCCCCCAAACACAACTGACCCTGATCACCGCCCCCAATCCCCCAGCCAATTGTTGCCCGATTTCCCCCTTCTGGATGATTGCCAGTCCTCATCTCATCCCGGCATATCACCGTCCCTGATTCACACCTAACCCCAGTGATTGCTGCTGCCATTCACCTCCCCCCGCCACCCCAGCTGATCACTGCCCCAGCAAATCCTGATGCAGAGTACACAGCTTCCCATGCCCTGCCTCCCCTTCAGGCCCTGCCCCTTCCCTTAGGCCCTGCCAAACCCTTAGACCCCACCCCTTGGCACTGCCTGGTTCCCAGTGGGCACTGCTAAGGTGCCAGGCTGGCACTGACAAGGGGCACTGCCCACCCCTGGTCCTAACCACCCAAGGTGGCCTCAATGGCCTCCAGCCCTGCTAGCACTGATCCTTGCCAATGAGAACTCCATTGGAGAGTGAGCCCAGATGATTGCATCCTTGGCTCACATATTATATTGAAATGAGAAAATTATTTCTTAAATCAGCCTCGTGTCTTTCCCATGAATCAAAACTGTTTGGACCCAGGCCAGAAACTCCAAGGTGTTTTATGAAGATTGCCCAGATTCTAAATTTTCATATTTGAATTTGGCATGGGTGAAGATAATGTGTTTCACTCCAGGTATGAGTTAAGTGACCCACTAGGAAGCTTTTATCAAACAAAATTTATTTAAGAACACAATTGAAATGTACTAAAAAGAAATGGCATAACTTTTACCAAGTACAAAATTCAAACATGATCCAGTAATCCTTAACAACTAGTTATTTATGATGTTCCAAATCTAACAACATCCCACAAACATACACCCCTTCCTAGACTTGGCATAAAAAACAAGTATGCTCATGTGGTGCTGAGTTTTCAGCTTTTTAACATCTGCTGTGAATTGGTCCTTTGAATGCTGGATTAAATCTCTGGGCTTCCCAATCCTGGAACTTTTGAAAAAGCCTCTGGAGGGAGGGGTGTCACCAATCCCCCTGGGCCTCACCCCCTTTGCACTGCCTAGTTCCCAGTGGGCACTGCCCAAAGGCACTGCCTACACTTGACCCCAAACACCCAGATAGGCCTCATTACAATCATTTGGCCTTCAAATGTGCCCAACACCAAAGACAATCATTTCTGTATTGATAACAGCTACAGGCCAACTTGTGCATGGTCAAACAGATTAGAAAATTAAATGTGTACCATAACACATGATGTAGGAAAAGGGGGTACAGATATTTGCAGCAAATATCTGTACGTTTTCCTTGTCAGACAGAGAAAGAGATACACTGCCTGCCTCCATCAGCTTCTAACAGCAACACACAGACAGCAGACTTTCCAACTCCAAACAGAGGGAAAAGGACTGTTGCTACTCTCCACCTCAGGCTACTGCTGAAAAGGGAAACTAAAAACTTGGACTTTACTGTATAAAAATACTGTCCCCAGGCATTACCTGACCTGTCAGGTCTACTCAGCAATTCCAAAAGGATCATAAAACCCCAGAACACTGCATTAATCCAGATTAAAAATAAACATGGTGTAATTTATTATGCCTAAGTAACAATACAAGACACTGCCTACAGACAAAACGGTGCCAATAAAATGATTAAAATACATTTCTTAAAGCCACAGTATCATCACAAACCCCCTTTTCCTACATCATGTGTTATGGTACACATTTAATTTTCTAATCTGTTTGACCATGCACAAGTTGGCCTGTAGCTCTGTTATCAATACAGAAATGATTGTCTTTGGTGTTCTGCATATTATTTTGGACCCTAACTCCTCAAATTCACTGAACAGAAACATGATTCCTGTTCAACCTATGTTGTTGGTTCCCACGGGGACCACAACAACTGGATCCGCCTCCTGCTAGCCAGAAAGAGATGCCCTTAACCCTGACAAAGGGCAAGAAACACAACTTCTGGAGTTCCTGGCTGCAACTTCAGAGAACAGTACCTATCCTCCTGACCATACTGTCTCGTATCTCCTCTTCATTCCCCTCACCTGAATGATATCTTTCACCATGCTGCCTTGGCCATTCCGTTCATCCATTTTGTAGTCCTGCCCCTCAGCCATACAGGTAGCGAGCACCTCATGCCTGTTGGACAAAGTTAGGGGATGAGGCTTGTCCATCACTACATGCTGGTTTCCCATACCTGCCTGACTCACAGTTACACCCTTCTGCCCCAAACCTATGACCAACTCTAAAGTCTTGCCCCACCTAAGGGATGTAACTGCCTCCTGGAGCAAAGTGTCCAGGTAATTCTCTTGCTCCCGGATGCCCTGCAATGTTCAAAACTCAGACTCCAGATCAGCACCTCCAGGCCGAAGTTAGGGTAACTGCAAAGTACATAAGAGAACATAAGAAATAGGAGCAGAAGTAGGCCACCTAGCCCTTCGAGCCTGCCCCGCCATTCAATAAGATCATGGCTGATCTGAAGAGGCTCAGTTCCACTTTCCCTCTTTCTCCCCATAACCCTTAATTCCCTTGCCTACCAAAAACCCATCTACCCGTGTCTTAAATATATTTAGCGAGGTAGTCTCCACCACTTCAGTGGGCAGAGAATTCCAGAGATTCACCACCCTTTGAGTGAAGAAGTTCCTCCTCAACTCTGTTCTAAACTGCACCCCCCTTATCTTGAGGCTGTGCCCTCTAGTCCTGCTGTCCTTTCTGAGCGGGAAGAATCTCTCTACCTCTACCCTATCCATCCCCTTCATTATCTTATACATCTCTATAAGATCCCCCCTCATCCTTCTAAACTCCAACGAGTACAAACCCAGTCTATTCAGCCTCTCTTCATAGTCCAACCCCCTCATCTCCGGTATCAGCCTAGTGAACCTCCTCTGCACTCCTTCCAAGGCCAAAATATCGTTGCGCAAGTGCGGCGACCAAAACTGCACACAGTACTCCAGCTGAGGCCTCACCAGTGCCCTGCACAGTTGCAGCAAGACCTCCCTACTTTTATATTCTATCCTAATCTCTCCTAATATTATTCCTGCCAAAGTGGATACCCTCACACTTGCTAACATTGTACTCCATCTGCCAGGTCCTCGCCCACTCGCTCAGCCTATCTAGATCCCTCTGCAGACTTCCCACACCCTCTGCACAATTTGCTTTTCCACTTATCTTTGTGTCATCAGCAAATTTCGTCACCCTACACTCAGCCCCCTCCTCCAGATCATCTATATAAATGGTAAATAGCTGAGGCCCCAGCACCGGTCCCTGCGGCACTCCACTAGTCACCAACTGCCAATCAGAAAGACTTAGACCCTGATTTTACCGCCACGGCCACCTGAGGCTCGTAAGATCGCGCCCGAGGCCAATGGGGAATGCCGTTCTGCAAGCTTCGTGGGGCAGCCGTGCCAGTAAAGTCAGGGCCTTATTGCAGACATGGTTGTCTGGGATTGTAGTACATTCCACAGAATCTCACATGCAGTCCTGGTGCTCCACCAGCCCTGCTATTTCTGCACAAGCTTATTCGTTTAGTCAATCAGTTAATAACTTACGCAGCTAAATCGATAGAAAGTTGCGTCCTCCCGGCCTTGGAGACAAAGTGAGAAAAGTCACCAACCACTGGAAGGTGAAATAAAAAGTAGAAATAGGAATACCTTTTACCTCTGGATGCCAAATTACCTTGCCAACAGGTGGCAGTGCTGGACCTACTTTGTAAGTTCACTGTAGACATGAAGGCTATGCCAGGCTGACCCAGATCAAGTAGTTCCCAGTTGCTGGCAAATGGGTGTTCCAAGATATGCAGACAAGGTCACACTTCTGTCTTAAGAGATGCCATGCCAAGATCGCAAGTCATCATCTATGACTATGGATCTTTATCTTTAAAATGAAACTATAATTTCTGTTGGAACAAGCTGACAAGAGATAACATCTAAACTCAGCTTGTTTTACTTGCCGACAAATTCTTAACTGCAAAACAATCAGTGAGCTGGGAATTTGATTCCTGGGATGAAAGCAGTGTTTTCATTGATGCCTGACAATTTACTAATGTTAAGCATATTGGATGCATGCATGTGCCTACTGCAGTCTTTATTTTGTCTGGTCTTTCAGAAAATCCTTTTTTACCTGCCACAGATTACCCTCCCATTAAAGACTCAACTAAGAGTAGAATTATGACAAACGTGCCGTCACTATAGTTCCTTCCTGCTGTGTTATGGCTGTTATGGCGTCGACAAGAGATTTCAGATTTTGTTAGGAACAAAAGGTATTTATTGATAAGGGAAACTTTGGTACAGAAGGTTTATGAGGCACAAAACTGCCCTGGGGCACAGCCCAGTTGTACATGCTTACAAGATGGTTCCAGAAGTATAATGCCTGAGCGGGGACCCCAGGGGTCAGCACTGCTGCCTCACAGCGCCAGGGACCCGGGTTCAATTCCTGGCTTGGGTCACTGTCTGTGTGAAGTCTGCACGTCTTCTCCATGTCTGCATGTGTTTCTTCCAGGTGCTCCGGTTTCCCCCCACAGTCTGAAAAACATGCTAGTTAGCTGCATTGGCCACACTAAATTCTCCTTCAGTGTACACAAACAAATGCCAGACTAGGGGACAAATGTGGTGACTAGGGGATTTTCACAGTCGCTTCATTGCAGTGTTAATGTAAGCCTAATTGTGACAAAAATAAACAAACACTCATTCTCGGTTCCCTTTGGTCCCTCGAGTCAGGGGACTCACTTCCGTTGTAATGTCTTAAAGAGACAGAGACCACATACACAACACTTTCATAATGCCCCACAGGTTATAAAATGAAATGTTTTCTCAGTAGTTCTTAATGTTCTGCAACATTAAAGGTGCATTGTAAACACAAGGTGTCATATAGTTAATGGGTGCATTTTTACTTTCAAGCATTATTTTAATTCAGATTATATGATCAAAATAGCTTTTGCTTTACTACAGGGAGATTGGCAGTTCATGAGGTTTAAAAAATGGGCCATTCAGGTCGTTAGAGTTGATTATTAATAGATGTATGTATCTGGATAAACAGGACCCAGCACACCCAAGTGCCAGAAGCACTTTACATCTTTGTGCATTACAAAACTTGCTTTCCATAGTTTTGCAGATTTATTTCTAAAAGGTGAAATTGCATTTCAAAGCATTTCAAGGATAAAACAATCCAAAACTTATAACATACCGGTTAGTTAGAACTTTGACACAAACACAAAACAAGTTACTAAGTTTATTTATTAGTGTCACAAGTAGTTTTACATTATCACTGCAATGAAGTTACTGTGAAAATCCCTAGTGGCCACTCTTCAGTGCCTGTTTGAGTACACTGAGGGAGAATTTAGCACAACCAATGCATCTAACCAGCCCGTCTTTCGCACTGTAGAAGGAAACTGGAGCACCAGGAGGAAACCCACAAAGACACGTGCAGATTCTGCACTGACAGTAACCCAAGCCAGGAATCAAACCTGGATCCCTGGTGATGTGAGGGACTGTGTGGAATCTGCACACCTTCCCCGTGTCTGCATGGGTTTCTTCTGGGTGCTCTGGTTTTTTCCCACAGTCTGAAAGACATGTTGGTTAGGTGCATTGGCCACGCTAAATTCTCCTTCAGTGTACCGAACAGATGCCAGAATATGGTGACTAGGGGATTTTCACTGTAACTTCATTGCAATGTTAATGTAAGCCTAATTGTGTCAAAAATAAATAAACAAATACTCACTCTCAGTTCCTTGGTTCCTCCACACAGACAGCTAGCCACCATGCTGTCCATAGTAAGAGCAACCTATACATACATCTACCTAAACTTCCAAAAGTCTTTCGACAAAGTAGTGCAACAGAGATTCCTTTCAAGTTTTAAAAACCACGTAGCAGTGCTAATCTACTGCACTGGATTGAGAATCAACTGAAAGAGCTTTAGCAGCAAGTGTTTGTAGATGGAACTGGACTTCTGTGGAGGCCAATCACCAGGATGTACCACAGGAATCACTTTTAGGGCCATTGTTGTTTACTGTTTTTTGTTAATGCTCTAGATGTGGGTGCTAAGGTAACAATCTGTAAGATATATACAAATACCAGAACTGAAAGTGATGCTTGAGCACTATAGGTAAATCTAGATGTGCTGTGAGAATGGGTCCGTGATTGGCAAATGATGTGCAGCTTAGAAAAACACTGTTCTACATAGGGGTTAGGTAAACACATACCCTTTAGAGAAAAGTACTAGAATTAGTGATAATAGAGATCTGGGCAGTATCTCCAAAGATTCATCACATCAATCAGCGCCAGAGTTGTCTCCAGGACTAGTTATAATGGCCTAAGGAGATCACCGAGGAATCTACCAGATCTTGTCACTTTGATTAGCTTGCGGATTGACCCCACTTTCACCTCCAGAAGCAAATTACATGGCTTTTGGGTCAGGTGTGAGGTATGTATCATGTGATGCACAAGGATATATGGGAGAGGAAGGATGGATTGTCTGTCATTGCTTGTATGTTTGTAGAAACTAGATACCTAGGCCATTCTGAGAAAGCCTGAGACCTCCATAGGATTACATATGATATTCAGCACGGAAGCAGGCCACTTCACCCAACAAGTTGATGCCAGCGATTATACTCCACTTCAGCTTCCTCCCATCATTCCTCATCTAACTCAATTAGCATATCCTTAAATTCCTTTCTCCCTCGTGATTATCTAGCATCCCTTAATCCATCTACATCATTCATTTCAACCACTCCCTGCTGTGGCAAATTCCACAGTCTGCCCTCGCATGGTGGTGACTTTAAATTACACATAGGATAGGTTAACCAAATCAGGTCAAGTGCTGTGGAGGAGGAATTTCTGGTGGCATGGCGGCACAGTGGTTAGCACTACTGCCTCGCAGCGCCAGAGTGTTTGATTCTTAGTTTTGGACACTGAGTGAGCAGAGTTTGCACATTCTCCCTACAATAACATATCATTAGTAGGGTAAAACTAGACTTCCTCCGGGTGAACAAAGAACAAAGAACAACCCAGCACGGAAAACAGGCCCTTCGGCCCAACAAGCCTGCGCCGCCGCATCACCCTACACCTATTCTACCCTGCGTGTCTACGAATAGAACCCCTGACTTAGCCAGATTCAGGGGAGAATAGTGTCAATTTGGTAAAACCAATCAGCCTAAAAGCACATCTTTGGGGTGTGGGAGGAAACCGGAGCGCCCGGAGGAAACCCACGCATCCACAGGGAGAATGCACAAACTCCCACAGACACAGGCCCAAATCCATGTATCTGCACAGCTAGCAGTGCTAGTCACCGAGCTGTTGCGGCGCCCGTCTACCGGTCCAGGATCAAGCACACACACCGACACGAAGTACTAGGCCACTCCCAGAACCTCCAAGAGCAGCCCACGCACGACCCACCGTGTGCATGCCCCTCGTTTGACACGAGGTGGACCTCCACCTGCGGAATAAAAGACAAAAACGTTAATCACAAGCCTGCCTTTCCGGTGTCTCCCGAGGTTCTAACCCTTATTTAATAGCCCCTACCATAACCCTCCATCCTCGTTTCACTCATGTGCCTATCTAACTGAACCTTAAACGAGTCCAACGTTCCCGTCTCCACCACCCTACTCGGTAGCGCGTTCCATACCCCCACAACTCTCTGCGTAAAGAACCTTCCTCTCATATCCAAATTATACCTCTCCCCCCTCACCCTTAAATCATGTCCTCTTGTATTTGTAACCAATCTAGGGAGCAGTCTCTCACTATTGACTCTGTCTATTCCCTTCAGTATCTTATATACCTCTATCATGTCCCCCCTCAATCTCCGTCTTTCCAAGGAGAACAGTCCCAGTTTCTCCAACCTTTCCTCGTAACCCAGCCCCTCCATGCCAGGCAACATCCTGGTAAACCTTCTCTGCACCCTTTCCAGAGCCTCCACGTCCTTCCGGTAGTAAGGTGACCAGAACTGGACGCAGTACTCCAAATGCGGTCTAACCAACGTTCTATACAACTGAAGCATTAGACGGCAGCTTTTAAACTCTATACCCCTTCCTATAAAGGCTAGCATTCCATAAGCCTTCCTGACAACACTGGTGCACTGGTTTCCTTCCACAGTCTGAAAGATGTGCTGGTTAGGCGCATTGGCCATGCTAAATTCTGCCTTACAGAGCAACAGAGTGTGGTGACTAGTGTCATAGTAACTTCATTGCAGTGTTAATGCACTAATAAGTACTTTAAAACTCTCAAGTTGATATTTTAGTGACTACCTTATATTGATGGTCTCTGGCTTTGATTTACCCACAAAGTCATGTCTAGTCTAACAAAACATTTCATGATTTTAATGATATCTGTTAGGTCACTCCGTAGCCTTCCCTTTTCTAGAGAAGTGAGACTCAGCCATTTCATTTACTTTTTCCAAAAATATGCTTTGTTTGTAACATTTGCAAAAGTACAATTCAAATTTCATTACATAAAGGGCAAAACAGATATGTTTCTTTTAGTTGTGGTACATGTGATTCCTCATTAGATGGGCCTATATAGGTAATAATTACAATGTACCTTTGTTTCCAAAAAATATACTTTATTCATAAAATTTGTAAAGGTACATTATACAACAGTTCAAATTTAACATTACATAAAGTACAATGCAGATCAGTTTCTTTCAGAACAGTGCATGAGCTGCCATTTGTATATTTGACAGTACAGGCTATATTTACAATGTAAAATTACAATTCTTGTCAAAAATTCCCAAGGGGTTTTATACATGTTCCAGCCCCTTAGTATACTATGGCAGGAGAACCATAGAATCAATGCCTTTCCCCATTGAATTTTTTATCAGGTCATCAGGTCAATAATTTAACACCAAGTTCCACATGAACTTGCTGTGCATTAACAGGAGGGAGGTGGCATCCATCCAGGTACACTCCAGCATCGAATCAAGCAGCACTCTGCATCAAACCAGAGTAAGCTATCCCACCCTAACCTGATCTGCAATGGAATGGTATCATTATGTTTGGGCGGAATCTGATTTAGAATCATTCAGTTATAATCCCACAGATGTTAGCTTCACACCATTGGCTCTGGGACAAGTACTCCTACTGAGTGGGATTACTATTACAATAACATATCATTAGTAGAGTAAAACTAGACCCAGCCTTTACATCCTCTCCTGATAATTATGCTCCAACATTTCTGGAATCATCCTTACAAATCCTTTTCTCACTCTTCCTGCACCTCTACATGTTTTCCATAATATTGTAACCAGCTGTGGTCTAATCCAACTTTAAGATAGGTTTATACCAATACAACTTCTTCACTTTTCAATTCTATCAGTCTAGAAATAAACCCTACTGTTTCGTTTTGTTTTTAGGGCCTTGCTAACCTGTGTTGCTGCTGCTTGTGATTTGTGTATTTGAATTCCCAGATCCTATTAACATCTTGGGTGTTACCATTGACCAGAAATTGAACTGGACCAGCCATATAAATACTGTGGCTGAAAGAACAGGTCAGAGGCTGGGAATTCTGAGGTGAATAACTCATGAATATATGAATAGAAGCTGTGAATAAGAGTAGTCCCAGCATTGATCCTGGTGGAACAACACTTTCACCTTCTGTCACTCAGAATATTTTTACCCCTACTAAGACCATAAGAAATAGGTGCAGAAGGAGGCCATTCAGCCCTTGAGCCTGCTCTACCATTCAATAGGGTCATGTTGTGATACTTCTCTCAGCCCACATTCTCTAATTTTGTTCTTTAGTCTAGTGTGTGGTTCCTTATCACAGGCTTTTAGAAATTCTTGATAAAATGCAATTATTACATTATTTTTAACTATGCTGTTTGCTACTTCTTCAAATTTTCAATGAGGCTGTTCAAGCCCTTCTGAAATTCATATTGACTTCATTGCATTTTTTTTCTATTTGTTCTTTCATTCTTTCCATTAATAGGATTTCAATATTTTTCCTACCATGGATGTTAAGTTAACCAATCAAGAGTTCCCAAGATATTTTCTATCTTGCTTCTTTTTTTAAGTAGAATGTTAGTTATCCACCAATCTTGTGGTATCATAGAATCCCTACAGTGCAGAAGGAGACCTTTCAGCCCATCGAGCCTGCACTGACAATAATCCCAACCAGGCCCTATCCCTGGAACCTCACATATTTACCTTGCTAATCCCCCTGACACTAACACCTTTTTTTCTAACAAATTGCAAAATATATGTACAAATGCTACCTCTTCCCTTGATTATTTTAAAGTACGAGGATGTAACCCATCCAGACCAGAGGTTTTACCCTCTCTAAATTTGATTAGTTTATTCCACATTTCACAGGGGTGACTCTCCCAGCTCGCTGTGCTGCTTTTGCAGTGCAGCAGGTAGAAGACTCAAGCGGAGGCCATTTAGTCCTGCTGGGCGCCATGCCTCCACAAGTCTCTGGCAGCCCAATTTCCGATTTCTGGCGCGGAGCTGTATAAATGATGTAAATTTTCATTTTAATATGTTTAACATTGATTAGCAGGCTTGGGGCCTGCTAATCTGAGGCCCCTGGGCTCGCTAGATTCTCCTCACTCTGTCAGAAGTGTTTCAGTCCAGCGGGGTTTACAATAGCTCCCCACTTGCGGGGAGCCAGCAGCCCAACCCTGCTGGAGTGAAGGGAGGCCATTGAGGCCCCCAGAGGGTCAAGGGTAAGGGAGGAGTGCCTCCTGGACTTTGCCACCTTGACTTTGTCAGCCTAGCCCTCTGGCATTGCCCAGGGGTCAAAGTGCGAATGCCCGGGGGCATCTTGGCACTGCCTGCTTGGGGGGGGGGGGCGCGGGGCTGTCCCATTGCCACTTCACACAGGGATAGCCAGCAGAGGGAGGGAGGATAGTGATCAGGGTTGGCTAATGGGGTGGATAGGGGTTGGCATGCTGGGAGTGGGTCAGGACTGTGTGGGGGAGGTCAGGATTGCGGGTGGGAATGGTTGTGGGAGTTTGAGGGGGTGGGGTTAAGGCTGGTCTGGACATGTTTGGGGGGGGGGCCAGTGATCGGACCATGGGAGATTGGAAGGGCAGCAATAGTGGGCTGCTGTGCCGGCCACTAATCAATCTGGCCAGTAATCAGGAGGCCGGCAGTACTGGACTGCAGCACATGCACCGATCGCAGCATTGACAGATGTGAGCAGTGGCCTGCACAGCGCTCTGCTGCTGGCCACTCCAGCGGGAAAAGGCCCCACCCTCTGACTTTTCACAAGATGAGTTTTTCCAACAAATGACAATGGTTTCAAGGTCATCAGTAGATTCTTAATTCCAAAGTTCTTTTCTGTTGAATTCAAATTCCACCATCTTCCATGGCAGGATTTGAACCTGGGTCCCCAGAATATTAGCTGAGTTTTTGGATTAATTGTCCAGCAATAATAGGGTGGCATAGTGGCACAATGGGTAGCACTGCTACCTCACAGCGCAAGAGACCTGAATTTAACTCTCGTCTTGGGCCACTGTCTGTGTGGAGTTTGCGCATTCTCCCCGTGTCTGCGTGGGTTTCCTCTGGGTGCTCTGGTTTCCTCTCACAATCCAAAGATGTACGGGTTAGGTGGATTGGCCATGCTAAAAGTTGCCCCTTATGTCAGGGGGACTAGCTAGGGTAAATGCACATGGTTATGGAGATCGGACCTGGTTGGGATTGTGGTTGGTGAAGACTCGATGGGTCGAATGGCCTACTTCTGCGCTGTATGATTCTAATACCACCAGGCCATCGCCTCCCCTTAGGAGTGAAAGCAATCATGTGATGGATGGTGAGGGATATGAAGTGGTGGTGGTTACGCTCTGAGTGATGAAGGATGGAGGAGTTAGGACTGTGATGAAGGACAATGCAAGAAACATGAATAGGAGAAGCTGAACACGCTAATGAGGTCATTGCATCTCTTCCAGTAGTTGAGGCAGGTCCTTGAAATCATACTCTGCCACTGACATTCTTCACTCTTGCACACAAACTATCTCTGGAAATCTATTGTGCATCTTCTTCCCATGATATGAGGAAAACACCCATCCTTTGTTACTGTAACAAAGGAGTGAAAGTTACAGCAGAAAAGCTTTAAGATAATAAAATGTTGCATGAATTGGGATGGTTCCTGTGTTGTCAGGAATATGGAAGTTTCATCTGTAGAATACAGTCAAAGTTTAGAAACAAAAGGGGGGATTTTCTGCTTTGTTTTTGGGGGTTGGGGGGGGGGAGGAGGATCGGCAGTGGGAGTGGAAAATTCTGCACAGAGTCCCGAGATTTCCCATAGCGATTGTCCCCGCCTCCCTCCAATGATGGACTGGGAATCCCAATGCCCAATATCAGGATTCCCGTTAGAATATATTTAAATGTAATTACCAGGCCTCTATATCTAATAAGTCCTCCCATTAGATTGTCCATGCACATCATTGTGAATCGTGGCAAGGTTGCCACAGTGTGCGCCTGGTGAGCAGAACTCTCTGGAAAAGTTTAGGTGTGTGTTTGGCTCAGGAGGGAGAGGGTCATACAAGAGCAATGCCCCTGGCACTTGGCAAAGCAGGAAGCAGTGCTGGGAAAGAGTGGGTGGGAGGTGGTGGGTGGAGGGGGTTGGGGGGAGGGGGGAACCTGTTGTGTTTGATAAAATAGTGCCACGGGATCTTTTACATCCGCCAGACAGCACTGAAATGTAATATTTCATCTTATGGGGAAAATCTCAACTGGCGGAAGGGCCAATTTTCCAAGGACAGATACTGTTTGGGAGAAATAGTTGTTTTAGTTCATTCATGGGATGTGGGTAGCATTTATTACCCATCTCTGAGGGCATTTAAGAGTCAGCCACATTGCTGTGGGTCTAGCGTCACATGTGGGCCAGCAAGCTCCAAGGGCAGTGGTGAGCCAGTTGAGTTTTACAACAATCGAAACATTTTCTTGGTTATCACGAGCGACACGGTGGCGCAGGGGTTAGTATTGCTGCCTCACAGTGACAGGGACCCGGGTTCAATTCCAGCCTCGGGTGACTCTCTGTGTGGAGTTTGCACATTCTCGCCATATCTGCGTGTGTTCCTTCAGTTTCCTCCCACAGTCCAAAGATGTGTGGATTAGGTTGATTGGCCATGTTAAATTGCAGTCCCCAGATGTGTTGGTTAGGAGGATTAACAGGATAAATACCTGGTGTTACGGGGATAGGGTCTGGGTGTGATTGTTGTTGTAGGCTCGATGGGCCAAATGGCCTCTTACTGCACTGTAGGGATTCTATGATTCTTGTAGACTCTTAATTCCAGATTTTTATTAAATTCAAATTTCACTACCTGCCATGGTGGGATTTGAACCCAGGTAACCCAGAGGGTTACCTTTGGTCTCTGGATTACACTTTCAGCGTTAATACTAATACGCCACTGCCTCCCCATGAGGTTCTGTACATGGGAATGAATTAGCATTTCAGTCTACTTGTGGCCCCTTACTGACATGAGGTAAACTTCAGGGACAGAGTCAGTGAGGGAGTTCAGGAGCAATTTGGGTCTTAAAGGCAGCTGCACCATTAAAGGAGCAGGTACTATAAAAATTCCAATGCCAGAATTATATGGCCTGTTTACTGAAGCCTGCTAGTCACTCTGTTAGTCAGTTTTGAATAATTACGAGCAATAGAAACCATGACATCAGCGTAGAGGAAAAATGTGATCATTTAATGTTCACAATTATTTTAAAGTTGTCTTCTAACTATGAATAACCACTAAGAAGTTTCACAACATCTGGATAAAATCCAACAGGTTTATTTGGAATCATGAGTCTCACTCACCTGATGAAGGCACAGCACTCTGAAAGCTCATGATTCCAAATAAACCTGTTGGACTTTAACCTGGTGTTGTGAGACTTCTTACTGGTCTTACCCCAGTCCAACGCCGGCATCTCCACATTATGGATAACCATGCTTAGAATGGCAACGTCATTCCAAAACAATGAGTTTTGGAAGAAGTGGGTAGGAATGCAGCAGCAGGATTATAAGTAATAAGAAAAGGAACAGGGAAAATTGAAGTGGTAAGGAAGAACTTCATAATTCTATGAAACCACAACACAAGAACAGGAGGTTGATACTGGTTTGACTGTGAGACTTCTCTTAATATGCCAAGTGACACAGAATGTGTTTACAGTCAGGGGATTTCTTTATTGTGAGTGGGAAACCCTCGGTAGTGGTTCAGGAAAAGCCCAAGTGAATTCCTTCAGCTGTCTTACGCGTAACCCGTGGCCTCATCAAAAAAAATCGTCTTGCAAAGAGGGAAGCTCCACTGTAAGTGAAAAAGATTAACTTACGTTTTGCCACAACTGCTGAAGCAGTAAAACTATCTGTAATTCAAAAGGCCCAAAGTAATATTTCTTGACAATACTGCTTGACACATAAGGGGCAGCGAAACTACAACTCCAAAATCATTAAACAAGGCTTTTCTGGGCATGGTCTGTCTTGAATTGCATGTGGCCTTCCTACAGGATATGCATCTCTGTGTGGAAGCCTCCAGCATTCATTCATTTGCATGGAATTTGCATTGCTATGTCCATTTTCAGAAAAGCTGTAGAGAAAATGTAACGATCTGTATTAAAATAAAACTTCCCCCATCTCACAAGCATCAAGGCATGAACCATACCCCCCTCACCACACTTAAGGGGAACTCACCACTATGGGGCTCCCCAGAGGGCCTGCTCCTGGCATGGTCACCGTGAGACTACCATGTTGGCACTGCCACCATGGGACTGCCGCATTGGCACTGCAACCTTAGATGTGCCAGGCTGGCACTGCCATGGGACAGTGTCAGGGAAGTGCCTGGGCATCTCACTCACCACCCAGGGGGCTGTATTTACCTATATGCCACTTCCTGGTCATCACAATTGATGTTCATTTTTAACGTATCATGCCAGCTGGGTGAGAAGATATATTGAGGGCAGAAGTACCAGCATCAAGCTCACTAATTATATCATAATGTATGTAAATCACGCTCATGCCCATCCTGGAAGTGAACCCAATTGTGTCATCAAAGGGTGTGGGTGGGGAGGTTTTGCCTCTTGTGAGATCATCTTTGAGCTCAAGAGTTAGGAAATCATGTTGCAGTTATATAAAACTCGGTTAGGCCGCATTTCGAGTACTATGTGCAGTTCTGTTTGGACAGGGAAAGGACATGGAAGCTTTGGAGAGAGTGTAAAGAAAATTCACCAGAATGTTACCTGGTCTCGAGGGCATTAACTGTGAAGAGAGGTTGAATAAACTAGGATTGTTTTCACTGGAAAGATGAAGGCTGAAGGGAGACCTGATAGAACTCTGTAAAATTATGAGAGGCATAGACAGGGTGGATGCTTTTTCCCAGGGTGGAAATGTCAATTACAAGAGGGCACAAGTTCAAGGTGAGAGGGGGAAAGTTCAAAGGAAATGTGCAGGGGGAGGTTTTTCACATGGAAAGTAGTAGGTGCCTGGGACACTCTGCCAGAGGAGGAGGTGGAAGCTGGTACATTAGCAACATTTGAGACGCAACTGGACACGTACATGAATAGGGAGAGAATGGAAGGATATGGGCCGAGTAAGGACAGAAGTTTTTTTTTGGTTTAGTTAGAGCATCATGATCAGCATGGGCCTGGAGAGCCAGAGGGCCTCCTGTACTGTGCTTTTCTTTGGTCTTTGTTGTTTGAAATTTTGCAAACATTATGTGATTTGAATCCGTGGCTAGCACAATCATTGAATCATGTCCATTTTTGAAGCTTAGGATGTTAGGGTGTTGGAGCTTAGAATCTTGGTGCAAAAGGTTAAATCTCATGAGATAAAAGGAGAGGTGGCTAGATGGGTAGAGAACTGGCTTGGCCACAGAAGACAGAGGGTAGTAGTGGAAGGGTCTTTTTCCGGCTGGAGGTCTGTGACCAGTGGTGTTCCCCAGGGCTCTGTACTGGGACCTCTGCTATTTGTGATATGTATTAATGATTTGGAAGAAGGTGTAACTGGTGTGATCAGTAAGTTTGCGGATGACACAAAGATGGCTGGACTTGCGGATAGTGATGAACATTGTCGGAGAATACAGCAAGATATAGATAGTCTGGAAAATTGGGCGGAGAAATGGCAGATGGAATTTAATGCAGATTGATGCATTTTGGTAGGACTAATGTAGGGGGGAGCTATACAATAAATGGCAGAACACAGAGGGACCTGGGTGTGCAAGTCCACAGATCCTTGAAGGTGGCAGTACAGGTGGACAAAGTGGTGAAAAAGACGTATGGCATGCCTGCCTTTATAGGATGGGATATAGAGTATAAAAATTGGTGTCTGATGTTACAGCTGTATAGAACGTTGGTTAGGCCACATTTGGATACTGCGTCCAGTTCCAGATGCCACATTACCAGAAGGACGTGGAGGCTTGGAGAGAGTGCAGAGAAGGTTTACCAGGATGTTGCCTGGTAAGGAGGGTCTTAGCTATGAGGAGAGATTGGGTAAACTGGGGTTGTTCTCCCTGGAAAGAAGAGGAATGAGGGGAAATCTAATAGAGGTGTATAAAATTATGAGGGGCATGGATAGGGTGAACAGTGGGAAGCTTTTTCCCAGATCGGAGGTGACAAACACGAGGGGTCACAGATTCAAGGTGAGGGGGGTGAGGTTTAACTCAGATATCAGAGGGACGTATTTTACACAGAGGGAATGCACTGCCAAGCAAGGTGGTGAAGGCGGAAACGCTGGGATCATTTAAGACTTATCTAGATAGTCACATGAGCAGACTGGGAATGGAGAGATACAAAAGAATGGTCTAGTTGGACCAATGAGCGGTGCAGGCTTGGAGGGCCGAAGGGCCTGTTTCCTGTACTGTATTGTTCTTTGTTCTTTGATGTAATCTAATGATACTCCTAGGTGTACTTGACTTAAAGATTTGTGCCCAAGTACTCCCGTACCAACATATGTTTAGGCCTCACTTTTCCTATTCCTAAGATGAAAAGAACTGATCCGAGTCTTTTCAGCACTGATCCACATATGATTAATCAAATAATGCATCATCAAGGATTGTTTCAGAGATGCTATGCACAGTATCAGCCTACTATCATGGATCTGCCTTAAAATACCAGTAACAAGGCATGATAAGATGCAAGCTGCCCAGCAACAGGTAGAAATCTGCTAAATGACAACGATAGCCAGCATTCAAAGGATGTGATTTTCCTAGTAACGAGATCAGCAAGCATCTAGACAGAACCAGGTGTAAAACACCCTATCAGCAGGAGACAGCTTACCTAGATGACTGAGAGATCAGTGGAGGTATAAATGTACTAATTCTTAGAGGGCAGGAATTTGAGAGATACACACAGCCAAATATGCTGGATGAAGAATCAAAGAGGAAAATGGTATAAATACCAGCATCCTCAGAAGTGTATTGAAAAGCCATGGCATAGCCACAGATCCAAAGTGTTTGATTTGTTCACAAAAAATATGGTTGAGGACAGCTGCTTTGCTTTTTTTTAAATCACTTTGATACCAAATAACAGCTTGCTTATGCTAAAGGGTGATGTAAAGTCAAAACCTTCCATGGATCTTGGATATTCTGCCTTGCTGAGATGATGAAGTTGGGTTCCTTGCTGTTTAAGAGGTGTTGATGAGCAATATGATTTGCTGTGACCTTACCATGGTTCTCTTTAGCGGTCATTTCTTTGTATCCTCATGGCTTTCTTTCTGCTGTGCAGCATACCCGAGGACTCAATGATTACCTGCTACTTCTTTTGTTTATCACCTAATATGGCACCTACATATCTTTCTCCACAGCGTCAATTCCAGATGGATCTGCCTAGGAATCATTGGCATAACCATTATTGGGCTATTTAACATTTGATACATTCGGGAAGTACTTGGTCTGACGTCCTTGGGGCAAGTTATTTCTGGAGAAGGTTTTTTACCATCAACACAAACCTGTTTTCTGGGACGTATTGGAGGCCTCTGATTGCAGCATCCAAATCTGTAGAGAACATCTCCTATTTCGTCTTTGTGAATCAAAACATCGACAAAGGGGCACTGGGTGAGGAACTACTGCATTGATCTTGATTCCTTGTGAACACTTGGGAGTTTGAATGAAGATCCTGGAAACTCGTTTGATACTGGTTAGCAATGTGGTTCAATGCAAACACCAAGTCCAGGTTGTGGTCATGTCTCCAATAGCTGACAGTTTTGCATTTTAGAAAGAGATCAGTGCTGAAAAGACCCGGATCAGTTCTTTTCATCTTTAGGAATAGGAAAAGTGAGGCCTTAACATATGTTGGTACAGGAGTACATGGGCACAAATCTTTAAGTCAGTGCACCTAGCAGTATTACTAGTCTTCAAGTACTCTCACAACGTGCTGTAGCTATTGATGTCACCAATCATTCACAACATTCAGCTGGTTTTCAGTAAAGACATCTAGGAATATGATAAGCTCATTTCATGGCTCATAGACTATCCTGACTGACAAACCCATAAATTGGGTATTCAGGACTTTGAAGTTGGCATGTTCTGACATGGAAGATTTATTAACTGATAGCACAGTGGCACAGTGATTAGCACTCCTGCCTCACAGGGCCAGGGACCCGGGTTCAATTCCTGACTTGGGCCACTGTCTATGTGGAGTCTGCACGTTCTCCCTGTGTCAGTGTGGCTTTCCTCCAGGTGCTCCGGTTTCCTCCAAAGAAGTACAGGATAGGTGGATTGGCTATGCTAAATGACTCCTTAGCATCATGGGGATTAGAGGGATAAATATGTGTGGTTATGAGAATAGGGCCTGGGGATTGTGATCAATGCAGTCTTGATGAGCCGATTGCCTCCTTCTGTACTGTAGGGATTTTATGATTCTATGAACTCTGTTATGATCAAAAACAGCACCTCTACACTGATGATGTAGAGGTACCACATGACTCATTCATGGTATCCTTGGCCGGATGCTTGTAGCTCCTCAATGCATTTATTGTGGACAAAGAACATCACGTATTTCTTGTACAATTATTAGCCATTAAGTGATGCTTGATTTTCAGTGATGGTCAAGACGATAGTCAATGCTTTTGTTTGACACTGGTGCCCACTGCAATGGTTTTGTTCTAATGGTGGATTCTTTGTTTACTCTCCAGTGCCAGAGTGTTTGTTGTAGAAGGAGTTGCCCGCAAAACAAAGCATGTCAGAGACCACGCACCTTCTATGGTCACTTTTATGCATCTTAATTAGACCAATGTCAGCAGGGGATATCCAGCATAGCCTTCAGCGGGGGATATCCAGCATAGCCTTAGCTCTTTTCAACTATTTGTCCAATTCTATTCAAAAAATTATATTCACTGTTTTCACCACTATCAGCGGAGAAAGTGTTTCTTTTTCTAAGAACCTCCCGCCTAAGGCCAATGGACCTTTGCATGGTCCGCCCCTGTCCACTGTGATTCCTGTGGTGGACAGGACGGGAAAATTCCGCCAATGTGAAAACATATTCTCTTCCTTCATTTTCCGAGTGTTAATCTTGACTGAATGCCTCTATACTACTAATTCACCAACTGGCAGTCAATTAATTGTACCAGTAAAGCATGGTGCAGTTTCTCCCTTACATGCACATGCCATTATATCACACACTTATTTAACATTTTCTTTTTAACATTTTATTTTTTACTGAAGGAAATTTTAACTCTGGTTTGGTGCAGCGGGGATGGCAGGGGAATGAGGTGAACACTTGCAACTGGATCACAAATTTGAAGTGAGACTTGGGCCAAATTTATTTGCTAAATTTTGTTATAACCCAAGTGTTGTACTGCCAATCAGGCTGGTGGTGAACACAAGTGAGGAGGCCATAGGACTGGGGGAATGGTGACAGGGTCACAGGGGGATAGGAGTGAGAGGGTGATGGGGAGGTGAATTTGGATGCTTGGGGTGAGTATTGAAGACCTGGTTGTCTGATGCCTAGGGGTGGGGAGATTGGCAGCCTCAAGGGGGTGGGGTGTTGGAGGTCTCAGGTCAGAGGTCATGGAAGATCAGAAGGACTCTGTCTGATTGTAGGAACTTGGTGAAGCTGTCACATTGAATCCAAGAGGTTAGTGAAAAGGTATTTACATCCTTGATTCACCAGTCCTCTCATCCCTGTAGCCACCAGGTTTCTCAGGGCTTAGGAAATCCAATCACCCAGAGTTGAATTTAAAATGGTGTGTAAACATGGGATTGGCTACTTGGTCCCAGCTCTATTAAAAACTTCAATGTGTGAGTTGGACGCAGGTTGTGGTTGGGATTCAAATTTTTAAATCTTTAACCTCCCCCCTATCCTGTTTTTCAGTATTAGAAATTCCCGGCACGACGGCACAGTGGTTAGCACTGCTGACTCACAGCACCAGGGGCCCAGGTTCGATTCCTGGCTTGTTCTGTCTGTGTGGAGTTTGCACGTTCTCACCATGTCTGCATGGGTTTCCTCTGGGTGCTCCGGTTTGCTCTCATGTCCGAATGATGTGCTGGTTAGCTGCATAGGCCATATTAAATTCTCCCTCAGTGTACCCGATCAGGCACCGGAGTGTGGCGAGCAGGGGATTTTCACAGTAACTTCATTGCAGTGTTAACGTAAACCTACTTGTGACACTAATAAATAAACTTTAAAAACTTTTATTTGGGGCTTTTCAATAGGTAAATATCAGAAGAAATTTTGAACTTATGGCAGAGTGGTCAGTGTAATAACAAAACAAAACTTTTTACTGCTTTTGGTTCTGTGCAAGACAGGGGCCTCTCATTGGGCTGGTCATTGAATCATAGAATCACTGAAGCCCAACAATACAGAAGGAGGCCATTTGGTTCTTCAAACCTACACCGTCAACAATCTCACCCAGGCCCTATCCCCATAACCCCACATATTTACCCTGCTAGTCCTCCTGACACTAAGGGGCAATTTACCATGGCCAATCAACCTAACCTGCACAGCTCTGGACTGTGGGAGGAAACCGGAGCCCCCGGAGGAAACCAATGTAGAAACAGAGAGAACATGCAAATTCCACACAGTCACTTGAGGCCGGAATTGAACCTGGGTCATCGGTCAGGTTTTCGTAGGTTGAAGAAAGCCGAAGCATGTTAGTAGACATTCCTGTATGAATCGTTTCAATTTGTGGCTCTGTTTACTGTCAGTGTTACAGTTTAGTGTCACAATGAATCATTGTTCACTGGGAAAGGGTGTACTTTCGTACACTTGCAGTCACAAAATATACAATGAAGTCATCCTTTTCTTGTACTGAACACGCCCATTTCAGGTTTCTATGGAAGCTAGTTGTCCTCAAACCAGTTTTCAGATTCCAAGGAAAACAATAATTGGCCCGGAACTTCCAAGGAGTGGAAATCCTTGTCCACTTGGCTCCTTTTTATTTACCCAGACTGGGAGCTGCACATTTCACACTCAGACATCCATCGCAGACCTGGTGAGATACATGCAGCTTACTCATGCAGCTTCCCGAGTCCTGCCAGCACATGGCAGCTGCTTTGGGGGAAGTGAAGTCATGCCCTTTTTTATGGCACTAGTTGCAAAACAATGGGTTCAAAGATCCCTGTGTTTAAATGTGACTTTGAGAAGCCATGTAGAAGACAAGTAGGAAAAATAGGTTGAGGGTGAGGTGGTAGGATGTGTTGGTGGGGTTTGGGAGATCGGGGAGGAGATAGGATGGGTCAGAGGTGTTAGGGAGGAGGGGCTGTAGGATGGATTGTCGGGGTGGGGCGGGCAGAGGTTCACTCGGGGCTAGTTGAGGGATGGGTGTAGTTGTGGAGGAGTCAGGTGGGTAGTTGGAAGCTTGGGAAAGTAGTCAGTAGCAATCAAGTGAGAAGGTAGCCAGAGGTTGAGAGTGTGTTTGGGAGGAGACAGGGGTCAGTTGGGTGAGTCCAGGTTGTGGGTAGTAGTCAGGTGGCTGTGAGGGTAGTCAAGGGTTGGGGAGTAGGTGGGAGTGATGGAGGAGTAGTCAGGAAATTGGGAAGGCAATTGCAGGGTGGTGGGTAGTCAGGCCATGGGGCTAATCAAGGAGGGTTGGGTATAGTTGGGTGTGGGGATATTTTGGTGGGGAAGGGAACATGGAAGGTCATCAGTGCGTTCACTACCACAGTTACCCAGGAGTTAGAAGTCATTTTAATCTTTGCAACTTTTACTGGTTAACTATTCTGCTGAGAGAGTTGGAACCATCTGACTTCTCCAATTTAAATGGGAGTTTCAGATGGTTTCAGGTGCATGGTAACTGGCCATCAGCAGTTTAAGCTTCCTGGGTGATTCCAGTGCAATCCTGGTGTGAGGACTTCTGCAGGGATGGTTTGGGGGGTAGGGGAAGGGGCAGAGCTCCTTCTTTTGGGGTACCTCTGTGGTACAACCCCTCAACCCACTCCCCCCTCTCCCAGAACAGAATCTTTTAGTGTTAGAAAAATCCGGCACAGTGGCACAGCGGTTGGAGGTGGCACGGTGGTGAGCACTGCTGACTCACAGCACCAGGGACAATTCCCAGCTTGGGTCACTGTCTGTGCTGAGTCTGCATGTTCTCCCCATGTCGGCGTGGGCTTCCTCCGGGTCCTCCTGTTTCCTCCCACAGTTTGAAAGATTGCTGGTTAGATGCATTAACTATGCCAAATTCTCCCTCAGTGTATCCAAATAGGCGCCAGAGTGTGGCGACTAGGGAATTTTCACATTAACTTCATTGCAGTGTTAATGTAAGCCTACTTGTGACACTAATAAACTCAAACTATAATGCCAGCCTAGAATATTCTGGAAAAGGCATCACACAGTGTGCCTGCCACATTTGTCTTTACTCAATCATAAGCTTCGATGTTTCTTGCCCTGTAAATTACTGGAAGTGATAATGGTGCAAACAGGACAAAGAGGGTACCTCGAATTTTAGTGAACATCAACACTGTATCTTCTTAACCAAGGTGATTTAAGGATTGAGAAAGAACCAAAGAACGATGAAAAGGGATTAATTCAAGTCAAACCAGGTACAGAAAAAGAAATAAAAGTGAACAAAAGATTGAATTGAGACAAAGCAAGAAACAATAGAGACAGAAAGGAAAAGTAATTTTACATTTTTAGTACTCCTAACAACCATTTACTGCCTGGAGGATTGAGAGTCCACAGTTTTAATTTTTCCTTTCTGGGCCATTGTTGGAACATAAATCTTGCAAGTAAAGGAGTATAATAGCAACGCTAGCTTTGGTGGATTTAATTGACAATGAATGCACAAGCGCAATAATTTCATGAAACTCAAAGCCAGGGGCAGAGGGGAGAGGTTGATAGAAAACTGATGTTTGTGGAAGCTAACAATGGAATAGTGCAAATTATTGTCAAACCTCTGGTGATTTCTTGAACACAAGGTATCTCTTCTTTGACACAAGATCCATTAACAATGGTATGCATCTTAGACTTGCCAACATTTTCCCAGCAATATCTTGAGCTATTAACTTTCCTTGCCATGTTTATGAGGAACTCATTACCATATTGTCCTGCCTAAGTGGATACTAGCTGCCACCATCTGAAAAGCAGCATTTAAAGCATGCAAGAACCATTACCTCCAAGTTCCCCTTCAAATCACGCACCATTCTAATTTACGCATATACCAATATTCCCTCTTCTTTGCTCGGTCAAATCCAGGAACTCCCTACCTAACAGCACCATGGGAGAAGTTACCAGACACAATGGGCTGGGATTTTCCAGTCCTGCCAATGGCACACACTGTCATGGATGGGACAGGAAAATTTGGAGAACAGCCACCTTTTGGCTGCTGTCCAAATGTGCCTGTCCCACTTGCGAGCATGCCCACCAGTGGTGGAGCTGGACGATCCCAGCCCACGGGTTCAGGCAATGGTTCAAGAACAAAGTTTGGCACCACCTTCTAACAGAGAGCTCAGGGTGGTAATACATTCTCGCCTTGCCAGCAATGCCAAGACTGAACTTCACCATATCCAAATGTTCCAGATGGAGGGAAATAACAGTTGCATTGTCTGGAAGTGAAGTGTGACGTTGGGACACTAAAGGGCAATTTACTATGGTCAATCAACCTAACCTGCACATTTTTGGCATGTGGGAGGAAACTGGAGCACCCGGAGGAAACCCATGCAGACATGGAGAGAATGTGCAAACTCCACACAGACATCACTTAAGGCTGGAATTGAACCTGGGTCCCTGTGAGGCAACAGTACTAACCACTGTGCCACCATGCTGCTCTAAACATGCCCACAATGCTGAAAAGGGAAGGGAAAATGTGTTTGTTGTTGGCATTACGCCAGAGGTGGTGGAAATTGCAGAAGAAGATCTGCATGCCTTTCATTCCTTTGTTCCTTTTCTTACTCCATCACTATACCCTCTGGCCATAGAAAACTATCTCTTCTGTCTTCAATCTCTCCTGGCTTCCATCTTATCACAAATCTTCCTTCTGTCCTTGTCTCTCCCATTTTTCCAAGTTCTGATGAGAGGTTATTGACACGGAATATTAACTCTATTGCTCTCTCCACCGATGTCGCCTAACATGCTGAGTATTTCTAGCATTTTATCATTCAACAGGTTGTCTGTTTTCCTGAGATGACAATTTCCCAAAGTGCAATCAAGGTAAACCACTGCAGAAGACCAAAATGATACAGATTAAAAATGGCAAAGAGGCAAATTTTAGACGAGCAAATTGTTAAGAATCTCTTCACAGAGCGGACAACATATAGACTGATATCCAGGTAATGTCCAAAAAGCTTGGATTTATTGAAGAAGTTAGCTGCTGTAATGGGGATCCAACTGAAGTTGTTTCCTGGATCAATGAGCAAAAATGATTTGTGTGTGTATATATATGTGTGTGTGTCTGTGTGTGTGTGTGTGTCATAGCATCCCATTTGGTTCATCAAACCTGCATTGACAACAACCCTACCCAGGCCCTATCTCCGTAACTCCACATATTTACCCTACTAGTCCTCCTGACACTAAGGGGCAATTTAGCACAGAATGTGCAAACACCACACAGACAATCACCCAAGGCCAGGATTGAACCTGGGTCCCTGGCGCTGTAAGACAGCAGCGTACTTGTGTATCTTTGTCATCTGTAGCTATCATGGAGGTAAGATGGTTTAATAATGCTGCCTTGGCACAAAACATTGCAGGAATTATGGGGATAACTTTGATGTTGTCTGATACCATAAAAAGTTCAATATCATTTCAGCTACCCTTAGACCTTCCTTACAATTTTCACGGAGTTCGGACAGCTTTTCAAAGAGTTGTTGTTCACATAACTTCGAGGGTAAGTTTGAAAGGTCCTCCTCATGTCGCCCCTAAACCAACCCTGAAGGCCACTTGTGCCCCCATGCGAAGGTTTCCTGGCACACATCATATCCTCCCCCCAATTTCAAACTCTGGCACTTCCATGCCCATTTGCCTACTCTACACATTATAGAAGCAATTAACTCTAAGGTGACAATAGGATGTGTAAAAGAGTTTTATAGATCGGCACTGTGGCACAGTGGTTAGCACTGCTACCTCACAGTGCGGAGGATCTGGGTTCTAGTCATGGCTTGGGTCTCTGTCTGTGAGGATTCGATTTGATTTTATTATTGTCACATATATTGGTATACAGTGAAAAGTATTGTTTCTTGCGTGCTATACAGACAGACCATACCGTTCATAGAGAAGGAAACAAGAGAGTGCAGAATGTAGTGTTACAGTCATAGCTAGGGTGTAGAGAAAGAATAACTTAATGCAATGTACGTCCATTCAGTAGTCAGACAGCAGTAAGGAAGAAGCTGTTCTTGAGTCGGTTGGTATGTGACCTCAGACTTCTGTATCTTTTTCCCGACAGAAGAAGGTGGAAGAGAGAATGTCCGGGGTGCATGGGGTCCTTAATTATGCTGGCTGCTTTGCCAAGGCAGTGGGAAGTATAGACAGTGTCAGTGGATGGGAGACTGGTTTGCACGATGGATTAGGCTACATTCGTAACCTTTTGTAGTTCCTTGTGGTCTTGGGCAGAACAGGAGCCATACCAAGCCTAGTTGTGACACTAATAAATAAACTTTTTTTTAAAAAGTCAATAATTGATATCTTTCCACTATCTTAAAATAACCTTTTTAATATAGCCAAAAGAAATGTCAATCATCCGAAATAAAGTTTAGCTGACATTATTTTTTAAAGGGCTGTGTGGACTAACCCCTATTTACATGTTGAGGGAGGTTCAGCTACTGTTATGGAACAATGGAATTTGTGTATAGGATCAGTTCTGTTACAGCACAAGGCACTATTCTTGCCCGGGACCTGGAAGGAATGTGGGCTTAAATTAAGCAGCTGTTACAACCCCAGATTTCTTATGGACGGAAGAATTCAGCCGGCTGTTATAATCCTGCAGCTGATATCGAATGTGAACACAAGTGATAGGAACAGCATTGGAGCATAAGGGTCATCCAGCCTGCTTTACCATTCAATACAATCATGGCTGATCTAAGGCTTCAAGTCCACTCTTATGCCCAATCCCCATATCCCCTATTTCTCTGACAGAGAGAAATGTGGAGATAGATTCAGTGACTTTTATACATCTGAACACCAAAAAACAAAGAACCAAGAAATGTATAGCACAGGAACAGGCCTCTCCGAGTCTGTGCTGATCATGATGGCTTAACTAAACTAAAAAAGAAACCTTCTGTCCTTACTTGGTCCATATCCTTCTATTCACGCCCTATTCATACACCCATCCAGATGCCTCTTAAATGTTACTAATGTGCCTGCTTCCACCACCTCCTCTGGCAGCACTTTCCAAGCATCCACTACTCTCTGCATTGAAAACCTATCCCGCACATCCCTTAAACTTTTCCCCTCTCACCTTGAACCTGTGTTCCCTGGTAATTGACACTTCCATCTTGGGAAAAAGCATTTGAATATCCACTCTGTCTATGCCTCTCAAAATTTGCAGACCTCAATCAGGTCTTTCCTCATAGTGAACACCCTCGAGTTCAGGCAACACTCTGGTGAACCTTCTTTCATGATGTGGAGATGCCGGCATTGGATTAGGGTAAACATAGTAAGAAGTCTCACAATACCAGAATAAACCTGTTGGACTTTAACATGGTGTTATGAACCTTCTTTCACCAGAGCTTCCATGTCCTTCTGGTACTGTGCTGACCAGAGCTGCATATAATACTCCAAATGGTGTGATGATCAGAATTGTACACAATACTCCAAATAATTGGAGAATGAAATGGGGGTCAAGTGTAAATCATATGGAGATGCCAGCGTTGGATTGGGGTAAACACAGTAAGAAGTCTTAAGATGATTGTGCTCCATGCTGGATCATCCATCGACATGGATGCCATCATCTCATGTGAGAACACCATCCACCTGGTACACGGTACATACACTTGCCTGACAAAGGAGCCGGTCTCCAAAAGCTAGTGGCTTTTGCTACCAAATAAACCTGTTTGACTGTAACCTAGTGTTGTGAGACTTCTTACTGTGAAGTGTAAACTCAGGTCAAACTACTCTTTATACCCTGGATTCGATGTGAAACATGGGAATGTTCTCAGCTGCAGCGATGCCCCAGGGAATAGTAAAGAATTGGAGGATAGAGTCCATTGCTGCTACATGTTTAGACCTGGGAGCAAATATGTGGAATAGATAAAATTGCCAATGAATCTGAAAAGTGCTGAATTTGTTTAATTTCTTTCGACTGGTTTCCACTGCCTTTTTTTTAAAACCCTGTTTGTATTATCATCATTCTTGGATTACAGAAATTCCAGGCAGGATTTCATTCTGAAGTGGACTTGGCATGATTTAATGTCTCTCTCACATACCAAAATGGCACGACAGTGAAAACATGAAACCATAGCACAAATTCCGTTGTGAAATTTGTGATACATAAACACTCCCTTATCTCCCACGATAAAGACGTTGTTATGATCTCATATTTTCAGGTAACTGGAGACAGCGTGATACCTCGATCTACATGGTATTGCATTCCACATCTACACAATCTGAATTGCCTGATCTCAAAATTTCAGTAGTGTAAATGCTACAGGCCTGAGACTGACAGATGCAAAATTCTCTCCCAAACCACTGCTGTTACGACCTTATATTGACAACTAAGAAAGATGTGACAGTCTGCAGGCAACTTTCCCTCCAAAGATTTGCAATTAATTGAAGCATTTTTGTGGGATTGGGTGTGATGGTAGTGTTGGGACAGTGGATGACAGGTTAATAGTCACAAAGTAATCAATTACTGTGGTTAAAACGTTTAGACAACGGCTTGAATTTTGTGCATAGTGTACATGCACGATTGGTGGATCCAGAGGATTCCAACCAGCATGAAAAATGGCTGGCCTTAGGCCCAGTTCTGCCCCCGGAGGGCTAGAACTTGTCTGGCCTGGCCTGGGCTGACAGTGAACAGCCCTAGGGAGCCATCCAGGGCAGAATCATAAGTTTGGCTGCAGTTATGGCCTCAGCGCCCACTCCATGTGCCAGGTGGGAGGGCAGTGTTAGTGGGAACTCTGTCCCCTGCTTCTTCGACCAGTGCCTATGCATTCTTGTGGAGGCAGTGAGGGACAGGCAGGACATCCTGATGCCACAGGATGGCAAGAGGAGGCCACCCCACCTAGCTTAGAAGGCCTGGCAGAAGTGGCTGCCAACGTCAGTGGGCATGACATGGTACGCATGGATATAGTGCTGAAATAGGTTCAATGAAATGTGCTTGGCAAGGATAAGCACTGAGTTAGCATGGTCCAGTGTGGAAGGGTGGACATACGGACTGGCACTCAGGGATCTCACATGAGGACTTCTAAACAAGAGTCCCTAGTTATTTAGCAATCATACAGCCACCATGATGCCATTGGGCAGGCATTGAGTATGTGTTGAGTGATAATACTGATTGTCTTCCTCCCTCAGATGAGACATTGTGCAAAGCAGCCAGGACCCCCAGGAACTCTCCACTGGCACTTGAGGAGGCACCACTGAGAACCACCCATGTCATACTCTCTCTTGCAACCAGGCACCAGCTCAGATACATGCACATTGGTGGCCTTTAGATCATTGGCTCAGATGGTTGTGCATTCTGAGATGGGCACATCACACTCACATGAAGAGCTGGTGGAGGCAGAGAGTACCCATTGTCCAGTTGGAGATCAGGACCATGCTGAGTCTGAGACAATGATGAGCCTCTAGAGTTGTCAATTCTGGATGTCTAGTGAGAATGCATGGGTGGAGATCCCAATAGGTCTGTGTGCCATGGTCTATGTCACTGTCAAGTCCATGAAGTGCCTGAGCATTGCATTGACCTTATCCACTGAGCACATGGCCGTCTTCAGTGAATGGAGAGGCAGATTCAGGAACAGAATGCAGACTTCCTGGGGCTGTGCTTGGATCTGCAATCCTAGTCACCTCAGGAGAACACTGCCAGTGAGAGAAATGGAGTCTCTGCTAGGTGCATATCTAGCAATGGTGAGCAGGATGGACAAGCTGCCTGCCATCTCTGTGTGCTCCTGCAATGGCACTACAGACAAGAACAGCAGCTCCTCTGCCCTTCTTCCAGTGAGTGAAACACCTTCTGAAGCCAGGACAATTTCGGCATGCCCAGCCAGGTGCATCCTCCTAAGCAATGCCTGCTCAGGCCCTACCACCCAGGGCACGATTGGTAATCTCTCCTCATAAGGCAATCCCTTATTTCAATTTCAATAATTAATCTGGTGAACCTCCATTGCACTTGCTGTATGGCAAGCATATCCCTCATTAGATAAGGGAACCAAAACTGTACAGTACTCCAGGTATGGTCTCATCAAAGCTCTGTACAACTGCAGCAAGACATCCTTACTTCTGTACTGAAATCCCCTTTTGATGAACTTCAACATAGCATTTGCCTTCCTAATTGTTTGCCGTACCTGCATGCTAAGTTTTAATGACTCATGAACATGGATACACAAATCTCTTGGTCACTGCATTTCCTAACATCTCACCCTTTAGGGAATATTCTGCCTTACTGTTTTTTTCTAAAGTGAATAAATTCATATTTACTCACATTATATTCCATGTTTTAGGGTAGTAGCTAATTAGCTCTATCTGTTACCATCCAAATAATAAACCTCCCTGCTAGGTAGGTGGGGTATGTCACATCACTAAGTACATTTTGCTGCTTCCATTAGAGTCTGTGGTTAATGTTTTGATTATCCTTTTTCACATCTGACTGCAAATAAAATAAAACATCTCAATGGTTTCCCTGTCAGGTGCCATCTCATTGTACCTTGCTCACAGAAACTCTATTAGTCCAAGGCTGCTGCAGTTATTGTTTCAGAATAGGTGACTGCATTTTGACGTCTCGTCTCAGGAACATTTGAAAAGTTTCAGGATAATGAGCAGCCAAAAGGAGATGGGGTCCTTCACACTCCCCGGAGGGTTGAGCGTCTGTTTTCTTTCAGATCACTTGGTGGAATATGTATTGTTGCCACCTGGGCAGTTTTCACTGTTTTTAGAGGGTTCTAGTTTTTTTTAAACCCAGCCAGAAAAAGAAAAATGAGAAACTGTATTTTTTTATAAAACACACCTTTGTAACAATATCAACTCTGAGATGCACTGCTGTAACTCATCAAGATTAGTGTCAGGGGAAATATGTGGGGTTACAGGAATCGGGACCGGATAGGATTGGGGATTGTAGAGATTCTATGATTCTAATGAAAATGGACTAATAGAATTTTAGCGAGTAAGATACAATGAGAAACAGGAAAACCATTGAGACGTTTTGTTTTATTTATGGTTATATGTCAGAAAGGATAATCAACACATTAACCACAGCACCTGCACAATCTACATCTCTCCAACCTAGAAGGCTAAGGGTAGCAAGTGCATGAAATCACCATCACCCACAAGTTGCATTCTAAGTCACACACCATTGCAAAATTGGAAATACATTGTTAGAATCATAGAATCCCCACAGTGCAGAAAGAGGCCTTTCAGCCCATTGACATGCACCAACAACAATCCCACCCAGGGCCTTTTCCTGGAACCCCACGTATTTCCCCTGACACTAAGGGGCAATTTAGCATGGCCAATCAATCTATGTAACCTGCACATCTTTGGAGTGTGGGAGGAAACTGGAGCACCCGGAGGAAACCCCGGCAGAAACGGGGAGAATGTGCAAATTCCACATTGTCAGCCGAGGCCGGAATTGAACCTGGATCCCTGCTGGTGAAGCAGTAGTGCTAACCACTGTGCCACCCTTGTTTCATTGTTGCTGGGACAAAGCCCTTCTTACCTAGTAGCAATGTGGGAGTGTCTCACCATATGGAGTTCAAGAGTTGACTCACCAACATTGTCACAAGGGCAAGTAGTGATAAGCATGCAATTAATGAGGATAAATGGTTAAGATGTACATTATTTTAATGGGAAGTGATAATTGTGGCTTGGAAAGGGAGGGGAGAATAATGTAGGAGAGTAAGCCACTTACAACATCAGTTAATGTGGGTGCCAGGAAGGGTGCCAGGTCATCACAATAGAAAATGCTGGAAAATCTCAGCTGGTCTGACAACATCTGTGAAGAGAGAATATAGCCAACATTTTGAGTCTGGATGACACATCCTGACTTGGAACATTGGCTCTATTCTCCACAGATGTTGTCAAACCTTCAAGGTTTCACAGCATTTCCTGTTTTTGTTTCAGGTTCCAGCATCCGCAGCATTTTGCCTTTAACTAGGAGCTTATTGGGAATGGGACAGAGGGAGAAGGAAGATGTTTAAATTGTGATACTGTTGCATTAGCATCTTTTTTGCCTTTGTATCGACAAATCATGTTTTTGGAACAAAATCAGAATTGCAGCATGTTATCAAAAGAATGACAGATTCATCACTGGTGGGACTAATGACAGCAATTGATTTTGACAGCATTATATGGCTTTGAAAAAAATCTTCCTATATTTGTTTATATCAAATGCTAATGTTGAGAAGTATGTGCTCAGAGCACTGAAGCATTCAACACATCTCACCTCAGTTATTTTTAGTGCAAGTAATTAGCCTCTCAGGACCTCCTCCTAATTAGTCCCACTAATATATGTTGAATGTCTGCGGATGGTTTTAGATTGTGAAACTTGCCTTCACATGTTCCTTGCCTGTTTTAGAAACCTGTCCATTTCAGGATACCAGATTCTCCTGATCTACCCTTGCTTTCTGGAAAACTGCCCTGCTTCATATAAGGTGAAGACTGTGCTTCTGTGGTCCTGGCATGTGACCTTAACCCCCAGAAAACTGACAGACAGAAAAACAAGGACTGTACCTATGTGCTATTCCAGTGTGCGCTCCTCATGGGTGAAGCTTCAGATCAGAAGCAGTGATTTTATTGGATTGACTAGTAGCTGTTTATATATAATTGGTGGATTTCAGGGACCATGATATTTGAGATATGCAAAGCTGTCTGCCATTGATGTGAGATTCAGGCGGAGTTTAAGTCTAATAAATAGATACATTTAAATGTGACAAAATCACATTGGAAATTGGTGAGATGCAAACAGTGTGACACAAAAATGTCACTTGGAGTAAGTGACACTTTAAGTGCAATTTATGCAAAGCTCTTAAGGAAACTAGGCAAACAGATGGAGTAGATACATAGACAGACAGATAATTACAGTCATTTCAAAGCACAGAATCTTGTGATTTTTTTCCCCTTGCCAACTGTAACTACAGGTGACTGGCTGTGATATTTGGAGGTTTTGAACTTTGCTCCATGTATCAACATTTCTCATTCTTTATCAGAACAGGGATTTTTAAAAAAAAACGTTCAGCTGTCTTAAAAAATTTCAGCATGAGGAAATACTATGTTAGAAGTCTTACCACTAAAATCGGCATTAGCTTGTTGGAAAATTGTTTGGACAGCTTTTCCATTTGTTAAAAAAACTTGATGAAAGGCTGTTATCCATGGTGAGTCACACTGACCTATTCCTTGCATGTGATATTTTCATGAGAAAGATAATACAATTACTTTTTCTCGTCTCCTAAGCAAAATGATGGACACCAAACACTTTATCCCTTTCCTTTAAAAACAAGTGTAAAAACAATTCTTCTCTAATTGTCAGCTGTAAGATTAATTGACATCCAAAAAAAACCCAGCAGATTGCTTACAGCAATCATCTGAGGTATAAACAAAAGGCCAATTTACTGCAATGGTGGCAAATTCCTGACAGATTTTCAACAACAATGACTTCCATTTATATAGCACCTATCATGTAGTAAAATGTGCCATGGTGCTTCATGGGAGAACTCTTAAAATTTGGCACTGCACTACAAGGTATGCAAACATACCGTGTCTTTAATAAATGTATTTGTTTCTTGTGCAGGTTTTGTTTTAGGAGTCTGTTCTATTTGCCTTTGTCTATAAGCAGGAGCCTACGTGATGATGCTGCAGTAGCATAATTGAGCCTAATTGGTGGAATGTTTGCTTTAATGTGGGCTAATGTCATTTATATTAATGATTTAGATGAGCATATAAGAGGCATAGTTAGTAAGTTTGCAGATGACACCAAGATTGGTGGTATAGTAGACAGTGAAGAAGATTGTCTCAGATTGCAATGGGACCTTAATCAATTGAGCTAGTGAGCTGACGAATGGCAGATGGAATTCAAATTTAGATAAATGTGAGGTGATGCATTTTGGTAGATTGAACCAGGGCAGGACTTACTCAGTTAATGGTAGGGTGTTGGGGAAGGTGACAGAACAAAGAGATCTAGGGATATATGTTCATAGTTCCTTGGAAGTGGAGTCACAGGTGGACACAGTGGTGAAGAAGGCATTCAGCATGCTTGGTTTCATTGGTCAGAACATTGAATACAGGAGTTGGGACATCCTGTTGAAGTTGTACAAGACATTTGTAAGGCCACATTTGGAATACTGTGTATAGTTCTGGTCACCCTATTATAGAAAGCATATTAAACTAGAGTGCAGAAGAGATTTACTGGGATGCTACTGGGACTTGACGGTTTGAGTTATAAGGAGAGGCTGGATAGACTGGGACTATTTTCTCTGGAGCATAGAAAGCTGAGGGCTGATCTTATAGAACTCTATAAACTAATGAGGGGCATAGACCAGTTAGATAGTCAATATCTCTTCCCAAAGATAGAGGAGTCTAAAACTAGAGGGCATAGGTTTAAGATGTGAGGGGAAAGACATAAAAGGGCCCAGAGGGGCAATTTTTTCACGCAGAGGATGATGAATGCCTGGAACAAGCTGCCAGAGGTAGTAGAGAAGCAGATACAATTTTGTGTTTTAAAAACAGTTACATGGGTAAGATGGGTATCGAGGGATATAGGCCAAATGTAGCTAATTGTGACTAGCTTAGGGGTTTAAAAAAAAGGCTGAAGGGCCAGTTTCCATGCTGTAAACCTCTATGACTCTATGCACTGTTGTTATTTTTATGTTTCCCCCTGGGGTTTTTCAGAGTAGGGTTTGAACAGATTGACAGAAATCTATCAGGCTAGGCACACAGAAAGAAACAAACTCAGTTTCTGGTTTAGGAAGAAGTAACTTTGTCATTCTCTGAATTTGGAGACCAGGATTTGTCAGAAAATAAGCCTCTTTCTCTCCTGTTCTGCTGTTTGAAGATAGATCTTTCTCCGGAGGCTACTGTATGGGATTCAGAAGATAGGTGTCTTTCCATATCTCAGAGAGGTTAAAAGGTTGGAAGTCTAGCACCCATGTGAGTCTATATTTTTAGGTGCTCACAAATTCTGAAGAGGGATTTATGTCTGTGGGAATATTGCTTAAATTGGAACTATAGAAATAGCTATTAAGAATTATATTTAATGGAACCATGCTTGGACTTGAGCACCTAATGCCAAGATCAAAAAAGTTGGAGTCTAGACTAGCTTCACAATATACCATGGAGTTTTTGATTTGTCCCTAACCAGTTGATACTGCCTGGCATGAAAGGACTGGGTTATGAGGAAAGATTGGGTAAATTAGGGCTGTTTTCCTTAGAAAGACGGAGATTGAGGAAGGATCTAATAGAGGTGTATAAGATAATGAAGGGTATAGATAGAGTAAACAGTGGCAGGCTTTTTCCTAGATTGGAGACAAATATCACGAGGGGCCACAGGCTTAAGGTGAGGGGGGAGAGGTATAATTTGGACGCTGGAAGGAGGTTTTTCACACAGAGGGTCATGGGGGTATGGAATGCACTGCCAAGTAAGGTGGTGAAGGCAGGCACGCTGGACTTGTTTAAGGTTTACTTAGATAGATACATGAGCGAAATAGGGATGGAGGGTTACAGGAAACTGTTTTACATAAGGATCAGAGACTCGGGACGTTCCTGGAAATCAACTGTTACATGTGTTGATGTTTTTCTCTTTTACTCCACAGGTGTGTAGGTCCACCTTGTTGTCTAACGAGGGGCATACACGTGGTGGGTCATGTGTGGGCTGCTCTTGGATGTTTCGAGAATAGCCTAGTACTTTGCATCGTTTGTGTACGCTTAAAACTGGACCAGCAGATGGGCATCACGACAGCTCAGTGACTATCACTGTTTGCTGTGCAGATACATGGATTTGGGCCAGTATCTGTGAGAGTTTGCGCATTCTCCCTGTGGTTGCGTGGGTTTCCTCCGGGTGCTCCGGTTTCCTCCCACACCCCAAAGATGTGCTCTTAGGCTGATTGGTGTAACAAATTGTCCCTGAATTATTCTCCCCTTAATCTGGTTTCCAATGGGGGTACCATACGCATACACACAGGTCAAGGGTGGAGGAGGAAAAGCACATTGTTAAGATGGCGGCACGGGCTCGTTGGGCCGAAGGGCCTGTTTCCCGTGCTGTGTTGTTCTTTGTTGTTCTTTGTTCAGTGTCTTACAGAAGAAGAGGCAGAGACCTTTAGGGAAGAAATGTAAAAGCTCACAGCCAAAACATTGAAGACATAGGAATAAATTTTCTGGTTCCAACCACTGTGGCAGGATGGAAAATTTGGCAGATCATTTAAAGGTCTATTGACTTATGGTGGGAATTTCTGGTCTCGGGATGGGTGTGACTGGAAAATCCTACCCATAGTTGCCAACAGGCAGGTGAAGAATATTGGAGTAGTGCAAGAGGTCAGAATTGGAAAATCAGAGTCCTTGGTAGGCTGTAGGACTGAAGGAAATTACTGAGAGAGCAAAGAGTGAGGCCAGACTGATTTGAGAGCAAGGATAGGAATTTCAAATTTGAGATTTGTGGATTTCAGATGGGGGAGAAATGGGAATTGCCACAACATCTTGTTAGTGGTGTCAAGGCATTAAAAAAGTTGTCCAATTGTAAACATTTCCATCTTTACCTTTTGCTGAATTCAGTCAATTACACAGTGGTCAACTGGACTCAGCAATCCTGTCATTCAAATACTATAACCTCAGTAATGCAGATTTGTTAGGATGCAAAAGACAGTTGTTAAGGACCAGATCAGAAACTCCAAGATATATTTTGAAGTTAGACGAGACCCCAACTGTGTTTAGATTTTGATATTAGTGTGAGGATAAGCTGTTTCACTCCACATGTGATTCTATTGACCGACTAGGAAGCTTTTATTAAAACAAACTTTATCTAAAAGCATGGTTTAACAATAAGAAAAAGGAATTAGTGTAACTTTTACCAACTGAAATGTTTAAACAAGACAAAAAACAATTCTTAACTGTTAGTCTATCTCTATTAGTTCCAATTTAAACAATATTCCTCATAGTTGTATACTCCTCTTCAAAATCAGATAGCAAACAATAGGCTTACGCTGATATGTGGGCTGCTAGTCCTCAAACATCCAGAACATCTCTGGAGAGAGATACCTACTTTCTAGCAGGTCCCAGAATTCAATCCCCAGAGAGAGAAGAACAGCTGCTCCTTGCAAATCCAAGCACAAACTGCCAACATTTTTTTTCTTGCAAGCCTAGTTCCTCCTGTTGGCACATGATGCTTTCTTGTCAATCAACCTAATTAAACCATACTCGAAACTCCAGGAGACACCTAAAAAAATAAAACAAACTGCATTAACTCGGATTAAAACAAGCATTCCAATAACTAGGAGTAATTATTCTTCTGCATTCTCAGCAGGTGGTTTGCCTGGAGCAGACAAAGCATCACTGTTTAAACAGAGCAGAAACTTAACATCTCCTTCACAAGAAAGATGACACAAATTAATTTCTTAAAGGCATAGTATTGTCACACAGCAATGAAGTCATACGATTTCCTCTCCTCATTTATACACTTACTTTAGCAGATGTATGACACTACTAATCTCAGGCATAAAATTCTTAAAATAGCACTTGATGATAGAAAGCTGATGGAATTCATAGAATCATAGAATCCCAGTATAGAAGGAGGCCATCTGGCCCATCGAGCCTGCACTGATAACAATCTCAACCAGGACCTATCCCCCTAACTCCATGTATTTGCCCTGCTGACACTCCCTGACACTAAGGGGGAATTACTCTCCTCCACTTCAATCTCCAAAACCCTTCAATTTCTCCTCCATATCTGCGCAGGTTATTAGTGTAAATGTGGAGGAGGATTTTTCCCGTTGGCAATTTGGGATGGTCTTTTGGCTAAGATCAAGTTTAGTATTGACGTGCTGTACTTGGTTGAAGTCATTAGGTTATGTTTCAGCTTCATTTGAAGCAATTTTTAAAAGCAGCATCTCCGCCTTTTGGTTAAGAAGCCAATGAGATCAAGCCTTGGAAGAGGAGCTATGCCTACTCCAATCAGCTTGGATCATGTAGATCAAGCCCAAGACAGGAGGTGAGAGCTCTGTCTTGTCAGCTTGGATCGGGAATGTCTCAACTTGTTGAGACTCTGAATTGGACTTGATTAGATTGAATTGGAATAAAAACAAAAAGAGTGGAATTCATCAGTGGGCAAACTGTTGTTTTGATTTGGTCTATTATTGTCACATGTATTAACATACAGCAAAATTGTTTCTTGCGCACTATACAAACAAAACATTCTATTCATAGAGAGGTAGAGGGTGCAGAATGTAGTCTAACTCGGGTGTGGAGAAAGATCAGCTTAATACAAGATAAGTCCATTCAAAAGTCTGACAGCAGCAGGAAAGATGCTGTTCTTGACTCAGTTGATTTGTGGCCTCAGACTTTTGTATCTTTTTCCTGAAGGAAGAAGGTGGAAGTGAGAACGTCCGGGGTACGTAGGGTCCTTAATTATGCTGGCTGCTTTGCCAAGGCAGCAGGAAGTGTAGACAGTCAATGGATGGGAGGCTGGTTCATGTGATGGTTTGGGCTACATTCACGACCTTTTGTAGTTTCTTGCGGTCTTGGATAGAGCAGGAGCCAGATCAATCTTGCATTTAAAACACTGCTTTCCCTATGCTGGGCAATTCTTCTCCTGCTTGCTGTGCCCTGCAGTATATGCATCCTACTGCTTGCCTGTGATTGCTCTGCTCTTTCTGTTTGGACTGTCTTGCAGCATAACTTGTCTCCTGGTGTGATGTGCCATACAACGTCCGCACTTTTACGTACATCTATCACTTACTTTTATGTCAGTTTCTCATCTTTCAGTGAAGTTGCTGTCACTGAAGAGTCTTTTGACTGTTGGAATTTAGATGATTCTGCTAGCCACATAACTGCTATGGCATACCGTTCAATGGTCTCATTTTCACTCTGAACTCCAGTGTTGAGTAAATAATGTTCACATGTAACATTCATTCAGGATGGCATTCAAGGCTTTCATAATCTCTGGTGGTTTTTAATTTGCTCTCTGCCATTTTAACTGGGAAACTTTTTTTTTATTCAATCATGGAATATGGATGTTGCTAGCTGGCCAGCATTTATTACCCACCCTTTGTTACCCTTTGAGGGCAGTTGAGAGTCAACCACATTGCTGTAGCTCTGGAGTCACATGTCAGCCAGACCAGGTAGGGATGGCAGATTCCAGGTTAAGCAGCATTTCACTTGCACCTCTTTCAATTTTGGAGCAGTGAATGCAATATACCAATGGGGTCTCGTCTATATTGGAGAGACCAAATGTAGACTGGTAGATTGCTTTGCTGAGCACCTTCGGTTTGTGGGCAATCAAGACCCTGACTTTCCTGTTGCTTGCCATTTTAGCACACAATCTTGCTCCCATGCCCACATGTCTGTCATTGGCCTGCTGCAATGTTCCAGTGAAGATCAATGTTAACTGGAGGAACAGCATCTCATCTTCTGGCTGGGCACGTTACAGCCTTCAGGTCTCAACATTGAGTTCAACAACTTCAGAAGATTAGTTTTACCCCACCTCAACCCCTTTTGTTTTATTTTATTTCATTTTTTACTGTTCTCACCTTTTATTTCTTGTCTTTCTTCATTTTTCTTCCCCCTTTCCTTACTTCTTCTCCACCCTTGCTTCCCCGTTCCTTTTTCTAAATTTTACCTTTCTCCCACCCATTTCCTCCTCCCTCCCCCCACATCTTCATCTGCTTATCCTCTGATCTTAGCTTCTTTACCATTTGTTCATTCACGCCCATATTCTCTGTGGACTGCCATTAGCAGCCTTTTCCTCTGGTTTCTGTGGCTATGACTCATCTTTCATTCCCTCACCCTGCAGTATAAATATCTCCCACTTTCTAGGCCTTTCAGCTTTGACAAAGGGTCATCTGGACTCGAAATGTCAGCTCTTTTCTCTCCTTACAGATGCTGCCAGACCTACTGAGATTTTCCAGCATTTTCTCTTTAGATTTCCTTCTCCAAACGGAATTAGTGAACCAGATGGGTTTTTTCCATAATCGACAATGGTTTCATGGTCATCAATAGATTCTTAATTCCAGGCTTTTTAAAAAAATTGAATTCAAATTCCATCATCTGCCATGGTGCGGATTCGAATCCAGCCAAAAATGGCAAAACTGAGGATTGCTACAGACTTGCATAAGAAACCTGAACTGATAACACGCTGCTGGGGATGGACTGCTACAAAGTGTATACCATCCTAAATCTAACAGGAGAGCAAATAAAAACCACTAGAGGTTATGAAAGGCTAGAATGCTACCCTGAGTGAATGTTATGTGTGAACATTATTTACTCAACACTGGAGTTCAAAATGAAAACCCCAGAACGTTATCCAAGTTTCTGGATTCATAGTTTACCGATAATACCACAAGGCCATGGCCTCCCTGTGCATCATTTTACAATTGGCCTGGAGATAGGATTGGAAAATTTACTGCAGCCATTTTTTACTTACTCAGTAATTTACCTTCAGCATATACGTGTTTCCATTGTTCTTTTATTCTGCAGCCAGTAATTTTGCTTGCAGTCCATCCGTGCTTTTCTTTTGTCATTTTATTCAGTAGTTTTTTTTTGTTGTTAGAGATTTGTGCTTTTCTGAACTGTCTCACTTGCAACATTTGGGTTTTCCTTTGTTCTTTTTAGTAACTTTTTTGCTGATTTTGAACCTTCTATATTCCTGTGTTTTCAGGAAAAACATCCTTTTCTAGAGTTGAAAATCTATTTTTATCTACTTCTACACACCATGTTTCATGTATAAGGACAGCAGCATTCTTTGATATGATTTTTGATTTGATTTATTATTGACAAATGTATTGATATAGAGTGGAAAAGTATTGTTTCTTGTGCACTATACAGACTAAGCGTACTGATCACAGAGAAGGAAAGGAGAGTGCGGAATGTAGTATTGCAATCATAGCTAGGGTGTAGAGAAAGATCAACTTAATACGAGGATCAACTTAATTGATTGCCATCCAATTCAAGAGTTGGATGGCAGCATGGAAGAAGCCGTTCTTGAGTTGGTTGGTACGTGACCTCAGACTTTTGCATCTTTTTCTCAACAGAAGAAAGTGGAAGAGAGAATGTCTGGGGTGCATGGGGTTCTTAATTATGTTGGCAGTGGGAATTGTAGGCTGTGTCAATAGGTGGGAGGCTGGTTTGAGTGATGGACTGGGCTTCATTCATGACCCTTTGTCATTCTTGTGGTCTTGTATAGAGCAGCAGCCATACTAAGCTGTGGTACAAACAGAAAGAATGCTTTCTGTGGTGTCTGTTTCTTTGAGAGGTTTTATTAGATTGATGTTAAGATGTTTCCAGAAATGGCTGCATAGTCACAGAAAACCAGAGGTATCTATCATATTGATTACATATCAAAACTCAAACCATGGGAGTCTCCAGGTTCAAAGTACAGACCCAGGGGTGTGAGCTTCATGGGAAGAATAGGGTTGGAAAGTCCCACGTGAATAATTCAGATAAAAGACTTTGCCCATTGCTACATAGTACAGGTAAAATTATTTACTTAAATTCTGCCTCCTCCACTCCATTGATGCCCTGATTCCCTCATAGCTCCATGCAAATCCTCAGAGGTGCCCCAACACACACAGACAGAGAACCATAGAATCCCTACATTGCAGAAAGATGCCGTCCGATCCACTGAATCTGCACCAACTCTTCAAAAGAGCATCCCATTCAGGCCTTCCCCTCCAGCCTATCCCTGTAATCCCACGTGTTTACCCTGGCTAATCCACCTAACCAACACATCTTTGGAATGTGGGAGGAAACCAGAGCACCTGGAGGAAATCCATAAAAACACTGGATAAATGTGCAAATTCCACACATAGTTACCCAAGCCGGGAATTGAACCCAGGTCCCTAGCGCTGGGAGGCAACAGAGCTAACCATTGTGCTACATCTGTCCCCAACCAGACTTTTTGCCACACACATTGAGGCTACTCTCTGCAACACCCCCTCTGAGACTACATGGGCTCCACCCCCACGTGTCCCTCCACACACCTTGCCCCGTGGAACTCTCCAGAATGCCCCACACCCCTCAGGCCTGCTTGCAGTCTTCGTCTCCCTCAAGCCTGTCAGGACACTCCTCCCACAGGCCTGCCTGGGCAGCCCCTCCACCTCGAGCCTGCTTGGACCCCGTCAGGCCCACCAGGGCATCTCTCTCCCTCAGGTCTGCTCAGAGAGTGTGCTGGCTGGCTATGGGCTGGTGTCTGTGTGTGAGCACCGTGCTGGCTCTGGTCTGCATATGTGCAGCAGCACATGCCAAAGGCACAAACGGTGCTCAGCAACGGCAAGAGGAGCCTTCAAGCAGCCTTCTTAGTCACTGTCCGGAGGAATTCGGGACAAATGGGAAACCCACACACTGATTGTGGGACAGAAAATGAATTCTGGGACAACCCTGTAAAATCGGGATGGTCCGTCACCCTGACCACCTCCTCCACATCTGTGGCAGAGTCTGTAGATCATGCAAATCAACCATTAGAGTGAAAGCAAGTCTTCCTCCAGGTCTGGGGAGGGGCAGGAAGGAGGACAGAAAAAGTCTAGGCAGAGTGTCTGAAAAATGCTTGAATTCCCCCGTTCCAGAAACTATTTGCTGGAGTTATATAAAATTACTTTTGCGTTTATATGGGAAATACAAAAAAACTCCATTCTTAAAGTTCATAGAATCGAATCACAGAATCCGTACAGTGCAGAAGGAGACCATTCGGCCCATCGAGTCTGCACCCATCACAATTCCACGCAGGCTCTATCCCCTAACTCCACGGATCTGCCCTGCTAATTCCCCAACACCTGCTCCATTCTTAAAATTGCCAAGCCGATGGTAAGAGTGGACTGGGCAAGCACAAATCCACCTCTCTGCTTGCTCCAAAAACCAAATTCAAATTGAATTCAATTCACAGTCCCCATAAGAGAGATCAACAAGGTCCAGGCTGACAAAATGAGGCATTGCACCCTATCTTGGACTTGATCCAATGTCCAGATCTTAGCCAAAAGGCTTTTTACTAACATTCATTAATCATAATGTTTCATTTTGGCTATTATTATTTTTGGTCTCTTTTTTGTCTTTCCATTCATATTTTTAACACGTATTTTATCCATCCACCTCTGATTTCTGTTCTGAATGAGTCATTGAATTTAAGATGGTGTTCGTCCCAAAGCAAGAATTACTGACTGGGGTGATTAGAGGTTAACTCAATTATCCAGCGATTGCTTTGTCTTTTTAGAAGAAGTGAGTCCTTCTGTATTAATATTTAAATAACTCACAGAGAAAGGAGGAAGTTCTACGCTCAGTTTCCTGTTTTATCACAAGCTTCCCATGGGGTGGAGGCAGCTTCTGACGTGTGTCGGCTGAGGGAGCTTGCTTCCAAACAAAAAGCAAGCGGGGTGTGTTTTTGTTTGACAGAAGAACTTCAGCCATTCAGGAACTTGTCAGAGACCATGCACGCTTCACTGTGAAGGAGAATCCGCCAAGAGGTGCTTGTGATTGTGGGGCTGCCTCTGTATGTTATTGTTGTGAAAGCCTTTTTAGACACAGCAGCACAGCCACTGAGGGGGGAGAAAAAGCTGCAGCAACTGAAAAGTAGCATTGTGTTCGGCTGTGTGTGTTTCTGCAAGGAACAGGTCGGCTTTCATACCAGGCGAGCACGTTACAACTTCATCAGAACAACAGCTTGGCCCCGAGGCTGGACTTTGAGGTATGAAATTAAATGTTTGAAATTGAACAGTTTTCTTGGATTCAAATTTTGTGCTGTATTCACAAATAACAGGCTTGTCAGATCATAATGTTTCTTACTTTGATGTGTATCCATTGTTTGAGTCACGCCCCCAGACATACCATTTACAAACGAAAGCTTATTTATTTGGAAATCTATTTGTTTTTTTTGAAGTCCATTGAGCTGTTGGATCCTTTGATAACCTCCAAATCACCATACCTTCTCAGGGAACTGCAGTGTTTTGGCAAAAAAACACTGGAAGCGATTTTTGTTTTTCAAATGCCTCTCGTTGTTTTATTATCTGGTGAATTTCAGTTTGGTTAATGCCTAACCGCCCTCGTTATTGGTTTCAAAACCAGAGGTATTTTGCCGTGGCGGGATCGGTAGTTTGGGTTTTTTTTCCCCCCTGCACCTGAAATAATTGGATCAGAAACTCCACAACTCCCCCGTCACTTAGCACTTGCGCCTTTAACGCTGTGTACTGAGCTGCGACCCTGGGATGAAGCATATGTCCCTTGTGACAGTGGGTTGAAATGCTCTGCACTAAGATTTTAGTGAGGTCGGTAAAGTGATTTAGCTGTGACATCTGTTATTGCTGGTACTCTTGAGGTCCTGTTGGTCTTGTATGCATGTATGTGTGATCCCGAGTAACAGGTTAGTCCCAAGCCTGAATCAAATGGAGTTCAAATAAACGATATATGGATCGCTGTGTAGCTATCAACGGGTTCTGATTCCATTGCTGTGAATTTGATATGAAACTGTCACACATGCTCTGAGAGAAAATATATAGTCTTCTGTTCTACCACTGACACACTTCACTTATTAGTGTCACAAGTAGTCACATTTAACACCAATGAAGTTACTGTGAAAATCCCCTAGTCACCACACTCCAGCGGTTACGCTGAGGGAGAATTTAGCATGACCCATGCACCTAACCAGTACGCCTCTCAGCACGTGGGAGGAAACCGGAGCACCCAAAGGAAACCCACGCAGACATGGGGAGACTGTGGCGACTCCACACAGAAAGTGACCCAAGCTAGAAATCAAACCCGGGTCCCCGGTGCTGTGATAATTTGACTCCGTCTACAAAACGTTACCCTCGTGGTTGGAAGCACTTCATCAGCTGGCACGGTGACTTGCTGGTGACTGACTGGGTCACAGGGAAAGACAGTGTCCTGTATGAGAGGGTAGGGTGGTGGGAATGCTGAGACCTATCAAAGTAAACATGTCCTGATAGGTTAAAATGAGTAATTACTTGGGTGGTGGCCACATTTTTGAAATCGGCACAAGTACAGTTTCTGGTACTTGAGTCACATCACTATCTGATATTCTTATAATACAGTGCTCAGGGGATAACCATCCCACACCTAGTTTTGTTGCCACAACAAGAGGACAGTTTGGTGAAGCTTTGCTCCCATAATCCTTTTCAGCCAGCTTTAGTATCTCCATCACCCTGCCTCTGGCAGACAGAACCTTCCCTGTCCAAGAGCCCCAGAAAAATCCTGTCACCAGCAACAAAAAAAACTGAATGCTTTTGCCATTTTGCATCTCATTGTATAAGATAACTGGAGAAAGACTTGCACTTGTATAAAATCTGAAACAAAAACAGAAAATCTGGGAAATCTCATGAGGTCTGACAGCAACTGTGGAGAGAGAATAGAGCTAACATTTGAGTCTGGATCACCTGAAACTGCGTTTGTTTATTTATCCTACAAACTGACCAAAGGGTCATCTGACTCAAAATGTTCGCTGTATTCTGTCTCCACAGATGTTGTCAGAGCTGCTGAGATTTTCCAGCATTTTCTGTAGCGTTTCTATCGTGCTTTTCTTGATCTCTGGATATACTAAACTACTCTACAACAAATTAAGTAGTTTTGAAATTTAGTCACACTTCTAATGTAGATAGGGAGAATTTTTTATGCGGTGGAATGCACAGCCTGAAAAAGGTTGGTGGAAGAAAGTCCAATAGTAATTTTCAAAAGAGAGTTGGATGAATACTTGAAAATGGAAGGTTTCCAGGGCTCTGTGGGAGGAGCAGGGGAATGCAACTAATAGGGTAACACTTTCAAAGGGCCATCATAGACTTGATGAGCGAAATGGTCTCCTCTGTGCTGCTTTTTGCTGGATCCCTGGCGCTGTGCCACCATGCCGCTCTAAGTAGAGATTATCAAAACTTTTCCTTGGGTGTTAGATTCAGGGGAAATTCATTGAAATTAATTGCTCCAACTAATATATTCTCATGTTCTACGTAGAGACAGATCAAGTAGGACAGATTTTCCAGGAGTGAAATTCAAGATTTTCCTTTTAATTTTAGCCAGCACGGAAAATGCTTGCATGTAGTGTCTCTTAAGTTGGGCAGGGCTGTGGTTCTATTGGTGATATAGATGTTGAGGGTAATTCAATCCCCTGTGTATAAAGTGAAAGCACAAAATATGAGAAGTGTCTGCCCACTGCCAGATTTACCTGTTGGTGGGATCAGTTTACCTTTCAGACTTTTGAGATGAGGAAGGTGGGGGAAATGTAATTTCCAGTTTGGGCAAGAATTAAGATCCGATTGATAGAGAAATTTCCTGATGTCAGTCGTGCCTCTGCCACATTGGGAAAATCAGCTGGGTCCCTAGTTATCCTTCACAGTCTACTCTCCTGGCCTCCTACCTTTGCCACATAAGAACAATGACATTTTCAGAACCTTACTGAGAGTGATACATAGCTGGCAATGCACCACACCTAGTTACTGTTAGCCAGCAAGAGTCAGAAACATCAATCATGTAGTCATTTATTTTAGGTGTAAAGTTTAATTGGTAAATGTGGGTGGTTCATTTGGTTTTAGGATACTGTAAAGTCTTGCTTTGTCACGTCCTCATCTGAAGTTGAAGCCAAGGTCCTCCAGTCAGGGTGACTGAACAGTGATTGTGCAAGGGAATTCCAGTTGTTTCATGATACTGCTATTGTTGCTCCTTTTACTAACTCAGCAGCTAGTAGGAATGACCTTTTGTTTATTCTTTCATGGGCTAAGTGTGTCGCCAGCTGGGCCAACATTTAATGCCCATCGCTAAATGCCCTGGAGAAGGTGGTTGTGAGCTGTCATCTTGAGTCACTGTTGTCCATGTGGTGTGGGTATTTGTACAGTTCTATTAGGAAGGGAGTTGCACAATTTTGGTCTAGTGGGAACTCATGATCTTGGTATATTCATTCTTATGTCATGTATATTCAGTGCTGCTCATTGGGTTGGTTCAGTCGCTAGTGCTCTTGTTAATGAATCAGAAAGTTGAGTTAAAGTTCCACTGCAGATTCAGGCATACTTGTTTCCTTTTTTTTACTGCATTCTTTAAGTTACAAAACCAATGCTCAGAATAGACCGGGCAAACACAAATCCATTCCTTTTTTTACTCCAAATATCAAATTCAAAACCCAATTCATGGCCCTCACATGACAAAATAAGGCTTGCCCTCCGTCTTGGGCTTGATCTGATGTTTGATCTTAACCAAAAGGCCACTGTAGATTCAAGCATGTAACTTAGGTTAACAGATGAGTGCAGTACTGAGAGAATTTTGCATTTTCTTTTGGAGATGCTGGCTGGAATTTTACCGGTCCATCTGCCATGGGAATTGAAATGGATGAGGGGCAGAGTATGGGAAGGTCCGCTGACCTTGGGTGGGATTTTACGGTCAAGCGATGCCATAAAATCCCATCTGTTATCTTTGACTACCATAGCCTCATTTGCCAGTTCAGCTAGATGTAAGAGATAGTCTTCATAGAAGTCCACGGTTGACATTTTTTCCTCTACCAGCACTAGCCCAAAAAAAAGATTGACTGGCCATTCATTTGTTTCTTGTGGAATTGTGCTTTGTGAAAATTAACTTCTGCCTTTACTTATTGAACAACAATGACTGTACTTCAGAAGTGATTCCAGGGTTGAGGGGTTTATTGTATGAAGAGAGATTGAACAGTTTAGGCCTACACTCGCTAGAATTTAGAAGAAGGGAGGGGAGATCAAGTTGAAGTATACAAGATGATAAAAATTATGGATAAAGTAGACGTGGAGCAGATGCTTCCTCTTGTGGGGCACTCTAGGATGAGAGGTCATTAGTCTTGGGATAAGGGGTAACAAATTTAAAACAGTTGAGGAGAAACTGTTTCTCCTAAAGGATTGTGAATCTGAGGAATTTGCCACCCCAAAATGTGGTGGATGCTGGGTCAGTGAGTAAATTTAAGGAGGAGTTATAGATTTTTATTTGGTAATGGGTTATGGGGAAAAGGCAGGACGAGGAGTATATCAGCCATGATCGAATGGTGGAGTGGACTCAATGGGCTGAATGGCCGAATTCTGCTCCTATATTTTAAAAACTTACGGACTTATCAATGATGTGATGAGTTGCTATGCAAATCAAAATCCTTCCCTGTTAGTTTTTGGACAAAAATCTAGGTGACACTGCAGTGCAGAACAGGGAGAGCTGCACTGTCAGAGGAGTCATCATTTGAATGAGACATTAAACCAACGCCCAAGCCCTCAGTTGAACGCAGAAGATTTCTTGGCACTCTTTCAGAGAAGTGCAGGGGGACTTATCCCCGTTGTCCTGACCAATATTTATCATGCGATCAGTGTCACATTTCTGTATGTGGGAGCTTGCTGTGTGTAAATGGCTGCCCATTTCCTACATTACAACAGAGACTAGGCTTCAACACTATTCGATTTGCTTACAGTGCTTTGCGTTGTCTTAATGTTGTTATGTCTCTTTTCTCTTTTTCACTTCACCTTTTTTTTAAACTTCTTGATAAATATAATTCATAACTGGGATTTCTGTTCATTTACTGTGAATTTGAATGAAAATAAATACTGTAAATGTGCAAACTGCTCCAGTTTGCATGTCTTATAAATACTGCGCAAGTTGTTTAATGCTGATGAGGTATTTTTAGAAACAGTAAATTAGGGGGGGGGAAAAAAAGCTGAAAACAACTCTTAGCAGCAGAATAAAGCCTAAGCAAGATAATGTGTCTGAATCTATATGGGGACCCTCAGCGACTGAAGTACCACAGTGTTTCCTTGTGCTGGAGTATGGATATCTGCATGTAAAATGTGGTGTTTGAATAAGGTGAAATAAGTGCGGATAAATTGGTTTGTATATCTCGCTGTCTAGGGCCAGCTGCTTTGAGTTGAACGGTGCCAGATCTTTTTAATTGAAGTAATAATGGTTAGTATTGAATCTTCATTGTTATGGAGACCATGTACATGATTTGTACAGTCTAAGCCTTGTTGTTACATGTTCTCTATGTAAATTAACCAAACACAGTGCTTCTCCACACCCTTATAATGGAATGTATGACACAGAAGTCAATGAGATAAGAATCTGAGTCAGAAGAAACTTCAACATGGGAGACTGTTTGGCCCAACGTTTTGTTCTTCAACCAGAAGTGTCTACAGTAATCCTGTTTTTGTTTTCAATTTTTCCCTACATCTTTGACATTCTTCCATTTCTTATTTATCTAGTTTAGTTTGAAATGATTTCATGGTATTTACCTTGGAAGCCATGTGTAGTAAAACGTTTTGACAAAAAGGTCATCTGGAGTTGAAACATCAGCTCCTTTCTTTCCTTAAAGATGTTGCCAGACCTGCTGAGATTTTCCAGCATTTTCTCTTTTGTAGTAAAACACTGCTGTTCTCATAACCTCTTTGTATGGAAAAGAAAGCTTTTGACTACTTGATTTGACCTGTTGGTGATGTTGAAACTGTGTCCTCCATGTTACTAATTCACAGATTGTTTAGCAGTTGGCCCTTTCAAAATCTTCCATTTATTATGGAAATCTTTATCGGGTCCCTCCGTTAAATGGATGCAAACCACGTGACACAAATCATGAAGTTTATTTATTAGTGTCACATATCGGTTTACATTAACACTGCAATGAACGTACTGTGAAAATCCCCTAATCGCCACATTCCGGTGCTTGTTCGGGTACACCTGAGGGAGAATTTAGCATGGCCAATGCACCTATCCAGCGTGTCTTTTGGACTGTGGAAGGAAATTGGTGCAGCCAGAGGAAACCCATGCAGACATGGGGTGAACGTGCAGACTCCACATAGACAGTGATTCAAGGTGGGAATCGAACCTGGGTCCCTGGCGCTGTGAGACAGCAGTGCTAATTACTGTGTCATCATGCTGCCCCTATTTTCTTGATAGTAGGTTTATTCATACAACACAACATTGCAGGTCTCTGCCTCCTACTTACCAATTCAAGCCATTGTCCCTGCAGGTCCTTTTGTATATTAAAGTTTACAGTGCTACACATTTACAGGCAGTAACCCTGCCAAGTACTAACCAGACCCGAGTCTGCTTTACTCCCAAGATCAGTTGTTTACAGTTGTGTATGGCCGTAGGCTGTTAAAGCTCACTGTGCCTCATTCAATTGTCAGTTGGTACCTGTCTTTATTTAGACTGTTGACTTCAAATCACTGTCAGTCATAATGGGATTTGAGCTTGCATCAGCTGAGAATGTACCCAGGCCTTTGCAATAAGAGCCCAGCACAATTACCAGAATGCTATCATGTCTTGTAGCAATCGCCCTTCATACTTTAACAAAAAAAAACAAATAAACAGACCGTAAACTGTTACTGTGGTTAAATAACAAAATATAAGGAAAATTACAGCACAGAAACAGGCCCTTTGGCCCTCCAAGCCTGCGTTGACCATGCTGCCCAATTGAACCAAAACTCCCTGCTCTTCCGGGGACTATATCACTCTATTCCCATCCTATTCATGTATTTGTCCAAACGCCCCTTAAAACTCACTGTCGTATCTGCTTCCACTACCTCCCCTAGCAGCGAGTTCCAGGCACTCACCACGCTCTGTGTAAAAAGAAAACTTGCCTCGTACATCTCCTTTAAACCTATGCCTGCTAGCAATTGACACTTCCCCCCTGGGAAAAAGCTTCTGACTATCCATTCTGTCCATGCTCTTTCTAATCTTGTCGACTTCTATCAGGTTGCCCTGAACCTCCGTCGTTCTAGTGAGAACAAACCAAATTTCTCTTTTCTCATAGCTAATGCCCTCCATACCGGGCAGCATCCTGGTAAGTTATAAAAACATATTGAAACATATAAGATGATTAGAGGTTTAGACAGGGTGGATAGTGATAGCCTTTTTCCTAGGATGGAGAAAGCTAGCACGAGGGGGCACGGCTTTAAATTAAGGGGGGGTAGTTATAGGACTGATGTCAGGGGTAGGTTCTTTACCCAGAGGGTGGTGAGGGACTGGAATGCCCTGCCAGCTGCAGTTGTAAATGCGCCTAGTTTGGGGGCGTTTAAGAGATCTGTGGATAGGTTTATGGACGAAATGGGATTGGTTTAAATTAGTGGGTTAGTGTTTTTTTTTAAAAGCTGGTCGGCGCAACATCGTGGGCCGAAGGGCCTGTTCTGCGCTGTAATGTTCTATGTTCTATGTTCTAAGTCTCCACATCCTTCTGGCAATGTGGATACCAGAATTAAATACTATATTCCAAGTGCGGCCTAACTAGGATTCTACAAAGCTGCAACACGATTTGCCAGTTTTTAACCTCTATGCCCCAGCCAATGAAGGCAAGCATGCCATATGTCTTCTTGACTACGTTCTCCATCTGTGTTGCATTTTTCAGTGACCTGTGTACCTGGATACCCAGATCCCTCTGCCTATCAACTATCTTAAGAGATCTGCCATTTATTGTATATTCCCCATCTGTATCAGACCTTCCAAAATGCATTACCTCACATTTATCTGGACTAAACTCCATCTGCCATCTCTCCGTCCAAGTCTCCAACCGATCTATATCCTGCTGTATCCTCTGATGGTCCTCATCACTATCCGCAAATCCACCAATCTTTGTGTCGTCTGCAACCTTACTAATCAAACCAGTTATATTCTCCAAACAGCAAAGGCCCCAGCACTGATCCCTGAAGAATGTCACTTGTCATATCCCTCCATTCAGAAACGCATCCTTCCACTGCTACCCTCTGTCTGAACCAGTTTTGTAGCCTTCTTGCCAATCTTCAATGTAAACTTAAATCAGATTTAAAATTTCACTCCCAGGGCTGAAACACACTCCAGCCCATGTGGTGACCATCAGTCATAGAAGAATCCTTTTTACATGCCCCTTTTGAGAGAAAACAACGATCAGTAAAATAAGTTAACAGTTAAGAAGGGCAACAGCCCTCGATGGGGCAATCAAGATTTCAAAGGAAACTTAATCAAATTAAAATTTCATTCCCGGGGGCTGATGATGCACTCCCAACCCTGTGGTGTGCGCTTGACATGGGAGAGTCCCTTAGTATATGTACTCATAAAACCGTTCGCCAGTGAAATAAACTAATTGAAGGCATCTTTAAAGGCGCCTATCCCCTATTTAAAGTCTTAAATGGCAGCCGTGGGGAGGCACTGGAATTAGAAATCAAAACATCGCAGGAACCTTAACTAACTAAACCAAAGTATAATTTTTGGGGGTGATGATGCACCCCAGCCCAGTGGTCACAGAAGGCCTGAAGTGTACTAGCAGTCACTATGTGTACCTTTCCAGGGCCACCAGCTTATGAACACATCTGCAGTAGAGAGGCAGACATTCCATGTCTTCATAGCGAGGGGGATTGAACATAAAAGTAGGGAGGTCTTGCTGCAACTGTACAGGGTGCTGGTGTGGCCGCAGCTGGAGTACTGTGTGCAGTTTTGGTCACCGTACCTGCGCAAGGATATTTTGACCTTGGAGGGAGTGCAGAGGAGGTTCACTAGGCTGATACCGGAGTTGAGGGGCTTGAGCTCTGAGGAGAGGCTGAATAGACTGGGCTTGTACTTGTTAGAGTTTAGAAGGATGAGGGGAGATCTCACTGAGACGTATAAGATGATGAAAGGGATGGATAGGGTAGAGGTGGAGAGGTTCTTCCCACTCAGAAAGGACAGCAGGACTAGAGGGCACAGCCTCAAGATAAGGGGGGGGGTGCAGTTTAGAATGGAGTTGAGGAGGAACTTCTTCACTCAAAGGGTGGTGAATCTCTGGAATTCTCTGCCCGTTGAAGTGGTTGAGGTTACCTCGCTAAATATATTTAAGACGCGGGTAGATAGGTTTTTGGTAGGCAAGGGGATTAAGGGTTATGGGGAGAAGGCAGGAAAGTGGAACTGAGCCACTTCAGATCAGCCATGATCTTGTTGAATGGTGGGGCAGGCTCGAAGGGCTAGATGGCCTACTCCTGCTCCTATTTCTTATGTTCTTATGATATGACAATCCAGGTCAATCAATTAAACCACTACCTTCCATCTGTTTGTCTTTTTAATTTTAACGATACAATTGACATAACGTTAATACCATTTTTTTGTCACTGAAACAGATCCCAATTTTGTCCATTCTTAAAAGTAGTCCTGGCGTAATCCACAACTGAGGCAAATAAATTTCCTAGCTTATCAGTTTCCTTTTTGCTTTGAACATAATTGTAAAATTTGCCTCTTTCCTCTGTTTGGCAGCTACCCCCATTACCAAAACTTTGGTGAAAATTTGAGACTTGAATGTCTGCTTTCTCCTATCCACCTCTTTCAGTATTCTGTGATGTATACCATCTGGATCTCTCCCAATGCATCTGCTGCTCTGCTCATCCCTATCGGGCCTTAGAATATGATCCTAGTTGCGTAGTCCGTCCATCAAGGACTACTACAGGACTTGTGTCTGAGAGTGGATCAAAACCGCTAAGGATTTTGGAAACTGACTTCTTTAAAAAAAAATATGTGCCAAATTTAGGCACTGCTAAATGTAAGCTAACAAGTACGCAATGAACCTGTTCAAATATTCTTATGCGAAATGATGATTTCACAGGTACTATTTCTGGGGGGTGAAAGGAAGGAGATAGCATAAGTGAGCTCAATCGGTGAGAACTTTTGCTAATGTATGTATTTATTCCTGACACTTAGAAAATTATTCACTTACATATTAAGTGATAAAAGTGCTTTAGTGGAGATTGAGTCCAGTTGAGTGGTACTAGCGCAGTTAGTACCGGTGTAAGATGTTTGGAGGGAAGAAGGTTCTGTTTGTTTTCTCTTTCCTCGAGGAGAACAAATCAAAACTGGGATTTTTACATTAACAATTACATTAAAATGTATACAAGTTTAAACTTGTTGGTTGAGACCCAGCTGGAATATTGTGTCCATTAGTGCTCACTGCACTTTTGAGGAATGTTGAGGCCTTGGAAAGGATGCAGAGGAGATTGACTGGAAGGATGGAAAACTTTTTCAGTTATGTGAAGAAACCGGAGAATCTGATATTGGTCTCTGTATTGCGGAGAGGGAGAATTCTCCCCTATATATTCTATGAACAGTATGTTTTGACTGTGTAGTGTGCAAGAAACAATTGGGACAATTCACCCAGTCTGCTGCATTGCTTTTGTGGCACAGTGGGCCAGGAGACTCGAGCGGAGGCCGTTTCGCGGGTTCCCTGCTGGGTCCCGAAACCTCAGCGCATCTCCAGCATCCAGATTTCCAACGCCATCAGCTCCACATCACTTTCTGGCACGAAGCAGTATAAATTATATAAATCTTCATTTAAATGTATTTAACATATAATTAGTGGGCCCGGGACTAAAATCTCCAGATCCGCGAGCCTCCAATTGTGGAGAGCTAGCAGCCCGACCTCACTGGAGTGAAGGGGAGGGCCATCGATACCCCCACCCCCCCCCCCAAGGGTCAGGGGCTGTGAGGAGTGTGTGGCCCCTGGGCGTTGTCACCTTGGCAGTGCTTGAGGTGGGGCGATTGGCGGGGGTTAGGGGTCCCTCTGCTGCTGTACTGGGATTGCAAGCAGAAGGAGGGAGGCCAGCGATTAGCGCTGGGCTTTGAAGTGGGGGCAGAAAGATGGTGGGAGGAAGGGGAGGGAGGCTGCTGGCGGGGGGTAGGGGTCAAGGCTGGTCTGGATATGTTTGGAGGGCCAGTGTTTAGGCTGTGGGGAGATAGTACGGACAGCAGTGCGGGGGATAGGGGGTTGCCCAACAATCAATCAGGAGGCCAGCAGTAATAGGCCCCACTGAGTTTTAGTGTAATTCACGCCTGTGCATTCTGCAGTGCTCAGAGGATGGGAAATTCATTTTGAAACTCCCCTGAATAAACCAATGGGACTTACTGCAATCTTTACACAAGTTCAACACTTAGAATTTTTTTGGGAGAATTGCCGCAAATATTTTTCACTGTATCCCAATACGTGTGGGAATAATACATCAAATCCAAATCGAATCAAATAATTGGAGATTTAATATGATCTCCTTTTTGAGCGGTGAGAGTTAATTGGAGATTTAATAGAGGTAATTAAGATTACAAAGGGTTTTGATGAAATAGATGGGAAGAAACTGTTGCCACTGGTTAGAAGGGTTGACGATGAAGATAATTGGCATCTAAACCAGGGAGCTGTGATCTGCAGGCTGCTGTCTGAAGGGGTGCTGGGAAGAGGTAGGGACAGCTTGTACTTGGAAAAGATATATTTGTTGGGTCCTGGGAAAAGGGTGGGGGGGGAGATTAATTGGATAATTCTTTTAAAGGGCTAGCATAAGCGTGTTGGCCAAATAGCCTCCTATTGTGCTGTAAAATTCTTTAGTTCAGTAATGGCATGTGTACGATTTGTTCACTGAAAAAAAAACACTCACATTTCAAAGCTGCAAGCATCTGTGAGATAGTCCCATGTTAAAGAACTGTTTTTTCTTGTGTTAAATTTAAACCTTTCTCTCACCAAGTTCATTAATGCCATGTCTGACGCTGATTTTCAACCTGGCTGTTCAGCTGTGGAATGCTGCAGGAGTTGATTTGATTTATTATTGTCACAGGTATTAGTATACATTGAAAAGTATTGTTTCTTGCGCACTGTACAGACAAAGCATACCATTCATAGAGAAGGAAAGTTGCAGAATGTGGTGTTACGGTCACAGCTAGGGTGTAGAAAAGAGTGTTGTTAGACAGTATATAAAAGTTAGAGTGGAGTTTTAAAAGCATAGAACGAGAATAAAAAAAAAAGTTATGCTGGGGACGACTCACAAAAAGTTGCCATAATCTGGTGCCATCACTTCTACTGTTCGTCATAATAACTAACTCTAAATAGGGAGCAATTGCTATCTTTTTAAACTGACTTTTTTTTCCCTGTTAGCCCATATTGGTGTTTTAAATTAGTGTCACGTGTAGGCTTCCATTAACACTGCCATGGAGTTACGTGAAAATCCCGTAGTTGCCACATTCCAGCGCCTGTTCGGGTACACTGAGGGAAAATATAGCATGGCCCGCACCTAACCAGCAGATCTTTCAGACTGTGGGAGGAAACCGGAGCACTCGGAGGAAACTCACGCAGACACGAGGAGAACATGCAGACTCTGCACAGACAGTGAACTCAACCTGGGAATTGAACCCAGGCCCCTGGCGCTGTGAAATTGCAGTGCTGTGCCACCTTGCCATCCTATCTGTATTTATAGGAAAATGTCAAAGCAGTTCTAATTATGAAAATTGGAGCAGTCCTAACCTTGACTGATTATTCACCAACCATTATTTATAACCTAACAAACAAGTTTAAAACATGTGAGGCTGTTTTGGCCTATTGTGTCTTTGTTGATTCTTGAAGTAATACAGGATGAATCATCCACCCACTCCCTGCCTTACTTGCTTTTTCTCCATGGCTCTGTAAGTTTAAAGTTTATTTATTAGTGTCACAATGGGTTTGTTTTAACATTTAATATTGGCCTGGATGTTAGGAGGGTGATGTCGCCATGTTTGGACAAGAATTCCTGTGAAATTTGTTTTACACCCACCCGAATGGGCAATTTGGGACCTTGGTTTAATGCCTTAACCTGGCAGCTTCGACAGTCAGGTTCAGGCAGCGACAACCGGGGAGACTTTCTGACCTGACTGTCTGCTTCTGAACCGTGGCTACAGTCACGTCCTGGTGTCCCTGGAGAGGAAACATGTGGTGTCCACAGGCATCATCGAGGCCTCCCATGCTCATTGGGCACCGCACGGGCTGGGGTGTGTTATTGATCCTTTTTGGTTTGTCTTAAGTTTCATTTGTGTTTTGGTTTTGTTTGGGCAGACCCCCTTTATCCCTCAGTTTGTTCAATTTAGTTTAATTTGTTACACCAAAAAGAAAGGCAGCTTCAACAGTGCGGTAGTACTCCTTCATTTAATGCACTGGAGAGATGCCAAGATGTGTGGGTTAGGTGGATTGGCCATGATAAAATTGCCCCTTTGGTGTCAGGGGATTAGAAGGGTAAATATGTGGGGTTACGGGGAAAGGGTCTGGGTGGGATTGTTGTCAGTGTAGGCTAGATGGGCTGAATGGCCCGTAGAGATTCTATGACTTATGGGTCTCTGGAATGGGATTTGTTTCCATAGATTTCCAACTCTGCTCAGCTCAGTGGTAGTGCACTTTTCTATGGCTAGCTAAGTTTAAAATGACTGCAAAAGGGTTAACAGCAGGGTATGAAAGTTCATGCTGCAGCCTATATATTGGCTGCTACACTGAACACTCGCCCAAATTGCTAACAAGAGAATGGACTTTCAATTGATTCTTCAACAAAACTTCTGTAATAACTTAAGCCTTCTTTGAAAATTTGACAATTCACTTATCGTGAACACTTCACATATTAAGTTGAGAATTGCATGACTTATTTTTAGATATTCATAACAAAATGTTTGGGAAGAATTTTCTCATTAATCAACAAAGGCATGGCACCACACAAACTGCGTCACTGTATCATTTGTGCAACAACCAGTTTAGCAAAATAACCCCAGGTGTTTCATGTTAGGAGCTGAAATGTAGCAGGTGTAGGAAGGGAAGTTGCAGAAAGCATTGTTAGGAACTTTAAAGCGTTTATCTTTTTTAATGAAGGGGAGAGAAATAGCAAGGTGGAAGGATTTGGACAAGAATTCCTGTTGTGGATTTCATGGCTGAAGGCTTGGCTGTCACTGTGAGAGTCGAGGAAGTGCTGCACACTAGAGAATATGAAGCAAACCTGAATTGCAAGACGATACGGTAGTCTGGAAGAGATGGCAAAAATGGGGAGGGGTGAAGTGACTCAAATGTATTTGGAGTACAAGGAAATTCCAGCTGATGTGTCGAACCAGCCCATTTCTGGCATGGCTCCAGTCAGCAGTGTATTCAGCCAGGAGTGTCTCTGCTTACCTGGATGAGTGCAGCTTCAATTATACTCAGCATCCCATCCACCACTTTCAGCATTCTCTCCCTCTGCCACTGATACACAATGGCAGTAGTGCCTACCATCTACAAGATGCACTGCAGCAACTCACCAAGCCTCCTTCGATTGCACCTTGCAAACCTATAATCTATACTTCCCAGAAGGACAAGGGCAGCACATTTCCATGAACAACCAACACACGGTTCCCCTCCAAGAAACAGATTTTTGACATGGAACTACACCGTTGTCACTGGGTCAAAATCCTGGAGCTCCTGTACTGTGGATGTCACTGCGCTGAATGGACTGGAGCAATTCAAGAGGGCAGGTCACCATCACCATTTCAAGGGCAATTACAGATGGGCAACAAATGCTTGTCTAGCCAGCAATGCCCACACCCTGTGAAAGAGTAACAAAAATAATTGGGGTCAGCAAGAACTAAGGATGATTTTTGAGCAGGATTGGATTCAGATGACATCATATCTGCAATAAAATAAAACTTGTCTGAGTGTTGTTAATGTTTCAATTTTACAGTTATGTAAAAGTGTGTGTGTACCTTGGCCACAAGCAAATATTTGTCCAAGACTAGCCTGATAATTCTGACATATTTACCGTCATATGATGAACCCAATGTTCTGCCCAGAATGTTGCCTGAATGAGTTTGACGTTACACAAGTTCAAAGGTTTATAATTCTCTGCGACATAAGTTTTAAATATCCTCTTGTAATTTAGTTCCAAGTTTACACACTATATCTATGTTCCTGGATTTCTCCCAGAGATATCTTACAACATCTTAAGTTCATAAATAAGAGTGCTGGAAAAAAAACCCAGCAGTCTGACGCACACTGGCTGAATGAGTAGGCTTATGCCAAGCAAATGCCATATAATGTGGATAAATGTGAAGCTATCCACTTTGGTAGCAATAATAGGAAGACAGATTATTACTTGAATGGGTGTAAATTGAGAGCGATAGATACTCAGCGAGACTTTAGTGTCCTTGTGCATTAGAAAGTAAACATGCAGGTACAGCAGGAAAAGAAGGAGGAAAATGGTAAATTGGCCTTCATAGCGAGAAGGTAGGAATAGGGATGTTTTGCTACAATTGTATAAGGCATTGGTGAGGCCACACCTGGAGAATTGTGTACAATTTTTGTATCCTTATCTGAGGAAAGATGTCCTTGCTATAGGGGAGTACAGGCGAAGACTTACCAGGCTGATTCCTGGGATGGCAGGTCTATCATGAGGAGAGACTAAATTGGTTAGGATTATATTTGTTGGAGTTTAGAGTGAGAAGGGATCTTGTAGAAACTTATAAAATTCTAACAGGATTAGCCAGGGTAGATTATGCAAGAATGTTCCCACTGGTGGAGGAGTCCAGAACTAGGGGTCATAGTTTGAGGATAAACCTTTTAGAACTGAAGTGAGGAGAAATCTCTTCATCCAGAGGGTGGTGAATGTGTGGAATTCACTAACCCAGAATGTAGTTGAGGCCAAAATGCTGTCTGATTTCAAGAAGTTAGGTATAGCTCTTGGGGCTAAAGGGAAATGGGGGCGGGGGGAGGGTGTGGAATCAAGATACTGAATTTGATGATCAGCCACCATTGAAATGAATGGTGGGGCAGGCTTGAAGGGCCAAATGGCCTCTTTCTGCTTCTAGTTTTGATGTTTCTAGGATCTGCTGAGAGAGAAACAAAGGGTGGGATTTTCCATGCAATCCACCATGTGTTTTGCGGAGGTAGAGGCGGCCTACCATTGGCAGCAGGATCTTCTGGTCCCTTCGTTGTCTATGGGGTTTCCCATTGGATACACCCCTTGCCGCCGTGAAACCTGAGGTGGAGGGTGCACCATTGGCGGGACTGGAAGATCCTATTGGCACGAATGGCTAGAAAGCTCAAAAGTTAATCTTTTGAGTCTAGTATGACTGTGGACATGTTTGTGTATCTAATTATTTGCACTAGTTGTGATTATGGAATTTTGCAATATATAAGTAGGCCACTCTGCCTGTTACTCTTGTGCTGGATGGTGTACAAAAACCATTTCCGTAGTTGCACTTCCCTGTAGCTCTCCATGTTTATTTATTAAACATTTACTTTGCTATTTAAAGCTTGTGTGGATTCTGCTTCCACCAGTGCGAGACTTCCATGGATTCATTATCCTTTGCATGGAAAAAGAACACTCCATTTCAGGTCTTGTTATTTTAATAAATTTATTGCCTTCAACCAGAGAAATATAAAGTCAGAGAATTAACTTTGGAAAAGGGTGCTTGGTGACAAATTGTAACAATTTTGTATCCATATCAGTATTTGGCCACTAAATGATTAAGGTGTTTCTGAAGTGTAGTATTCTATGTTCTCTCTTCCTTCAGTTTATATGCACACTCTTAAATCATTCTGTTTAATGACATATAATGAGGATTGTTAGAAAGTGCTTTATTGCTTCTTAATAGGTCATGTGAACCATGATATGCCTTTCTTCAGAGTTGAATAGCTGCCAATATTTTTAAGGTCTGCTCCGTGAGAATACAGGTTACACTCTGATCCAATTAGAATCAGCATCAGACAAAATTTTGTCAACGATTTGAAATGAGAAACAATGGGGGGGAGAGACAAGAGGTACCTGCTGGAAACCTGCACCCTTGCCCACAGCTAGAGTTCTCTGGTGTGCTGCAATGAATGGAGTTTTGGCTGAGCGCCACATTTTGCATCCTCACTGGTAGCAAGGCAGGAAAGTTTGTTTATTAGTGTCACAAGTAAGCTTACATTTAACACTGCAATGAAGTTACTGTGAAAATCCTCTAGTCGTCACACTCCAGCGCCTATTCGGGTACACTGAGGCAGAGTTTAGTGTGGCCAGTGCACCTAACCAGCATGTCTTTCTCTCTGTGGGAGGAAACTGGAGCACCTGGGGGAAACCCACGCAGACACTGTGTAGACAGTGACCCAAGTTGGAAATCGAACCTGGGTCCCTGACGCTGTGAGGCAGCAGAGTTAAGCACTGTGCCCCCATCTGGAGTGAACAAGATCGAAGAATCACACCCTCTCTTTCAAATGAGGTTTAACCCTAAACCCCATCCTCTCCAGTTGACATTAAATCCTATGGTACTATTTTGAGGAAGAGTATTGAGATCTTGCCGGTGGCTTGGCTACTAGCTTGCCCTCACGTATCACGAAAACCAATTATCTGGCCATTTTCTTGTTTGCAAATTGGCTCTCTGCATTGAATTAGTGACTATGCTTCAGAAATACTTCATTTGCTGCCAAACATTTGTGGAACATTTTATGGTCATGGAAAATATTATGTAAATGCAAGGTTTAATTTTAGAAACCAAAGAGGAAATCTTAGCAGCTGTATAGGGACAGCTTTGGCTGTGGCTCATTTTTGAAATCTGCCACTGGGTCTTGGACAGGTGTGTTCCTATCTCAGAATGGTTTTGCTAGAATGCAGGTCAGACTGGCATAAGCTACCCACCCAGCAATGGCAGGCAGTTCATCACCAGTAAAAAGTGCTCACTGAGGGGCAGATTGGTGACGCTGCTGGAACCTTAGCTGGGGTCTGCTCACTGCCAGTGAGGAGGAAGCCTGGTTAATGCTGGCACTGGCCTCCTGGAGCAGGTTTGGGAGCCAGCAAGATCTCCATTCATTCTCCTTCCTCCAGAGCTATGGTTGCCTAAGGGCTGCAGTCCATTCTGTGCTTTATTTTGAGCATTCAGAAGTGCTCGGAGGGTACCTCCCATCTTGAGACATCACTGTGGTTACCTACTACAGTAGGAGTGTTCACACCTCCCTGTGTGGCTAACTTGCCAACAACCGCTTTTTAGCACAATATAGCTAAAGAATCAGGCAAATATTACAACTTGGTGAGTGCAATGTGTTTTATCATGACTAAGTCAGGTACATTAATATAATCCTATATAATATGAAATATCTAAATAAAATAAATATAATAAATTTACCATTTATATAGATGATCTGGAGGAGGGGGCTGAGTGTAGGATGATGAAATTTGCTGATGACACGAAGATGAATGGAAAAGCAGGTTGCGTGGAGGGTGTGGAAGGTCTGCAGAGAGATCTGGATAGGCTGAGCGAGCGGGCGAGGACCTGGCAGATGGAGTATAATGTTAGTAAGTGTGAGGTTATCCACTTTGGCAGAAATAATAGTAGGAGGGATTATTATTATTTAAAAAGGCGAAAAGCTGCAGCATGCTATGGTGCAGAAGGACCTGGGGGTCCTTGTGCATGAGTCACAAAAACCCAGTCTGCAGGTGCAGCAGGTGATCAAGAAGGCGAATGGGATGCTGGCCTTTATCGCTAGGGGGGTAGAATATAAAAGCAGGGAGGTCTTGCTGCAACTGTACAGGGCATTGGTGGGGCCGCAGCTGGAGTACTGTGTGCAGTTTTGGTCGCTGCACTTGCGCAGGGATATTTTGGCCTTGGAGGGAGTGCAGAGGAGGTTCACTAGGCTGATACCGGAGATGAGGGGGTTGGACTATGAAGAGAGACTAAATAGACTGGGTCTGTACTCATTGGAGTTTAGAAGGATGAGGGGGGATTTTATAGAGACGTATAAGATAATGAAAGGGATGGATAGGGTAGAGGTAGAGAGATGCTTCCCGCTCAGAAAGGACAGCAGGACTAGAGGGCACAGCCTCAAGATAAGGGGGGGGGGGTGCCATTTAGATCGGAGTTGAGGAGGAACTTCTTCACTCAAAGGGTGGTGAATATCTGGAATTCTCTGCCTGTTGAAGTGGTGGAGGCTACGTCGCTAAATATATTTAAGTCACGGGTAGATAGGTTTTTGACAGACAAGGGAATTAAGGGTTATGGGGAGAGAGCGGGAAAGTGGAACTGATCCACTTCAGATCAGCCATGACCCTCTTGAATGGTGGGGCAGGCTCGAAGGGCTAGATGGCCTACTCCTACTCCTGTTTCTTATGTTCTTATATTGGATACTTTGATCATCATCTGTGACATACAAAGATAAATTAAAGTTCCAACAATGCTGGTTGTTAAACTTCAATAATTACCCAAGGCCTGCAATGATTGACAGAGATAGATTGGGTCCATTTTTTTGACCATACAGATGTCCTCTCATCCCCTCTCTAGTTTCTTTCACAACTCTGGGAACTGCCCTTTGTTTAACATAAGTTCTAATGTTCATGAATTCAGGGAAGTGCCAAATCTCTTCAAAATTGTTCTGACAAAACCCTTTTTTTTTCTGGAGGGGAAAGAGTGAGAAAAGGCACAAGAGCATTATGTCATTTTTACCAAGGGGGAATCCTGAAGGTCAAGCAGTTTTTCCATCATGAAGCACAGCTTCTACAATAGCAGATAATTGTTCTCACAAGGTCTGAAATAGCTTCCTCCAAATTATTTATGATGGCTGCTTGGTCCAAAGCACAGCTGCCCAACTCGAATAACAAAAAAACAATTGAAATAAAAACAAGAGGTTTTTTTTGCGCTGTGCAATTTCCCAATGTGCTCTGATGCTAATCATTGTGTAATGAGAACGCCTCATATTGTGCCATAATATTGCTTTTCTCACTTTTATGGCAATTATTACTGAACTTTGATTTAACAGGCCAATTCCAGAAATTCAATCCCTGACTGGATTACCACACTGGGTTTCATCACAACTGGGAAACACAACAGCTTTCTGACTTGTTTATAGAAACATAGAATCATAGAACAAATGTTTCTTGGGTATTTAGCCTCAGCAGAGCTATGGTCTAGTGTCTTTGAAATTCTCTGAGTTCATGTTGCAATACTGTAGATACACAACAGTTATTTGAAACTAGGGATAGAATCTAATGGTCACAGTCCATGAGGAACCAATGGCAACCCCACTGTGAGGTTTCCTAGGGGCCTAATGGGATTAAATCAGACACTGAGCCGCTGCTTTCAGGCTTGCCAGCTCCAATGGGAAGTTTTCCTCAGTCTAGAGATCTTGCTGCTGTCCAGCCTCTGAGTGCAGCTGGTAAATCGGAAGCTCTCCAGTACTGGCAGTGCCAGGGGGGCTGGTGGCAATAGTGTTGTGGCCTTCAACAGGGAATGATGATGGAGCCCAGGAGGCGAGGTGGGTGGGCAGATTCGTTGGGGGCAGATGGGGAGGCCCTGGTGAGGTGATTGGGAGGGAGGGGGGAGAGGGCTTTTCTCCAGATCCGTCTGTTCTCACAGGTGGGGTCTCATCCACCACTCTCTCACCCCCCCCAACCCCCGGCCACTTTGGAGTCAATCGTATTGCTATGGGTTTGGAATTATATGTAGAACAGATAAGGATTTTAGATTTTCTTCCTTGAGGGCATTAGTGGAGCAGATGGGTCAGTTTCTCGCAGGATGCCACAGCAATTTTGACCATTTGGGCCTTATCTGGTTCCAGGGTGGGAAGAGGACACAGATTGAGCATTGTCATTGGAAGATCATGCAGTAACAAAAACAGAAAATACTGGAAAATCTCAGCAGGTCTGACAGCAGCTGTGGAGAGAGAATAGAGACTACGTTTTGAGTCTGGATGACACTTCATCAGAGCATCCAGCATTAGCTCTCTTCTCTCTCCACAAATGCTGTCAGACCTGCTGAGATTTTCCAGCATTTTCTGGGGTTTTTTTTGTTTCAGGTTCCAGCATTTGCAATATTTTGCCTTTATCTTGGTGCAAATCATGCAGCCATTGGTTGTCCATGCGATTTGAAATATAACATTTGGGAGGCGTTTTAATGGAATCTATGGGAGGGGAGAGAGAAAGACCAAGGTTTGCATTTCTCCTTCTGGACTCAAATATGGAAAGGTCAATCATTTACCTGGGAAGTCTCCTCGTTCCCACTGGCTGTTGATTTGCTAACATCAGGCATAGTTAGCATTTATACCAGAGGAATCTCCAATGGTTAAAGATTAACCTCGGGACTGTGCTGTGAGCAACCTGGGAGAAAATCATTGGCATACTAAAAATAGTTGTATTTTCTTATTTGTTTTTCTTAGTTACGAAAGTATTGGCAATGTGGGAGCAGGTTATCTGGCTGCGCAGAGCAGTTGGGGACAGAGGGCCATGTGATTAAAATCTCTAGGGATGCATCTAGCCACAGTTGGCATCCTTGAGTGTGCCCCCTCACTGGCAGCCTATTGATTGGGATGGAGCTGGAGATGGAATTGATCCATTTTACCTTCTCACTCCTCTATTCTAGGGGCTAGAGCTAAAATTCGTTCTTGAATATGTAACAAAACTATGGGGCTTTTATTCTTGATGTTTGGTTTCCAATGAATTCAAGTCCTCAAAATTGCTCCAGAATGTACATGCAGCTTTAAGCTTTGGCCTTCCTGCTGACAAGGCTTTTGGGTGAATGTGTGGAGTTTGCATGTTCTCCTTGTGTCTGTGTGGGTTTCTTCTGGGCGCACCAGTTTCCTCCCACACTCCCAGGATGTGTAGGTTAGATAGACTGGCCATGGTAAATGTGTGGGGTTATGGGGAATAGGAGGGCCTGGGTAAGATCCTCTGTCAGATAGTTAGTGCAGACTTGATGGGCTGCACCAACTCTCTTGTGGGGCAATCTAGAACAAGAGGCCACAGTTTTAGGATAAGATGTAGCCAATTCAAAGGGTCGTGAATCATTGGAATTCACCGCCTCAGAGTGCGGTTGATATTGGGACATTAAGTAAATTTAAGGAATAGATAGACAGACAGATTTTTAATTAGTAAAGGGTTGAAGGGTTATGGAGAATGGACAGGAGATGAGATCAGCCATTCTTGTATTGAATGGCAGGAGAAGCAGGTTCAAGTAGCTGAATTACCTACACCTGCTCCTTGTTCTTATGTAGAGCATTCCTGAAGTATCCAAGCATTTCCTTTTTGAAAGAGTATCAAATATTGGCTTGGAAAGAAAGAATATTAAAGGATGGGGAGGAGGGTAACCAGTTGATGGCTCTTGAGTAAATCACCGTGTAGGTTTGATGCACCATTTTAAGGTGATGGTAAGGAATTCCAATTGAACTTCTCAAAGGCATCTAATTTGCTGTCCCTGATCTTTTGCATTTTTGTCCAGTTCCAATTGGAGAAAAATGATTGTCTCCAGAGAGTCCCTACAGTGTAGAAGGAGGCCATTCAACCCATTGAGCCTGCACCAACAACAATCCCATCCAGACCCCATCCCTACAACTCCACTTACTCATCCTGTTAGTCCAGCTGAAACTAAGGGGCAATTTAGCATGGCTAAGCTACATAACCTGCACATCTTTGGAGTCTCCTTGGGCTAATGGGCTCAGTAAACTTTCAGCTTGTGTTGTGCTGCTGAAGGGCACTAATAACAACTACCAAAGGTACTTAAATGCCAAAGGCATGTAGTTTTTCTTGCGATATTGGTCACACTTGTGATATTGGCCAGTCTTTATTACCCATCCTTTGAAGCATTGAAGACTTCAAGAAGCCTCCGACCTACATGAGACAAAAATCCTAACATCAAATCAGAGCAGGAATTTTCCTTTCCCTTAAACATTAATAAAATCATTTGGTATTTTATAATGATCTAGATGTGTCCAATTTCATTTTCCTCTGGTGTCACCCCATAAATTACTTTATCTGTTGACCAATTTCACAATTCTAGACCTCTGTACCATGCTTCATCCAGTACCATAACAGTAGTGTTAGATTAAATTACTGGCCTCTCCCTTTAAAAACCTGTTGGAATCCAGTATGAATGGTAATCTCACTTGAAGACACACCTGCACAGGTAAATATTTGCTAAACCGAATCTATGCCAGAGACCCTCCTCTTGAAAATCATGTCAATGTCAGGATGTCCTGGAATTTTCACTCCAGACTGTTTACTTTTCTAATCTTTTACCAGTTATTATTGTGTAACCTTAGCTGCTGATGTCAGTTGTATTAATGTGCTTCAAATTCCTTTCTTTTTTTCTATTGCTTTTTTTGTTGCTAACTCCAGGGGCTAGGTGGGAACATTGTAAACTGAAAGACACGAGAATAACAACACGGAAACCAGTGATGTTATGAAGAAACAGAATCCCTACAGTGCACTGGGCCTATTGAGCCTTCACTGACTCTCCAAAAGAACAGCTAACTTACAAATCTTTGGACACTAAGGGGCAATTTATCATGGCCAATCCACCACATACTTATAGAAATAGATAGAAGGTAGACAAAGGAGTTGTCTTTAGAGATGAGATCATGTAGTTAAACATAACAGAGAAAGGAACATAATAAAAAGACATTGGATTTGTACAGGGAGCAGCAGAAAAGTGACAAGACTGGCATTGAAATCATCTAGTATCTCATTGACCTGACCTCCATCTTTGCTTTCTCTCTATTCACTTTGTAAATAATAACAGGGCTGGGCCTAGGTTCCTGGTGCCTCCATTTGCACTCCTCATGGGGGCCACCAATGAAGTTTGGTGCCCGGCCCTGAGTATTGGTGGAATTGACTCTACGTGTGGTCCCCTTTTCCTGCTAATTTGCTTCCCTAACCTATCGCTAAAGATTTCAGCTGCAGCTGAAGCTTTGTGAATGGTTTCTTTCAGCCCTGTTATCCCTATTCTAAGCTGCAGGATTCTGCCTCAGTGCCCAGGACCTAGGTTTGACTCTGTCCTTGGGTGACTGTGCAAACTCAACACGGACAGACTTTCTCCTCCATGTCTGTGTAGATTTCCTCCAGGTGCTCTGGTTTCCTCCCACAGTGCATTGATGTTACAGTTGAGTGGATTGGCCATGCTAAATTGCCTTTGAGTAAGATGCTGTTTCAGAGAATCAGTGCAGACTCGATGGGCTGAATGGCCTCCTTCTGTGTTGTATGGTTCTTCTTGTGCCATAGGAGTGCCCCCTCTGCAAATGTCACCTGTAATCTCTTAGTGGACAGTATTGGGTTTCAACTTGTTGAAGGAAATCTTTCTGGGAGCCCACTGTGAATATGTTGCAAATGAGGCTGGGGTTGGGATGGTGGGCTGATGCACTGTGCTGAACACGAAGTGATGAAATCAGGAATATCCAGCCTATGACAATAGCTTGGTAAGAAATAGTTTGAAAGGGAAACCGTTATCCATATCTTTTGTTACGGTACAGTGACACAGTGGTTAGCACTGCCACCTCACAGCACCAGGGATCCAGGTACAGTTCCCGGCTTGGATCACTGTTTGTGTGGAGTTTGCATGTTCTCCTGTGTCTGCATGGGTTTCCTCTGGGTGCTCTTGATTTCCTCCCACAGTCCAAAGATGTGCAGTTTAGATTGATTGGCCATGCTAAATTGCCCCTCAGTGTCTGGGGAACTAGCTAGGGTGAATGCATGGAGTTACGGGATCTGGGTGGGATTGTGTTTGGTGCAGACTTGATGGGCCGAATGGCCCCCTGCATTGAGATTCTAATGATTCCCACACCCTCATGGCAGGCCTCCTATTTTATACCCCATTAACACTTGCCTGTGTCCTGACTCTCATCAAGTTCCATTCACCCATCCCTCACTCTTGTGCTCACTTATATATATTGGTGATTCCAGCCTCGTATTGATTTTAACTCCCTTCAGTTTTGTCTTTCCTTATCGCTATAGTCATCCTGTGCTCAACAAACATTTCAAGATCTCTCGTCCAACCCTGAACTTTTGCACAGACCTGATTACATTGGCCACGGCACTTTCAAATACCTAGGCCCTAATCTCTAGAATTCTCTCCCTGCACACTCCATTTCTCTAACTCTCTGCCCTTCTTTAAGGTGCTCCTTAAACCACAGGTCTTTTACCCAGCTTTCAATTACCTGTCATAAAGACTTAGTAGTCGTCTTTTGATAACATTTCTGTGAAGTGCCATGGAATATTTCATTCCACTGTTAGTGCTGTGTAAATACTAGTTCTTGTTTGTTGCTGACTAGCTGAGATCAGCCAATTCTGATAAAAGTTTATGGAACTTAGTGAGGTGTGTGTAGCTCATTTAGCACATCTCGTGGTACATTTACCCATTGAACCACTAAGGAATGTGTCTTCAATAATTCTGTACGGTGGTCAATTTATGCTTGGCAAGATTCCATAAACAGGAATGCAATAAATGATTTCATGATTTGCTTTAGTGGTGTTGACTGAAGGAAGAATGTTACGAAAGCAGCTCCCTGGTTAGCTCATGTTTCTTGGCTGCCAATCAAAATTCTTAAATGTCACAGGACACATTTTAGTTGGCTTCATTTGAATAGAGGTTTAATCACCATAGTTACAATCTGTACTTGGATAGGGTGGCATAGTGGTTAGCACTGCTGTCTCACAGCGACAGGGACCCGGGTCCATTTCCTGGCTTGGGTCATTGCCTGTGCAAAACAGCTTGGTAAGAAATAATTTGAAAGGGGAACTGTGCATCTGTGCCTTTTGTTATGTTTCAACTCGGCTATTCCAACACCCTCATGACAGGCCTCCTGTTTTATACCCCATCAAAACTTGCCTGCATCCTAACTCTCAGTCCCATTCACGTTAGCACTGCTGTCTCACGGTGCCAGAGGCCCGGGTTCAATTCTGGACTCGGATCACTGTCTGTGTGGAGTTTACACATTCTCCCCATGACTGTGTGGGTTTCCTCCCATGCTCTGAAGATGTGCGGGTTATGTTGATTGGCCATGCTAAATTGTCCCTGAGTGTCTGAGGGATTAGCAGAGTAAATATGTGGGGCTATGGGGATAGGGCCTGGGTGGGATTGTTTTTGGTGCAGGCTCGATAGATCAAATGGCTGCCTTCTACACTGCAGGGATTCTATCATTCCTCCCACAGTCTGAAAGATGTGCTGGTTAGGTACGTTGGCCATGCTAAATTCTCCCTCAGTGTACCCGAACAGGTGCCTGATTGTGGTGCCGAGGGAATTTTCACACTAACTTCATTGCGTGTTCATGTAAGCCTACTTGACAGTATTAAACAAACTTTGAACATAAACTTAGCTATGCCAATTGCCTGGACTATCATTGTGCTTGAATGTCTAGCAATACTAGGCTACTATGCCAAAATGCTATATCTCAGGGATATAGTTTACATGAGTTCAGACCTGTGGTTTTCTATGGAGTGAATTTTTGACCTTAATTGGGGCTAGTATGAGGATGAGGAACTACTTCCCCTACTCAAAGGAGAGTGAAGAAGGGATCTCTGGGTTCACTAGCAAGTTTCCTTGTGATGTTGCCTGGAGACTTGTTTGCTTATCCATCCAGTGGTGTGTACTTTGGTGAGACTTCAAAAGGAAGAGAAGATCTTATGAGTTTATTTGAATTTTTCTCACGGGTAAGCAATGTGCTATCTAATAGAAAACCTTGCATCTACACAGCATATGATCTCACATTTGAGAAATGTGTGAAAACACATAACACCAATTACTTTTTGAAATGTGGTCACTGGGCAAACACCGAGGAAATGTGTATATAAGGCCTTGTATTGACAGATAACAAGTTTGTGAGATTGCATGAAGAATGACAGACACAGGATATTGGGACAACTCCCTGTTCTTATTGAATGAACGTGATTGGCCCTTTTAGTCTGAACAGACTGATAGTTTGAAGTTGCTTCGGAGTAGTGCTATGAGAATACGGAGCTGAAGTTTGAACCTTGATTTATAAGTTTTGAGTGCAGTTTGACCCAATAACCATCTGACTTAAAGATAAACTACCAACTTAACCAAGGTGACGCCTTTCAATTTTGCACAGAAAAGATTTACTCCAAGGACATTGCAATGTATAATTTGATATTGCTAATAAACAAGTTAGATTTAGGTTTTTTTGCCTCTTATTTCAACAAAGATGATAACCTAAAATAGAGACAGTAAAGTTTATTTATTGTCACATTAACACTGCAATGAAGTTACTGTGAAAATCCCCTAATCGCCATATTTTGGTGCCTGTTTGGGTACACTGAGGGAGAATTTAGCACATGCAGTGCACCTAACCAGCATATCTTTCGGATTGTGGGAGGAAACTGGAGCACCCGGAGGAATCCCACTCAGATACTGGGAGAATATGTAGATTCTGCACAGACAGTGGTTGAACTCAGGTCCCTGACATTGTGAGGCAGCAGTGCTAACCACTGTACCATCGTGTTTGTGTTCTACCTCTTTTGTTTCCATAGTGTAAATTCAATCCATAAAGGAAGAATCTTGATATAATTGTTAGCCATTAAGAAGGGAACCATTAGCATAGTTACGGAGAAAATTTGTTCCCAAATTGAGAGAATTAAAAATCCTTAAGTTAACTTGTGATTTTAAGGCGTGACAATGTAACACCTCTTTGAGTTGCAAAGTAAGTTGTCGGTTAGCAACATGATGTTTGATTAAAAAGCGGAAGCCAAGGATTCAATAAAGTAGAAATGACTTGGTGTAAAGGCGGAAGGAACCGAAATGAGTGGGTCTTGCACGCAAACCTAAGTAACTGCTCAACCTTTTGGAGTTCTGCCAAAACAGGTGTTCCATGTTCCAGCCTATAACTTGGCTTTATGATGGTGTATGAGAGGAAAATATGGCCCAAATTCTCTGGTTTCACACGTCTTGCTACTGCTACCAGCAAGAATGGAGACTTTGGTGCTCAATGGGACCAGAAAATCCCAGCCATGGGCGAGGTTGGAGAATTCCAGCCAAATGTGATTGAAGACTTTGTCATATTTTGGAAGCATCTTCATCAACTCTTGTGATTACTGATAGGTACAAGAGGGATCCATTGGTGTAATTCAGCAGAAGGATGGAGCCTTCCAGTAAAACCCACCACCACCCAATCGTTGCAACAGGCTTGTCAGTGGGTGGGGACTTGGCTTTGGACCCACTGATGATGTGCAAGCTCTGTCTTTGTGAATATCCTCTCGATGGAATGACCACTCTGGAGCAATGCAACTGCATTTTCTGCACTGTGGTGAGTGTGCCCAGCAATGCATAATAACAGGAGTTTATTGAAAATGAAGCTTACTGAATGATATTAATGAGATCACTATTGTTTTGATTGGGTTGGAAAGATATAGTTTTCTTTCAAGTAATTCCTCCATAATATCAACCTGCTGAAATCCTCTTTTTTTTTATTTCCCCCTCTTCCAGGTTCAACTATTTTAGTGCTCTGTTGGCTAACGCCTGACCTCCCTCTGTCAAAGTCCATTAAGCACACCCAAAACTCTGCTCCTATTCTAATGCAAACCAGGACCTGTTCACCCATCATGCCTATGTTCGTTGCTTCTGATCCACTAAAAGAACATTAAAAAAAATACTTATTTTTATTCCGATCACTCCGTAGTCTTTGTACCTCCCTATCTCTGTAAACTTCCAATTGTCTAAGGATCCCTCCAACTTTTACAACTCCAACTCCTACTTCCTTTTAATGTACTTTTGGTGACAATGCTTTCAACCATTTAGTTGCTAAGTTCTGGAATTCCCTCCCCAAACTTTGCCACCTCTCCTTTAAGATTCTGAATAAAACCTGTCTCTTTGACCAAGTGTTTGTTCACCTATCCTGACATGGCTCCGTGTTTATTTTTCTTTTGCTGTGCTCCTGAGAAATGCCTTGCTAGGGTTTACTTCATCAAGGGTGCTTCATTGGTGAAGAAGTAAAATGGCACAGGGTTTAATTTTCGATGATGGGTGCTACATTGCTGTGTCAACTATTTTTGTCTGTTTAGAATCCCTACAGTACAGAAAGAGATCATTCAGCACGGGGTTACAGGGATAGGGTGCAGGAGGGTGCAGACTTGATGGGGTGAATGGCCACCTTCTGCACTGTAGTGATTCTATGGAATAGCCCTAACCTACATGTCTTGGAACACCTAAAGGGGCAATTAGCATGGCCAACCCAGCTAACTTGCACATATTTGGTTTGTGGGAGAAAACCGGAGTACCTGGAGTGAAACCCGCAAGGAGAATGTGCAAACTCCACATAAACAGTGACCCAAGCCAGATCCCTGACACTGTGAGGCAGCAGTGCTAGCCACTGAAGTTCTAGAATAGTTTATATCTCTATGCAAACACTGGAACAGTGTCTTAGTCAGAATTTCAGATCACCCAAAATCATTTATCTTTTGTTAGACTTCGGGGCTGACACAGATGGCGTAGTGGTTAGCACTGCTGTCTCACAATGCCAGGGTCCGGGTTCAATTCCCGACTTGGGTCACAGTCTATGTGGAGTTTGCATGTCCTCCCTGCATCTGCATTGGTTTCTTCTGGGTCCTCCGGTTTCCTCCCACAGTCCAAAGATGTGTGGGTTAGGTGGATTGGCCGTGATAAAATTGCCCCTTCAGTGTCAGGGGATTAGAAGGGTAAATATGTGGGGTTAAGGGAATAGGGCCTGTGTGGGATTGTTGTCAGTGTAGGCTCAATGGGCCAAATGGCCTCTTTCTGCACTGTAGGCATTCAATGACTTGAGGCTGAATTTGTCTGAAATTTATCGGAAGCCGCCAGTGACTCAGTAGACGGGAAATAAAAAGCAGCAGTCTGAAAAAATGATTTTCAACTTTTAAGTTTGATGTGGTTTCCCTTTGGGCACTGGGAATCCTCTTTAAGATAGGCAGAAAATGCTAGAAACACACAATAATTTACTCAGCATCCGTGGAGAGATAGAATGTTTGGGTTACTCTTCAGAACTCATATGGTGGTTGTTTTATTCTGTCTGGTGTCTGGGGAAAGAATGGAATCGTTCTCGTACAATTTATTGTGTGGCTGTCAACAAAGGTGCTGCACAAACATAGATAATCATAGAATATGTACCATGTTGTAGGAGGACATTCAGCCCATTGTGTCTGCAGCAGCTCTTCTCCTGTAACCCCTCATATTTACCCCATTAATCCCCCTAACCTATATATCTTGGGACACTGAGGGGCAATTTAGCATGGCCAATCAACCTAACCTGCAGATCTTTGGACTGTGGGCAAAAACTAGAGCACATGGAGGAAACCCACGCAGACACGGGGAGAATGTGCAAACTCCACACAGTCACCCAAGGCCAGAATTGAACCCAGGACCCTGGTGCTGTGAGGCAGCAGTGCTAACCATTGTGCTATCCCTGTGTACAGTATTTTTCAGTATTGCTGTCAGCTGATGTGTATTCGCGTAGAATGTCATGCCAAATAATAAGGGGAGTAAAATCCAGGGTTCACTGAAATAAACACACTGATACTATGTCACGCTGAATAACTGACGTACTTTTTCTTTTTTATTTCTGTTATGATTCATCAGTGCTTAACGCGTTATGTCGAACTGATGATCAGGGAAGGTTGTGGATCTCCTATCACATGTCCAGAGCTTGGATGCCCTAAAAATGGAGTCTTGCAGGACGCAGAGGTAAGAATGTTTGGCAAGTTGCGATGTTTAAGAGGGTTCGCTCTTCCTAACAACCTGATGTTTGATGCTTGCGGATTGTGCTGATTATTTTTTAATGTTGTAATATTGATAGCTTTATGAACTTTCATGTTTGAAATCCACAATGTTAATGTCCTTCTAACACAGTCCAGCCAATCAGCCTGACACAATTTGTTTGTTTTCAATCTGTCAATTATTTTTGCACCTTCTAACTGGGTCATTCAGCACTCTCCAAACAGGTACTGCTGCACCCTTCCCATTTCTTAACTCTTCAACAATAACTGCTCTGTCATTGCCAGCAAGGATAAACTTGCAGGCGTGATTCCAGAGGGAAAATAGAACAAGGCATCCATTTGAAATTTTACCCACCTGGGTTGGATTTCCCCATTGGGGGCAGGGTTGATCCCAAGCCGTGAGCCCACCCATGATGCCACTGTGGTGTGAGGCACGGTTCTTGTTGGGGTCGATGCATTATTGACCCTGGAGATGGATCTGCCACTCAATTGATGGCAGTGGGGGTGAGACTGACAACAAGGACAGCAAGGAAGTGGGCCACGCTCTGGTTTGAATTAGCACCTATTGCAGCGGCTGACTTCTCTATGTTGTGTTACTTTTTAAAGAAAGGATCTTCATGTTCAAAGTGGCCAGGACAAATGGAATGCGAGGACCGAAGATAGGGTAGGGAAAGATTATATGTTAAGACTTTATTACTACTTGGTTTGTCCAAACTTACACTCCAGTGGAACTGTTTCATTGCTGCCATTCCTGTTTCCACTTGACTGCTGCTGCCCACCTGTATGTACACCTCGGAAGGTCTGAAGGTGAGCTCCATATGAGCTCCCTGACCACTTTGAGCTGCTCTGTTAATGAGGCAGGGGACTTTTTTTCCAACTGTTGTCTGCTCTTCACATCACCCAGGTCCTCAAGAAATTTGTAAGTTGGCATGCAGATCTCCGTCTTTTATTTGTTATCCTGTCCCGTCTTGATTCAGGACTGGAGAACTCTGTCCCTGGACGTAGTTTCCCTGCTTGCTGCCATGATTTTGCTTTGCAGCACAGAGCACTTCTTTATCCAAAAGGCAATTGGGTTAGAAAGATCAAGACCAAGACTGAAATTCTAAATGATTTCCTTAGGAAGTGGATTTGACTATTTAACTGTTGAAAGACCTGCTCGCGTAGTGAGGGGTCGTCAGGTGGCACTGATTCTTTTGGTTGAGATGAATTCTTGCCTACCATTGCCAACTTTCCACTTACCAACATGATGTGAAAGTGAGTGGGGCTAAGTGATATTTTTACGCATGAGAAGGGAATTTGGTGACAGAATCCCTGGAACACTTGTGGCTGATTTTTGCTGGAGATCGTCTCCTTGTTTGCCCACCCAGAGACTGATAAGAGATTTAAATTTAAAAAAATATAGACAAAATCATAGGTTTGTTTTCTGTGCTCCTCAGAGTGTAACATTTGTTATTGGACACTGGAAAGGAGTGCCTGTAAACTATGTATGGTTACGAATGAACCTTTGTTCACGGATTGAGACAAGAGTGGAATGTGTTCCATGTTATAAAGTGCCTGCAGTGTATTTGGTTGGGCTTAGGAAAGTGCCATATGACTTACATTTGACAGCTTAATATTTATTTCATGTTTGCCTGCTGAAATACCTTTGCTGCTGTGGATTGTTTGTCTGGATTTTAACTAGCTGCTCACCCTGTTTGTTCTCATTTTTTTGCCTGTTTTGGTGGCCAGTCTTATTACATGATGAGCATTCTGACATAATGCAATGCCTGTATCAAAATAAATTTAGCTTGTGCTATTCAGTCTTATGCCTGCAATTGGGTAACACTGGAAACTTGCTTTGTGTTGAAATGCAGGAGGCATTCTTGTAATGCTGGACTGCGCATTTAACAATATCCATAGGTTACCTCTGAGTTTTAATCTCCTGTATAAGAAAAATACATGTTTTGGTTTTTGTATTTGACAGAATAAAGAATATTCATGTCAAAAAGTACACTGTTGATTGATGAGCATCTGAAAATGTAAGAGTCAATCAGAACTCTCTGAAGCAAATTCATGCTAGATCATGGATTTTTCCACACCGTGTCAATTATTCCCAGTTCAGGTAGGGGTGGCAGAGTGGTTAGTACTGCTGCCTCACAGTGCCAGGGATCTGGGTTCAATTTCGGCCTTGGGTCACTGTCTGTGTGGAGTTTGCACATTCTCCTCACCTGGGTTTCCTCCACAGTCCAAAGATATGTGGGTTAGGTTAATTGGCTATGCTAAATTGACCATAGTGTCAGGGAATTAGCAGGGGAAATAGGTGGGGTTACGGGAATAGGGCCTGGGTGGGATTGTGGTCGGTGCAGACTCGATGAGCTGAATGGCCTCCTTCTGCACTGTAAGGATTCTATGATTCTAACTGCAATATAGTGTAAAGGTTCCTCCTACTCTGCCCCAACAACATGATACAACTCCAAACTTTGACCAACATCTCATCCTGATCATCTGAGCAAGAGTTCACAAATGGGAGGTATGTGCTAGAACCGCTTGATTTGAATTTGATTTATTATTGTCACGTATTAGTATACAGTGTAAAGAATTGTTTCTTATGTGCTCTACAGACAAAGCATACTGTTAATAGGGAAGGCAAGGAGCGGGTGTAGAGAAAGACCAACTTAACATCAGGCAGGTCTGCTCAAATCTGAAGGCATTTTGAAGCTGTTCTTGAGTCGATTGGTACTTGTCTTCAGACTTGTCAAAGAATCACTGACACAAAGCATCTGATATTGAGTTGATTTAAATTATTACGTGGGTGTTGCTCTTTGGCAACTGTTGGAGAATTAGCCCCATGTATCTTTAGACCCAGCCCCTCTTTCTGCTCTTCCCTATCTGGTGCCTGGTCTCCTGTCCACTCTCTGATTCAGATTAAAACCAATTCCGCTTCTCATCATTTTACATTGAATTTCCACTGGTTATCTTCAGCCTCACAAGTTAGCTTACGGTTTTGAGAACTAACTTATTTTTGTACTTGCATGGTAAATTCCACTGCAGCCAGATTCTATTCCTCTTATTCAAATCAATCAACATCTGAAGTTTAGTTCATTACAAAACAACCTCATTACTTGAGGAAATTCTATTTTATTATTGTGAAGATTGGATTTTTTTTTAGCTTTTCATTTGTAGAAAAGCCCCTAAACATCAGGAAAACTGGCCAGGTGTCTCCCTTTTTAAAATTAGCTTTGACCTCAAAATTCCCCATGATATCCTTTGATAGTGTCAGTCTGGAAACCCCCTCCTGCTGCCTGTACTGTGACACTGTGAAGAATGTGGCCTGGTAATTTGCCCTGATGTAGCAGTTTTTGGCCCACAATACTGAACAGAGGCTGGTTACAATGGATCTATTGTTGACTCGAGGCCAATCTTAAACAAACATGTTGGGCGGGATTCTTTGATCGCATTTGTTCCTGCCCCGTTGTCACTGAAAATGGACAATTTGGCACTCAGCCAAAAACTCCATTCACCGCAGCGGCACCGGAGAATCCTAGCCCCGAGTGAGCTTGGAGGTTTTCTGGCGATATGAAGCTAGGTGGGGAGGTAAGGGAAGGGTGCAGAGATTATAAAAGGATTTAAGTGAGTGGGCAGAATGTAGCAAATGGAATATAGTGTGGGGAAGTATGAAGTCACACACTTCGATAGGGAAATAGGAAAGCAAAAAAGTTGAGTGGAAAGTGTTGGTATTCAGAGGAATTAGGGGAGCCTTGTACAAGCGTGAAGAAAGTTGTGTGGCTACAGCAAGCAATTGGGAAAGCAAATGGTTAACCTTTATTATTTTATTTTATTATTATTTCATTAATGTCATAAGTAGGCTTATATTAACACCGTAATGAAGTTACTGTGAAAATCCCTTAGTCACCAATTAGATTAGCTGACAGGTCTGTAGTCCCAGTACGGCTACCGGCATTGTTGGTCACTGCTGGGATGACCAGAAGCAGTCCTCAAACTCTCTGTCCTGGATCCAGGCGAGAGGTCGGTGTGGGGCTGTCATGGCGGGGACAGGGAGGGACGGGTTCTGATGATGGGAAGTCTTGATGGCGAGGCTACGGGGAAGAGGGAGAGCTCACTGAGGGTGGTGGGGGTGGGGGGTGCGCTGCACTGACAACAATCCTAGCCAGGCCCTATCCCCATAACCCCACACATTTACCTTCTGGTACTAAGGGGCAATACACCTAGCCTGCACGTTTTTGGACTGTGGGAGGAAACTGGAGCACCTGGAGGAAACCTGCACAGACATGGAGAGAATGTGTGTTTGCACAGTCACCTGAGGCCAGAATTGAACCTGATGTTGTGAGGCAGCAGTGCTAACCACTGCCACCATGCCAGCTTCGTCATGTGAGTGCTCGTGGTTTGCTCCAAATTCCTTGGGGTTTCGTATGTGTATGTACTTAAGCTGCAAATACAATTGAAGACAAGTAGCTTATGATACTCTTGGAGTTATCAAAATCATGAGGCAAGACACAACAAGTAGTGCATTGATGGATATTGCATCTGAAACACGAATACATGAGATAAAAGATTTGGGCTCAAATTTCACATCCCACTCATGAGACCAACGTAGCTTTAATCAACTTCTGTGAAGTGTACTCCAATATAAAACTGAAATCCTGCTTGTATGACAATTTACACCTCCTGAATCATACCGTTGGCATGGCTTCACAAGTGGGAAATATAATATCTATTCTGTTATCATTTAGGTTTAATTCCATGAACTCAAACTAGATATGATATGACTGGGACAGAGAAAGACCAGACTAACAATTACTCCTTGGATATCACAGACCAGATAGCATTCCCACTTCTTTCTATTCTGAAAGCTAAGGTTCTGACAGTGTGGTATTGACATGACATTCAGGCTAAAACTAATGTCAGATTTATTTCTTAGTAAGATGTATAAAAGCAGGAAAACATAATAAGATTCTAATTGTCTAAGTATTTAGAAAGCAAAAATCGATATAATTTAAGAGGAGTCAGAATATCTTCTTCAGCTTGTTTCTTATACCAACCGGTAAATTGCAATATTTTTGTATGAAATGGACTTTAATAAGCCACCCATTATGCTGTGAGTGGGACCTTTTCTTTGTTTCAAATTGTCCGAAATGAAAATGATCTAAAGTTAAACAGCTTGGAAGATCTTCGCCCAACTTTGACATATGCGATATGAAAGATCAAGCCTTTCATATCACACGTGCCAAGAGATAGATATAATCCTTGCAGTGCAAAGTAGACCATTCGGCTCATTGGGCCTGCATCTAACACCCAGGCCCTATTCCCTTAACCCCACATATTTACCATGCTAATCCTCCTGACACTAGGGTCAATCTAGCATGGTCAATCAACCTAACCTGCACATATATGGACTGTGGGAGGAAACTGCAGCACCCGGAGGAAACCCACGCAGACACAGGGAGAACGTGCAAACTCCACGTAGATAGTGACCTGAGGCTGGAATTGAACCCAGGTCCCTGGCACTGTGAAGCAGCAGTGCTAACCACTGTGCCACCATGCTACCCAGGTGAGGGCGGGATTCTCTGGTCACTCACACTAGTGGGATTCACCAGTCCCACTGCAGTAAATGGAGATTTTGGCCGAATGCCAAATTCTCTGTCCTTGCTGGCAGCGGTGCGCAAACAGCCGGAGAATCCCAGCCAGAGACATGAACTATCTTAATGGGTCAGACATTGAGGTAAGGAATCTCATCTGAATCCCCTACTCTGTGGACTTCTTTCGTAATCTAAAGGAAAGGGAGCATCAATGTCAAGCACATGTTGGTTTTAACTAGTTTCTGAATATTGGCAGTGTGTCCTGGATTCTACAGGACAGTGTTGTGTCATAGTTACATCCATAATATGAAGTTAAAGGAATTCTGACATGCTGTATGCATATCATACTGATTGCTAGTTCAGTGAACTGAAGCCCTTCCTGTTGACCTGCATTCTTGCTGCATGCAAAGGTACTCATGTGCAGTCATTGCTGTGGTATACCTGGGAAGATCTTGCAATTCTGAAGCTGCCCTGTCTTGCTGCTTTTTGGCCTTCAAATGGATGGTGATGAAGTAATTGACTCTGCTAAAGAGCACATCTGTCACATGCTTGATGCAGGCATGCAGAGCTGAGTGCCTAATGTGGCAAATACCAACTGCTGAGAGGTGGAGTAATCCTTGGCATAAAATACACGGTGATTGTCTGCAAGGCAGCAAGGGTGATTGTCATCTAATGTTCGTACTGTAGCAGGTAGTAAATGTTTTGTGACGGCTCCCTGGTAAAGCAGAATGCCCTCACACCACTCCTCACAAGTATGAAGTTCTTGACCTGCCTGCTGCCATGGGGGCAGGGCCCAGTGCCCACAGCCATGGGGTCGGGACTTCCTGTCTTTTCTGTCTGCAGCTGTAGGTATTTGGACACTTGCCGGTTCTTCTTCCTCCTCTAGTCACAATCAGCTTCATGAGTAAGCCAGAGGTTTACCAGAAGCTCTGGTTAAAATTCCACAGTAGGCTCAGTCAGATAACTTTTTCAGAGGATTTAATGTCTGAGCCAACAGCCAAGAGAAATTGATGACAGGCCACAAGTAATCATGACGGTCAAACAAGTGGTAAAACTGCAATTAGTTGATCCCTCGAGATTTCAACTGGAAATGATACTTTCCTGGCCACAATTCCTGTGTCTATTGTGGAGCTGATGAGTGGGACAACAGAGATGTTGAAAATAGCACTCAAGTCCTTGGAAAAAGGTGCAGGACCTTCATTTGGCAATATTAACTAAGTGCCAGATGATTTTGGACAGGTATTCTGGGGATTAAATGGTCCTGGCCAAAATGGGACTGAGTGCACCCCTGATGTAGAACACTGTGGGGTCAGATGGTGATTTAATTTTCTGGGCTCAAGCTCAAGCTCAATATTTTAATGATTGAAAGCAGACAAGTGCCCATTGAAAACCGCATGTAATACTTCTGGCTGCCTATTTTTAATTCATATTTATCTCAAGTATAGGAGAAGTGAAACACAAAGTCTTTTAACTCTTAATACTCTCAACCTGACTTTGCATTGCAGAAATGTTCGCTCCCTTAGTACTTGACCAAACATTATTGGAGATAGAAACAGAAAATGCGGTAAATACTCAGTAACTCAGGCAAAATCTCATGAGAGGAACAGATGCTCTTGATTTTGAGTGGTTCCAGCACTTTATGGCTTTTATTTTGGATTTCCAGCAATGACAGTATTTGTTTTGCATTACTGGAGGTTTGTATGACTCAGTGCAGCTGTAGCTTTTTGCCAAGTTCTGTACTGTAAGAGACCCACCCTACTCTTCTGTAACCCATATACTGGGAAACCAACCTAAGCAAATATGGAATGAAATCTTTAAACAGTACAAACCTAATGACTACTTATTTGACCTCAGTTCCCTTTCTGTTTTAAAATTGTGAAATGGTCACTGTTGTAGATGAACTCCCAAGAAGTGTAGAACTTCTGAATGTAGGATTGTTTAGAAGCAGAGGCTATTGAGGAGGATGAGTAAGATGAAAGGCCAAGTTATGTTGAGCAGCAGTTAAACACTAACTAACGAAGAAAACTGCATTTACTGCAAATGTTTTATTTTTCTGAAACCAACAACTTTCTTTATTCTCTCAATATTTATTGGTAATCATACTTTTCAACTAGTCAGGAACATCATATAATGAGCATACTTTTACGTTAGGATCACAGAATGGTATAGCACGACAGGAGGTCATTTGGCCCATTGAGTGTCCACTGTTCTTTTCAAGAGCAGTCCTGTTAGTCCTATTTCCTTATTTTTCTGCAATGATTTTCTCCTTTTGAGTGTTCATCTAATTCCGATTTTGAAGGTTACTATTGAATAGTATCCACCATCCTACCAGGCATATATTCCAAATCCTAAATACTTTAGTGTGAAATTTTTTTTCACCTCTGATTCTTTTGCCAATCACCTTAAGTCTGTGTTGGCTGGTTATCAAGCCTTTAGCCATTGGAAATGATGAGCAACTAACTTAATGATTTAGAACACACTTATTGTACCTTCTCTTGGCCATTTCTACTGTACAATATCGGCTTCTCCAGACTCTCCACCTCATGGTAATCTTGATCCTTGGAACTATTCCGGTTAAATATTTTCTGAACCCTCCCTAAAACCTTCATTTTCCTTAATTGTGATGCCAAGAATTGAACATGATAGTCCAAGTGTGGCCATACTGGTGTTTTTTTTATACAAGTTCTGTATAACTTCCTGGCTTTTGTACTCTAAGCCTCAGGATTCCATATACTTTGTTAACCTGCTCTGCCACTTTCAAATATTTGTTCACAAACACCCCCCCAGCTTCTCTCCGGAATCCCCGTTAAAATGAACAGGAATTGCCTTTCTTCCCACCAAACTTTATCGCCATTCTTTTCTGCTTTGCAATTCACCAAATGTCCATCCACTCCACCAGGCAGTATATATCCGAGTCAGGTTGATTACAATCTTTCTTGCTGTTTTATCATGGGTGGAAAGTTGTGCCATCCCGTCTGGTGAGTTTGGTGACTGGGGAGCTTATATTTGGGTGGGTGGCAGATGCATGCCCTGCTCCCTTCCTGTCTCTGCTTGATTAGTCTGTAGTGTTAAGGCTCGTGGATGATCTTTCTGTCCCGCTGCCAATTGAGACTCTTAAGTGGACACTAACTGTAGACTTAAAGGCCTCCTTTCAACACTGCTGGTATTAATCTCTACCACCTTGAAGGACGCGTAGCTGGTGCATGTGGACACAGCCACCTGCAAGTTCCTCTCCAAGTAACACGCCACCCTGACTTAGAAATGATCAGTTTCTTCACTGTCACTGGATTACAATGTTGTAACTGCACCCCCCCCCCGTCAGCATTGTGATTGTACCTACGCCCAAAGGTACTGCAGTGGTTAAAGAAGTCAGCTGATCACCACCATAGAATCCTACGGTGCAGAAGGAGGCCATTCAGTCCATCAAGTGTGCACCGACCACAATATTCTATCCCAATATCGCAATCCCAATAATCCCGTGCATTTTCCTTAGCTAGTCCCGCTGATACTAAGGGGCCATTTAGCATGGCCAATCCACCTAACTTGCACATCTTTGGACTGGCGGAAACCAGAGCACTGGAGGAAACCCATGCAGGCATGGGGAGAATGTGCAAACTCCACACAGTGACCCAAGCCAGGAATGGAACGCGGATCTCTGGTGCTGTGAGGCAGCAGTGCTAATCACTCTGCAGCCGTGCCACCTACGAACTCAAATGGGCTGTAAAGTACCTTCTCGAGGGCAATTCCTGATGAGCAGTAAAAATGCTGTTCTAGCCAGCGACGCCTACATCCTGTGAAAGAATTTAAAATAAATGAAGCCAGCAGCGGGCTCACCATGCAGAAAGCACAAGTAAACTCCTGTCAACCTATAAATGTAGGAGGGTGGAAAACGAGTAAAAAGGAAGAGCTGTGATAGGGAGGAATATAGGAGAGTTTTGATGGCAAAAGAGTTGGTGGGACTGCGCCAAATGATAGTGATAATATGACAAGTAAAGAAACAAGATGTGTCCAGAGACGGTGTGAACTAAGACAGAATGATGAACAGCTGCCCTTCTAAGCAAGAGAAAAACAAGATTAAAACTGAAGCGAAGAAAAATAGGGAAACAAGAAGGTTGAGTACAGATCAATTCTGGCCTTGGGTGACAGACTGTTGGTGTGGAGTTTGTGCATTCTCCCTGTATCTGTGTGAATTTCTTTCAGGTTCTCTGGTTTCCTCCCACAGTCCAAAGATGTGCACGTTAGGTGGATTGGCCATGGGAAATTGCCGATTAGTGTCCTAAGATGTGTAGGTTAGGGGGATTAGTGGGGTATGTTATCGTTTAAAATTGTTGAACTCAAGTGTCGAGTCCAGAAAACAGTAAAGTGTCTAATTGATAAATGAGATGCTATTCCTCAAACTTCATTGGAACCCTGCAGTAGGCCAAGGACAACAGACATCAGTGTCCGAGCAAGATGGTCAATTAGAAAGGCATATCACTGGATGGATGCTCAGGGACATCCTCAATGAAGGTGCCCTGCAAAGCAGGTACCCCCAATTTGTGTTTGGTCACCCCATTGTAGAGGAGAATGCATTGTGAGCAGTGAATACAATACATTTAATCAAGAGAAGTGCACTTAAATTGGTGTTTGACCTGCACAATGACGAGAGAGGAGGCAAAAATACAGGAGGTGTAACACCTGCCCTTTTAATTTACAATATTTGAAAAGCTTGCATTAAAGTTCAACACGGGTTCTTGTCCTGTGATTCTGAGTGCTCCACAGCTGCAATTAGTTGTCCTGTGAGTTATTCCTCAACAATTTGACACCAGGATCTCCTGTTCTATGTTATATGGATGTTAGGTGTCTCATCTGAATGGAAGCTGAACTTCTTTTCTGAGTTTCGGCATTTCATACAATACAAATCCTTTTTAAAAGGGATTCGCTAGTTTATAGAATTACACAAAAGAAGACACCATTTGGCCCATAGTGCTTGTACTAGCTCTGTGAGAGAACTGTTCACTTGGCCCAATCCCTGTTCCTTTTCCCTCATTTTTTTTTCCTTTCTTACATACGTGTTCTAATAGGATGTAAGGATGTCTTTTTTGTTCATTTGTGTGACGTGTTACTGGCTGGCCAATATTTATTGCCCATCTCTGGTTGCCCTGGGAGTGCAATTGAGAATCAACCACATTGCTGTGGGTTTGGAGTCACATGTAGGCCAGACAGGTAAGGACTGCAGATTTCCTTCCTTAAAGACACTAGTGAACCAGATGGGTTTTTCCGACAGTTGCCAATGGTTTCATCGTCATCAGCTGAGTCTTAATTCTAGATATTTTTTATTGAATTCAAATTCCAACATCTGCCGTTATGGGATTTGAACCCAGGCCCGTCAACTTACCAACCGCTGAGGTTAGACTCACTGGTCGATAATTTCCTGGGCTATCTCTATTCCCTTCCTTGAATATAGGAACCACATCCGCAATCCTCCGGAACCTCTCCCGTCTCCATCAATGGAGGTCTTCGCCAGAGGCTCTGCAATCTCTTACCTCATCTCCCACAGTAACCTGAGGTACATCCCATCCGGTCCCGGTGACTTATCTATCTTGATGCTATTCAAACACATCCGCTTTCTTAATGTCCACACACTCAAGCTTTTCAGCCCACCACAAGCCTGCAGTACAACCACCAAGATCTTTTTCCACCGTGAATACCGGAGTAAAGTTTTCATTTGTGTAGGGTGGGGTTGAAAGACTGGCAAGGAGTACGTTAGAGCTGTAGAGGGCGATGGTGACAAAGATGGAGAGGGGGCTTCCGGGAGTGGTAGGGCTGAGGTAGGTCCTGCAACTAGGAACACACATCTTTCTTCACCACCTATGAACCTTGGACAGTGAATGTGGAGGTGGGTGAGGGCTATTGCATTCAGGTGTATGTACACAAATAGATATGCCCTGGGAGCTACTGAGTAAAAGTAGGAATCTGGATATTAAAGCAAAATACTGCGGAAGCAGGAATCTGAATCAAAAACAGAAGTTGCTGGAGAATCTCAGCAGGTCTGAAAGGATCTGTGGAGAGAGAATAGAGCCACTGCTTCACGTTGGGATGACCGTTCATCAGTGCTCAGATCTACATGCAGGAATCTGGGCAGTTTGTTTGGTTTCCTTTTTTCTATGTAATGCTATAATTAAGTTTACAACCATCCTTGTAATTGTAGATTCAGTAATGACTAGTCACCATGGTAAATTGGCATCACTTGTGAGATGATGACTTATCCATTCATAACCAACCCTTTCATCTGTGATGTCTCATGCTGATACGATTTGCCTCCTTGTTTGAAGTGGATTTTCTATCTGTCCTATTGTGCCCAGTCTCAAAAGTAAAATCCACAGTTTGGAGCCATTGGTGTGCTAATATATTGTTATTAAACATACATAACTCTGGACCATCTTACAGCCTTCTGGTGCAGACACAAGAATTGGCTTTTACAAGCACAGCTTTTACAGATACAGGTGCAATGTCCATCTAGAGTGCCTTCCGCAACCTCAAGGTGTCCCAAAGCAGTTCACGGTCATCAAAGCTCTACTTGATGTTTTGTCAATGTCGTACTTTAGGGAGATGAAGTGGCTAATTTTGGGAAATGGGCCAGCTGATTTACACACCAGGAGATCCCATGATCAGCGTAATATTAAAAGTTTTATTACCCTCCCCTTATGAGCTGGTGATTGTGACCATGAGTTACCACTCCGCAAGCACCATCCAGTTCTACAGTACCTTGTGGATGTGCCAGCTCTCCAGATTGGAAAGGGAAAAGGGCAGCCAGGCTTCTTGTATTCCGTACTTTCTATCCACACAGCTGAGAGCAGTAAATAGTGATTCCCCGGGGGAACTGTTAGTTTCCTGTTCCCAGCCCAAGGATCCTGAGGCCAATGCTATCTCCAAGTCTGCGACACAGGCTGATATCAGCAAATGCAGTAGAAGTTGAACTCAGGGCGTCTGGCCTTGTATAACTTGAGCACAGCAGCTGTTGTGTTCTGGCCACTTCCTTCAGCTGTTTCCATTTTGGAGAAGCAGTTTTTGTTTTGATTAAGGATGTGAATCCGTCCTCTTATTAGCTTTATTTTCTTGTTTAAAAATGCTAGACAACAGAGTTTCTAGCTAACCTACCATGTGTCTTCAATTCCCAGCATTGCCATATAACCCTGCCTGTATCTCCTTGGTTAGTTACTGTTTGGAATGCTATTCTGGGCAGGGTATAATAACTCTTGGCCTCAGCAAGGAAATAAATCAGGCATATCTTTCATGGGCGGCACAGTGGTTAACACTGCTGCCTCACAGCACTAGGGACCCTTGTTCGATTCCCAGCTTGGGTGACTGTGCAGAATCTGCATGTTCTCCCCATGTCTGCGTGTGTTTCCTCCATGTGCTCCATGTGCTTGGAGTTTAATGCAGAGAAATGTGAGGTAATTCACTTTGGTAGGAATAACAGATGTGTTGAGTATAGGGCTAACGGGAAGACTTTGAATAGTGTGGATGAGCAGAGGGATCTAGGTGTATGTGTACATAGATCCCTGAAAGTTGGGAATCAAGTAGATAAGGTTGTTAAGAAGGCATACAGTGTCTTGGCGTTTATTGGTAGGGGGATTGAATTTAGGAGTCGTAGCGTTATGTTGCAACTGTACACAACTCTGGTGCGGCCGCACTTGGAGTATTGTGTGCAGTTCTGGTCCCCACATTACAGGAAGGATGGCTTTGGAGAGGGTGCAGAGGAGGTTTACCAGGATGTTGCCTGGTATGGAGGGGAGATCCTATGAGGAGAGGCTGAGGGATTTGGGGTTGTTTTCGCTGGAAAGAAGGCGGCTAAGAGGGGATCTTATTGAAACATATAAGATGATTAGAGGTTTAGATAGGGTGGATAGTGATAGCCTTTTTCCTCTGATGGAAAAATCTAGCACGAGGGGGCATGGCTTTAAACTAAGGGGGGGTAGTTATAGGACAGATGTCAGGGGTAGGTTCTTTACCCAGAGGGTGGTGAGGGATTGGAATGCCCTGCCTGCTGCAGTTGTAAATGCGCCTAGTTTGGGGGCGTTTAAGAGGTCTGTGGACAGGTTTATGGACGAAAAGGGTTTGGTTTAGGTTAGTGGGTCATTGTTGTTTTTTTTTAACTGGTCGGCGCAACATCGTGGGCCGAAGGGCCTGTTCTGCGCTGTAATGTTCTATGTTCTATGTTAAAGATGTGCAGGTTGGGTGGATAGGCCAGACTCAATTACCCCTTAGTGTCCCAAGATGTGTAGGTTAGGGGGGGTTAGCTATGGTAAATACATGGGGTAACAGGGATGGTGGGAGGAAGGGACGGTGTGAGGATGGATCTGGGTAAGATGTCCTTTTGGAGAGTCAGTGCAGACTTGATGGGTCAGTTGGCCTCTTTCTACATTGTAGGGGTTCTGTGGTTCATGCACTTGATCCTTGCAAACAAATTAAGCATTTTATTTGAAGGAATACACAAGAGTAAGGCTATTTCATAGAATCATAGAATCCTACAATACAGAAGGAGGCTGTTGCACCAACCAGAATCACACCCAGGCCCTATCCCTATAATCCCATGCATTTACCCTAAGTGGTCCCCCCAACGCTAAAGAGCAATTTAGCATGACCAATCCACCTAACCCACACGTCTTTGGACTGTTTGGGCTATTTGTTAGCTTACTTAAGAATATTCTTTGAATATTGTGGTTGGCACTGGCATTTATTACCCATCCCTAGTTATCCTTGAAGATGGCATTGCGCCACATTCTTGAGTTGCTGCAGTGAGAGTGATGAAGATACTTCCACTAGGTAGGGAGTTCCTTGATTTTTGTTTAATGATAATGGCTGTGATTTTTTTTTGCCCTTGCCAGTGGCTGGAATTCTCCAGTCCAGCTTCTAGAAATGGAGGTTTGTCTGAGTGCCAAGTTTTCTGTTCTTGCTGGCAGCAGTGGCGGGGTGATAATTCCAGCCAACATATCTCCAAATTGGATGATGTGTAACATAGAGGCAGACTTGGGTCGTTCCCTGCATTGACTCCCTTGTCTTTCAGGGTGGTGAAGGTCACAGGTTTATATCTGGGAGTACTCAATTAGAAGTGAACACAATGTGTGCAGGTTAAAGAAAAACTGCTCTCTGATTATTAAATTTAATTCGCTCATTTATTTGACTGGACTGTAGTAAATTGTAACGTGACTTCCTCGAGGATGATTCAGAACCTGCGTTGTGCAATTTTTCCTTTTTAGTTTGGGAGGAGGTGGGATTACCGGAAAGAATATAGATACTGGCCAAAAGTCAGATTTTCCCATCAACAGACATGCACGAATCATCTGAGGTTTCTGCCAAACTGTCAAGAGTTCCAGCAGCCACAGTTCTAGCTGTTGAGTGACAGGGACATTACAAAACTGCAGCATGTAACATTGCCATCTATGAGATTAGTATAATTGACTAATTTACTGGGTGTAAAGTAAAAACATTTATGTACTCTGCATAGCTAAGGTACGCTGCTGAATGCTCAAATATAAGCTCACTGTGGCCCAGAGAGTTGTTTATAGTGACACTGAAGTTTCTGGCCTTTTCAGTGCAAGTGCAAATAAAATACGATAAACTCACTGTACTGGTATCCCAGCTAGGTAATTCAGTGAGTAACCAAATCACAAAGGTCCCAGCTGTGATCCCTGGGTTACACTGAGTTGACTGGCCTCAGCTAGGGTGAAGATATGGGTATTAATCTAGATTCGAAATACCCTGTTCATAGAATCTCTACAGGGCAGAAAAAGGCCATTCCTCCCATCGAGCCTGCACTGACAACAATCCCACCCAGGCCCTATCCCTGTAACTCCACGCATTCACTCTGTTAATCTCCCTGACACTGAGGGGCAATTTAGCGTGGCCAATCCACCTAGCCCACACATCATTGGGCTGTGGGAGGAAATCTGAGCACCCGGAGGAAACTCACGTAGACATGGGGAGAAAATGCAAACTCCCAGACGCAGTCACCCGAAGCTGAAAATGAACCTGGATCCCTGGTGCTGTGAGGTAGCAGTGCTAACCACTGTGCCACCATGCTGCCCTTTGGCCCATGGGTGTTTGCCACCTTGTCTCTCTATACACATCGAACAGTCCAATGTGGCTCACTTTCCTCGTTTAGGATGAGGTATAACAGGGCAACCAATGCCAATGGAACCGCACCTCAGCAAGAGAGCAGATGCAAAATGCAGATAATCAAGAAAGTTCTGCCATTGATCATTTAATGATGAGCTGATCTGTTCTCCCTTCTCCGAGAATCAATGATATCTCCCTACTGTTGGTACTTGGAGACAACAAGTTTAATTATTAGATAATGACCCGCCTCATTGGTGGCAGCCGACAGAGGGAAGTGTTTATGATGTATTTTGAGTTGCGTGTGTGTCTAATCATTTATAATTTTTGTTTCCAAAGAGCACATTTCAGATCTTGTTTAACTTGTGGTATTTTATATTTGTTTCAGATTGCGTGTTTGGTTCCAGCTGAGGCGTTTCAATTGTACCAGCAACTGAAATTTGAACGAGGTGTGCAACTTTTTCTTATATAGCCAACAGCGTGATGTCTTGAGTTCCTGTGCCGGGGATGCTGTTACCTTCTGATTCTCAAAGCAACTCCCGCCTAAAATCACTGCAGTTGCTGGGGGTGTCAGTGGGCTTTTATTTTCCATCGTTACAAATACAGGGTGGGATTTTCCAACCGAGCTCACCCTAGGACTGAAAAATCCTGCCCGAGGTTAACAGACCTTTGCATCATCCATACCCTGGCTGCTGCGATTCCTGTGGCGGGCAGGATGGGAAAATTCCGCCCACAATCTTTCATATCTTTGACATCTTCAGCCTTTTGTCTAAGATCAAGCCCAAGATGGGGTACAATGCCTCATCTTGTAAGCTTTGGATCTTGTTTGTCTCCATTGTGGGGGACCATGAATTGAATTCAATTGGATTTTGAATTTGGTTTTTGGAACAAGTAAGGAATGGATTTGGTTTTTCCCTGGTCTATTCTGAGCATTGGTTTTGTAACTTTAAGGATGGGGTAGCTAGCTCAGATGACTTGTTTGTGCTTTGCCTATATTCAGTCAAATTTTGCTCCACTTTTCTCCTGAATCTTTAGTCATTTTCCCACACTTACTTTGTTAGTTTCTCAAATACATGTTCAATGTGATATGTCAGACAAGTGGTCCCTCTTCAGACTCAGACGTAAGGTAAAATGTGGTCTTGTTACTTGCACAATGAGCCATGATTTACATTCAGAAAAAAAATTTGTTAAATTTGTGGAAAGTTTCTACTTTGATCTTGAATGAAAAGAAGCATAGAAAGAAAAGTTTGCCACTTCATTTCGTTTCTTCCAGTCTAATGTACTACCTGATTACTTAATCTCCTTTTACAGTCCATGTGTAAATGGTCCTATAATAGAGTCTAACCTGACTATTTAATCTTCCCCAGTCTATTAACAACCAGTCATATCACAGGCTCTGCACCAGCTATTTAACTTGCTGATGGAAAATTCTGTGAAATTGCACCTCCCTGCCACCCCGGAAAAGATACTCAAGTGAATCTGCAACATATCCATTCATTCTTCCCATCCCTCCTGTTCAACAATGGCCATTTGCTTTCAGCATTCATTTAGTCTGTCCAAGAAGCTGTTATTGAGATGAATGTTGGCACCCACAGGATGTCAGCGTGGAAAATTGCAGGCGTACAACCTGTGACTTTTAATCAGCTAAAGTTGCAATTAATGGATGCACAAAGTCATGAGCTGTGCTCGCTCGTAGAATTCCTCTTTTGAGCAATTCTGCGTCTTGGAATAGCCCCTCGTGTTCCTTTGAGCATCTCTATTTATACAGGTTCATATGACGTTCAATCCCATTCTTGACCAGGAGAAGTTTAACCTCAAGCTGATTCTGACCATAGGATGCAGGAGCAGAAATAGGCCACTCGGCCCTTTGGGTCTGTTCTGTCATTCTGTGAGATCGTGAATGGTGGAGCAGACTCAATAGGCTGAATGATTTGCTTTTGCTCCTACCCCTAATGGTCTTATGGTCATAGTCAGCTTGTGGTTAAGCTGCCATTACTCTGCATGGGTGGGGGAGGGGGGAGGCTGATGGGAAATGGACGTGGAAGTTTATTCTCACTTGTGGCAAATGCTCCTGTGTGTAGTGAATCATAGAATCCCTACAGTGTAAAAGAAGGCCATTCAGCACATCGAGCTTGCACTGAACACAATCCCACCCAGACCCTATTCCCACAACTCCTCATGTTTACCCTGTTAATCCTCTGACACTAAGGGGCAATTTAGCATGGCCAATCAACCTAACCCGCGCATCTTTGGACTGTGGTAGGAAAGCGGAGCACCCGGAGGAAACCCACGCAGATGTGGGAAGAATGTGTAAACTCCACAGACACACACACACACACACACACACACACACACACACACACACACACACACACACACACACACACACACACACACACACACACATAGAGTGACCTGAGGCTGGAATTGAACTGGGCCTCTGGCGCTGAGAGGCAGCAATGCTAACCACTGTGCCACCATAGGAACATAAGAACATAAGAAATAGGAGCAGGAGTAGGCCATCTAGCCCTTCGAGCCTGCCCCGCCATTCAATAAGATCATGGCTGATCTGTCGTGGCTCAGTTCCACTTTCCCGCCCTCTCCCCATAACCCTTAATCCCCTCTCTTATCAAGAACCCATCAACCCGCTTCTTAAAAATATTTAGCGAGGCAGCCTCCACCACTTCAACGGGCAGAGAATTCCAGAGATTCACCACCCTTTGAGTGAAGAAGTTCCTCCTCAACTCCGTTCTAAACCGCCTCCCCTTTATCTTGAGGCTGTACCCCCTAGTCCTACTGTCTTTTTTGAGCGGGAAGAGTCTCTCCACCTCTATCCTATCCATCCCATTCATCATCTTATACGTCTCAATGAGATCTCCCCTCATTCTTCTAAACTCTAACGAGTACAAGCCTAGTTTATTCAGCCTCTCCTCATAGCTCAATCCCCTCAACTCCGGTATCAGCCTAGTAAACCTCCTCTGCACTCCCTCCAGGGCCAAATGCTGCCCTGTAATGATTATATTACATAACTACTAAGTGAAAAACCTAATGACCATCTCACTGAGCAGCCGAGTTTCTTTTACAGCCAAAATATTTGATGCTAAGGAGCAGATGGGCTGACAGCTGAGGAAATGATCACCTTTGGCTCTGGGACAGCACTAAGTTCATCTGAAATGACAGTGTGAGTGCTGCATTGGCCTCAGTGTCATTGCATTATAAAGGCAGAAAACCAGCTAGATTCCTGTTCCTGATTAATATCCAGCAACTGTTGCTGGAAGTTTGCATGAGATTATCGATTGGAGACAGATTGGGTTCACTGGTGATACTTTGCAACCAAAAACCTGCTGGTGTGTACTGTCAATTCTTGCACTCGAATAGTGGTTAATTCAGCATCACACCAGAGCCCAAAAAACTATGTCCAGTGAAGGTGGTCCATACTTTCAGTAATCCAACCATTTTTGGAATGTGGGTCAGGGCTTTCAATAGTCCAGTGGGGTACGAGGTTGGCGGGGGGGAGGGCGTGTGGTTCAGGGCTTTCTAAAATCCAGTGAGGGAGGGATTGTTCACTGCTTTCAGTAGACTAGTGAGGAAGGGGTTGATTCAATGCTTTTGATAGTCCAAATGAGGGTGGTACTTCCAATTGACTTGGTCACTGCCTTCAGTGGAGGGCAAATAAAAGTGGTATAGTGGATGCTGGAAGGGGTCTGTGTTTGGAAATGGAGAAGTAATAAGCTTCATTTGAATATAATTGTCCTCTTTGTTGCAGCAATCTGCTAGATAATGTACCTTGTCAATTTCATGAGTTTTTCTGACAGTTGGTAAATAGCGACCATTTCTCTCTAACTCCTCTGGGCAATTTTTCTTAAACTATACATCCTCCATCAAATACTGCTGAGACATCTGAGATATATTACTAGTGGAACAGAATCCACTCGATGTTAGTTGGCATAGTTCTCTCTCTAAGTTGTTTCACAGAGGCTGAAGCGGTTCTCCTTTTCAATGGATTAAAAATTTCTCGTGTTACTTTCCTCAAATCAGTTGTTGCCTGTGACCCCCATAAAGTGCAAAGTTTCCATTCCAATTGTTATTCCATCAGTGTGGGCATTATCAAATACTGATGATGTGGAGCACACTGGTTTTTACTGTTATCTGCTGATATGTACAAAAAAACAAAGGCTCAAAATGACCAGGGAAGGAGCCCTCATAAATATAGATGAAGTCTTGCATTGGAATTTATTTCCTGTAGGCATCACACTTTCCCTTTAACCCTTTCTAGATAGATGACACTCACATGTATCATGATTGGAAAAAAACTCATATTAACCAACCGTGTAGCTAGTTCATTATCCTCCTTCACATGTCCCCTTCAGCAGATTCTGATCATTGCATAAAGCACTTCATTCTTTGTGATAATTGCCTCTTCCAGTTGAAGTATTCCCTTCACAGTTGTAGAATGCCTCCCTAAGGATTGGGGTTATTTTCCATTGCCGTTTTCCACCTATTCACTGCCCTCAAATTGCCATACCTTTCCAAAAAATGGAAAATCTAGGGAAGTCCTGTTACAGGGACCTGGGTTTGATTCCCGGCTTGGGTCACAGCCTGCGTGGCGATTACACACAAATAAAAATAATTCCGGAAACGCTGGATAAGAGCAAATTACTGGATATGTTGGAATGTGAAACCAAAAGAGAAAATGCTGGAAAATCTCAGCAGGTCTGGCAGCATCTGTAAGGAGAGAAAAGAGCAGACATTTCGAGTCCAGATAACCCTTTGTCAAAGCTAAAAGGCACAGAAAAAGGGAGATATTTAAACTGCAGGGTGAGGGAATGAAAGATGAGTTAGATACAAAAACAAGGGGAAAAGTAAGAGATGCTAATGGTGCTTATCCTACCAATAAAATGCACAGCAGTTAGTTTAAGACCAAACATTTTACAATTGCTTCACTTGGGTTGATTTTTAATACTCATGTCTAAGACATGAAAACTAAAAATCACACAACGATTCATTACCTGGGTGAGGGAGGAAAAACTAATGCAACTGCTGATAAAATCTAATTTTTCTAATATCTAAAGGTTAGGATTGAATATAGTTTGAGCTCAATTAATCATTGGTATTGAGAATTTGCTTAAAGTCTCTTTGTTTTGTTTTTAGAAGTCCATCTGGATCCTTCCAGGACGTGGTGTCCCAGGGTTCAGTGTCAGGCTGTGTGCCAGATTGACGCGGCTGATTCTCATCAGGCTGCACCAGTACAATGCCCCTCCTGCCACATCCAGTTTTGTTCCCTTTGTAAGGCCAGCTGGCATCCAGGGCAAGTGTGTCAAGAGAGCCAACCCTTCATGTCCTCGAAAGTGGATGATCCTGGGTAAGAATTATGAAGCAGGAAACAGTATCCTTCTGATTCTCAGAATAAGCAACACTTTGGGTGGGATCCCCAGCCCTGATGCATGTTTTCTGGTGGTGGAGGTGGTCCCCATTTGCAGGCGAGTCCTGCTGATCTTTATGGGTTTTTTTTTTGCATGCCCCACACCCTCCGCTGCCAGGCCACACGCACGGAGGGTTGTCCTTGGTGGGACAGGAACATCCTGCTAGCAGGAAAGACCGGAAAATGTTGTCTTTTGTGTGAATTATATCATTTAATTATAAATACAAAAGGGGGGGGGGGAAGTGCCTACAGTGAGATACAAAGTGGGAATAACAGTGTTTTGTTATGGTGTTACACCCTATGATTTTGGGTTTCTAATGTGGGATTTTTTAAAACATAGTTATTGGAGTACAAAAGTCAAGTAGATAACTACACTGAGTGCTGAATTAGCCGACAAAAGTACTTAAATCATCAGAACTAAATGTAACATTTTCAGAAGAGATGGAGGAAGAACATCTCAAAGTGCTTCAAATGTGAAGGACTAAATAGAAATTGTCCAGTTCGTGTGGGTGTTGATTCTCCATGTCCCTTTATTCCTTCCTGAAGCATGGTCACTATCATCATACAGGAGAGAGGAGTGGACCTTTTGTCTTCATGGCAAGATCCCTCAAACTATTGCAATATAGGTCTTGCTCCTCCAACCCCATGCGCTGAAGCACAAACCATGCCAGGGCTTAAGGATCATGGGGGAGGGGCCACAGCGTGGTTGCACCTGCGATAGTGTGTTGAATTGTATTCTGTATTGACTACTACCCGTGACGATACTCAAGCTCCTAAGTCAGAATCTAGATGGATTTGGGATTCTCCCAGCCCCCGCGTCCCGACATAATCTGGTTTACGCCCAGTGAGGACAAGAACCAGATTATCTTATTTAAATAATTGGGCCAGTTAGCCGGATTCTCCCAGCCACTGCAATTCTCTTGATCCTCTGGTGCAGCGGCAACCTGAAATGAATCACTACTGGTCTCCACAAATGGAAACCAGTCATGATGGCCACCAGGGGCTTGAGGAGGCCATTGAAACCCCCGGATGGTCAGGGACATGACTGAGTAGTGCCCTGGCACTCCTCCCTGGTGCACGGGTAGGGTCCCAGGTTGGTAGTGCCAAGGAGGGGGGAGCCTGAAGGGGAAGGCCCCTTTAAAGTGGGGGGTAGCACCAGGGCTGCTGTTAAAAGGGGGAGGTGGGGAAACATTGCTAAAGGGGGCTGGAGCGGGTATCTCCTGAAGGGCAAGGTGGGCTAGGGGCTGCAGGGTGGGACCTTTTGAATTGCTGTTTACGTGAGTGCAAGAAACTAACCTAAACCAAAGAAAGACCAGAATTTATCTAATACCTTTCAGGATGTCCCATTTTACAGTATTTTCGAAGAGAGTCACTGTTGTAATATGCAAAACATAGCAGCCAGTTTGCACACAGCAATGTCACGTAACGAATAGTGTGATAATGATCAGGTCATCTGTTTTCAGTAATATTGACTGTGAGATAAATATTCAAACATGACTGTCTTTCAGATAGTGCCATGGGGGCTTTTACATGTATCAGGGGACAGGGGAGCCATGAGTTAATGTCCCCTCCCAAGGACAGCACCTAAAATATCTCTTAATGCTGCATTGAAGAGTCTATCTAGATTGTGAGTTAGGGGCTTGAGTATCGTCACGGGTAGCAGTCAAATAATCTTTGTTACTGTATTGAATATATTTGAGTAAAAACTACAACAGCAACTTGCATTTATATAGCACCTTTTTTGTAGCGGAACATCCCAAGGCACATCAGAGTGTGATAGAATCCTGACAATACAGAAGGAGGCCATTTGGCCCATTGAGTCTGCGGAGACCACAATCCCACCAGGCTCTATTCAAGTAACCCTATGTATTTATCCAGCGAATCCTCCCGATACTAGAGTCAATTTAGCTTGGCCAATCAACCTAACCCGCACATCTTTCAGATTGGGTGGAAACCCATGCAGACATGGGGAGAATGTGCAAACTCCACATAGACAGTGACCTGAGGCTGGAATTGAACCCAGGTCCCTGGCACTGTAAGGCAGCAGTGCTAACCACTGTGCCACCATGCTGAGTGTTATCAAACAAAACTTAGCATGAACAACCACCATAAAGGAGATATTAGGGAAGACAATCAAAGAGGCAGTTTTTAAAGAACTTTGTGAAGATGGAGAGAAACAAAGAGAGGGGTTGAGGTTGAAAGAGGGAATACCAGAGTTTAAGAGCAAGGCAACTGAAAGCATGACCTGCAATGGTGGAGTGATTAAAATTGGGAATATGCAAGTGTTCTGAATTGGATGAGTGTCAGTATAGTTATAAGGCAGAGGAGGTTACAGAGATGATTAAGACTGAGACCATGGAAGGATTTGAAAACCAGGACGAGAATTTTAAAATCAGAATATTGATGTCCAGGAGCCTATGTATGTCAATGAATAGTTTTGGGCTGAAGATAGGAGGCTGGTTAAAAGTGCATTGCAGATGGTCAGGTCTAGTGGTAACAAAGCCATGGCTGAAGGTTTCAGCAGCAGATGAATTGAGATGGGATGGAGAAGGGTGACACTACAAAAATGGAAGTATGTGGTTTTGATGTTGAAGTGTGATGATCTTCAAGTCAAATACCAAGATAAGATTGAGCACGGCCCAACTCAGTCTCTCAGCTGTCAGGGAGAGGGATGGAGTTGTTAACTGGTGAGTGGAGTTTATAGCAGAAATGAATACTGTGGTGACGTGGTAAGCACTGCTGCCTCACAGTGCCAGGAACCCAGGTTCAATTCCAGCCATGGGTCACTGTCTGTATGGAGTTTGCACATTCTCCCTGTGTCTGTGTGGGTTTCCTCTGGGTGCTCAGGTTTCCTCCCATAATACAAAGATTTGTGGCTAAATTGACAATAGTGTCAGGTGGATTAGTTGGGTAATGAGGGTTACGGGAATAGGGCCTGGGTGGGATTATGGTCAGTACGGACTTGATGGGCTGAATTGCCTCCTTCTGTACAGTAGGGATGCTATGATTCCTGTATTTAGTTGGAGGAAACATCTACCTGTCAAGTACTGGAAGTCGGACAAGTAATTTAACTGTTTAGGGAGAGTGGAGGGGTTGAGAGAGGTGACGTTGAGATGTAGTCGATATCTCACATGCCTACACCTGAACCCTATTGTCATGATTTCAGATGATACCTGGATACGAAGAGCAAATGTTATGCTCTGATTATTTAAGTTGTTTTCTGAAGAGTCGGTTGTTATGATAAATTTGCTTTTGATCAATTTGCTTGTTCACAGAATTGTGCGCAGCATTTATCACTCCTTAAAAAGCAGATCTGGGTTGGTTTCTTCTTGGGAATGGAATAGGCAGCCCTGGGTGTGACTGAGAGCCACGGGCTGGTTAAAAGGCCCTTTGTTCTCTGGGACTTTGTCACAGTTGCATTGTAGCATTTAAGGCCCATTGCCCTTCCCAAAAAGTACTATTAAGAACATTTCTGTCAGTGGCATCCAGTGCCAATAAACCACTTTTTAAACTGCTCGGACAGATGCTTCACCTTGTCTAGATTATTTTAAAACTCTTATTGAGTTTAAAGCTTATTTATCAGTGTCACACAAGTATGCTTCTATTGACACTGCAATGAAGATACTGTGAAAATCTCCTAGTTGCCACACTTCGGCATCTGTTTGGGTAGATGGGAGAATTCAGCATGGCCAGTATACCTAACCAGCACCTTTTTTGGACTGTGGGAGGAAACTGGAGCACCTGGAGGAAACCCATGCAGACATGGGGAGAACATGCAGACTCCACAGACAGTGACCCAAGTCGGGAATCAAACCTGGATCCCTGGCACTGTGAGGTAGCAGTGCTAATCATTGTGCCACCAGGCCACCTTAACACTGCAGCCAGGGTTTTTAAAGCTTAAAGTGCAGGGGATTTAATAACCTTCAGATGATGACAGTTTGATTAACCTTATTTCCCCTTCAAGAGCCTCTGGGTGGAACATTCCAATCATTCTGCACTGTGTTTTCTGGCAGTGGAGACAGCTTGCCATTGGCCGCTGGTAGGATCTTCTGGTCCCATCGATGTCTATGACAATATGCGTGACTCACCTACCTTGCCACTGGGGGATGGGCTGGAAGGTCTGGAAGATCCTGCCAGCAGGAAGAGCTGGAAAATCATTTTGGAAGCTCCAATCCAGGCCATGGAGTCCTTAGACCAATTAACAATTAATCATTTGATGTGGATCAGACTATAGTCAATAGCTTTTGATTTTGTGCATTTGAAAATTCCAAAATTAGACAATATTCAGTGTTTTTTTCCCAATGGCAACAAATTTGTTTATATCCTGAGTGTTAATTATGAAATCATCTGATTATATTGTATAGTAATTGTGATAAGCTCTAGTATACATTAGGATTGTTTAGAGATTGGCCTTAGTCTGTTTATTCTTCCCAAGTTATAAGATTAAAGTTACTTTTTAATATATTCTAACACATCATCTTTGTCTTTTGCTTCTTTTTCTGATAGGGTTTCCACCAGCCAGGACACAGATGCTCCCATTAAACAGTGTCCGGTGTGTCATATCTTCATAGAACGAAATGAAGGTTGTGCCCAAATGATGTGTAAAAACTGCAAGCACACCTTTTGCTGGTACTGTCTTCATAATCTGGATGTAAGTGTCTTCCTCAAGAAGCTGTTAGTCACTCAATTCGTATTCTTATTTCATTTTTCTGTTTTATTTATGTTACAAGTAGGCTTGTATCAACACTGCAATGGAGTTACTGTGAAAATCCCCTGGTCACCACGTTCCAACACCTGTTTGGTGTTGGCATGGCCAATTCACCTAACTAGCACATCTTTCAGACTGTGGGATAAAACCAGAACAGCTGGAGGAAATCCACACAGACATGGGAAGACAGTGCAGACTCAGCACAGACAGTGACCCAAGTCAGGAATTGAACTCGGGTCCCTGGCGCTGCGAGATAGCAGTGCTGACCAGTGTGCTGCTTCTAATTTGTTGGAAAGTTACGGTCTAGGCAGAAGTGTTCACTTTTAAAGGGATTGGTCTAATATGCATTTGCCTGCCCCCCGCCCCCAATTGGAGGTTGTGCCTTCAGTTGTCTAGTATAAAATTGAACTGCACGGATGGAGACCACTTAACCTGTCGTGAACCATGTTATGAACTGTAATCTGCTCCTCATGAGACATAGTTCATTTGCTAACTGTTCATTATTCGTGGACTCCATGGAGAGGATTTTCCAACTCTTCCTGCCAGCGGGTGAACCCTATGCTGCAGGTCTCCGGTGGGCAGAGGGTATGAATAATGGGGAAATGGTGCAATCAGAAGATCCTGTTGCTGACCATTGCCACAAAACACTGCGTGTAGGGGATGTGGAAAATTCCACCCCAATGAAAGGCAAAAGAAATTCATTTCCGCAACATGATAAACCCTTTCTAGGTTACTCAGCAGATTGTGGGGTCAGTTTGCACAGTTGCCTCGCTGGCTAGATTTCTTTTTTAATCTGTCTCCTTTGATGATACCTTTCCTGTTAGTTTTTGCATATTTACTCAAAGTCCTTCATAATTTTGCACATTCTCCCTGTGTCTGCGTGGGTTTCCTCTGGGTGTTCCAGTTTCCTCGTACACTCCAAAAATGTGCAGGTTAGGTTGGTTGGCCATGCTAAATTGACCTTAGTGTTAGGGGATTAGCAGGGTAAAAATGTGGAGTTACGGGGATAGGGCTTGGATGGGATTATTGTTGGTGCAGGCTCACTGAGCCGAATGGCCTCTTTTTTTGTAATGTGATCTCAATCAAATCTGTCTCTAGTTTTCGTTAGTCTTGGGAGAACATCTATACCATGGTATAGATGCAGCATCTGTATCATGTTATAGAAACCCCTCTACCCCACTGTTACCCTTTCCTCCTCTCTGTTTCTCCTCCCCACCTCAAAACTTTATTTAACTTCTGGCCGCTCTTCCTTGTATCTCCATTTTGTTCTTTGAGATCCTTTCTTTTTATTAAAACTGTCGTGAAACTTTGGGAGATTTTTGATGTTAAAGACGCTATGCAAAATCAAGTTGTTGCTGCAGAGGCAGTAGTAGATGTAATTCTGTGCTGTGCTTCAAACATGTTATTTGAATTAATGTCATTTGAATTAATCTCTGTAACACAGCAAACAAAACCACATACAAATCTTCAGATACAGTATTATTGATGACAAATTGATATTGAATGAACACATTGTTGATGACACTAGGTAGAATGTGGCAATTCAATGTAGTTTATTCAGATGCAGACAATTTGTATCTTTCAGAATGACATTTTCTTGAGACATTATGACAAAGGTCCATGCCGCAATAAACTTGGCCACTCCAGGGCCTCCGTTATATGGAACAGAACCCAGGTGAGTGGCCCAATGGAGAAAGTGGAACCACTTAAATTCTGCATTGATGTGTTATGTGGAGATAATGGTCTAGAAGTGCAGGTGTGAAGTACTCTGAAGGATATCTGGTAACTAGTGCAGATTGAATTGGGGCTATACAGCTCGAACTATCTCCTCCTCCATCTGGAGATGAACTTAGTCCTTGACCCCGTATGAGCAGCACCACAGGGTACTGACACGTGTTGGTGTGTTTGTGCATTAATGAGAGAAATTATAGTTAACATGAAATATGATGGTGCTACAAGTGATTGTCATAGAATCCCTACAGTGCAGAAGAAGGCCATTCGGCCCATTAAGTCTGTATCGACTACAATCCCACCCAGGCCCTTTCCTTGTAAACCCTGCCCCCCCCCCCCCCTCGATTTTCCCTGTTAATCCCCCTAACCTACACCTCTTGGGATGCTAAGGAACAATTTAGCATGGCCAATCCACCGAACCTGCACATCTTTGGAGTGTGGGAGGAAACCAGAGCATCTGGAGGAAACCCACACGGACACGGGGAGAACGTGCAGTCTCCACACGCTGACCCGAGGCTGGAATCGGACTTGGGTCCCTGGCACTGAGGAACAGCAATGTTAACCAGTGTATCACCGTGCTATGATTAGAAATATACAAATCAAAGCCACATATGCGCTACAAAAATTAATGGTGGTTCCTTTCTGGTGCAAACTTCAAGATTCAATTTGGATGTTTAAATGTTTTTTTTGGAAAAAACAAAAAATGGGGAAGATGACAATTGGGCTCACAATCCTCCTGCATTGGAAGATAAGCTCTGGTTCTTATACTAAAATATTCTTTATTTGGAAGTTCCTTGTGCTGATGTATTTTATCATTTGAAGAAGAAAGCACTTGGGGTTTGAATCTGAGTCTTGGTGTCTGAGCAGCTCGAGTCACTGATCCCGTGCCTGATAGAAAATCTAAGGCCTTTTCTTCCTTCTCTCATTTGCAGGTTGTCGGGATCCTCTTTGGTCTAGGTCTTATTGTACTGGTCACATCTCCGCTTCTCCTCCTGGCCTCCCCTTGCATTGTCTGCTGTGCCTGCAAGTCCCTGAGAAGTAAGAGGAAACACCATGGCCCGCCGTCTACGTAAAACTGAGGAAAGCCCCCAGTCCAGTGTCCTTCTGGTGCCAAGACTTCTCCACTCGCCTGATCATTCTCTCAGGTGAAGTGCCTGTTGGATCAGCGCTGCGGAAGCACACATAATGTAGATTATGTTGGGGGAACGGGTGTTGGGGTAGCTTAGATTGTGGATATATCATTGTAGTGACTGAAGGAAACACATCACACCAAAGTGAAGTTGGTGGACATGTTTTGACATTGCCCAAATGTCTTTATACTGCAAGCTGCTGCAGCCCACATTTCTTAATAATCTGAGGATAACTGGACGTTCTCAGCTGTTGTTCTACCCTGCCCCTCCTCTCTTTCCCCTATCTCCCACCCAGATCTATTGATTTGTTTGGCCGCCTTGGGACAGGATAATATTCTGAATCCCAACTTCCTCCCTGCCCTGGTCAATGAACTGCTACAAACATAATGAGACTCGCATGGAAGGGGCAATTTGAGGCTGGAACTCAGAGCTATCTGTCCCTTTGGATGTGAGAAACTGTATGGTTTTACCACGAGGTCCACACTCTGATGTTTGGATGATGGTTGTTGTTCTGTTCGTGTACTTGTAGACTTTGTTTTTCTCACCAAACACTAACTTTGTTATTACGAGCTCTCTGTGTTATGTGCTGATTATGTGCAAAAGCACCAGTCCTGCATAGAATTATAGAATCCCTACAGTGCAGAAGGAGGTTATTCAGCCCATTGAATTTGCATCAGTGACAATCCTACCCAGGCTCTATCCCCATACCCAAAACACCAAGTATTTACCACGCTAATCCCCTGACACTATGGGCAATTTAGCATGGCCAATCTATCTAATCCACACATCTTTGACTGTGGGTGGAAACTGGAGCAGCCGGAGGAAACCCACACAAACACAGGGAGAACAAGGCCAGAATTGAACCTGGGTCCCTGGCGCTGTGAGGCAGCAGTGCTAACCACTGCGCCACTGTGCCAGTTGAATGACAATCTTGGGAAGTTTACCTCAATTATGACTGAATGAATGTCAAAGTTCTTAACGTTGGTGCGGATTTCAAGAAGCTTTTCTGTGTCTACATATTTGGTGTTGCTGGTCCAGGATAGGAAGCTTCATATACTGGACTTTCTTTTCCCCTTCTCCCCCATCCTATCCCCCTACCATAGTATATATTGCACTTTGTTCTGTTTTACTATTTTCCAACATCGTTTCCCGCCTCCCTGCCACACATACACACACACACACTGGAAACCACAGTGGGTGGGAGTGGGGGAGTCGGGGGTAGCCTGGAAAAACGTCTTAAGTTTGAATTGTCTTAAGTACTTTGTGAATCATGAGACACACTTGAGAAACAGTTCCATAGCCTGGTAGTCTAAAGATGCAATGAGGTTACTACATCTTTTTCGGGATCCTTAGGAAGCTCTTGTTATATACTTTTGATAATTTATTAAATATCCTTAATTTAAGTCCTAAGGTAAGAGAGTCACATAGCGAGAACTTGCATGCCATTCTGACAAGGGCACATGCTGTGGCCCTGTTTCCCCCCCCCATGCATACACTGCTGAAACGGATAGACTTCACCTGAGAAGGGTCAGCGGGAACACTACTGATGGCTGCAGCTAGCATCTTGAGCACAATGTAACAGCAATAGAGTTGCCACCTCTGGTTGGAGGTCAGTTTTCATCACATCATTTCCTGCTCTTAATGGGTTGCTCATCATCTTCGCCCATTTTTCCAGGACTCAGTAGAAACATAGCGGGAAAAGAATTGGGGGGGATAAACACACACAACTTTTTCAATGCTTCAATGACCGCCCCCCTCACTGTCACTCCCGGACACAATAAGTGTCCTGAATATTACCCATCAATTTCAAAAGAGACAGTCATGGAGAATTGACAGCTCCTGGGCTGCAGTCAGCTTCACTTGAGTAATGGAAATGCCGCTTTTACAACTGCTCTCGCAGTCCTCGTCATTAACTGTCTCATGATGCCTGTTCTCATTGTCATAAAATAAGAACAATATTGTAAATCCATGCACTTTATATCTGTGTATATACATATATATAGAAAACTCTCCATATAACTGTGCCATATTGCTGAATAATGTTCAAAGTTTGTAAGAAAATAAAAGTTTGGAAGCTTGTGTATATTTTTGTTTGATATTAAAATAAATCCTATTACTTACCCTGGTGTGTTGCTTTTTATTGACATTGGCTGTTATCCTCAGCACGTCACTATAATATTGGAAGAATTAGTTTCAGTCTCACTGAACAGTATGGCATTGATATTCCTAGTCTGGGGTTTACTGCAAGCTGCCTTTCCCCTCACCCATGATCTTCAGCAGATTTACTGTTTCATTCTTTCCTGGGCCTTGGTTCAAACTGTCTGACACTGATCTGAGCTGGGAATCTGGAGCTCTCCTTGTTTGCCTGCAAGAAAGCAAAGGGAATGCTAGTTGGAGGTGAGGGCTACACCGTTTGTCGTAATGCACAACCCCGCCTTCTGTACAAATGAAGCATCTCCCAGCAATGCTTTGTTCCCTGGATCCGTGTCAATTTTTGTTTGATTATGTTTCTGAGCAGCTTCTTAGGACATTTTGCAACATTAAATGCAAAGACTTGGTGTGTCTTTACAGGTCGCGACTTCTTTCTGTTACCTCAGCCAAGTCAGCAATTTGCATTTATGGGTGAGATTGGAAATTCCCGCCCAAGGTCCACGTTGTTGGACCCTCGCCTGCTCCAATTCTGTGGCGGGCAAGGTGCTAAGAATTCCAGGCCATATATTAGCCGACTATATGAATATATGATGTGGAATTGCTGGCGTTGGGCTGAAGTAAGCACAATAAGAAGTTTCACCACCAGGTTAAAGTCCAACAGGTTTATTTGGTGGTTACTGGTGTTGTGAGACTTCTCACTATATGAATATAATCAGCGTTACAGTCAAATTTGATTTTGGTCTGTGTTCACTCACATTCATGTTAAGGACTGGTGGCACAGTGGTTAGCGCTGCTGCCTCACAGCACTAGGGACTGGGTTCGATTCCTGGCTTGGGTCACTGTCTGTGGGGAGACTGCATGTTCCCACTGTGTCTGCATGGGTTTCCTCCCAGACGTGTTAGAAGCACTGGACATGCTAAATTCTCCCTCAGTGTACCCAAACACACTGGAGTGTGGCAACTGGGGGATTTTCACAGTAACTTCATCGCAGTGGTAATGTAAGCCTACTTGTGACAGTGATGAATAAAAGCAAAGTGCTTTACTGGAATCGAGAGTAGGAATCCTGGTTGATTGAGACTAATTATGATGGCTCTGCCTCTTCTGCTGCAGAGAGTGGCTAATACTTTTCACTTTTCACTGATATATAAAAGTCTCCTGGTTGCAGATATTTAAGATAACTTTCAAAATATTAGCGATTGCATTGGGATCACAGGACATCACATCCTTCTGCTTCTAAGAAATTGGGAATCTAGGAGCAGTAAATGTTATTTTATACAGTTCTCTGACTTAAACCAAGGGGCAGTATAGTGGCACAGTGGTTAGCACTGTTGCCTCACAGTGCCAGGGATTCAGGTTCGTTTCCTGGCTTGGGTCACTATGGAGTTTGCATGTTCTCCCTGTGTCTGTGTGGGTTTCCTCTGGGTGCTGTGGTTTCCCCCCACAGTCCAAAGATGTGCAGGTTAGATGGATTGCCCATGCTAAATTGCTCCTTAGTGTCAGGGGGGCTAGCTAGGGTAAATGCGTGAGGTTATGGGGATAGGGTCTGGGTGGGATTGTGATCGGTGCAGACTTGATGGGCCGAATGGCCTCATTCTGCACTGTAGGATTCTAAGAAAAATGTGTATGAGAACATGTATGACCCCCAAAAAAGACCATTTTAACCCACTGGACTAGTCCCAGAATTCAAAAACTGATGTACAACTAATTTCCCAAACCTTCAACAAGCTTTCTGACCAAATGCCTGCCCAACCTGTGCTTGATCAATGACGCAAGCTTTTCATTCCAAGCAGCCGGTTCCAGTCATGGGGGTACAATCTTCCCAATAAACTCCAAGTGTCCAAAAGGTCTGGTGGGAGCGTTCTGGGGGTGGTGGGGGGTGGATGCGGAGGAGAGCTCACTGGGGAAGCCGGCTGCAGACTCCAGGCGCCAGTGCGCAGGTGGGTGTGGAGAGTCTGCAGAAGGATCTAGATAGGCTGGGCGAATGGGCCAGGAACTGGCAAATGGAATTTAATGTTGGCAAGTGCGAGGTGGTCCACTTTGGTAGGAATAATGGTAGGAAGGACTATTCCTTATGGGGCGAAAAACTGCAGCAGGCAGCGGTGCAGAGGGACCTGGGGGTCCTTGTGCATGAGTCGCAAAAACCCAGCTTGCAGGTGCAGCAGGTGGTCAGGAAGGCGAATGGGATGCTGGCCTTCATAGCGAGGGGGATTGAATATAAAAGTAGGGAGGTCTTGCTGCAGCTGTATAGGGTACTGGTGAGGCCGCAGCTGGAGTACTGTGTGCAGTTTTGGTCGCCGCACTTACACAAGGATATTTTGGCCTTGGAGGGAGTGCAGAGGAGGTTTACTAGGCTGATGCCGGAGTTGAGGGGGTTGAGCTATGAGGAGAGGCTGAATAAACTAGGCTTGTACTTGTTAGAGTTTAGAAGAATGAGGGGAGATCTCATTGAGACGTATAAGATGATGAATGGGATGGATAGGATAGAGGTGGAGAGACTCTTCCCGCTCAGAAAGGACAGTAGGACTAGGAGGCACAGCCTCAAGATAAAGGGGGGGCTGTTTAGAACGGAGTTGAGGAGGAACTTCTTCACTCAAAGCGTGGTGAATCTCTGGAATTCTCTGCCCGTTGAAGTGGTGGAGGCTACCTCGCTAAATATTTTTAAGACACAGGTTGATGGGTTTTTGATAAGAGAGGGGATTAAGGGTTATGGGGAGAGGGTGGGAAAGTGGAACTGAGCCACGACAGATCAGCCATGATCTTATTGAATGGCGGGGCAGGCTCAAGGGGCTAGATGGCCTACTCCTGCTCCTATTTCTTATGTTCTTATGTTCTATCACACCGACATCACTCACTCCCATCATCAGTGGTAACCCCAATGGTAACATGGGTCACCAGCACCAGGGCAACGGGACCCTCCTGCTAAGTTGCCCATCATGACCCAATCTGCAGCCACCCTTGCTGATCATCCCTCCTGCATGCCCCCCACCATTTGGGGGGCATTGTTGACCCTTTGGCAATGGAGGCGGCGTGCAATCAGCCCTCTCCCAAATTTCCTGCTTTGCCTCCCCACTCCCCCTATAATACCCTGGAGCCTCTCCCCCACCCCCTACAGAGCTCCTGCTTCATAGACCTCCCCCTCCCCCTCACTCAGGCCCCTCTCCCTGGCTGCTGCCCCTGGCATTATTATGCTGCCTGATGGGCACCGTCAGGTTGGCAATTCATGATGGGTGCTGCCTGGCCACACCCCTGACCACCCAGGGACTTCAATGGTTGTCAATGCCCCCGCTGTGGCCATCACACTTGGTCCTCATTGGATGGGACCATGAGTGATTCTTGTTGCAAGACCTCTCACTGGTGAAGGGGGAGGTGTCCAGAAGGTTGGAAATGGATAAGCATGTCATTAATATTCAAATTGATTTTCTGTGCCAGCAGAACAGGTCTGGGAAGTTGGCTTTTGGCACGGGACCAATTTGAGCCTGGCATAAGAGCCTTGCATGCTGTCTTCCTGGCCCAGAGCTGATCAGCCAGTGCAGTGGGCCAGAAGGATTATGCCCAAAGAGCCCACGTAGTGCAGAAGGAGGCCTTTTGGCCCATCAAGTCTGCACTGACTCTCCGACAGAGCATCTTACCCAGGCCCACCCCTGCCCCATCCTCATAGGCCCACACACTTATCCCTGCTAATCCAAATTTCCACATCTTGGGGCAGTAAGGGGAAGTTAGCATAGCCAATCTACCAAACCAGCACATCTTTGGACTGTGGGAGAAAACCATCACTGGCGGCAGGGAAGGAGAAGATCTTACCAGTGCGATTCTCATTTTCTGACTCCTGTACGTTGCCGTTTGTGCCCGTGGTGAGCACAGGTGTAAAATCTCAGCCATGATTTTTTTGGGGTGGGACTTCCATGTTTCTATCACCCTTTCTGTAAAGCAGCACTTTGCTTCTGAATCCAAGGCTCAAATGTCAAGATTATGTCTGCTTGGTATGCACCATCTATCATTGAAAAGGTTAGAATGCAACCTGAATGAAAGATTCTCAAATGTTACCCTCGTTGGGATTTTTGTGCCAAAAGATCTGAATTAATTCTCTTGGCATCCTCTGCTACTAAAAAAAAGTCTTAACCACCTGGCCTTTATTGGCTTAATGTCTCCCTTGGCATGCTGAGGTCAGGAACCCAAAATCTGCCAGCCCTTTGGCACTGATCCATTCTGCCATCCTCTCAACCAAATGGGCTTCTAAAGACAGCACACTGTTTTTCCACAGTAAGGTTTCAGATCCATCTCCTGCCACCAGCACACCTTCAAGGGTCATTGTTGTTCGTACCTACCAGGCAACTGCTCCAATGGCACTAATTTGTGTCAAAATAAAATACTGCAGACGCTGCAAATCTGGAGCAAAAACTGAAACATGCAAGATGGAAGCTGTCAGACCCACTGAGTTTGTGAAGGGGAACAGAGCTAATGGTTCAGATCTAAATGATCCTTCTGCAGAACCAATTTGTGTGTGTGTTTATCAGTAATATAGTGCTGGCAGAGACCGGTTGTATTTCAGTTGTCTATCGATAAGAGATGGACTCACCTTGCATGTTCCCTTCCCACCAACGGTACCCAAGTCTTCCCCCCGTTATGCTGTCAAACTGAATCACTTAGATTTGGAAAGATGCTACTTTTATAGATCTTCAAGTCCAGAACTGAGCATGTCTTATGCACAACTTATTTAGCCAAGATCTACATTAAATGTTACTGGACTTCACTTCCATTTGCTAGAACTCTCCTACCCCATGTTGTCCTGGACAATAAAGATAATGCCTAATTTTTCTCTCCCTTGAAAAGTTTCATTCTCGCCTTTATCCTCCAATCTCATATGTTGTAAGTGCGAGGAGTTTGTGGCTTTCATTGCTATCACGTTTATTTAGCTCTTTTCACTCTTTCTATCCCCTCCCCTACCCCACTGAGCCAAACCTCCCCACAAACTATTGCAGTTGCCTCGTGTGCCCAGCAATCAATTCTTGGCCACTTCGTATCCCTTGCCCACGTGCCACACTCCTTGGTGGCAACATTTACTGATATGAGGACACAATTCCGCTCTTCACAGAAACCCACAGCTCTTTCACTGGGTTATCAACTTGAAATGAAGAATTCAAGGTTTTTGTGAAGAGATGTCACATGATTCAAATGTTTTTTATATTGGTTTATGGGGCCACATCTCATCATCTGAAAATCTAATGATGCAGTTAGCAAGTACCACAATGTTTGATGAATCATGTTTGATGCACTATCAGATTATACCACACTTCCCACACACACCACTAAACTCATCAAGAAATAGCACTTTACCAGGAACTGAAGCACTTGTGCACATTATTTAAGGAATGCAATAGGAGTAACAGTAAGTTATATCACAACTTGGTAAGGTTCCTGCTCTGACCAAGATTGCAAGAAACTACAAAGAGTTGTGAATGTAATCCAGTCCGTCACACAAACCAGCCTTATTCATAAGTCCATAAGATATAGGAGCGGAATTAGGCTATTTGGCCCTTCATGTCTGCTCTGCCATTTGATCATGGCCGATATTCTCTTCATCCCCATTTTCCTGCCTATGACTTTCAACCCATTACCAATTAAAAATCTATCTAACTCCTCCTTAACTTTACTCACTGTCCTAGCATCCATTGCGCATTGAGGTAGCAAATTCCACTCCCATCCATTGACTCTGTCTACACATCTCGCTGCCTCGGAAAAGCAACCAGCTTAATCAAGGACCCCACGCACCCCAGACATTCTTCTACCTTCTTCCATCAAGAAAAAGGTACAAAAGTCAGAGCTCACACACGAAACACCTCAAGAACTGTTTCTTCCCTGCTGCCACTTTTGAATGGTCCGATCAAATATTCAGCTGATTTTTCTCTGCACCCTATCGGTAACTGTAACATTATATTCTTCACTCTCTCCTTTCCTTTCCCTCTATGTACTGTGTGAATGGAATGCTTTGTCTATATCGTGTGCAAGAAACAATACTGTTCACTGTATCCCAATATGTGTGACAATAATGAATCAAATCAAATCAAATCAATATGAACTTGAGTCTACTCTAACTATAAATCAGGTACTGATGTGAACTGCATTTTCCTGCTTTATCCCATTGGTTCCCTTCAAGATCTTATCAATCTCTGCCTTGAATATACTCACCAACTGAACATCCACAATCTCTAAGCGGAGAAAAAAGTTCACAACCCTCTGAGTAAAGGAATTTCACCTCATCTCAGTACAAAAATCTCAGCACTTTATCCTGAGATTATGGGGATTTTTTGGCTTCCCCACCGCATGTTTCTCATGGTGGGAGGTGGTGCGCTGTTCACTGGTGGTGGGACCTTTTGGTCCTGTTATTGTCCGTGGGGTTTCCCATTGTCCGCACCCCACATGCCGAGAAATCCGTGGCGGGGATTGCGCCATCGGCAGGACCAGAAGATCCAGCTGGCAGGAACAGCTGGAAAATTCCAGCCATTGATCCTTAGTTTGAGATGCTCCACATATAGATAGAATCCCCCAGTGTAGAAGGAGGACATTCAGCCCATTGAATATGCACCAAACACAACCCCACCCAAGCCCCACATTTACTCTGCTAATCCCTCTGACATTCGGATCAATTTAGCATGGCCAATCCACCTAACCCGCACATCTTTGGATTATGGGAGGAAACCGGAGCCCCTGGAGGAAACCCATGCAGACATGTGGAGAACGCACAAATGCCACGTAGACAGTTACCCAAGACTGGAATCGAACCCCGGTCCCTACCGCTGTGAGGCAGCAGTGTGAACACTGTGTCACTGTGCCGCAAATTGCTCAACATCCATCTTTTCAAGAACCCCCTATATTTCAATGTGACACGTCTGACTCTTCTAAAGTAAATGGCATCTCCTTTAATATTAATTAAATTTAAACACAAACTTAAATTTGTTGCATAATTCATGATGGCACAAATCAGACAACCAGCCTCCGAATATCCTGTACACATGACACTAGACAGTTACAGTCTGTGGTCAGAAGTTCTCTGAATAGCTAATGGGGTTGGCCACTTGTGCCTGTGGCCAGGTTTGTACGTCTCTTAGCGACAGATCTCCAATTATTTGCACACATATTGAGAACTCTCAAACCTGGGGATATTCCTCATGTAAAGCTTCCTTACAAGTGTTTTTTTTCAAAAACATCAAGGACTGAGGTTCTGGATTTGTAACGTAGAGCGTTTACAGCACGGAGAGAAATTCAGTCTTGATGATTTGCTGGCTCAAGTGTCAAACTCGTTTGTACTGCTTGAGCTGTTAGATCGTATTGCTGATTGTGTACTTTCCGTGTACTTTCGGCCAGCCACCACAGGGACAGCAAAGCAGGAAATACTGTGCAGTCAGAGGACGTCATTAGCAATGGTTGTAAAATTTCCCACTGGAGAAGATAGTGTGTGTCGTTGGGTAAGACACTTTTATAGAGGGATTGAAGTTCACATTCTTTTTTAGGTTGAATGATTACTAAGCGGGTGACGGGACGATAGGAACGGGGTGTGGGGTGATATCCCAGTGAATCACTGAATCAAAGAGGAAGTTGAAGGGCGTAATTTTACGAGATTTGTTTCTAAGTATTGGGCTGGCGTAAAACCGGGACAGTTTCAGATCCATTTTCTGGGCACGTTTTCAAGCACAGTCACCTGCAAAACTTTGGGCGAGTCTATTTCTTGCTACAGAAAGCAGTGGATGGGGCTTAACGCTCCCGAAAACCTGCAGCTCCCTGTCGGAGCCTCAAACTGCACAGGCGCAGGAGAAGACTTAAATAAAGCGGCTCCCCCACCGGATCCCTCCCGGGCCAGACACAGCCTCCCCCTCAGCCCCCACGGACATTAGACCCCCCCCCCACCCACCCAACATTACTGGCCCCCTTACCCCCCCCCAAACCCCAGACCCACTCGCACTTGGCCCCATCATCTCCTGGGCCTGATGCCTGTCTGACACGACCCTCTCTCCCTCTCCCCCCAATCATCATAGAGGCACAAATTCGCCTCCTCCTCATCAGCACATCTCACTTGGCTTCCCCTCAATGCTAACAAGCAAACTACGCTTAACTTGCTCGAATGCTCTGCCAAACAGCCTGCAGCTTATCCGCCCTAATGACAGACAGCTCCATAAAAACCCCAAGGATGGCCAGACAGTGCAAGAAGAAAGGAAGCTCCCAGATTTTCTGAATCTGACCTAGCCAGGTTGCTGGAGGCAGTGGAGGCAAGACAGGACGGCCTCTTCCCCGCAACAGGATCTCATCCCAAGGGAAGCAACGGATATGCGGTATGGGAGGTATGGACTGCCTTTGTGAGTGCCATGGCACTGGCTAGGAGAACTGGCAAGCAGTGCCACAAGGAAATAAATGACCTCATCCAGGCAGCACGGGCAAGTGTTTAACCCCATCTGGCACCTTCACCCAAATCAACCCCCAGATCCCCCTATCCCCAGCACCCAAACCCTGACCCCCAAACACTGCCTTCCTTCCCCCCCAAGAGCATCTCACGCTTGCCCTCTGAGGGCTACCCCCGATACTCTGCACACCATCAGATTTTTCACGGTGATCCTTTGAGGAGCGGGCGCTGGAGCTTGTGGGAGAGGAGGACATCCGGGTTATCAGCAACCGCTGGAGTCGAGAAATGAGCACCTACCAATTTTCCACTCAGTTTGAGGCAACTTCTCGGGGGCACGGGTTTAGGTGCAAGGGGCAGGATTTAAAGGAGATGTACAAGACAAGATTTCTACACAGAGGGTAGTGGGTATCTGGAACTTACTGCCGGGGGAGGTCATGGAAGCAGATACGATAGTGACTTTTCAAGGACGTCTTGACACATACATGAATAGGATAGAAATAGAGGGATACGGTCCCTAGGAGGGTAAGAGGTTTTAATTCAGACAGTTGCTGCAGGCTTGGATGGCTGATGGGCCTGTTCCTGTGCCGTAATTTTCTTTGTTCTTTATTCAATGGAGAACTGTCAAGTAAGCTGCCTGCATCCCAGATTCCTCTCCCTCCCTTGCGCTTAACCTTGTGTCCTGTGATACAGGAAGGGACCCTGATGTACCTAGGCCATCTGGCATCGCGGGCCCCACTACTGCTCCCACCCAGCCTGCCGCTGACAGCTCCTCGGGAGGAAGCTGGTGAAGTAACCTCTGAGGGAGGCACCAGTTTGGCGTCAGCTTCCACCTCACAACTCACCACCCCAGAGACTCTCACATCGGTGGGTCAAGTTAGTGACAAGCCATCTGGGTCACTCAATGGTGCTCACGACACATCTGCTGAGGAGGGAAGGCCCGAGGCCTCTGGCATGCGGGGACCTGCTGGAGGCAAGGACTCAGCTGGCCCTAGGCTACATGCTGGGCCTCTGAGATCACTTCTCCCATAGCTGCTGGAGATGCAGCAACAGAACCAGGGAACGCAAGAGGGAGTGATGGCCACACTGGACCAACTGTGAGGCTGTTGGGAGGAGTTTTCAGGCTTTTTGATTTGATTTGCTTTATTATTGTTACATATATAAGTATATAATGAAAAGTATTGCTTCTTGCCCACCATACAGACAAAGCATACCATTCATAGAGATAGAAACAAGAGAATGCAGAATTTAGGGTTACAATTGTAGCTAGGGTGTAGAGAAAGATCAACCTAATGTCAGTTAGGTCCACTCAAAATCTGACTGCAGCAGGGAAGAAGCTGTTCTTGTGACGGTTGGTACGTGACTTCAGACTTTTGTAACTTTTTCCCGACGGAAGAAGATAGAAGAGAGAATGTCCAGGATGCGTGGGATCCTCAATTATGCTGGCTGCTTTGCTGAGGTAGTGGGGAGTGTGAACAGAGTCAATGAATGGGAGGCTGGTTTGCGTAATGGACTCATGACCTTTTGTGGTCTTGGGGAGAGAATGAGCCATGACGAACTGTGATACAACCAGAAAGGATGCTGTAAAAGTTGATTGGACCAGCTATTGCATGTCTTGTATGGTTCCCAGGCCAACACTGCAAGGGTGGTGTCAATGGTGGAGAGCCTCGGGCAGAGGATCCGCACCATGACTGGCAGAGTCTAAGCAATGGCTGAGTCACAGCAGGCCCACAGCAGAGTCCCAGACGGCCACGGTTGAGTCACTGAGGCTACAGCTGAGGGCCTGAACATGTTTCTCGAGATTCTGTTGCCATGTTTGAGAGACTTGAGAGCTTGCAGGAGACCCAGCGGAACAGCGCGCTATGGCAGCAGCCCACTCAACCGTGGCCCTCTGGGACTCTGCTGTGGCTCGTCCATCGCTTTGACCCTGCCACTCAAATAAATGTCATTTCACCACCCACCTATGACTAACGTCTCAGATTTGTCTCCAGCAGGAAAGACCTTACCCCAAAGGGAACCTGTGTATTGATGTCAGGAGGGGGAGCCCCCCCCCCAATGCTCTGTCACTGACAAAATGAAGATGTTCAAAGAAATCACTGGCTATGGTGGGTGGTATGCATTGGCAGCAACTTACACCATCTCCCATGGCATCCCCAAAACCCACTACAGATTCCCTCCCTTCCCCCACCCCAAACGCTCCATGACCCTTACCCACTATCCTGATGTGGGCCCAGGTGCCAACGTGCATAGGGAGCTCAGGTAGGAGTCAGATTAGTTTGCGCCAGCACATTATCAGGATGGTGCATAGTGAGCCGTCATCACCCTCCTGTCTGCCACAGAAACTCACTGACACAGTGTACCCAGGCCCACCACTCCAGTGTTACAATATTGTAGGTAATTGTAGGGGAGTTGGGGAGGGGGGAGTAGGGAATGGAACGAACGTGTGGCAACGTAGACTCCCAGTGGCATAACCGCATGGTGATCAGGGTCTCCCTGACTGCCCTCGCCTGCCTGACCCTCGCTGCCCTCGCCTGCCTGACCCTCGCTGCCCTCGCCTGCCTGACCCTCGCTGCCCTCGCCTGCCTGACCCTCGCTGCCCTCGCCTGCCTGACCCTCACTGCCCTCTAGTGTCTGGCTGACCCTCACTGCCCTTGTCTGCCTGACCCTCACTGCCCTCTCCTGCCTGACCCTCACTGCCCTCTAGTGTCTGGTTGACCCTCACCGCCCTCGCCTGCCTGACCCTCACTGCCCTCTAGTGTCTGGCTGACCCTCACCGCCCTCGCCTGCCTGACCCTCACTGCCCTCTAGTGTCTGGCTGACGTTGCTCATCATTGCCTTCCTCCTCCTGCTGGGCCGCTTCCTCTCCAGAGACACCCCGGCTGGTCTGCCTCCACATCCTCCTTTTCCAAAAGGTCTCCTCGCTGCGGTTGTGTAGGGTTGCACTGGAGTGCCCCGCCAGAGTGGTCCAGGCAACTGAACTGCATTTTGAGGAGCCCTATTGCACTGCCCTGTTATTCTACAGGTGGCAATATGGGCCTCGTTGTATCGGGTCTCTGCCTCAGTCTCAGGCCTTAGCACAGGCGTCACCAGCCAAATCCAAAGTGGGTACCTCATGTCACTCACAAACCATTGAGCTCGTCAATATAAAGCTGTTATGTTATCAGGATGTCTGGTGTAGATGTGCATAATATTCAGCTGATGGTCACAAACCAACTGCACAATTATTGAATGGAAGCCCTTTTTTGTTCATGAATCTTGCTGGATTCATGACCAGGGCCTTGAGGGTGACGTGGGTACAGTCTACAGGCCCCTGCCCATTTGGCATCGCTGCGATGGCTGTGAATCCTGCAGCCTGGGGCCTTCCTGTTGAGCCTGGTCAGGTCAAATTTAATACACCGGCCAGGCCCGGGCATACAGGGCATCCGTGACCTCCTTAACACACTTGTGGATGGATGATGGTGAGATGCCACAGAGTTCTCCACTGGCAGGTTAAAAGGATTTGGTCTCAGAAAGGTTTCAGGTGGCCATCAATTTCACAGCCATTGGGAGTGGGTGCCCCCCCCCATCATCCCTGTGCCCTGAGGTGCCAGGTCTCGCAATAAATGGCACAGGTATCGCACTGTCTCCTTTTGGAACTGGAGCATTCGGGGCACGTGATGTCCAACTGCTTGAAAGACACCCATGTGTGGAACTGCTGGTGTCTCTGCAACCCCCCCCTCCCATCCCGGGCGAATGGCAGCCATATCCTGTCCCCAGTGGCTGACTCCCTCTCCTCCTGCAAGTTTTAAGTCCTGGGCCTCCTCTATCCGCAATTTATCCTCCTCTTCCGCTCCAGCAGCAACCAAAAGAATACATACCCACCCACCCCACCCGCCATGGCCCCCCCAACAACACATACCCCACCCAGCCCCGCATAACCCCACAGCAATGCACACCCTCCATCTCCCCACCAGCAACACACACCCCACCCATCCTCCATAGCTCCATAGCAACGCACACTACCCCCCCCCCCCCCCCCCCCCACTGCCCTCCCCCATAGCCCCCCAGCAACACACACTGTCCATAACCCCTACAGGTTCCAGGATAGCAATGCAGCAACCCCACCCCTCCTCACACCCCCACTCACAGGCAGAGACCCAGAACCCGTGCAGCAGTAGCCACACTCAGTGCTGCTTTAAAAGCCCTGAGACTGCATCGCAAACTCCCACCTGCAACGGTGTTTCCAGATGTGTGCACTAGGACCATGAGTGATCCCTACGATCCCAGATCAGTGCTCCTGACCCAGGTCCATGCTGAAAGCCTGACAGCCCCAAGGATAAATGTGAGTTTTTCCCGATTCTCCATTGAGTATGTGGGACATGTGATATGGGCTTCACAAATCTCCTTCGAAGGTCAAGGCTATCGCAGAGGCACCTGCATCTCAGAATATTAACCAATTGCAATTGTTGAAATACTATGTAAAATTTGTTTCAAGTTTGGACTCCATAAGCAACAGAGCCCCCCCGACAGCCACACACACTTGTAGCCCCCCCCCGACCTGAAATACAACATGGCCACCATGAAATAGCCCCCTCTAAGCACACGGAGCAGTTTCAATGCAGAGACTTACCTCCTCGCTCACCCGCATTAATGCAGTTCCAGACTCCGACTTATTTAGAGGAGGTGTTTTCCAGACCGGTTTACATTAACTTTGCAATGAAGTTACTGTGAAAATCCCCCAGTTGCCACACTCCGGCGTCTGTTCGGGTACACTGAGGGAGAATTTAGCGTGGCCAATGCACCCAACCAGCACAAGTTTTAGATTGTTGGAGGAAAGCCATGCACGCGGGAGAACATGCAAACTCCACACAGACAGTGACCCAGGCTGGGAATTGAACCCGGGACCCTGGTGCTGTGAGACAATAGTGCTAACCACTGTGCCATTATGATCGGACTGTTGTAAAAACCCATCTGGTTCACTTATGCCCTTCAGGAAGGGGAAGCTGGCGTCCTTCTCCATTCTGGGCCTATAAGTGACTCAAGCTGAATGTCCTCCGATGTGGCTCAGTTGTTCTAGGATAAGACAACCGCATTCCAAAAATGAATAAACATTCTGTTTTTTTTAAGAAGCGAGGCACACAACATACAACCTGTTATAACACCCCTATTTATGTGTCAACGTAACTCATGGACTTCAATCTTTCACTTCCAGTTAGAGGTTTGTACCCAAAATGCCTTTACAGTCACTCGTATTGATGCATGTTTCCTGCACTTTAAAATTAATCATCCATTTGTGATCTTAAGGATCGATTTTTAATTATAGGTCTGTGCATGTGTATTTGTGTGATACGACCTGTGTGAGCAGTGCTCTACCCCACCACATCACTAAGTTGCTTTTGATCTAGAAATGGACACTGTGCACCCTCTAGTGGCCTATCAAAAAACTTTGGCCAAACTAAATGGTTCGCTGCAAATTATATTATTCCTAGTACTTGAGTTCATAAAGAGGAAACTTAGGAACTTTTAAATGCTATTTTAAAAAAAATGAATGCTTAAATATATGATTTTAAGACTTCATGCATTAAGGATTCAGCAAATTTCTTCCAGAACATAAAATGATTAAATTAGTTTAAATTTGACTTGTTTGGTTTAGATAATGGAAGGGTGATTTAATTGAGGCCGTTAAAATGATAAGAAGATGGATACAGATAAGTTATCTCTCCAGGTAGAGGCATCATCTTAAAGTTTCCTACTGTTCTTTCAGGAGCAAATCAGGAAGTGATTCTTCACACAAGAATAGTGGGAATCTGTAACACTCTTCCCACAAAAAACGGTGCATCGGGATCAATTCAACTTTTCAAGACTGTGATTGGTATATTTTCATTAAGTATCCAGGGATATGGAGCAAAAATGTGTAAATGAGATTGAAGTACAGATTAGCCATGACCTTATTGATTGATATAAAGGGCGTGATGGACTGGACGCCTATTCCGATCCTTGCATCCGTTAAAGTGGAGAACATCATTTCTTTGCCAGTGCAAGCAGAAATCATGACATTTTCCGTCTGAGGCAAATTGCCACGCATTGAGCTGAAACCAGTTTTAATGCCCTGTGTCGATGCTACCATCTATAATCAGCAGTAATTCACTTCTTACTCTGCACACTCCAGTCCTGTGCCAGCATCGCCACACTTAAAAATATTCAGACTCTGCTTCCACAGTCTCTTGAGGAAGAGAGTTCCAAAAATTCAACACCCTCTGAGAGAAAAAAATGCCCCTCATCTCTGTCTCAAATGGACTATTCCTGATTTTTAAAGAGTAATTTCTAGATTCTCCCATAAGAGGAAACATCCTCTCCACATCCACTCAGTTAAGACTCCTCAGCATCTTATTTGTTCCAATGAAGTTCCCTCTGACTCTTCTAAACTCCAGTGGATACAAACCTATCTTATCTAGCCTCCCCTCGTAAAACAACCTGCTCATTCCAAAGAACTAATCGAGTAAACCTTCTCTGGAATGCATTTAAATCCTTCTTTAAGGCAAGAGATTAATAAGGATGGAAGTCGACACTGGGACAACAGTCTCACTGGTACCAGAGACTGGGTATAAGGAAACACTCAGACATATTTCCTTGAAAGCTTCAAGAATGGTGTTGAAGACATGCAGGGGTGAAGTGGTTCCACTGAAGGGCCGCACTGGTGTGGTCCTGGAACTTAATGGGCAAACAGCAGATTTGTCTCTACATGTAGTAAAGGGCAATTATCCAGCATTGATGGGTCAAACGTGGTTAGAAAAGATTTGACTGAGCTGGGCCTGATGATCAATGAAGAATTGGGTCTTACAAAAATTCTGAAGAAGCACATTGTTATGTTTGATGGAGAACTGGGGAGCATGAAAAACATCACAGTTAAATTGAAGATTAAAGAAGGAATCCAAACAAAATGTTAGAAGGAAAGGTCTGTACCATATGTTGTCAGGCAGAAAGTGGAGGCTAACTTGGAACGACTAGTGAAGATAGGAGTCTTGGGAGCTGTCAGTATTATTAGTGAATGGGCTACACCAATAGTACCAGTCATGAGGAAGGGTGGATCCATAAGGATTTGCAGAGTCTTCAGTGTCATGCCTAATCCAGTGTTGTGTGTGGAACAGTAGCTGTTACCCCACACTGACCTCAGCCAGGCTTAATCATAGGATGCCTACAGTGCAGAATGACAGCCTGCACCAACTCTCCGACACAGCATCCCATCCAGGTCCACCCCCTGCCCCATCCCTGCAACCTCACACATTTACCCCGCCAATCCCCCTAATCTTGGGACACTAGGGGCAATTTAGCATGGCCAATCCACCCCACTACACATCTGTGGACTGTGGGGGGAAACCAGAGCACCCGGAAGAAACCCCCGCAGACATGGGGAGAATTTACAAACTCCACAAAGGCAGTCACCCATGCTTGGAATTGAACCTGGGTCCCTGGCATTGTGAGACAGTAGTGCTAATCACGACGCCAACATGCTGCCCTGTACTTACAGATGAATGCCACTCTTTAGAGATTGGAAGACTATAGTTTGAGAACCCCAAGGATAAATGTGTTTTTCCAATTCTCCATTGAGTATGTGGGACATGTGATACGGGCTTCACAAATCTCTTTTGAAAGTCAAGGCTATTGCAGAGACACCTGCATCTCAGAATAATAACCAATTGCAATTCTTGAACTATTATGTAAAATTTGTTTCAAATTTGGCAACCATTCTGAGCTATTGCATTAGTTTATAAAGCTTATTTATTAGTCACAAGTAAGGCTTACATTCACACTGCAATGAAGTTACTGTGAAATTCCCTGAGTTGTCATACTCCGGCACTTGTTCAGGCCAATGCACCTAAACAGCACGTCTTTCATGGCTGTGGGAGGAAATCAGAGCACCCAGAGGAAACCCATGCAGACACGGGGAGAGTGTGCAGGCTCCACACAGACAGTGACCCAAGCCAAGAATTGAACTCGGGTCTCTGGTGCTGTGAGGCAGCAGTGCTAATCACTGTGCCACTATGCCGCCCATGTGGTACCAAAACGAGAAGCGGAAATATCAGTCAGATCAATGCAATAACACTTTTGTGGAAGCCAAAGAAGCATTACTGAAATCTGAAGTTCTTTTGCATTTTGATCCATTCATTCCTTTAAACAGGCGAAGACAGCACCGATACAATGAGTTTCTTTATTGAACAAAACTTAAAATTAACATTGCAGCACTGAAAAGAAAACTTTGAGACTGGTTGCGAAGCCAGCCCCTGTACTGTACTGGACAGCATCTCGAAAACAAACTGAACTCTGAACACATACTAAAACCAAAACATATCTTAATTCTTATCTTGTGATTGGAATTTTTTTCCGCCAGCTGTCTCTGTCTGGCGTGATGTGGAGATGATGTGGGTATGCCGGCGTTGGACTGGCGTAAACACAGTAAAAAGTCTGACAACACCAGGTTTTAGTCCAACCTATTTATTTGATAATATACTCACTAGCTTTCGGGGTTACCCCCTTCGTCACCTGACGAAGGGGGTAACCCCGAAAGCTAGTGAGTATATTATCAAATAAATAGGTTGGACTAAAACCTGGTGTTGTCAGACTTTTTACTGTGATGTGGAGATGCCAGCGTTGGACAGTAAGAAGTCTCACAACACCAGGTTAAAGTCCGACAGGTTTATTTGTTATCATGAGCTTTCGGAGCACTGCTCCTTCATTATATATATGGAACATATTTATTCCTGTCTCCTGGATGGGACACTCAGATGAAGTCCTTCAGGACCTGGGACTTACCAGCCCACAATGCTTTTCTCAATACCACTTTCTTAGTGTTTGTAATTTTCTTGAGTTCCTCCCTTTCTTCCATCTCCTGATTTACAGCTAGGTCTGGGATGTTACTTGTATCCTTAGAGTGAAGATGGATACAAATTACTTGTTCAATCCTTCTGCCATGTCCTTATTTTCCATTACTAATTCTAAGATTCACTTTCTATAGGACCAACAGTCACCTTATTAATACTTTTCTTTTTAAAATATCTATAGAAACTCTTATTATCCGCCTTTATATTTCTTGATAGATTATTCTCGTATTCTAATTTTTCCTTCTTATCAATTTTCTGGTCAACCTTTGCTGTTTTTTATATTATGTCCAATCTTCTGATGGGCAGCGTGGTGGCACAGTGGTTACCACTGCTGCATCACAGTGCCAGGGACCTGGTTTGATTCCTGGCTTGGGTCACTGTCTGTGTGGAGTTTGCACGTTCTCCTCATATCTGTGTGGGTTTCCTCTGGGTGCTCCAGTTTCTTCCCACAGTCCAATGATGTGCAGGTTAGATGGATTGGCCCTGCTAAGTTGCCCCTTTTGTGTCCATAAATGTGCAGGTTAGATGGATTAACCATGGTAAATGTGCAAGATTACAGGGATAGAGCGGTGGGATGTTCTTTGCAGACCTGATGGGCTTGATGGCCTCCTTCTGCACTGTAGGGATTTTATGGTTCTGAACTGCCACTCATGTTTGCATGATTAGATGCTTTCTCTTTAAGTCTGATACTACATTTAACTTTTTTAGTTAATTACAGGTGACATGTCCTCCCTGTGGAATTTTTCTTTCTCATTGGAATTGATCTACGCTATGTATTCTGAAATATCCCATAAACATCTGCCCCTATCTATTTATCCCTTAACATAATTTGTTAGTTCACTTTAGCTAGCTCTGCTTTTATGCCCTCATAATTTCCCATATTTAGTTTAAAATACTAATCTTGGAACCACTCTTCTCTCCCTCAAACTGAATGTAAAATGCAATCATAATATGATTACTGCTACCTCTGAGCACCTTCACTATGAGGTAATTAATTAATCCTAACATGGCTTAGTCGCTGCTTATTTCATTGTCCACAATAGCTTATATTGTCTTAATTAACATCAATTAACAACATGAGGAATTCAGCACTTGGATGTCAAACTGAGGCCCTTTTGCCATAGAACAGATTCAACTGATATCTACGCAACAGAATCAAAAAAAAAATGCTTTGACATACAGTTTTCTGTTCCCTAGTGTTTTACTTACAATTAATTAAACTGTGTGGTTATGTCAGTAAAGCAGTGGTCACTAGCAAGGCTCCATAAACACAGTGAGGTGAGGACCTCTTGTTTGGTAATATGGGTCATGGGTTAATGTCCATAGCACCATGAGCACTGCAATAGAACGTCAGACCTGCAACATTCTCCTAAAGATATAACATTCGGTAAAATGAGAAAACCCTGTAGTTCAATTACTACTGCAGTCTAACTCATATCAAGGAGCCCTCTAGTGCTCAACAGAAAATATGCAAATACATCGCATATCACTTATCCACATCCCCGTCAGAATTTTTGAGATGCAAACAGCTATTTTCCAAGCAGTGGTATGGACTTCGACTTATGGGGCCATGTTCTCACATTCGTTTCTGGGTTCCCTCTTGATATTATGCCCACCCCCTTCAGTGATTCCATGCCCCACCCGAATGGTGTCACTTCCCTCCCAATTCTGCCCGCCCTCGCGCCAAAGAACGCAAAGGTACCAGCCACAAAAATACATGACTTGATCATTCATTAATGGCTTTTTTTTAACTGATCGAAACATGTCTACGATCGCTGAATTGAAATCCAAGTCTACCTGTTCTCAGAGTGATGATAAAGATGGTCAATACTGTGATCCATGTGCCTCGAGGTGAGTAAACGTGGAGCTGGCTGATTGATGAGCTATGAGATGGGAAAATTAGCCGATGTTACGGTGGCAGCACAGGCCAGTGCAGGAGAGAGCAAATTGGAAAAAGTCCAGTGTAAAAGCAAATACTCCAATCGAGTGGGTTCCAATGAGTCCAAGTCCAATATCAGCAGCGTGTCTTTGTCTGGCAGGATTCTGTTCATTGTCCTAGAAGAGGCTTCCCGAAGGCCAGTCTTGAGAGCGATAAGGTCTGGTGGGTGGTTAGAAATATCTGCATGTGACCAGCAGCCGTTATATCAGACTAACAAGCGGTCCCTTTTGAAAAGTAGAATTTAAATAAGAGTATATGAAGAGGGACAGATTTTTAAGATTTTCTTGCATTATTCCTTGTTAGCATGACAACTGCAGGTAAAATCTTGCAAAGGCGCACTTTCAATAATCAATATTGTTGAACTTGTCTAATGTTCTTGATCCACCGTACTTTGCAAATAACTTTTCACACTTTCCAATACAGAGAAAGAAGGTTTACAAGGAGCACTTGTGACAGGTATTGTTCAATATATTTTCAGAATGGTGTCCACATTTGGAAACGTTGCCTGCAAACCATCATGTACGAGTCTGTACAAATCAGCTGGTGACCTTGAAGCACAGAGCTCATCATTATTGATGAAATGAACGAATTGTTTCATTTCATCTGCAAAAAGATTTGTGTCTATGTCCTCCTGGTAGAATGCACATAATTTCAGAGATGAGGAGGAATTTTTTCTCTCAGAGAGTTGTGAGTCTTTGGAACTCCTTGACACAGAGAGCTGTGGAGACAGAGTCCTTGTGTGTACTTAAGGCTGAGATAGATGAATTTTTGATCAGTAAGGGAATCAAGAGTTATGGGGAAAGGGCAGGAAAGTAGACGCAAGGGATGTTGGATTAGCATGATCCTATTGAGTGGCAGTGCAGGCTTGAGGGGTTACACAATCTACTTCTTACCGCAGTGGCTTTTTAGCATTCTTATCCAAACTTCTGTTGAAAAGCTTGCAAAATAAATCAACCGTTTTCTTCAGAGATTCACTTCTCTGCAATTGCACAATTAGTGTGTCATAAATAACATCGACAGTTTCAATGATAATCTTCTCCTTCCCTTTTAAAGTGACTTCATTGTCTCTAGTTTCATCGAGAAATAACTTGCTGTGTCTAGTACACTTCTCATCATCAGAGGGACATGTATTCTTTGCTGTTGTTAATCCCTCTGCTTCTACCGAGCTATCGTCATCTTAAACTTCCATGACAAAGCTTCTAACTTAAGCTAACAACTGTGCAGCATTCAGTTGTATTCACATTTTGCAGTGATTTGCTGACAACATTAATTCTTTGAAGTAAATGGTTCCATAAACCTGTTAAAAACAGCAATATTGTACTTTTCAAACTTCTCTGCTAAGGATTTTGCATCAGCTTTAACATGTGACTTTTCTGAATTTGATGTGATTGTGTCTGAATGCATTTCTTTATATCGACAAAATTCAGTTTCAAAGCCAAAACAGCATCTGCATGAGCAGACAACCTGATGTCTCAAATTCTTTTTACCGTCCAATGTTTTCCCTGTGCCTGTTACAAATGCGATTGCAACATATGCCACTGATGTGTGGAAACCGAGAAAAAAGCATACAACTTTTGAACAAAGTCAAAAAATGTACGGCTGCCTCACAGGATTCAGCAGCTGCATTGCAGATTAAATTCAAGGAATTCCTAGAACATGGGATGAATAATGCACTGGGGCTGGCATTGCAGACCTAAATATTTTCCTGCCATATTTGTGGCATTATCGAAGCTCTGCCCACGATGTCCAAACTCAGATTTGCAATGACTTCCAAAATCGTTGGCTTCAGACAGACACACACAAAGTCTGAATTATAGCTGGACAAAGCAGAGAAATCGATCTGCAACTTCACCATTACTGGACACATAATGTTAATTAGTCCACAGGACTCACACTTGGTGTTGAATCAACTATTATGGAATAGTATTTGGCATCTTTTACTTCATTAGTGAATTGGTTTCTGAGCCGCTCTGCCATTATAGTGATGAAATCATCGTGGGTTCCGTGTGTTAAAAAGTTGGTCTCCTCTGAGTGACAAATTGATAACTTTTCAAATGCTCTTTGAGAAGTTCATCAAATTCACTGATATATTCAATGCAGACTAAAAATGTACATTTCCGAGTTGACAATGATGACTCTTCAAGTCCTCTTAATGGAAGCCCCAAAGAAGACAAGAGTTTGAATGAGGCAACAACACATCTCAGCACTTTCCTCCAACAAGAACACTCCTTTTCAAACTCAGCCAATAAGGCAGAGACAATTCTCCCAGGTAATTTAAATCTTTGAACAAACACGCCCATAGCTTTAATATGAGCTTTGGAAGTTTCATGATCTGCAAGATTTCTTCCAACATTTGTCCAGTTAGTGTACTCGCCGACAAATGCTTATTTCCTTTTACTAGGGTCAAGGAATAAGACTGCCTGAGAGGCTTCAAAAAAAAACAATTTCTTGCGTGAAGCATTCCCCTCCCACCCACTATGGGAATTGTAGCGGGCAGGACATGGAGCATGCAAAGTTCCATTGACCTCCATTGGGGCACGTGCGGCCAGAAAAATCACGTTCTTAGTTTCCATCATCCCATTTCTCTTCAACCTCGGAAAATGGAACTTAGGAAGACTTCTAATCTGCTTCCACCCTCCAACCTCAAATTCTATTCTCAAATTTTCCATATTACCTATGTTTTCTAGTTTATTTAGTGCAAAATATTCTGTTGTACACAGTAGAACGGATTTTGGCGACAAGGCAATGACTTTGGGTTGGGTTTCTACAGTCTCTTCAACAGCAGGAGAACCTGCAGTATCTTGCAATTCCATTCCCAAGCGTCCACTTCTTGTTCTTGAACTTCTTATTCACCTTTTCAGGCGATGTGGTATCTCTGGAAATTGGCAAGCCAAAGTCATCAAATAATTCACCCATACTTTTGCTCAATGAAGATGAATGAGGAGTTTGTGCACTGCTCAATATTTCAAACTTTCCAAAGTAAATTGACAAACTGTCTTTTTGCCTAGCTTCATCCTTTTGCCTCAACTTCAATTTTCTGTGCTTTTGATTGCCAAATAGATAATGTTGCTTCATATTGGCTGATCTTTCTTGATTTTAGCGAATGACTTTTCTGCAATTGCAGACTTGTTTGCCTTCTTCAGCCCTGCATTCAAGTTGCCCCGCTCACTCAATGACCTTGTTGTGATACTGGCTCACTGGCTGCCTGTCTGGCTATCTGACCTCTTCATCTTCACCCTTGGCTTGTTGCCCACCAGCCCTCCTCAGCCCTGCTGGCCTGGTCGGGTCACCCCGTTGCTCCCCTCGATGACCACCAGCACCTCCTCGACCCTTACGCCTCACCTCTGCTCGATGACAACCTCAGGAAATGTGCAGGCTCGCTCAGTAGTTGCCTTGGCCTGTTGCCTGGCTGGCCTGTTTTCAAATATAGAATCCGACAGTGCAGAAGGAGGCCATTCGGCCCACCAAATCTGCACCAGCCACAATCCTAGCCAGGTCCTATCCCCATAACCCCATGTGTTTACCCTGATAATCCCCCTGCTAGAAAGGGTCAATTTATCATGGCCAATCCACCTGACTTGCACATCTTTGGGGTGTGGGAGGAAACCGGAGCACCCGGAGATCTCATGCAGACACAGAGGGTATGTGCAACCTCCACACAGACAGTTCCCCGAGGCAGGAACTGAACCCAGGTCCCTGGTGCTGTGAGGCACTAGTGCTAACTACTGTGCCACCGTGCTGTTTGTTGCCTATCCGCCCTCTCAGCCTTGCTGCTGGCCTGGTCGGGTCATCCCGTGGCTCTCCTTGGCCATCACAGCAAAGGCAAACTCATTGTTGGCTCAGGCTGCTCTGTCTCCGACCAACAATTCACCTGATGTGATCACGCCAGTCAAACCTGAGACAACTTGCTGCACCAACCAGAAAGCCACCAAAGACTTGTAATTTGGACACATTTTCCTCAGTTCTGCCACAAACAGAGATTCATTTTCATTATTCCTTAAGCACAAATCATTCTGCAGTAACTAGTGGCCTTAGATTCAGGTACTCTATGAGCACTTGAGCCTTTGGAATGGTCATTTGACTCTTGTGCAATGGAGAGTAGACAGCTCATTGAAATGATGACCCCTCTGCACTGCAGAATCCTTCAGTGTTGAGCCGAGACGTCAGCCCAGATTGCATGCTGCGGTTCTGGAGTGAGGCTCAGAGTCAGTAATGGGGCCTACTTGGGGCAGCAGGTCACTGAGCCTCCAATAACAAACACAGTCTCAGCAGCCGATGCCGCAGCCAAAACCTTTAATGCCTGGGTGGAAAGCAGGGAGGTTTTCTTATCGCTTGCATACTTGATTTCAAATCCCTCCACAGTCTGGGTGGACTGAGATCCCAGAGGTATTGGGAGCTGGGGGAACGTGTAAGATGTGGGTTGTGTTTGATCCCTGGGTGGGTGGAGGAGGCCTATTGGTGGGTGAGGGACTGGGGAGAGTCCCCTGGTGGTAGGTGGGTCGGTGGGTGGGGCGGTGAGGGTGGACTGGGAGGGGGGGCTGAGTCCTGTGGTGGGTTGGTGTGCGTCTGTGCCCAGAGGTTAGGAGAAGTTTTTAAGTTTTCTAACTGATTTTGACTTCGCACACTTGGAACAATCCAAAGTTTGCGATTTAAATCGAAACTCTGGGTGATGATCCTGCAAACTTTAGCTGGGAACTTCTGAAGGGGATTCCCCAGCTCATCTTTGTGGTACATCCCCCACCTCCCCCCACCCAGTATGACACTATGGCAATTGGCGTTACAGCCCAATGTATTCATAAAGAAGGAGACTTGCCTTTTTATAGCACCTATTCTTGTCAGGTTTCCCCAAAGTGCTTTGCAGCCAGCAAAAAATGCTTGTTAAAGAATGGTCACGATTGCAAGGGGGGGTGGGGGGGGCAGGGGGATGTACCATTTTAACGTCCCTGTTACTTAGAGTGTTCTGCTTCTCTGTAGTTGTAGACTTGACCCTGGATCCTGAGTAATGTTTAAAAGAGAACGTGTTGCAATACCACTTGCTCCACTGGGTGGGGTGCTTGCTACCTTTGTGCAGACTGCTAAAGTTACAGACTGTGTGTGTGTGTGTGTGTGTGTGTGTGTGTGTGTGTGTGTGTGTGTGTGTGTGTGTGTGTGTGTGTGTGTGTGTGTGTGTGCGCGCTCTGAATTATCCCAACGTTAATGAAATACTTGAAGCTAAAAAGGCCTACATTACCGAGACACCATTCACATTCTAAAGTTCGCTCCAAAATGTTTTGCGGTTAATTAAGTACTTTGGAACTGCAGCCGCTGTTGTTATCTCTTGCATTATCTGTAAAGCACTCTGGGCCACATGGACGGCATGAAAGGTGCTGAATATAAATCTTTATCTTTTTTGTAGGGAAATGCAATAGTTCGGCCTCACAAGCAGAATTGAGATAAATAAATAAATAGGTCATCTCTATTGTTAGAGTTGGTTGAGGCCAGGACTACGGGAGAACTCCCCTGCCGTTCTAAAGTAAAGTTTATCTATTAATGTCACAAGTAGGCTTACATTAACACAGCAATGAAGTTATTGTGAAAATCCCCTAGTTGCCACACTCTGACTCTGTTCAAGAGAATTTAACATGGTCAGTGCATTGAACCAGCACGTCTTTTGGACTGTGATACGAAACCAGAGCACCAGGAGAAAACCCACACAGACATGGACAGAAAGTGCAAACTCCACACAGTGACCCAAGCCGGGAATCGAACCCGGGTCCTTGGCACTGTGAGGCAGCAGTGCTAACCACTGTGCCACCCAGAACCTTTTTCCATTAACTTGGCATTGCAAACATTTAAATCCTTTTCTCAAAATGGCTTCCAACTCTAAAAGTTAGGAAGAAGAAAATGAAGAGCCTCAAAGCTGGTTTACTTCAGAGAAAACACAATGAGAAGTCTCACAACACCAGGTTAAAGTCCAACAGGTTTATTTGGTAGTAAACGCCACTAGCTTTCGTAGCGCTGTTCCTTCGTCAGGTGAATGGGGAGTTCTGATCACAAACAGGGCATATGAAGGCACACACAGTTTATAGAATACTGATAAGAATGCGAGTCTTTAGTTGGACTTTAACCTGGTGTTGTGAGACTTCCTACTGTGTTTACCCCCAGTCCAACACCGGCATCTCCACATCATTACTTCAGGGACACAAGGTGAGAAAAGAAATATTAGCAGAAAAAAAATTAAAAAGTGTTCAATGCTGAAATGGGAAATAGAAAGCAGGTTAAAGTTCCCTCTGCTCTGATCCCAGAATATCTTCAGTTAGGTGGAATGTCTCAAGATGTTGAGGCTCCTTAGACCATGGGAGATTAAGGTAAAATTAAACATCAAAAATTCCGATTAAGAGAAACTGGGAGAAGCTGTTTCCGCAGGCAGGAGATTAAGGTCAGTAACCAGAGGACAGAAATTCAAGACACTTAGCAGTGGATGATGAGAAGGTTCTCTTTTTAACACAGTGGCCGGGATTCTCCAGGAATGAAACCAAGTGCTCAATGGGCAGGAAAATGGGAGAATTTCCCGCTCGTTTTTGGGCAAATTTACCGGAACGAATCATCAACACTCGGTACAACGTAGAGTGCCATTGAGTGATTCATGTTGGTAAGGGGTGGGCTGGGGCTTATTCCCGCTGGAGAGACTGGCAGCATAGTGCAGACTGGGCAGCTGCGCATGCGCTGATCTGTCAGTGTGGTATTGATGCAGGAACGCTGCCTCCCCCTGCCACCACCACCACCGCCCCCCCCCCCCCCCCCCCCCCGCCCCCTTCATCCCACTCCCAACGCCGACCTCGCTGGCCTCCAACTGTCGGCCTTCCCCAGAACTCCCCGATCACAGGCCTTCCCGACACCCCCCCAGTTCTGGCCTGCTGGATGCCTCTGGGCCTGCCCCAATCTAGCCCCCTCCCATAGTCAGCCCCAAGCCCCCCTCAACCCTGACAACAAAGCCTGAACACCCCCCTCCCTGCCGATGATCACTCCCAATCAGCCCCCTCTCTCCCTCTCCCACTGATCCCAGTACAACATGGCAGTGGGTTCCCTCCACCATCACCGATCATCCCCTACAATGGGCCCTGCCTGTTAGACAGTGCTAAGGTGCCAAGTGGGCAGTGCCAGTTTGCCCCTTGGGCAATGCCAGGTTGTCAGGCTGGCACTGCCAGGCTACCACTGCACAAGGACACCCCCTTGCCCTCAGCCTCGCTGGGGTCCTCAGTAGCCTCTGTCCTCACCAGTGGGGAACTACCCCTGGCTGGGGTAAGAGGGTAGATGCTTATGGGCCCAGAGAATACTGTCTAGTGCATGCTAATCATATTGTAATTCAAAATTCAATATGCTAATTATCTCTGCACCGATTTATGGCATGGAGCTGATTGCACTTGAAAAAAGCACTGGGAGATTTGTGACCAGGCCCCCCTGTTTCCTGGTCTCTTTGTTATGGTCTGGGATGTACTGCCTGAGAGTCATGTAAAGATTCAACAATTGGATGGAATTGAGTATGCAGCTCTTACAAAGAGCAAGTATAAACCTGATGGGCTAAGTGGCCTCCTTCAGTGAAAGCCCACCAATGCATTTACTTTCTTGGGAGGCTAAGGACATTTGGCATGTCCTCTATGTCTCTTACCGACTTTTACAGATGCACCATACGGCAGCATGGTGGCACAGTGGTTAGCACTGCTGCCTAACGCCAGGGACCTGGTTTTGATTCCCGGCTGGGGTCACTGTCTGTGCGGAGTCTGCACATTCTCCCTGTGTGGGTTTTCTCTAGGTCGTTCGCTTTCCTCCCACAGTCCAAAAAACCTGCTGGTTAGGTGGATTAGCCATGCTAAATTCTCCCTCAGTGTACCCTAACATGTGCCCGGGTGCGGTGATTAGGTGATTTTCACAGTAACTTCATTGCAGTGTTGATGCAAGTCTACTTGTGACGAATAACAAAATAAACTAAAAATAATAGAAACCATTGTTTTTGAATATATCACAGCTTGGTATGGGTCTTGCTCTGTCCAAGACTACAAGAAGCTACAAAGGGTCACGAACGTAGCCCAGCACTCAAAACAGCCTCCCGTCCATTGACTCTGTCTACACTTCCAGCTGTCTTGGAACAGCAGCCAGCATAATCAAGGACCCATGCACCCTGGGCCTTCTCCCTTCCACCTTCTTCTATTGGGAAAAAGATACAAAAGTCTGAGATCACATGCACTAACCGAGTCACAAACAGCTTCTTCCCTGCTGCCACCAATTTTTTGAATGGTCCGATCAAATATTAAGCTAGTCTTTCTCTGCACCCTTTCGGTAACTGTAACACTATATTCTGCACCCTATCCTTCTCTATGTACTGTATGAACAGTGTGCTTTGTCTGTATAGCGCGCAAGAAACAATACTTTTCACTCTATTCCAATACATGTAACAATAATAAATCGAATCAAATCAATTCAGTGCTGTCAGATTCTATGAACTATGATACACCCTAACCCCAAGTTTGAAACAGCATTCTCTGCTGTGCCATTACGATGTGACTTCTCTGTCTCTCCTGTGGGTTCCTATATAAAGATAGAGAGTGACATCCGGGTTGAATTCAAATCACTGTTGTGGAACTGTGTCAGCAAGAATATATGTGTTGTGACTGCTTAAACTCACTTTACCTGGGGTGGTAAGCAGCTGCCAGGTTGGGAGGGGTTCTGATACAAAGGTCACTGGCCTGAAACGTTCTTCACCCAGAGAGTTAAAGTTTATTTATTTATTAGTCACAAGTAGGTTTACATTAACACTGCAATGAAGATTCTGTGAAAATCCCCAAGTCGCCACACTCCGGTGTCTGTTCAGATACACAGAGGGAGAAGGTGCATGGCTAATGTGCTTAACCAGCGCATCTTTTGGACCTTGGGAGGAAACAAGAGCATCCGGAGGAAACCCACACAGATATGGGGAGAATGTGCAAACTCTACACAGTGACAGCAGTGACCCAAGCTGGGAATCGAACCTGGGTCCCCGATACTGTGAGGCAGCAGTGCTAACCACTGTGCCACCATGCCGCCCCCTGGATGGACGCTTTCTATGGTGTGTCTGTAAAAGTTGTGAACCGGTGGAATTCTCTCTCACAGAAAGCTGCTGGGGCCAGCTGTTCGATATGTTCAAAAGTGAGCTGGATGTGGCCTTTGCAGCTAAAAAGGTCAAGAAGTATGGGGAGAAAGTGGGATACTGGAAGTGCATCATCAGCCATAATCATATTGAATGATGGTGCAGGCTTGGACGGCTGAATGGCTTACTCCTGCACCTATCTTCGATGTTTAACTCTTGTTTCTCTCTCCACAGATGCTGTCAGACCTGCTGAATATTTCCGGCATTTTCAGCCAGTGGGAAGGTGTTTTTACTCCTAAATTGTCAGTGGTGGATTTTAAATCCAGGATATGAAGTGGAAAGGTTAGTGTTCAGAGCTCTATTCTATTACGCTTAACCTTTCTTTTCATCAAATTGCGAAAGGGCTTTTCTATACTCAGCGTCGGTTAATTATTTCCCACAGTTCCAGTCAGGAATGATATCATTCCCTCCGTGCCTTTTGGAAGTATTGATATGTTAAACTTTCTGAGAAGCCGATTCTCAGACAAGCACGTACGTGCTTACTAATGAGCCAGCATTGCCCTGCACACTTGCAGTAGGCGGTTAGGTCTGAGCTTCAACTCTGCAAAACGGAAACAATTTCCGTGGAAGAATGAGTTGAATTGAAACAAAAAAGTCAAATTACAAGCGAGAGAAAGAGAAAGGCGGACTTCAAACAGGAGCTCAGCAACAACTGCAGCTTGTTGCGATGAATGATCTTTACAAAGAGCACAATGTGTTGTGAAAGGCTAGTGAATAACAATCTGCCACTCTATCCTGTTTGCCATTGTGTAACTGGAAATAAAATGAAGTACTTTTACTTAACAATGGCACTTCTGTGGCTAACTACTAACTATGCCATTAACAGACCATCAGATTACAAGCCGAGATGGCCGCAGCTCGAGGTTTTAAGGGAAAAAATATAATGTTAAGTTTTTTAAAAATTTGCTCTGGTTGATGGAATTCCTCCTCCACTTTCCCACCCAAAACTACAAACTAAATACCAAGGCACAGATCTACATAAAATGACATTACATTTGGTATGGGGTTGGGTGGGGGTTTGATGGGGGGAGACGGTGGTGGTGGAGTGGGAGGGGGTGGTGGTGCAGTCACGGTCCTTTCCCTCACACTGGAACTAACGGTGCCAACACCTGGCATTTGGCTATTCCCCAGCATTAATAACGCATGGCACTGCCCCAAAGACTGGCGGCAGCTGCAAGTCATTAGTGATTGACGTGGGAGAGTGTGGCACTGCTGCCAGCTGTGAGGAGGGTGAGGAGGGGAGTGGGGACGGGAGTGGGGACGGGGAGGGGGGGTAGGGAGGAGGAAACCGCACACAATACCGCGGGGCACCTGTGAAAGGCAAGCTACCACTCTGCCAAGATTGTGCAAATAGACCGAACCACCAGATAAAATTGCAGGCGTCAAACCGAGGTGGAGATGGGCAATGTTAACACGTAAGAGAATTAATAAGTTTATTTTTAAGCATCGATGACAGGCTACGAGTTGGAGGTTGTGTATTTTCTGGCAGGATCTGTAAGAAATGTGAACTGCACTAAAACACGCTTCCCGATAGGAGTAGGTCTATCTCCTGGCAAATTGCATTAAGTGGTGAGGGAAAGCGGGGATTGGATTGCCAGTCACCTTCCCTCTGTTACCCTATTTTATCAGGGAAAGTGGAGGACGCCCTTCCTGCCCAGTTATCACAGAATCCATAGAATCCCTACAGTGCAGATGGAGCCATTCGGCCCATCAAGTCTGCACTGACCACAATCCACCCAGGTCTTTTTCCCGTAACCCCACATATTTACCTTGCTGATCCTTCTGACACTAAAGGGCAATTTAGCAAGGCCAATCAACCTAACCCCCACATCTTTGGACTGTGGTAACTGGATCACCCGGAGGAAACCCGCACAGACATGGGGAGAATGTGCAAACTCCACACAGACAGTGGCCTGAGGCTGGAATTGAACCTGGGTTCCTGTGAGGCAGCAGTGCTAATTACTGTGCCACTGTGCCATCCCAGAATAAATGATAAAAAGGAATTGAACCCACGCTGTTGGCGTAGCTCTGTATCATTAACCAGCTGCCCAACCAGCTGAGCTAACTGACCCCCAGCACTGAGCTAACTGATCCCCAGCACTGAGCTAACTGACCATTTTAGTTGTGCCATTTTAGTGTGGCCATTTATGAGTCCCTTCCGGCTGTTGCTGACATGCTACACAGGGAAAGTACCAGCTGGACTATGGCAGTCTCCTTATGTACTCAGCAAGCACAGCCATCTCCCTTTGCTGGGATCTGCTTGACAGGCCCCAGTGACTCCAGATCCCATTCGCCTCATTGCGAGGGCAGTGTTCATCGCTGCATCCCCTCAGCTGGGTGCACTTCCAGCAGTGGCCACCAATCCCAGTAGGTGCTGGAATCTGAAACAGTGAAGAAAGTCATCTAGCATTGCAAAAGAAACTTGATCAATTGGGGGCCTGTGGGCCATGAATGGTAGATGGAGTTTAATTTAGATAAATGTGAGGTAACACATTTTGGTAGATTGAATTGGGGCAGGACCTATTCAGTTAATGGTAGGGTGTTGGGGAGAGTTATAGAACAAAGAAATCTAGGGGTACAGGTTCATAACTCCTTGGAAGTGGAGTCACAGGTGGACAGAGCGGTGAAGAAGGCACTTAGCATGCTCGGTTTCATTGGTCAGAACACTGAATAAGGAGTCTTGTTGAAGTTCTACAAGACATTGGTAAGGCCACACTTGGAACACTGCATACACTTCTGGTCACCCTGTTATAGAAAAGATATTATTAAACTAGAAAGACTGCAGAAAATACTTACTAGGATGCTACTAGGACTTGATGGTTTGAGTTATAGGGAAAGGCTGGATAGGCTGAGACTTTTTTCCCTGGAGCGTAGGAGGCTTAGGGATGATCATACAGAGGTCTATAAAACAATGAGAGGCATAGATCAGCCAGATATTCAACATCTTCTCCCAGTGGTAGGACTGTCTAAAACTAGAGGGCATAGATTTAGGAGAGGAGAGATACGAAAGGGTCCAGAGAGGGAACTCTTTCACTCAGAGGGTGATGTCTGGAACAAGCTGCCAGATGCAGTAGTAGAGGTGGGTACAATTTTGTCTTTTAAAAAGCATTTAAACAGTTACATGAGTAAGATGGTATAAAGGGATATCGACCAAATGTGGGCGATTGGGACTAGCTTGGTGATAATAATTGTGCAGCATGGACATATTGGGCTGAAGGGCCTTTTTCCATGCCATAAACCTCTATGACTCTATGGAACAATGTAAACTTGTAGAAGTTCTGTTATTTTTTTCAAAAATTAACTGCTTCTCAGCAAGCTTGCTGACTTCTACCTTGAAAATATCAGCAGCCCACGGTTCAGCTACAGTCACCTCTGACCCCGACATCCATGTCTTCCAGAGCTGAGGCCGTGATGCACTGTTGGCCATTCTGCTGAGTGACAACTAAAGGCTCCAGATCTACCAAGGAATGGCAGTCATCATTGGACTGCCACACTGCCTGAACTTCCTCTCGCCCTAACTTTGCTCATCATTTCTCTCCCGAGCCCAGCTTTTCTAGAAATGTGGGGCGCAGCATTTATCACAGAGCAGAAACATTCAGGGGAAGACAGGACACATCCCCTTTTTACTGTCAAATGTAAGTGAATGACACCGTGAATAGGTAGGGTGGTAGGATAGGTAGATAGGTAGTTGAGGCAAATGGGTAAGTGGAAGGCTGACAGGTGTGTGAGGTGTTCGCTGGGTAAGTTAGCAAGTGGGGGAGGTGGCAAGTGAACGGGGGGAGATGGAAAGGAGATGGAAGTAGGGTATAGGTGGATTGGTTGCCAGGAGGGTAGGGTACAGGTGGGAGAGAAAGTGGTGGGTAGAATGGCAGGTGGTTGAGGTTGTGGGTGGGTTGGAGTAGTTGGACAGGTGAGGGGTAGTTCGATAGTGAGAGGGTGCTCAGGTCTGGTCAAGAGTGTGGTTGGACATTTGAAGTGGGTAGCCAGGTCAATGTGGGTCAATGGCTAATGGACCCACATTGACCTGGCGAGGGCCTTTGGGTACTCAGTGGCCAGTTGGGGAGCTCAAGGAGGTTGTTGATGGATCTGGGAGTCAGAGGAAGGGAGACTGGGGGAGTGGGGGGGCATTGGGATCAGTGTGCATGATTCGGTGGTGGGGGCGGGGTTCAGTTCTATAGTTACTCAGGTGTTAGACTAGGATGTTTATGTCTAACATTTCCAGGTAAATATATTGGAACTATCCCAAGTCTCTGAATCTAACTCAGAGTTGAAGGCACTCATGGAGTGCCCAGAGGAGCAGGGATATTGCCCATTGGAAGTTGAAACTTCCTGGGCAATTCCCATGAAAATCTGTGCATCAGGATTTCCACAGGGTCCCAGCACTCAGCTTGGTCTGCAACAATCCAGAGGCCGGAAGAACTGGGTCTATGTAATCTCCAACTTATCCAAGAAAGTATTTTGTTCTATCTCTCATACCTTTCAGTATGTCAGTAATCCCACTTGTTCTCCATCCAATGGCTATTGGCAACCCTTCATTTCCTGTGCTCTGTCTCCCTCACTCTATTTTCAGTGATAAAGCCTTCAGCCACCAAGATCTTACTGTTTGAAATGCTCTCATCCCTGTTCACGCTCTCCAACATCAAAAAACTTCTCAAAATTAGTCTCTTTGATAATGTGTTTGATTAACTATCCCAAATTAGTCCCAGATTAATGTCTACTATTTCCATTGTGAAGCAATTGGGACGGTCACTATCTATGATACTGAGAGCTCAGGTGGTCTGGTTTATTACCAATTCTTTAGGCATGGCAAAGCCTCCTAAAATACAAAACCAGCATCCATGGTACGTGCCCATTGCCAAGGAGAAGGGTAAGACATCATCCTGGCAAAAGGGTTTGTGCATGCACTTACCTAATGATCGCTGGCAGCAAGGATTAGTCCATTGATTTGGTGTCAATGCTGCCATTTTCAAATGCTATAATCCAGCTCATACTGTCTTAGCCTTGCAAATCTGGACATGACACTAAATGACATGAAGAATCTCCCACCAGCTCCATTTAAAAGAGTCAGCAACTACTTGCAGATTAGAAGCTGGATTCGTTTACCTAGCACTGGGAAAGCAAATTGCGTGGAGGACACAGAAAGTCTGCAGAGAGATTTGAATAGGTTAAGCGAGTGGGCAAGGATCTGGCAGATGGAGTATAACGTTGGTAAGTGTGAGGTTATCCACTTTGGAAAGAATAATAGTAAAATGGACTATTATTTAAATGGTGAAAAATTACAACATGCTACTGTGCAGAGGGACCTGGGGGTCCTTGTGCACAAATCGCAAAAACTCAGTCTGCAGGTGCAGCAGGTGATCAGGAAGGCAAATGGAATTTTGGCCTTTGTCGCGAGGGGAATAGAATATAAAAGTGGGGAGGTCTTGCTGCAATTGTACAAGGTACTGGTGAGGCCGCAACTAGAGTACTGTGTACAATTTTGGTCCTCTTATGTAAGAAAGGGTATATTAGCTTTGGAGGGAGTGCAGAGAAGGTTCATCAGGTTGATACTGGAGATGAGGGGGTTAGCTTATGAGGAGAGATTGAGTGGACTGGGCCTGTACTCGTTGGATTTTAGAAGGCTGAGGGGAGATCTTATAGAGACATATAAGATAATGAAGAGGCTAGGCAGGGTAGAAGCAGCAAGGTTATTTCCACTTACGATGGAAACAAGAACTAGAGGGCACAGCCTCAAAATACGGGGGAGTCAATTTAGAAAGAGTTGAGGAGGAACTTCTCCCAGAGGGTAGTGAATCTTTGGAATTCTCTGCCCAATGAAGCAGTAGAGGCTACCTTGTTAAATATGTTTAAGTCACAGATAGATAGATTTTTAACAATAAGGGAATTAAGGGTTATGGGAAGCGGAACTGAACCCACTATCAGATCAGCCATGGTCTTATTGAATGGTGGAGCAGGCTCGAGGGGCTAGATGGCCTACTCCTGCTCCTATTTCTTACGTAGTTGTACACATTGTTGAAGCTTTCTTCCACTTGTCTGATGTTTGTAAAGTCTGCAGGAAGTGGTCTGGCTGATGCTAAAATACTTCGATGTTGATTTAAAACTATGTGCAGAAACAAGTCGTTTCCAGACATTGGTCTTCCTCTGAGAATTGAGCAAGACTAGTAAACAGAAAAGAGGCTACTGAGAAGGACAAGTTGCTAGAAGAGGGAGGAGGGGGGGCCATAGCCAAATTTCCCTGACTATTGATAAATGCCGATAGCGGGCAGAAAATGAGGCATTGAACCCGTCAGCACCAATGGCGGCTTTTTCCGCCACATTGTTTGGGACATTGTGAAAAAAGGCAAGGAGCGGGTCACACATTGTCATGCTGGTGAGGTGGTCTCTGAATGAGACTGTCCTGTCATCAACTTAGTTTTTCGAAGATCAGACACCATTTTTAAAGTTTGGCCCTGTACGCAAAGGTTCACTTGGGACCCTCTACCCCAACACAACCACCTCCCCATGCAAATCTCCTGGCACTGCCCAGGTAGTGCCAAGGCATGACCCTTTCCCCACAAATCAATGCACTCACCTGAGCTCCTCTGAAGTGTCTGCCTGCCAGGTGCTTGGGAGAGCAGAGGAGAACCACGCCCACCTACTCTCATACCAGCTTGAATGGACTTTCTTACGGAGAGAATGATTCAGGCATAGAAGTCTTATAATTAAATGTTGACATGTGGAAATGAATGTTGGGAGACCCATTACATCACTGGCAGGGAGAAGGAACAATCATGCCACAATTTTGTATTGGCGTGCAATGCGATTTGGACATCTCGTGAGATTTTCTGTTCCCTTTGCCGAATCTGCCTGATATAAACAGGAACGGAAAATCCCGGCTCATATCCACCAAGGATCTTTAGGGACATTCAGTGCCTCACGTCTTGCAGGCAGGCACACTGCAAGGCTCAGGACAATGTGCGAAGGATGTACTGAAGCTTGGGCAGCCATTGCAGAGAATCATAGAATCCCTACAGTGAAGAAGGAGGCCATTCAGCCCATCGAATCTGCACCGACCACAATCCCACCCAGGCCCTATCCCTGCTAGTCCCCCTGACACTAAGGGGCAATTTAACACTGCCAATCCATTTAACCCACATATCTTTGGACTGTGGGAAGAAACCAGAGCACCCGAGGAAACCCACACAGACATGGGGAGAATGTGCGAACTCCATACAGACAGTGACCCAAACCAGGAATCAAACTGTGGACCCTGGTACTATGAGGCAGCAGTGCTAACCACTCTGTCACCATGCCGCCCCGACACATCACAGGTACATGAGGATAAGCCAATGCCATTTTATATCAAGTAATTGGAAACTGGGTAAAACCCTTTGGCTGCAAGTTTGACATGTAAGAATATTGTAAAAAATAACTGCGTTTATAAATATAATGAAACAGATTTTAATTTGCACCTTATTTAATGCCAATGTTGAATAATTAAGTAATGAATTTTTATAAAGCTTATGATAAAAATATATTTTTGGAAAATTAAACTTTAGGGAGAATTTATTTTCACCTCAACTTCAGTAATGGCCAATGTTTGAGACAAAAGAGTTTGCGAGTGAAATCTGCCAACTGCTGAAACCACATCAATAGCCTTCAGGAATGGTAAGGACTTCATTGCCTGTTCTGTCAAGTTGCACCTGGTACTTTTATACACTTTGTCCTTTCAAGACAACTGCTGGAGATATTAGCAAAATCTCAGTATGTGCAACATCAGGGAGGCCACTAAAGCTCTCCACACTTAGAGAGACATGTCAGAGACAAGCTGCTGGAGTGAACACAAACTCTGCATGGATCGCAGGCTTCCCAATTGCGCAATGTACCATTGACTCCATGCAAATTATCATAGAATCATACAGTGCAGAAGCAGTCCTTCAGCCCATTGAATCTGCACCGATACATTAAATAAAAACCTGAACGCCCAACTAATTCCATCTATGCTATCATGTGTAACTATGAGTTCCCCAAGTTATCCACTGCACCATAACTTTTTCCACGCATTAACAAACTGTTATTCTTGTCAGTCTCTGCACATGCATTACACGCAGTTATTAAACTATGCAGGGTTTTTAATGGTGTGCATACACGTTGTCATTGGCTGTTCATTTTGATGATGTTCTTTCTTCAGGGAGTGTTGTTGCCATGGTAACTGATGTTGGTCCATTTCTGTTGTTGGGTATCTCTGGGAATGATGGTTATTCTGTACTCTGTGCAGCTAGTGAGATCCTATTTTCCTGATATGCCACCAGAAATGAAGGAACAGATTCTCTAGTTGTTCGTATATGCTTGTGGTACATTTGGTTCAATTTCACTAATATGATCGAAGTAGCAATTCTCCGCGCATGCCCCAAGTTGCCATATGGGCTGATTCCTGTTGAGTTTGTACCTTGACTGCCTCTCCAATACTCAACTCTGGCAACGGTTTGACAGGCTTGTCAAAATGAAATTTGCCTTTCAGCCATCTGAAAGCCACCTGTTACCATTTCTGGTTTTAGTAGACATTTTTTCTTTAGCAAGAGTAGTTTGGGTGCAGGATGTCATTAATCTTTCGACTTGACTACTTTTATATGCCTTCAGTTGGTATGTTTTTCCAATCGAGGATTGCGTGGCTGGATTTGGTCAATTTCTTGTTGATTCCTTTGGTGATTTTCACTGCCACCTTCACCTCTCCATTTGACTGGGGATAGTACAGAGATGATGTACAGTCTTGAATTTCCAAATCCTTTGTGAAGCTGCGGAATTCTTTGCTTGTGAACCGAAGGCCATTGTCACTCAGCAGAGTGTCTAGAATGACATAACAGCTGAAATGTGCTTTCAGGCATTCTACGATCTATCCTGTTGACATTGACGTCAGCTGGTCAAACTCCCTGTAGTCAGAAAGATAAACTACAGTGACAAGATAATCAGTTCCAGTGAAAAGATCTATATTCAGCTTCTTTCACAGTCTGTCTAGGAGGTCATGCGTCACTGGCTCTTTAGTTTGTTTAGCTGGGTAGTCATTACAAGAATTGCACTGGCTGATGTGGTCTTTAATTTCATTGACCATGTTTGGCCAGTAAATCACTTCTCTAGCCTTCCTCAGACTTGATTCAATTCCTTGATTGCTGGCATAGATGTGCTTCAATCTCTCTCATCTCATCTCCCGAGAGAGAAACACTATTTCCTTTGTACACGGTGCAATCTTGGACTGTCAATTCGTCTCTATAAATGCTCCCATTATATGCTTTTGTGACCAGAGGTGAGTCCTTGATGCTCTTGGGCCATCTTTTCATCATTACAGCTAGCAGCACTTGCAGAGTTGCATCTTGTTGAGCAATTTGCTTGAACTGAGCAAGGTGCTTGTTTGTCAGGGTCAATGTTTCTGCTGTGTTGATGACTTCCACAGCAATGTTGAGCTGCCGCTTTACATTGAATCTGGAAGACCCTTCACATTCTGTTGTAGCAAGCTTGACTCTCTTCATGGGCAGTGCTACTCTTGACAGCATATCAGCCACGTACATTTGTTTTCCTCGCTTGTATATCTTCTCCAGGTGATAGCTCTGTAAGCGAAGTGACATTCTTTGCAGTTACTTTGGTGTAGATAGTAGCGGTTTCAGAAAAATGCTCTGAAATAAAGTTTTTAAAGTATTTATTAGTAGGCTTACATTAACACTGCAATGAAGTGACTGTGAAAATCCCCTAGTTGTTACACTTTGGCGCCTGTTTGGCTACAGTGAGGGAGAATTTAGCATGGCCAACGCACCTAAACAGCACGTCTTTCAGACTGTGGGACGAAATTGGAGCACCCAGAGGAAACCCATGCAGATAGATTTAGGGTGGAACACAATTTGTGTCTTTCCCCAGCAGTGTTAAAAGTGTTGCTACTCACATTGACTCCAGCTTGTTAATTAAACCTACTGTAATGTAATAATTTTGCCATTGCAAAATATCTGCCACATGTCTCCTTTCATTTCGACAGGAGCTGGGCATGGAAAGTTTACAGGCATTTTGTCATCCATTACTTTACTTGCAGTCTTCAGCTTATGTTAACTTTTTCTTGTGTTTTTCTTCAGCAGCTTTTTGCAGGCTGGACCATTGTTTTTTCCTTCCAGCTTTTCAAAACTCAGTCTCAGCTCCACTTCTGATGTCATGAAATGAGCTCAATGACTATGGTGTTTCTAATGTAATGTCCTTTTTGAACCGAATGTAACATGGTTGCCCCCCAGACATTCTCTCACTCCCAGAGATCACATGACAATGGCAAACCAGGTAGGACACTTAGTAATGATTGCGTTTCAAAAACCCAAGCAATCCCTTTAAGAGATGTAGCTGACTTTAAGTAGCCCTCGGCACTCATGATATCAGACTGCCCTGCTGCAGCCTGCAGCCAATGAGTCAGTTTCACAAGAACAATTATTTAAACCAGCAGGTTTTACAAATTTAACAAACAATCTAATGCAGTGAATGTATGGGTTTGGGTGTGTGTGTGTGTATTAACTGTGCATGATAATCTCCCAGACTGGTTTTGGTTCTTATCCAAACTAACCCCCCACTGTCTATAAATGTGTTCCATTTACAAATTAGCCCTCTAAGATAATTAGATCCATTGGAAATGAAGGAACTGCTTCTAAACCCTTGACTAAGTTTGGCTTGATTCCCAAACACTTTCTTGATCAAGTCACCATGCCACGTAACCGTGCTCCTGTCGCAGCAACATGAAATAACTTAAGACTGTTCTAGAAATATTGAGCTTGGCCACCGTCAGATCTCATAAGTACAACTGAGATTTGTAAATAAAAGAACTTGCATTCATCTTGCACTTTTCCAAACCTCAGAACATTTCAAGGACATCTTTACTGCGAATGAAGTATTTGTAAAGTGAAGTCAGTTTTGTAATGCAGGAAACAGGACAGTCAGTTTGCACGGAGCAAGTTCCGACAGACAGCAATGAAGTGTAACTTGTTTCAGTGTGTTGGCTGCAGGATAAATATTCATTTTGATTTTAGATTTGATTTATTATTGTCACATATATTAACATTTCACTACAGTGAAATGTATTGTTTCCTGCGTGCTATTCAGACAAAGCACACCATTCATAGAAAAGGCAACGAGGTAAGAACATAAGGACATAAGAAATAGGAGCAGGAGTAGGTCATCTAGCCCTTCGAGCCTGCCATTTAATAAGATCATGGCTGATCTGAAGTGGATCAGTTCCACTTTCCCGCTTTCTCTCCATAACCCTTAATTCCCCTGTCTATCAAAAACCTATCTACCTGATAGAGATAGTGCAGAATGTAGTGTTACAGTCATAGCTAGGTTGTAGAGGTAGGTCCATTCAGAAGTCTGACAGCAGCAGGGAAGAAGTTGTTCTTATATCAGTTGGTATGTGACCTCAGATTTTGTAGTTTTTTCCCAATGGAAGATGGTGGAAGAGAGAATGTTCAGGGCGTGTGGGGTCCTTGGCTGTTTTGCTGAGGCAGGGGGAAATGTAGACAGAGTCAATGGGTGGGAGGCTGGTTTGTGTGAAAGATTGGGCTACATTCATGACCTTTCGTAGTTTCTTGCAGTGTTGGGCAGAGTGGGAGCCATACCAAGCTGTGATACAACCAGAAAGAATGCTTTCTATAAAAGATGCATCTGTAAAAGTTGGTGAGCATTGTAGATGATTTGCCAAATTTCCTTAATCTTCTGAGAAAGTAGGGGTGTTGGTGGGTTTTCTTAGCTATAGTGTCAGCATGAGGGGGTAGATCAGAACTGATTGTTGGTGACCTGGACATCTTCGAACTTGGAGCTCTCAACCCTTTCTACTTCATCTCCATTGGTGTACACAGGGGCATGTTCTCCGCTAAGCTTCCTGAAGTCGATGACATTCTCCTTCGTTTTGTTGACATTGACAGAGAGAATATTGCTGCCACACCGGTTCCCAAGATTCACTGGGATATTTGGTATAATTTTCTTGCTCTTATTCAAACTAATCATAGAATCCCTACAGTGCAGAAAGAGGCTATTTGGCCAATTAAGCCTGTGCCAATGCCAATCCCACCCAGGCCCTAACCCCTATTAATTCCTCTGTCACTAAGGGGCAATTTAGCATGGCCAATCCACCTAACATCGCATATCTTTGGACTGTGAGGGAAACCAGAGCACCTGGAAGAAAACCAAACAGACACAGGGAGAATGTGTAAACTCAACAGTCACCCAAGGCTGGGATTGAACCCAAGTTCCTGGTGCTGTGAGGCAGCAGTGCTAACCACTGTGCTACTGTGCCGCTCTTTGCCTAAAGCTGAATTTGAAAACCTGGCCTCAGTAACTGTGACCATGAAACCATCACTAATATTATGGGATCTTTTATATTCACATTGATGACAGTGCTGCCACTGAGTAAGGTTCCTGTTTAGGGGGACATAGTGGCATAGCGGTAATGTCACTGGACTAGTAAATCCGGGGGACACGGGTTCAAATCCCACCACAGCATAAAGCTGGAATTGAGAAGCTGGTCTCAGTAACTGTGACCATGAAACCGTCATTAATGTCTTCTCGGGAAGGAAATCTGCCATCCTTGCCTGCTCTGGCCTACATGCGACTTCAGAGCACAGCAATGCGACTGATTCTTAACTGACCTCTGAAATCGTGTGACCAGCCGTTCAGTTCAAGGGCAATTAGCATCGGGCAGCAAATGCCTGCCTTGCCAGCGATGCCCACATCCCACGAAATAATTAAAAAAAACTCTGATACTGTCACTTGCTCATCGTACTCAAGCTGCGTGAGGCATCTGACCAAAAACAATGAACTGATTATATTTACAAATCAATAATAAAATTACAATTGCTGATCAACAGCTCCAAGAAGAACAAAATATTAAGCAGTAGAATTGCTTTGCTTCAAACCTAATTTAGTTTTCACTGACACTAAAAAAAAGCCCACCCACTGCAAAGGGCAATTTCAAAGAGTTTTTGGAATTCGACAGGACTAGACGCAAGGTCGGGCGCACAAACAACAGAGCTTCTGCCATCAAATCATATCTGCTGGCAGTAAAATTAACAAGAAAAGTTGCATGAGAGGATTCTTTTGGCACCCTTCTTGACACACTATTAAATCATTTTCCCTATTTCTGTTGCAAGGGCAAGGAAAAAATTGGATGTGACAGATTCCTGTTCTTGCCCACATGTGTGATAACAGGCATTTATCATGCAGGCCTCAGGGTGCCGGGAGCTGCTGTCAGGCCTACCTTTCCCAGCAACAGCTGCATCGCCTCCCACTGGCCCCCTGTGCTATTCCAAACTGTCGACAGCAGCTGGAAGAAGCCTTGCGGGATCCACGCACTAAAACCCAAATGCCAGCACCAATTTAAGTGCTCTCGCTGGTCACAGAGTACAGGCCCAACTCCACAAAACATCTCTTGGTGACATCAATGTTCATACTGCAGCCCTAACATGCTGAATGAAAACAGCCTGCAAACATTGGCAACAAGAACTTTCACTTATACAGCGTCTTTACATTAGTAAATATTTCAAGGTGTTCTAGAGCAGCATTGATAAATGACATCCTTGATTCAAGATGGATCTGGAGCATGATGACTTCTTGTGAGTTGTCCCCAGCATACCTACTAATTCTTTCTTTTACCCTTGTTCTATGCTTTTGAAGCTCTACTCTCTTAGAAACTCTTCAATATGACAGTAACACTATATTCTGCACCCTGTCCTTTCCTTCTTCCTTGGGCACTCTATGAGTGGTATACTTTGTCTGTATAGCATGAAAGAAACAATACTTCTCACTGTATACTAATATATGTGACAATAATAAATCAAATCAAACAACATTTGGCACAGAGTCATGTAAGGAGATACAGCATTAAACCATTAATCTAAGGGTCAAGTATCAAGAAACATCTTAGGAGGAGAGAGAGAGGTGGAAAGATGCTAATGTTTGGGGTGTGAATGCCAGAGCTTATGAGTGCCAATGGTGGCACAGTAGCACATTGGTTAACACTGCTGCCTCACAGCACCTGGGACTCCGGTTCAATTCTGGCCCTGAATCAATGTTTGCACATTCTCCCCCTGTATGCGTGGGTTTCCTTCAGATTCTCTGCTTTCCTCCCACACACCAAAGATATGCAGGTTAGGTGGATGGCATGCTAAATTGCCTTATACTGTCAGGGAGATTAGCAGGGTAAATATGTGGGGTTACAGATATAGGGTCTTGGTGGGATTGTTGTCAGTGCAGGCATGATGGGCTGAATGGCCTCTTTCTACACTGTAGGGATTCTATGATTCAATGGGGCAAAGGATGAGGGCAATGCAGAAGAGGCCACTAAAGGAATAACATAGAGTTCTTCCATGGTTGTGGGGCTGGAGGAGATTACAAAGGAGATGAGATACAGTGAGTGATTTGAACACAAGGATTACAGTTTTGATTTGATGGATAAGGAGCCAATGCAGATCAATGAGCATGATGGGAGTTGGGGCAAGTGAGGATATGGGCCTTTATATGGAAACATTTAACCAGCTGTGCAGACAGCCAGTGAACCTTTGACAGCCATTCAACAGTAGCTTAAATCTTTATTTTGAAACACGGCAACTTCATGATCCCAGTTCCAGAATCGTAAAGGAAACTCAAATCCTTGGGCCAAGTTGGGAACTTGGCTTCAAACTGTTCCCTGAAACAACATGGTTTGCCTTACATAGCGTCTTTACATTACTCAGAGTTTACTCAGGATTATCTAACTACAGGCAAACCATGTTCATCATTCCTTCCAGCCAGAGTATATCAAGGATCCTCCTGTAAATCTGAAACCTGTTGTTTCAGGGAACAGTTTGAAGCCAAGTTCCCAAATTGGCCCAAGGATTTGAGTTTCCTTTACGATTCTGGAACTGGGATCATGAAGTTGCAGTCTTTCAAAAATAAAGATTTAAGCTACTGTTGAATGGCTGTCAAAGGTTCACTGGCTGCCTGCATGGCTGGTTAAAGGTTTCCATATAAAGGCAAATTTTCAGTTCCTCTGCTCTCAGTCAGGATCTATGCAGAGAATGAGTAAGAGTCAGAAAATCTCCACCAATGTTTTGTAAGAAGAAAAAGAGCTTTCATTTCTACAGTGTCTTTCGTGAACGCAATATATCTTAAAGAGCCTCACAATTACTGAAATCCACGTAGGAAACACAGCAGTCAAATTACACACAACAAGCTCCCACTAATAGTAATATGATAATAACCATATGAATATTATTTAGAGAAATCCCATGTCCTTCTCTGAAATAGTGTGATGGGATCTTCACATCCTTCTAAGAGCACAGATGGCCTTGGGTTTAATGTCTTGTCTGAAAGATGGCACCTCCTACAGAGTAACACTCCCTCAGTGCCGCACTGGAGTGTACACGTGCTATTGAAGTCTCTGGAGTGGGGCTTGAACACATAACCTTCTGGTTCAGTGGTCACAGTGATGCCATTGACATCTACATTTCCTGATGTTGGAACTCTCTCTCTAACGCACACTTCGAGTGCAACTCCATGCTGCAAGTTCAGTGTTGGTGAATTTAACCTATAATTACATCAATAATTTCCCACAATTGGATCACAGATAGTGTATTTAATGTAAAGAATAGTTCGAAGGTGTCTCATGACTAGATATGATAAAAATGCACATGGAGTTGGGAAGAAAGACATTTTTTGGGATGCGGATGTTGCTGGTTAGGCCAGCATTCATCGCCCATCACTAATTGCCCTTATGAAGGTGGTGGTGAGTTGCTTCCCTAATCCACTGCAGTCCATGTGATGTAAGCCTAGCCGTAGTGCTGTTAGGAAAGGAATTCCAGGATTTTAACCCAGCAACCGTGAAGAAACTGTGATATAGTTTCAAGCCAGAATGACATGTGACCTGGAGGTGATGGTGTTCCCATGAATCTGATGCCCTTGTCTTTGTAAGTGGTGAGGGGGGGCTTTGGAAAGTGCTGTCAAAGGAACCTTGGTGAGTTGCTGCAGTGCATCTTGTAGATGATACACACTCTTGCATTGGAGGGAATGGATATTTAAAGTCGTGAATGGGGTGCAGATCAAGCGGGCTGTTTGGCCTGGAAGGTGTTGAGCTTCTTGAGTATTATTGGAGCTGCACTCATCCAGGCAAGTGGAGACTATTCCTTTACACTCCTGACCTGTGATTGTAAATGGTGGACAGGCTTTGAGGAGTCAGGAAGAGAGCTACACACTGCAGAGTTCCCAGCCTCTGACCTGCTCCTGCAGCCAAGTATTTAGATGGCTGGTCCAATTCTGGTCAATAGTAAGCCCCTGGGTGTTGATGGTGGGGGAATTCAGCAATGATAATACCATTGAATGTCAAGGGATGATGTTAGATTCTCTCTTGGTGAAGGTGGTCATTGCTTGGAACCTGTGTGGCATGAATATTACTTGTAACTTATCAACCCTAGCCTGAATGTTGCCAGGGTTTGCCGCATATGGACACAGACTGCTTTTGTATCTGAGGGATAGGTTACAAAAGCAGTGAGGCTGCAGCTGGAGAAGTGTGTGCAGTTGTGGTCACCACATCATAGGAAGGATGTGGTCACACTGGAAGGGGTGCAGAGGAGGATGTTGGCTGGGATGGAATATTCAACTTAAAAGGAGAGGTTGGACAGGCTTGAGTTGTTTTCTCTGGAACAGAGAAGACTGAGGGGCGACCTGATTGAGGTGTTTGAGATTAAGAGGGGCATGGACAGGGTGGATGGGGAGCAGCTGTTCCCCTCAGTTGAAGGGTCAGTTCTGAAGGGACACAAGTTAAAAGTGAGGGGTGAGAGGTTAAGGGGGGATTTGAGGAAAAACGTTTTTACCCAGAGGGTAAAAACAGATGGTCACTGCCTGCAAGGGTGATGGAGGCAGGATGTCTCACATTGTTTAAAAAGTTCCTGAATGAGTATCTGGCACACTATAATATTCAAGGCTATGGGCCAAGTGTTGGTAGGTGGGATTAGGTGGGCAGTCAGGACATTTCATGCATTGGTGCAGACTTGCTGGCCGAAGGAGCTCTTCTGCACTGTAGTATTCAGTGATTCTGTGAATCACAAATGCTGCTGAACATTCTGCAGTCATCAGCAAATATGGATGGCATGGTAGCACAGTGGTTAGTACTGCTGCTTCACAGCTCCAGGGACCTGGGTTCGATTCCCGGCTTGGGTCACTATCTATGTAGAGTTTGCACATTCTCCTCGTGTCTGTGTGGGTTTTTCTGGGTGTTCCAGTTTCCTCCCACAGTCCAAAGATGTGTAGGTTAGGTTGATTGGCTGTGCTAAAATTGTCCTGAGATGCAAGGGTTAGAGGGATTTGTGGGTAAAGTATGTGTGGATATGGGGGTAGAGCCTGGGTGGGATTGTGGTCAGTGCAGACTCTATCCTCATAAACCTATGCATTTACCCGGAGGAAATCCAAGCAGCCATGGGGAGAATGTGCAAACTCCATACAGACAGTGACCCAAGCTGGGAATTGAACCAGGGCCCCTGGTGCTGTGAGGCAACAGTGCTAACCACTGTGCCACAGGTCTATGTAAAATATTTCATAGAGCACAATTTGACGAGGAACAGCAATTCTTCTAACATTCTGTACCAACACCAAAAAAAAGCTTTATCAAATGGTGGCTGTGTCTTCTGCTATCCTGGCCTTAAGCATTGCGATTTCAATGGTTGTCCAATGATTTCTTGCTGTCATGTGAGAAAATTGGCAGATTGGTCACTGCCCAGCAGCCTAAGGGTCACTTCTCACCTCCTTGGGCATTTTGACTGTCATTGTGGAGGGGTGAGGAGGATAGATGGGGGTGGGGGTGGCATCGTGTGGTGAGGTTGTAAAGTGAATCCTGGTGGCTTTCCAGCGGGATCTGGGAGGGGGCCCCTTTGGGTGCTCCAAGGTCCAGGGAGTGGCTCCTCAATAGCAGTAGTCACCGAACCAGCAGTAACACTGCCAGTGCACTGTGATCTCCTCCTTGCCAATCACTGGGATCTGCCTGCCTAGCCCTGGCATCCCCCAAACTCACTGAACTGTCTTCGATGATGCCTGGCCATTGGGGAGTCCTCTTCCTGCAGCTGTAGCCTCAGAACAGCCACTCATATTGAACATCTTAATGGGTTTTTGGGTGGGTTGCTGTGTTTAATTGGACACTGCTGGTTGGAGTGGGGTTGCCTCATATTGTAGGGTTTAGTGGTGGGACTTCTGCTTTCCCAGTAAAATTCAGTCCTAAATTCCATTAGGTTTTTTTTGTAACAAATGAAAACGGTTTATTAGGAAATAAAGGTTTCAATTCGATATCACCATGCAATCAACTATCAGTGCAATATTCAGAGTACTGAACCCAGGCTGACATTGTGCAGTATTGAGGGAATGCTGCACTGTTGAAGGCAGTGGCTTGTGGAAAAAATATATAGCACAGGACCCCTCAGGTTGGTATTGAACTCTCCATGGCAATATTTCTAAGCAGTGCAGGGGCATTCATGGAATCCCTACAGTGCAGAAGGAGGCTATTTGGCCCATCGAGTCTAGACCGACAACAATCCCACCCAGGCCCTATCCTTGTAACCCCATGTATTTACCCTGCTAATCCCCTGACACTAAGGGGCAACTTAGTATGGCCAGTTCACCAAACGCGCATATCTTTTGGACCATGGGAAGAAACCAAAGCACCCGAAGGAAACCCACGTAGAGACTGAGAGAATGTACAAACTTCACACAGACAGTAACCCAAGCCAGGAATCAAACCCAGATCCCTGGCACTGTGAGGCAGGAGTACTAACCACTGTGCCACCATGCTGATTTGCATTCTCCCAGGCATCAAACCAAATCAAATCTCATTCCATCAAATGAACTAACTTTGTGATAAGCCTGGACAATCAGAAAAGCCTCAGTTTAGCATCTCAGCAGAACATTAACACTTCTGGCAGTGCAACATTGATTTAGTAAATATAAAATACTTGCATGTGTACAACCCCTATCAAAATGTATAGAAGTTCCTGTTCCACACTGAAGTGTCAGGCTGGATTTATATACTCAACCCTCAGGAGTAGGGCTTGAATCTCCAACAATCAGAGGAATGCTGCCACTAAATCATGGTTGCTACTTGTAGTTCATGCTGTGATCGACTCACTTTGAGCAACACTAGGCGAGATCTGTCAGTGTCAGTAACAAAAATATTAGCAGCATATATCATTGAAAAAGTGATTTTTCATGGCAATGGGGTGTGGGACTAATGGGAAATCTCTTTCAAAGTGTAAACATGATATGTGGAATCTTATTGCCTTTGTTTTTCTTTTGGACCCTAGGGCCATTTGCAGGTCACAAATCCAAGGTTGCTCCTTGCCAGATTAAACCAATTAAGAACTCACCTCCTGATTTTTCAAACAACTAGGGAGGTCGGATGGGATGGTGCAGCCATTTTCTCAAAGGAATGATTTCTGCGTCAAAGGACTGTGGCATGTTTCTGAAATCCAGGAGCTTTTCGGAAACATGATCAGGTGATGAAGGAGCAGCGCTCCGAAAGCTCATGATTCCAGATAAATCTGTTAGACTTTAACCTGGTGTTGCGAGACTTCTTATCGTGCCCACCCCAGTCCAACGCCAGTATCTCCGCATAATGTTTCTGAAACGTTCCTCAGAAACTTGGATTTTTTTAGGCTGCAGCACCTACAGGAATGATGAGGAGACTGGACAAGGCCAACTCCCTGCAGCTGTCACTCTTGATGGGAGATGAGTTTGGCTCTAAGAGCAGGATAAAGAAGATACCTTTTTCAGCCAAGCAGTCATAGACAGAAGTGGCCGAGGATGGGAGCAGCAGAAACGTGTCCTCTCCCACCAGAAGGATCTAGGACATCAAGAAGGCACGACAGGTTAATAGTGTAACACTCAGTGCCAAGTACCACACCATGGTATGTACAGCATTCAGCTGCATCTCATGCCTCAGGTCAACACATCTTGCAGGTCCATTCACTCCTGTTTTCTCTCATTCCCATTAGAGCTGCTAACACTCACAGTCACCCTCACCCTATTGTGTTCGCCCACCTGTGCCCACACAGCTACCATACACAAATGTTGCCTTTCACCCCTCTGAATACAAACCATTCCCAATACTCCCATCTCCCTGCAGGGGACATAAGTCGGACAGGGCCAGAGCCGTGGCTGTGGGAGGCAGGTGGGCACTGGGCCGTCAGTGACTGACACTTTGGGCGGCATTTTCTGGCTGCGCTTGGCCCGAAACCGGAAAATGCCCCCCACGCCACCCCCCCCCCCCCCCGAGATCAATGGACTTTCCCATGGTCCGGTCCTTGCCCTCTCCGATTCCCTTGTCGGGCACAGACAATGCATGTCCAGCCGATGGCCTGGGAAAGCTGTCGTCTATCAGATGTCAGCAGCAACTTGCCATGAGAGACTGAACCTCCTGGGACACTGGTGCTGTGAGGAGATGTTGGTATGGTGGCAGAGTCACTAGTAACCCAGAGGCACAGGCTAATGCTCTGGAGACCTGGGTTCAAATCCCACCACGGCAGTTGGTGGAATTTAAATTCAATTAATAAATCTGAAATGTAAAATGACCATAATATTATCATTGATTGTCAGAAAAACCCATCCAGTTCACTATTGCCCTTTAGGAAAGGATATCTACCACCTGGCCTACACGTGACTCCAGACCCAACACGCTGTGAAATGTTCTAACATGGTTCAAGGGGAATTCAGGGATGGACAACAAATGCTGGTGTTGCTGGCAATGTCTGGGATTTTATGGAAGACAGTTGGCAATGACCTGGCACACATTGATGGGATTTTCTCAGAGAAGGAGTACTTCAAACAGTCGACCCCCACCTGGCCACATCTGCAGCTCTTCAGTGCAGCCGATAATAGTCTTCACAGCTTGTCAGTATTATCGAGGGAGCTCCCACCCCCCTGCTCTCACCTTCTTTGAACTGCCCACTAGGAGACAGAACATGAGACTACTCCCCTGTTGGGAAAGACGGATTCTACTTGGAACATCCCTTTGGTTAGCACTGCCGTTTCAGTGGTTAGCCCTGCTGCTTCACAGCTCCAGAGACCTGGGTCCGATTCCGGCTTGGGTCACTGTCTGTGTGGAGTTTACACATTCTCCTCGTGTCTGCATGGGTTTCCTCCGGGTGCTCGGATTTCCTCCCACAGTCCAAAGATGTGTGGCTTAGGTTGATTGACCATGCTAAAATTGTCCCTTAGTGTCCTGACATGCTTAGATTAGAGGGACTAGTGGGTAAAATATGTAGGGATATAGGGGGGGTAGGGCCTGGGTGGGATTGTGGTCAGTGCAGACTCGATGGGCTGAATGGCCTCTTTCTGTACAGTAGGGTTTCTATGATTCTATGAATTGCCCCTTTATTGAGTTTATTGAGGAAAACTGGCTTCTCCTTCAGGAAATACCCTCCCTCCAGGAAAGACAGAAGGAGGTGGGAACATTTCGGGATACTGGTCCAATGGCATCTTATTCCTGTTTGTTTGCCTCCCACAGTGTGGGAAAATTCCCCTTCTCCCCCAGAGTCTGAAGTCACAAGAAACATATACAAAACCAGATAGCATTCCTTAATTCGTGACATATTTGGAATTTTAGAAATGTGCCATCATATAAAATAGTTTGTGTGGGATTGGTGTACTTCTGTCTCTTATTTCCTTTGTGAGTTTTAGCACTTCATTGCACCAAATTGAAGCTATGAAAAGACAGTATGCACTACCCCAACTAACCACTTGGGGTCAATCCACACCAAAGGTTGGCTGAAGGCATGACTTTCTCAATCAACTTGCTGTATATATTATATGTGTAAAGCACAATTTAAACATGAAAGAATTCTGAAAGAATTCAAACCCTTTCTGCTCAATATTGTGATTACTTACAGTGGTTAGCAATAAGGATCCAGAATTAGAACAGACCATCGCAAATCACTACATTGACACCAGTGTTAACATTAACACATTATAGGATTCTTACAGCACACAGGGGTCATACAGGCCTTCACACCCATACTGGCTCTTGGAAAGAGTGACTGACTTAGTCCCATTATCCAACCTTTTTCTTCTACCCTTTAAAAAATGTCTTTTTAAATCAATGATTAAATATTTCAAAAATCCTTTTGTGAATCAGAGATAGCTTGCCATTCCTTGTAATTTGAATGGTTCTGTATTTATTGTTTGAACAGGCTTTTTTAACAAATCATTGGAATTGCTGCAAAATATCTCTTCATTTGCAGTAATCTCTGAGCAAACTTAAAGCTGGACCATCTTGTTACATGTTTGTTGGACTCAATGAAGATAATTCAAAGATTTATTTATTAGTGTCACAAATAGGCTAACAGTAACACTGCAGAGAAGTTACTGTGAAAATCCCCAAGTTGTCGCACTCTGGAGCCTGTTTGGGTACACCGAGGGAGAATTTAGCACAGCCAATACACCTAAACAGCACGTCTTTCAGACAGTGGGAGGAAACCGGAGCACCCGGAGGAAACCCACACAGACACAGGGAGAATGTGCAAACTCCGCACAGGCAGTGACCCAAGCCAGGAATTGAACACAAGTCCCTGGCGCTGTGAGGCAGCAGTTCTAACCACTGTGCCACCGTGCCACCCATATGCCATTGTGCCACCTGTATAAATACATGACTGCAGTCCTCTAGGGGTTAATCAGGGTCAAAACAATCACTGACCAGCCATGATTAATTGAAGGTGATTCTTCACCAACTGATCTGCTGGTCCTCAGCCTTTGAGCCAACTTCTGTGGCCCTTTCTGATGCTAGTGGACTCATACCACTCACTTTGAATCCAATTCTGGGAATAAACGCTCTGTGAAAAGGAACTGCTAAGACTTAGTTGGACGGAAATCCCACCACTACCCTGGCCCTGAACTGTGCCGTCAGCCTCATCTGTGCCCATTGAGAGACAATGAAGTTGATGTGTTGCTTTCAGGAGACATCAGAAGTGACTAATGCTTTGGGCCTGTCATTAGATCCTAATAGTTTTAATCATACAGCAATTATTGGCTTCTGTGGAGAGAGAGAGAGAGAGAGAGAAAGCGAGAGAAGTGTTTACTCCTCCACTGAAAATTGAACTAAAGAGAGCTTGGTTGTTTGCATTGATATGCCAGATGTCCTGCCGCATGCAATCCAAGGGAATGTTAATATAGTTTAGTGAAAAGATGAGTCAGACCCATTATGAAAAGGCAAGAATTTTTCAGGCCTCTTGGTCCCGGGGTACAAAGAAGAAAGGTTCCACGTACACGCCACTGATTCTCATTTCTGTGGGACAAAACACTTGTGTGGTGGTGGAATGCACTTCAGGACAGAGAGGTTATTGTTGAAAACAAGGTTCTCGAAGAAGAAGGAAAAATAAATGAACCCTCCCCCACAGCAGCACAGCCGCCGGTACCACAGCTGCCCTCGACCATTTGAGCTCTGCGCTGTATAATGATGTTAATGATGATAAATATTCATCTCGCAGCTTTCTGAGGTCATTCGGATCTGCACTCCTTGGATCTGCGTAATCTGCTTTAAACCACAGCAACTTCTTTTGGTTACTTGCAAACTCAGAAAGTTTTACTGAGGGCAAGGGGGCAGAGTCGGAGTTTTATTGAAGTCTAAGGGCCTTGGACGCTGCTCTGCTTCTTTCTATATCCAAAATTGGGCTGGATATAGAAGGAAGCCGGGGCTCATGATCGTCAGTCATGGGACGGAGCGAGTACTGGGCTAGAATGTTTATATTATTCAGCCTGGCAGTCGGGAGATGTTTGACTGAGATGCTGAATCATAGCCATTCACTTGGGAAACAATCTGGTGTGAATCAACTTTCTCTGATCAAAGAATGTTGGCTGATGCCGGGCAGTTTAGTCAGATGTCAACGAGGCTTCTGACCCTGGATTGCATAAATGCGTTCCAGTGACCCTTGCATTCCCACCACTTGTTCGGCCATCTGAGTGTGCATTCCAGTGAGGTTCACTGGCACCACACACAAGAAAGCATGGAAGTGAGGAAAAGCCATTCAGACCTTGAAGTCTGCTAACTTTGCTAGTAAAACGGTAACCCAGATTACATAGGGGTCCTCTGGCACAGTGGTAGCGTCGCAGTGATGGAGTGCCAGAAGCTCTGGGTAGGGGATGCGACGATCTTTGAAGGTATGTTTATAATATGGCCAAACAAGTCGATTATCAATCTGCGAATCCCTCCAATATGTCACTGGAAGGTGGTAAGAGGAGTGGGCCTTCCAGAACTTGCAGAAAGCAATGGCGAACCACTGGGGCACCCTGCAAAACGTAATTATGGGCTAACAATGGAAGTCCATGGATGTCAACACCCTCTTAGGACACTGAACCAGGAGAGAGAGAACATCCAGTCTATGGTTCCAGTTTCAAGAGCTGTGTTTTTTTTCAGATGTGATGTTCGCTCCCCGTTTACCCTTTCAGGTGGACATCAAAACTTCCGTGTCATTATTTCAAAGAAGAGCAGAGGAATTTGCCTCCAACCAATCCCCGCACCATCCCCCACATCCACCAACTTTTCAGGTCAGGATTTATCCCTCAAATTATTAAGCCTTTATATCAGGCCCTAACTTCCTTGGAATAGCAACCAACACTGGGATTCATCTGAAAATGCAATTTCAGTTGTTAGCTTTGATGATTCTAACAGCCCGACATTAACAGCTATCATGAAAACATTGGAAAAATTAAAATCCCTTCTAACTTCTGAGTAAGTATTGTAAAGACCTTGACCGACCGAGCCCCCCCACCCCTCCACCCACCCTCAATACAATACACCATCCATCCCCTGACTAACCACTCCCACAGGATTTTACCCATCTTGCAAACTGAAATAGGACTCCCCCTCACTCGCATGGGACTCCTCCCTGCTCCTGTGGGCCCACATACTGACCAGACCATCCCACCATGTTTAACCCTTCCACCAGGCGCAGCTCAATCTGACTCCCACTGATTGCCACGCCATGCCCAATTGCTTCTGTCAGTTTTCTTCCAAGTGTGACTTACAGTTTCTTGTCTTATGTCTGCCTTTCCTTACTTTGCCTGCAGTCTGGAAGGTTCTATGGCTTGTCCTTTCAGTGTCTCCTCATTTTCATTCAACTGCCTCTTCAGTTCTTCATCTGTTCCTTCGAGACTTTGTCTTCCTCCTGGAATATGGAACATCGCTGAGTCATCTCTGCCAACTGCTTCTTCAGAGCTGATTTAAATTCATTTTGCCTCTCTTTGTAATTTTTCAGAGGCATAAACTTTGACCTGAGGGATTCTTGTATTGCGTGAAAGTCTTTCAACTGGTTTTCCTTTCCTTTGTGAAGCTCAGTTGTTTAATCTTGAGTAAGAAGTCTCACGGCAACAGGTTAAAATCCAACAAGTTTATTTGGAATCACAAGCTTTCGGAGCGCTGCTCCTTCATCAGGTGCGTGGAGGTTGGTTCACATCATACATAGACAAAGGCTCATTTGCAAGATAATTACGGATTGGAATGTGAGGAATGGTTGGAATGCAAGTCTTTACACGTAAACAATGTTTGCAGGTACAGACAGTGCGAGTGGAGAGAGGGATAATCACAGATTAAAGAGATGTGAATTGTCACAAGTTAGGACAATTAGTAGGATTTTGTAAGACCAGGTAATATGGTGGGGGTTACTTGTAGTGTGACATTCTTGAGGTAAGCGTTCTCCAAGGCTGCCTTCAGGATACACGACAACGCAGAATTGCCAAGCAGAAACTGATAGCCAAGTTCCACATGCATGAGGATGACCTCAACTGGGATCTTGGGTTCATGTCACACTTCGTGTAACCCCCACCATTTGGCCTGGCTTTTTATTGTGCCCATCCCAGTCCAACACCAACATCTCCACATCGTTCCATCTTGAATTCTCTGATATTTCAACAGAGCCTCCTTGAGTTTTGTCTGACATGCTTCCATTCTGCTGTTTAAGATAATCTCCATTATTTTATGCTGCTGAGTGGTTACACATTTCTTTTGTATTTGACCTTGAAGGAAGACCAGCTGCTCTTTCAACTGTCCATTGACCTCTTGCCAACTCATCTGGGTTTCAGTGAATTGTCTCGTTGGCTCAGCTTGAATCCGAGGCTTCAAATCTTCCAATTCAGCTCTGATTGGAACATTTGCATTTGTTTTTTGCACGTTTCATTTCTCTTGAGTGACGTCAGATAGCTTTCCTTCATTCACAGCCAACTGTGCTCTCTGCGCTACCGTCTGCTGTTGCAGTTTGGGTACTGTGTCTACATTTTCATGAAACTCTGTTGGAATTCTCCGGCTGTTCATGCCTTGCTGAAGCTACTAGACAGGATAGGACGGCTCAGCCAAATCTTCATTCACTGCAGCGGGATGGGAGAATCTCACTGGTGTGAACGACAGGAGAATCCCAGGGAAATGTGCACTTTTTTCTTCGTGTGTTTCACTGCACTGCATGGTCTACAACCACCTTGTGATTTATTTGAATATTGTCTTCTTCACTTGGGGGTCTTTTGGCTCCCTGGCTCTGGGATCTCTTGTTGCTCTCAGTGCTTTGTTGGAAGTCACTCTCTCTCTTTCTGGGATCTCCTGTTGCCTTTGACACTTCACTGAGGGTGCGCTGGACCATTCTTGTGTTTGATCTACCAATAGAGTCATAGAATCCCTACAGTGCAGAAGAGGCCAGTTGATCCATCGAGTCTGCACTGACTCTCTTACCTAGACCCTGTCCCCCACCCTATCCCAGTAACCCCACACATTTGCCATGGCCAATCTATCTAACCTGCACATCTTTGGACTGTGGGAGGTAACCATTTCCTTAAACAAAAAGTGTCTGGCTCTTCAAATTTTCTGTCCATCGTTGTTCTCCCCCCCATGTTGTTACTGCTTTAAATGTCTTTTCCCCTTTAAGACTGTCAGTGCAGTAACCATTTTTCTCACTGCAGGTTGTCTGCAGCCTGTCGGTTTAGTATCTACAGTTTTCCTGTGCCTTTTCCAACTTTGCTGAGCTCTCCAGAGACCGTAGCTGATATTACTGTTCAAACTCTCTCTGTTTTTTGAAAAAAAAACCATTGAAGAAAGTCTTTTTGTTTTTTCTGCATGTCCTGCACTTTGAGAATTTCGGTGAGCTCCCCTGCATTTGGTTGCTACATTTTTTAAAAGTCCTTTAAATACTCAAACAGAAGTAATTCTTTCCTGGGCAATTCTTTCTATTTTTTTCAATTTTGAACATCCCACGCTTTGTGGAGTTTTGACGGCTGGACTTCTTTGGAATTTGGCTATGATGCTTCATTTCGTTTGCTCTGCTTGCCATTTTTTGAAAATCTTCAGAAAAGCTGCAATTTTTAAATTTGAAGCTCTGCAGGGACTGTTCTCTATTTCTGGTGGGCGGCACGGTGGCACAGTGGTTAGCACTGCTGCCTCATAGAGCCAGAGACCAGGGTTTGATTCCCGGCATGGGTCACTGTCTGTGTGGAGTCAGCATGTTCTCCCCGTGTCTGCGTGGGTTTCCTCCGGGTGCTCTGGTTTCCTCCCATGGTCCAAAAGATGTGCTGGTTAGGTGCATTGGCCATGTTAAATTCTCCCTCAGTGTACCCAAACAGATGCCGGAATGTGACAACTAGGGGATTTTCACAGTAACTTCAATGCAGTGTTAATGTAAACCTTCTTGTGACAGGAATAAATAAACTTCAAACTTCTCTAATTGTGCTGTTTCTTCTTCTGCCCTGTCTGCCTTCTAATTCTTTTTTGCCTCAGCTTGTTATGGTGCCACTGGGCATTGCAACTTTTCTCCAGCTGCCCTAGAGACGTGCTGAACTGTGGCACTGTCACCTACTCGACAATGTAAGTGCAGCCTTTTTGCTCACTGTCTCCTGAACTGTCTCGTATTCCTTACACTGTGTCACTCAGAGTCTTGCAATTTTGTGCAGTGTTAATAACCCTGCTTGTGATCTGAGCTGTTGTTTTGCTCTGTATCATTCTGGCGTCTGGAAGTGTTTGTAATTGTGTCCACCCGTCTTTGTGAACTGACCAGGTTTTTTAACCCTGTGTTATTCGGGTGCTTTAACTTGCATTCGCTCCAGTGGATTCCTCAATTTCTATGTCGACAGCAAGCTTTATCAACTGCTCCTTCAAGATTTCTTCTTAGGAGCACATCTCTCTAGTTTCACATCAGCTGCTTTCAATTTTTCATATCTTCACATGCTGTTCTAGATTCATTATTTAAGATGCCACCTTTCAAATTACTGATGGGCACCCTGTTGTGTTCTGGTGTTGGGACTATCTCTGCCAACCATGTTGTAATATGGGTTCTTTAGATGAATGAATGATGAGATCTTGAGACCTGCATGTTTAAATATGAACCGTTTATTGTTAATATTTAACTATTTACAGATCCCATATTGCATGGTGCTGGTTCTCCATGCTGTTATAGGCTTCTAGAGTGTTCTCTCTCAGTTTATTACCATGTGACTCTCTTCATCATACTGTGAGTGATGTCCAGTTCCACATTAACCTTTGCTGTGCCGAGCACCTTTACATTACAATGGCATGAAGGCGCATAATACAACAGTATCCACTCAATGTGAAATCTCTACAAACAAGAAGAGTCCCTTCTCAAGGGCATTTAACGGAAAAGTCAAATCAAGTTATTGTAACCCAGTACAGATCATGAGTGAGTGACATTTGAGATATTATGTCCTATTTTAGTTGCGATACATTCAAAAATTAATGGAATGACATATCAACATTTCAGAGAAGTTTTGGACTTGAATTCTAAGTTAGAAGACACTCTGAACAAAAGATTGATGGGAAACATGATCCAGCTCTTTAAGATGCCAAAAAAAATGGAAAATAGTAAGAGTTTTTCTGAAGTTTATTTATTAGTGTCACATTAACACTGCAATGAAGTTACTGTGAAAATCCCCTAGTCGCCACACTCCGGTGCCTGTTCAGGTACACTGAGGGAGAATTTTGCACGGCCAATGCACCTAACCAGCATGTCTTTTGGACTGTGGGAGGAAATCAGAGCTCCCGGTGGAAACCCATTCAGATATGGGGAGAACGTGCAGACTCCGCACAGATAGTGACCCAAGCCGTGAACTGAACCAGGGTCCCTGGCACTGTGAGGCAGCAGTGCTAACCACTGTTCCTCCTATGTTAGGACATGGAATTCTCTGTCAGAAACAGTGGTGGAAGCAGAACCTGTAATAGGTTTTAAAATGGAAGTTGATACATTTTGATGGAAGAAAAATTTAACCATTTAAACAACTGTGGTGAAAGGGCAAGGCACCATAACTATGATGAGCTGAAAGGCCTATTTTTGTGCTGTACTATCTTACTGGGAAATGTTAACACTCCCCACAACTGCCCAGTTTGCTCTTCAAATGTAACAGGGAATTTACTCTGTACCCAACCTAACCTGGCCGTCCGCAACACAGGAAGCAAGGATATCCCCACCAAGACCAATGTGATCCATTTTGAATATATAGTTCCCACTCCAATTATATCATCCCAATTTTTAATTAACTGAGGCCTGAGAGGATAAGTAGTGCTGGTTTCCTAGCCTACTCAAACCTGCTGGAAAAGCAACCGGGGCAAGAAACAACCCAACAATCTAAACTTTAGAAATTGTCCATGATGAATTCTCCTCTGGGCCTCATAAGAAAATCATTAAACTATTCTATCCAAATCTCTCCCAATGACTAAAAACTTCCTTGCTCTCCCCGGGATCCATTTACCTTGTGCCAGTCACCAATAGCTTCTAACCCCTTCCATTTTAATGGCTGGCCTTCCAATCGATTCCTTTTGGTTAGGAAGTTGTCAAGTGGAATGTTAATAAGGCCTAACCACTGAAATAGGTCGAGCCTCCCTTTTGCTGCGTACTAGATCATGTTTGGACTCAAGAGATCAAATTGGCCCATTAGTTCTGGCATAAAAAGATTGTTTGACTCAGACAGTGAAAACTAAACTGGACCCCTAGATTTATAACTGAGGTTACAGACCGAAAGAAACATTTTTTCTAAAAGATAGGGGGATGGATGACATATTCTCAGTAAAAGAGGTTCAGACTACATACATTGGGTAACTGTCTATAGACAGCAAATGACCAGTAGAGAAAAGAGGTTGGATGAATTTGGCACAAATACCTTTGGGGGCCATTTAATCATAGAATTCCTACAGTGTAGAAGGAGGCCATTCAGCTTATCAAGTCTGCACCAGCAGCAATCTCACTCAGGCCCTATTGCCGTAAGCCCATGTATTTACCCTACTAATCCTCCTGATGCTAAGGGGCAATTTAGCATGACCAATCCACTTAACTTGCACATCTTTGAAGTGTGGGAGGAAACTGGAGCACCTGGAGGAACCCCACATAAGCACAGGGAGGATATTTACCTGAGGATTTTTCTCAGACTGCTAAATCTGTGATGCAGATGTCAGATATGGGGCTCTCCCAAGCTATGTTACAATTTGCCAGGATTTGGAATAACTATTTCTCTAAGGTATAGTCAAATTGCCCACCAGAGTGGGAGAGTGTGAAAATCCCCTCCCCCGGAAATTGGCAGTAAAGAGTCTACATGCTGGAAGCTTTTATCCATTCCTGGCGCCCCATTATTTTCCTGTTAAATTTTTGTGACTTGCTGGTATACAGCTGTTGTAGCCCTCCAAGTAGCTCTCCAGGGCAGCACAGTGGCACAGTGGGGGCAGCACGGAGGCACAGTGGTTAGCACTGCTGCCTCATAGCGCCAGGGACCCGGCTTGGGTAACTGTCCGTATGAAGTTTGCACATTCTCCCCGTGTCTGCATGGGTTTCCTCCTAGTGCTCCCACAGTCCAAAGATGTGTGGATTAGTTGGATTTGCCATGCTAAATTAGCCCTTAATGTCAGGGGGACTAGCTAGGGTAAATCAGAGGGTTATGGGGATAGGGCCGGGGTGGGATTATGGTCAGTGTAGACCCGATGGGCTGAATGGCCATTGTATTGTATCTGCATTGTAGTGATTCTATGATTATCCTATAAGTTATGAATCTGACATTTCTACAGGTGTTTATTGGAATCTATCTTCCATTGAAGTTATTATCCTTAAATAATATTTACCTTCCATTTTTAACAACTGAGCTCCATTACCCACCTTGTTATTTTTAAAGATCAGTTGTTGATCATTAGCCCATCACATGACCGTCCACATATACCACGATGTCTGCAACTGGCAAAAGCCAGAATGTTAGCACAAACATGTTTCTCAGTAATAGAAATATTAGCAAATCTATTAGATATCGAAGATCTAACAAGCTGATTCATTCAGTCAGGTTACTTTATTAAAATTTCTCTTATACCATAAGATATTGGTTCAGAATTAGGCCATTCAGCCCATCAGGTTTGCTCCACCATTCAATCATGGCTGATATGATTCTCATCCCCATTCTTCTGCCTTCTTCCGTAACCTTTGATCCCCTTACTGATCAAGAACCTATCAACCTCTGTCTTAATGACACTCAATGATCTGGCCTCCACAACCCTCTGTGGCAATGAGTTCCACAGATTCACCACCCTCTGGTTGAAGAAATTCCTCCTCATCTCAGTTTTAAAGGAGTGTCCCTTCACTCTGAAGTTGCGCCCTTAAGTTCTAGCCTCTCCCACTAGTGGAAACTCCTCTTCATGTCCACTCTATCTAGGCCTCTCAGTATTCTATAAGTTTCAATTAGATTCCCCCCTCATCCTTCTGAACTCCATCGAGTATAGACCCAGACTCCTCAATCATTCCTCATATGACAAACCCCTCATTCTTGGGATCAGTCTTGTGAACCTCCTCTGGACCAACCCCCCCCCAAGGCCAGCAAGCATATCCTTGCCCAAAACTGCCCACAATACTTCAAATGTCTTACTGTCAAGTATTATGTACCAGAAATCACAGGAGGAGCAGGATGTAAATAGTGAGAGAACTGGAGTAGAGTGGCCATAAAATTGAAAGGAGGAATAACTTTAAATCGTGGGAGGAGTGCCAAGGAGAGGCCATAAATCATTAGAGAAAGGGTGAGAGAAATAATGAGGAGAGACCCTTCTGTGTTTCAAAGAAGAAAATGAAATTCTAAATCTGAAAAGTGATGTCAAATTAATGACACACCCCAAGGTGATTAATCTATTTTATAACTAAGTCAAGTGTATAATTTATTATATGATTAAGTTTAGTGATTAACTAATTAATCAGGTCAAAAGGGGTACAATTACAAAGGACTAAAAAGAAGATGCTAACATTGTAAAGGGTCCTAAATTTCTGTTGAAGTAAAATTTGACATTTATACATAACACCCAAGAGTTGAATAACGGAGCTGAAAAACTGAAAGAAAACACAGGGGACAGAAGAAAAGAGCAGGAAACAAGAGGGGCTTTAAAAGGAGCCTGTCATTTTAATTTAATTTTAATCACATATTTAAATAAATAAAACAAGATTATATGGTGTAGTGCAACTGGAGTGTGCCACAGTCCCAGACAATCACAAGTACAACAATTGTCCACAGCTTGGGTCGTTGAGTGGAGACTGAGGTGCAAACATTGCGAGGCATCAAGCAACAGGAGTTGCCTTGACATATTGAACCAGGAGATGGTCACGTCCCTTAGATTGGGTAATTTTATTCATTCATGGATATGGGTGTCGCTGGTTATCCATTATTAGTTGCCACTTGAGGGCAGTTGAGAGTCAACCACATTGCTGCAGCTCTGGAGTAGTCCAAACCAGATAAGGACAGCAGATTTCCTTCCCTGAAGGATGTTAGTGAACCAGATGGGTTTTTTCCTGACAATCGACAATGGTTTCATGGTCATCAGTGGATTCTTGATTCCAGATATTTTATATTGAATTCAGATTCCACCATCTGCCATAGCAGGGATTTGAACCCGGGTCCCCAGAACATTAGCTTAGTTTCTGGATTAATAGCCTTGCGATAATACCATTAGGCCATCGCCTCCCCAGATGCAGGCCTTGTCTGCTAGCCTGAGGTTAGATAGTCTCTTCACAAACAGAGAAGATCTTTGCATGGAAAAGAGAGAATCCAATTATTGCAGTCCACATGGAAACCAATGATTTAGGTAGAATCAGCAACAAAGTCCTGCTGAGAGAGTTTGAGGAGCTAGACCAGTGTCGCAGAGCTTCAGAAGGAATAATCTCTGTTACCTGAGCCATGTGCAAATTGGCATACAGATTAGAAGGTTAAATGTGTGGCTGAAGGAATGGTGAGTGAAACACCATTCCTGGGGAAACAGGGAGTTGTTCAGTTAGGATGGGCTCCACTTAAAACCAAATGAAGACTTATGTCTTGGCAAATCAAATAACTAGGACTTTAGACAAATGAAGGCATGGTGGTTTGAGGGAAATTTCAAAAGTAGTAAAAGAAATGTCATGGCTGAAGAACAGAGTAAAGATTAGTGGAGTGAGTCAGGGAGAGATGGAGGCTGACAAAGGAAAATAGGAAAATGTCAAAGCCATTATATATAACGTGGCCAAAACAAAATAGATAAATTAATATCACACACAAGAATTGAATGGGTTTGGTCTCATAAACATTATGAAGGAATGGTTGCGAAGTGACCAAGCTTGGGAATTAAAATATTTCAGGATATTTGACTTTTAGGATTAAGAGTTTCAGACTTTCGCTCAGGGTTGGATTGGCACGCTGTGCCGTCTTCCCTATGCCAAATTTCTCACTGACCTTCTGACTCAGGCTGGGTGAGATCCAGCCAGTGAGGCAATCAGGATCAGTGCTGGATCCTCTGTTGTTTATACTATATATAAATGATCTGGAGGAAAATGTGATGGTCTGATTAGTAAGTTTGCGGATGGCACAAAGGTTGCTGTATTTGCTGATAGTGCCGAGGATTGTCAGAGGATTCAACAGGATATAGATAGATTGGAGACTTGAGCACGGAAATAGCAGATGGAGTTTAACCCAGACAAATGCGAGGTGATGCATTTTGGAGGATCAAATTTAGGTGTGGATTATACAGTAAATGGCAGAACCCTTAGGAAGATTAACATTCAGAGGGATCTGGGCGTGCAGTTCCACAGTTTCTAAAAGTGGTAACAAAGTTGACCAAGGTGATTAAGAAGTCATCTGGCACGCTTGTCTTCATTGGCCAGGGCACTGAGTACAGGAGTTGGGAAATCATGTTGCAGCTATACAAAACCTTGGTTAGGCCGCATTTAGAGTGTTGCATGCAGTTTTAGTCACCACACTACCAGGACATGGAAGCTTTGGAGAGAATGCAAAGGAGGTTCACCAGGATGTTGCCTAGTCTCGATGGTGTTGGCTATGAGGAGAGCTTGAATAAACTAGGATTGCTTTTCCTCTAGAAAGACAAAGGCTGAGGGGAGATCTGATAGAGGCTTACAAAACTATGAGAGGCAGAGGGTGGATAGTCAGAGGTTTTTCCCAAGGGCGAAAGCGTAAATTACAAGGGAGCACAGGTTCAAGGTGAGAGGGGAAAATTTTAAGGGATATGTGTGGGGACAGTTTTCCATGCAGAGAGTGGTGGGTTACTGGAACACTCTGCTAGAGGAGGTGGTGGAAGCCGGCACACTAGCAACATTTAAGAAGCATCTGAATGGGGGGGGGGGGTACATGAATTGGAAGGGAATAGAAGATATGGCCTGAGTAAGGGCAGAAGATTTTTCTTAGTTTAGTTAGGGCATCAGGATTAGCACAGGCTTGGAGAGCCAAAGGGCCTGTTCCTGTACTGTACTTTTCTTTGTTCTTTGCTCTCGCCTCTGAAGTCCAGCAGAGTTGGATTGAATTAGGACATGCCCCTTGTTTATGGTACTAGCTATCGTAAACCAGGTAATTTTAAAGGTCTGATTAAAATTGACATGCCAGAGAGAAGGTAAGTGCCTAAGATGGGTAGATAGAATTTGGTGGGTGGGGGTGGGTTTGGAGGTCCAGTGGGGTAGGTGTTTTGAACATAGGATGGTGAGGAAGGTTGGGCATTGCGGGGAGGCGTGGAGCAACATAGCCTTCCAAACTCATACTCTTGGCTTCACAGAACAATCTCAGTCCCACTTGCCATACTATCCTCTTACCACTGGAGTCCTTTTTTGCTTTCCCCATGAAAATGCCATGATCCGTTCGCTCATCCGCCTTTCGGCCACCACTTTCACCCAAACATGCAGAAAGAACCGCAAATCTGTTGGTCAATTAAGCAAGCTGAGGCTCCTGTACTCATGTCCTCTGGGTTCTCTTACCTGCCTCACTCCTGGTCACAATCTCATCTCCCGGACCACCAACCAAATCAGAAGGCTTTATCTTGTGAGGTGAGGTTATTCACTTTGGAATCAAGAAACAAGGCGGCAGATTACTACCTGAATGGCTGTAAATTGGGAGAGGGGAACATGCAGCGGGACCCAGGTGTCCTTGTGCACCAGCCACTGAAGATAAGCATGAGGGTGCAGCAGGCGGTAAAGAAGGCAAATGGTATGTTGGCTTTCATTGTGTGAGGTTTCGAATACAGGAGCAGGGATGTGTTGTTGCAATTATACATGACCTTACTGAGGTCACACCTATAGTATTGTGTGCAGTTATGGTCGCCTTTTCCAAGGAAGGATGTTCTTAATCTCGAAGGAGTGTAGTGAAGGTTTACCAGGCTGATTCCGAGGATGGTGGGACTGATGTATGAGGAGAGATTGACTAGGTTAGGATTGTGTTCACTGGAGTTCAGATGAATGAGGGGGTTCTCATAGAGACTTATAAAATCCCAATAGGACTAGACAGGGTAGATATCGGGAAGATAGCTCCAATGGTCAGGGAGTCCAGAACCAGGGGGTCACAGTCTGAGGATTCAGGGTAGACCAGTTAGGACAGAGATGAGGAGACATTTCTTCACCCAAAGAGTGATAAGCCTGTGGAATTCATTACCACAGGAAGTAGTTGATGCCAAAATGTTGAATGTATTCAAGAGGTGGCTGGAAATAGCACTTGGGGCGAATGGGACCAAAGGTTATGGGGAGAAAGCAGGATTAGGCTATTGAGTTGAATAATCAGCCATGATTGTAACGATGGTGGAGCATTTGAAGGGTTAATTGGCCTCCTCCTGCTCTGATCTTCTATGTTTCTAGCTACTCAAAATTACAAATTCATAGAATCATACAGCACAGAACCCTACGCTGGCTTAGTGCTATCCACGTTTATCTTGATTTTTCCCCATAACCGTGCAAGGTTTAAATTTAATTTAATTTGATCTGATTTATTATTGTCACATGTATTAGTATACAGTGAAAAGTATTGTTTCTTGCACATGATAAAAAGCATACCATGCATCGGGAAGGAAATAAGAGAGTGCAGAATATAATGTTACACTTATAGCTGGGATGTAGAGAAAGATCAATTTAATGCGAGGTAGATCCATTCAAAAGTCTGGCAGCAGCAGGGAAGAAGCTGTTTTTGATTCAGTTGGTATGTGATCTCAGATTTTTATATCTTTTTCCCGACAGAAGAAGGTGGAAGAGAGAATGTCCGGGGTGTGTGGGGTCCTTTATTATGCTGGTTGGTTTTACGCGGCAGTGGGAAGTGTAGACACTATCAATGTATGGGAAGCTGGTTTGTGTGATAGACTGGGCTTTGATCATGACCTTTTGTGGTTTCTTGCAGTATTGGACAGAGCAGGAACCATATCAAGCTGTGATACAACCTGAAAAATATACATCCAATTTATTTTAAAAGTTACCAATAAATCTGCTTCCAGGCAGTGCATTCCAGATCCTAATAACTTTCAAGAAATATTTTTTTCATCTCCTCTCTGGTGATTTTGCTATTTATCATTTTTTTTTCTCATCCAGCTGCCAATCTCTGTCAGTGAAAATAATTTCTGCTCATCTATTTGATCAAACCTCCTCATGATTTTGAACACCTCTGTTAAATCTCCCTTTAATCTTCTTGACCAAAACTCTCTTGTGTCTGCACAAAATGAGGCCCTTCATCATATGGTATCATTCTGGTACAGTCTTCTGCATCCTCTCCAGCTCCTTGTCATCCTTAATTAGGAGATGAGGTGCAAAACTGCGACGCTTGTTCTTCTGTTCTCTTGAGCCACCAAGATCCTTTGAGAATCTCTCAGAAAGGAAGGGGATTAGCTTAAGATGTGAATGAAGGAAAAGAAAAGTAATAGACTTTTGTGGTTGAGAGGTGCAGCTTCAATGATGGAAAATTATAGAAATCTGAGTCGAGAGCCCATCTGCAAAAGGGCACAAACCGAAATGTGTGACTAAAAATAACACCAGCAGGAAGTGAGGCCTGTGGGTAGAAAAGGTGACCTACTGAAGAATTTTTAGTGATCTAGATATGTGAAGGTGTCGAACAAAGAGAAGACCAGCCACCTCATGAAGGACACTCCTTCAGACCTCAGCAGCACATTACGTCCTGTGGTATAATTGGCTATTTCATTATATCCCTTTTCCTTGTTAGTTCAAATCCCATTACCAACTGGATACGTAACCAGGTCTTGTACTTATTGTATTAATTTTATTGAGAAAATCTTAAGCTGGAAGCTTAAACAATTAAATTGCTGGCTTTTCTGACTATTCTCACTCTGTTAAACAGACCAGATGCGAATCTACTGACCATATCAGTAACAGAACTCACGAAAATCCTCCATTCCAATGGGACCCTATCGGAAATGACAGACTAATAATAAATGCATTTAGAAGCATATTTTAGATTGATGCCTGATCGTTTATAAGTCAGAAATATAAAAAACTCTTGCCCAAAAATAAATTTTGAATACTACAAGCTCACGTTCATTTCAATGAAAAGCAGCATTTTTGTTCTTTTAGAATCCCATTTCACCTGGGTTCAGTTGGTCACACACACGCCTTTGAATTGCAGATCCAGTCCACAAACATGAGCACATCCAGTGCCGTTCCGGGAATGCTGCACTGACAGAGTTGCTGGGTGGCATTTTCTGATTTTTCTGAGTTGAGTGGAACAGTGGGCAGGAGAAATGGTGCAGAATCTGCTGGGCCAAGGGGTGGCATCCTCTGTCATATTTTTAAACTCTTAGTCAAAGAAGTGTAAGGAGTGGTTACCATGATGCCACACTGACAGGGTGGGATCTGATCAAGCCTGCCCCGCCACCAACATAAGTTCTTAAAAGAGAGGGGCACTCTTTCTAAGGTAGAAAACATTGGGAACACATTTCTCCCCCTTCCTTGCCCTGGAAAATTATTACAGGATTTCTTCTTGGCCAGGTGTTCCTGTTCTAATGACCCTGTGATCAAGACATCATTGAAATATACTGCCTTGGGTGGCTCTTGAAGGATGTTCTCCATGAACTTTTGGAAAATGGCACTTGCTGACGAGAACCTGAGAGGCAAATGGGTATACTAGGAGAGTACCTTATGTCACATATTTTGAGAGGACTCGTCCAATTCAAGCTGGAAATAGGTGTGGCTCATGTCCAACTTGGAGAAAGTCTTGCCACCTGTCAATTTGGTGTACAGATCTTCGATCCGGGGCATAGGGTCTCTAGCGAGTTTAGAGACTCATTTGGAGACAGTTTATTGTTCCTGCAAAAAATATGTCCTTTGTTATGCTTACAAACTGGGAGTATGGGTGTGGCACATTCTGTAAGTTGTACAAACCTTATCGTACTCAAGCTTTCAAGAGATCCTAGTTCAGTTTCCACCCTCTCAGGCAGGGAGTAAGGGATTGGCCTGACTCTGAAGTACCTAGGTGTAGCATCAAGAATCAGTGTAGATCTTGGCCTTGGCTTCTTCTATTTTCCCCAGGCTCTCCTAAAAAAAACCAGGGTATCCATTGATAATTTTGTACAGAGCCCCCACCCCCATGCCTTACCTGAAGATCTCCAACTAGTTGAGCCGAATGTGCTGGAGCTAATCGCTCCCCATCAGGCTTGCTCCATGTTCTTGTACAACAATGAGTGGGAAACAAGTTGTTTGCTGTCTATATCTCACTGGGGCCACTGTGATGCCTTTTATTTGTAAAGATTCCCCCGTGTAGGTGGTCAGTCTGGCCTTCGTATCTTCCAGCCTCAGGAGCTAGATGCTCAATTGGAGGTACTTGCAGGTCTGTGCAGGGAGGTGGATTAGAAAGGGCACCTGGATGTCCTTGGGATGGCATGGATGAGGTGGGCTGAATGGTCTCCTTCTGTTCTGTAACTTTTCTATGGTCCCGAGCAGCTTTGTAAAATGAGAAAGGGAGGTGCACTGGGAGGTGGGATGGAGGAGACGATGGACACTGAGCAAGAGCTTAGAGGAAGGTCAGTGAAGGTGGCTCACGATGCAGCCCAAAGAGATATTTTTTCTCAGTGTCCTTTTAAGGTGATATGGAGATGCTGGCGTTGGACTGGGGTAAACACAGTAAGAAGTCTCACCTGTTGGACTTTAAACTGGTGGTGTGAAGCTTCTTACTGTTAAGGTGAACAGACAGGGGCTGAGATTTGGGAAGGGAACATATTGGGGGAATAAAGAATGAGAAAGAAGACCTGAATGTAAGTCTAGTCATGAGATGATGAGGTGCCAAGTGTGAAAGAGTTTCACTTTGAGAATAACAAGTGTTTGGTCAAATGCCAGCAAAGGAACATTCAAATGCATTGTCACATGCAAAATCCCGACAACTGAAACATTGTCACCTGCAGCCAGTGCAACAATGAGTCCATTCCAGAGTTCCTGGTTATATAGTTACAAATGTGATCATGTAAGCTTTGTCTCACTTCCTCAGAAAAGTTTTGCATTTGGAAACTTGATTTCTTAGAGATCTATTCATTTTTGACAGATATTTAAATAGCCAGGTTCACAGGTGTGAGTAAAATTATAGGATGTAATAACACAATATCTGGCATAGATATACCAGGGTGGGGGAAGGTGGTGTGTTTAGCTTCAGCTGCCAGTCTGAGAGGAAGTGTGACTTACTTCCTGGTGAACTCACAAATTAGGAGAGATTCTGGCTAGTTTGCAACGGGTAATCTTCGGAGACAAGCAGCACATAAAGCCTGGAGAAATAATCCACTGGGTGGCGCTAACAGCCACAAATGGTTTAGTTTAGATCCAGCGCCAAAGGTGTGTGTTTTTCAACATCAGCAGCTGGATGCTAATGTGAAACAGTGATTGTTTTCTCGTTTTGTTTTATTCATTCATGGGACATGGGCGTTGCTGGCAGACAAGCATTTCTTGCTCATCCCCTTAGCTGCCCGAGAGCAGTTGCTATGGATCTGGTAAGGTCAGATCAGGTAAGGACGACAGTTTTCCATCCCTAGGGGACATTAGTGACCCAGATGGGTTTTTCTGTCAATCAACAATGGTTTCATAGTCATTGGTAATCACTGAATTCCTATAGACCAGAAGGAGGCCATTCGGCCCATTAAGCTTGCACCAACAACAATCCCTATCCCTGTAACCCCCATGTATTTACCCTGCTAGCCTACCCTGACAACAGGCAATTTAGCATAGCCAGTCCATCTGATTTGCACATCTTTGGACTGCGGGAGGAAACTGGAGCACCCAGAGTAAACCCACACAGGCACAGGGAGAATGTACAAACTTCACAGAGACAGTGACCCGAGGCCAGAATTGAATCTGGGTCCCTGGCGCTGTGAGGCAGCAGTGCTAACCACTGTGCCACCCCAGATTAATTTCAGGTTTTTTTTATTGAATTCAAATTCCACCATCTGTGGTGGTGGGATTCGAACCCAGGTCCCCAGAACATTAGCCGAGTTTCTGGATTAGTCTAGCGATAACACCATTAGGCCATTGCCCAGTGATTGTTATAGAACCCATACAATTTTCTTCCCATTGATTTCATTGGCTGTGAAAATGACTTCTGTAACAGACTCAAGTGATCACCTCACCCTCACCAATCTACTTGTATCTGTTCATTATGACAGTAATGGTTGGAGTGTTCCGTTTGGTCATTTCGTGTGGACGCTGCTCCCACCATGCTAAATGGAATCAGTGAAGAGCTGGAAACTCGGTGCCCATGTGGGCTTTCAGTGGCAGCAGAGTGGAATTCCACCTCAATCCGTAAACCCACTGCTCGGCAAACCATTCACTCTATCATCGGCATCAAGCCAACGGACCCCCCCCCCCGGTTCAATGAAGAGCGTAGGAGAGCAGGCCAGGAGCAACAGGAAAATGAGGTGCTCACTCAATGAAGCTACAACACACTCCAGAAGGGAAACACAAACAGTTGGAGCAGTTGAGAGCCCGAACTGGCGCTTTAGTACTGGATTTTAATGGGAATGGCTAAGAAACTGGAGTGTTCGGAAATCCAGTAGAGGCTTCCACCTTCCAAATGGTCATGCTAAATAGTGCAAGTGGCACTATTTAGTTAGCTAAGAGGCTGACTAAACAACGAGCAGGAGGAGGAGGCATCTCCCAGAGGGAAAAAAACAGTTCAGACTAGTATCCTTATTTCCCTATTGTACTGGTGCTCCATTTTAAAGTATACAAGACCAGCACAGACCAGTATTCCCCATCCCCAGTGAAAGTGGAGCCCAGTGTGAGTCCAAAAGTCTAAGGTTGAAATATTTGCAACCATCATCAGCCAGAAGTACTGAGTGGATGTTCCATCTCAGTCTCACTCTGAGATCCCCAGCATCACAGATCCCAGCCTTCAGCCACTCCAATCCATGTGATATGAAGAAGCAGCTAAGTGCACTGGATACTGCAAAGGCTATGAGGCCCCAATAATATCCTGGTGCTTGTGCTGAAAAATTAGGAGGGGGTGATTGTCCCAGCCCACTGCTTTGGTCATGTAGCACAGTGGGCCAGTGGGTTTCCTACTGAGCGTCTGGGCCTTTGTGTGTCTCCCAGCCTAAGCTTTACAGCGCGAATGAAATTGTGCTAAAAATTAGTGCGGTGGTGATTTACATGCGTTACCATACCCTACATATAATTAGCAGATTCATGGCTAAATCCACCTCCCCCCACTGCCACCCCGCTGGTGTCTGCTCCCCAGTGTGATGTCACACTGGCGTCATTTGCAACTGCTTGAGAAAAGTGGGACCTGGGCTGGCAGCACTGAAGAGGAGCGAGGAGGTAAGCGCGACGGAGCTACAGCCCCTGGTGGGTAGGACCGCAATGGTTGCTGGTTGGGATGGGGGAGTTCATTGAGTGCTGGAAGTGCTGTCCCCAGACCCAGGGATGTTCCATTGTTCTGTCTGTGGGGGTGGGGGGGGGGGGAGACTTTACTAATTGCTGTTTCCAGACCCAGGGATGTTCCATTGTTCTGTCTGTGGGGGTGGGGGGGGGGGACTTTACTAATTGCTGTCGCCAGACCCAGGGATGTTCCATTGTTCTGTCTGTGGGGGTGGGGGGGGGAGACTTTACTGATTGCTGTTGGGGGTTGCTGTTTCCAGGCCCAGGGATGTTCCATTGTTCTGTCTGTGGGGGTGGGGGGGAGACTTTACTGATTGCTGTTGGGGGTTGCTGTTTCCAGGCCCAGGGATGTTCCATTGTTCTGGATGTGGGGTGATGGAGTTTACTGAGTGCTAGGGTTTTAGGGAGTGCCGGGGGGGGGGGGGGGGGGGTAGGTGGGGGGGGGGGGTGGGGCGTGGGATGTGGGTGAAGTGCACCATGTACTACTTGAGGTCTCATCAAGTCAGGCAGCTGGTGCTCCAAGCAGGGACTCTGCAGTGAACAGGAGCCCAACTTGTGATGATCAGGAGGCTGTCTCTGCCCAGTGTGCCTGACCTGCAGCACATGGAAGGAAATGCTGTTGTAGTACCCATGGCAATGGCTCAAGGGGGCGCAATGGCCACACCAAACTGTATGTGGCCTGCTGTGGCCACGATGCCAATGACAGATAACCTGGTCAGGTGACGCTTGGCACTCCAGATTGTGTTGTGTTGCCAACATCACAAGTGGAAAGACAGGCCCCAGTGAAGGAGTGGGGGGGTCCCAGGATAATAAAATCCATCTCTCTCTATAACTCCCACGGTGCAGATGGATTTCAGACTGTTAGGCCTGGAGCTTGCCATCGTGGTGGCAGCTGCTGAGGAGGAGGAGGCTGAGGAGAAGGAGGGATTTATACGGCCACTGCATGACCAGCCAATGGCAGAACCTGCAGAAGGAGGGCAGAGGGCTGCAGGTGAGGCCCAGAAAGTGGCAGCGCAGTCTCGTTCCAGGCACCCAGTGGGGAAATCTGCCTATCACAGGCAACTGTGCACAAGTGTACTTGTCAGGTCATGTGTGCCTTGTATGCCCGGGCAGGGCAGCACATCAAATTTGATGCTGGCCAGGCGCAGCAGGAGGCCCGGGCTGTAGATTTGCCGCCAGTGTTGCCATGTCCCATGTGCAGGGGGTTGTGGATGGGACACACATCGCCCTGTGGTCCCCACGAGGTGAAGGTCAACCATTTATAAACAGGTGACCACTCCCTCAACGCCCAGATAGTTTGTGACAACAGACTAATCATTATACACGGCATCCAGGGAGTGTCCATGACAGCTATGTCCTGAGGTGTTCGGACAGTCCTGGGCTATTTGAAGACCAGCCCAAGCTGCCAGGATAGCTCGTGACAAAGGCTACTTGCTGAGGTTGTGCTGATGATGCCCATGTGGAGACTCAAGACCGAGGTGGAGACCTGCTACAATGAGACCCACGCTGCCTCCCGGTCCATTGCATTGGCCTACTGAAGATGTGGTCCTGGTGCCTGGACCACTCTGAGGGTGTCCTACAGTACGGCCCTGTGTGTGTCTCACACATCATTATTGTCTGCTGCATCCTGTACATCATTGCACAGCAGCAGGGAAAGACCAGCTACAGGAGGAGGAGAAGAAGAAGGATTGCCAACTGCAGGATGTGGAGAAGGTGCTGTATGAGGAGCCGGAGGATGGAGGACAGGTGGTGATGGTGAGGGTCCAGCAGGACAGCAAGGGATACTTTAAGTGCAGCAAGATTCATTTAGTTGCGACAGTGCAGTGTGGCGGCTGCTGCCACCCTCCCACCACACACCAGGAGGCGCTGCAGCTGCCCCCACCAACCCCAAACTGCCCCCTCAACTCCCCAACCCTTCCCCTCCCCCAGCCTCTTTCACCCCATTCCCACACCCATCCCTCCCCGATACACTTTCATCCCACCCACCCTAACCCTTCCCCTCCCCTCCCTCTTTCACCACCTCCCTGCCCAGTTCCGAGTCACATCACAACAGGGTAATGAGCCTGGGTTGGCCCTGCCAGCGAGTTTTTGGTCAAGGCTGGAGGGTGATGACGACTCTCTGTAAGATACTCTGGGATCCTGCCCTAGTGCCACACAGGTCTGACTCCTATCTGACTGCACTTGGGCCCACGTAGGAGTAAAGGTTTTGACCACAAATGTGTGCGCCAATGGGCCAGGAGGTTAGGGCAGAGTGAAAGGGTGTTAGATACCGGGGGTAATGTTTGGCACAGGGTCTGCTGGATGCTGGGGAAAGCACGGCAGGTGGTCTGTAACTTTTGGCCGAGGAGTTGGTCTGCGTAGGATTTAATGATGATCTTAACATTTACAAAAACCTTAACTCTGACCATTGCTAACCTCACTCATGCCCTCTTAGTGACCAGTTGAGGAATAAGTAGTCTATGCGTGTTGGTCATATTCCTGGAACTTTCATCATTTAACTGCCTGTGTTTAATGCTCCTCCTCTGCTGTAGGTTTACTGTTATATCCATCCTCACAGCATATCGGCTTTCCATGAAAATTGCAAAAGTAACAAAACCTTTGATAACCAATTGGATGTTTTTTTTGACTCCGTTAAATAACTCTTTCTTTCCCCCATCTTCAATATTTTTATAATGAATGGGCAAAGAATTCCTCAAAGAAAATGAATTTAAAAAATCATTGCAGGATCCTGGAAAAATCATTGAATCTCTACAGTGCAGAAAGAGGCCATTCGGCCCATCAAGCCTGCATCGACAATGATCCCACCAAGGCTGTATCATCATAACCCCACATACTTACCCTGCTAATCCCTCTGACTCTAAGTGACAATTTTAACATGACCAATCCACCTAACCTGCATATCTTTGGACTGTGGAGGGAAACTGGAGCATCCAGAGGAAATCCATGTAGACATGGGGAGAACGTACAAACTCCATACAGTCACCCGAGGCTGGAATTGAACCTGGCACCCTGGTGCTGTGAGGCAACAGTGCTAACCACCATGCCACCTATCCTGGAAACCAATCTCCAATCTTCAATTCCTGGAGACTCCTGAACTAATCCTGGAGGATTAGCAATATTAGTCAAGGCCCATCCTGACTGTTGTAATATGCCTTTAAGGGATATCGGCATGACATCAGTAGAAGGGAAATGTGTCATGTGATCCAGTCTTAGTTTCACTCTTGCTTTGAGCAGAGCGTACACACACACACACACACACACACACACACACACACACACACACACACACACACACACACACACACAGCTCTGATGTCTTCAAGCTTTGAAGACCAGTAAAAATATAAATGAGTCCCGAACAAACCTGCACAAGCAGAAACTTCGACAAATAGGCCAGACCGTGCATGGGCCTATTACAGCGGGGTGTAACACTGTGGAAGAAATCTGGAGCAGTAACAATAACGAAGCATTATACTGTTCTCAGCGATAATACGTTTCAAGAGGGACAATATCGTTCTTTTTGTTTATAACGAGGAAAGTATCCAATTTGCTTAATGTTGCCATGAAAGGGCTGTGCAAACCATTGCTGTTATTGGGTAAGTAACTGATAGCTCTCCACTAATGCTGGTAGCGATCATCTGATTTACTAAACTCCTTGAGGAGCCCTCCATTTCATAGCTCTCCTGCAGTTCCCCGTTACAAGCTGACAATCTGAATGGCGCTTCCGATTCAACACAAATCATTCCTTTCAGCAGACCCTCTGACCGACGGTGGGTTTTTCTTTTAATATTGCAACGGCAGTCTCCGTCCACGACGTCAAGCTGGTAAAATTTAGATTCCTAATGTGATCAGAAAAAGGGGGAGGAAAGAAACCAAAATGGTTGCTGTTCATTTAAATAAATTATAAAGCGATCTTGGTGCGAGTGGGAAATCCATAATTAGCGAGCCATTCTCTAATGACACTGCAGTGGGGTTTGCGTCTGAAAGCCATTTGAATGAAGCGCAGGCCTTGAGGACATGTTTCTTTCGTTAGAAGGAGCACTCGCCCTAACGGATGAGACATTTTTTTGCCCCCGTTAACTCTCAGGCACCTCTGTCTGGGGACCCCTGGCCTGTTTAGCATTGTTCGCGAGATGCCGGGGACCGCTGATACGGAAAGGTGGTCTCATCTTTGTCACAGGCAATGTCATGAAACATTTACAGCACTGAATTAATTTCTGCTCCACTGAAGATGCAATTTGCATGAGTTAGGATGAAAAATGCATGAATATATTATGAACAGTGGCATATGATTTAACACTGTAGGCACTGTGGCATTTCTATTGGCTGGCACGAACACTACTAATTAAATGCCAAAAATCTCAATTTTCTCTGAACTTTGACCTCAGTGACTGACTTACAGGCTAGTGGAACCCTGTAACTCCCTCTTCACAAATAAAACTGCTGAGGGTAAGTTAACTGAAAATCTCAAAACCGAAATTGGTTTAATTCTGTTAGGCCAAGTGTATTCGGTTTTTAAGGAACCTAAGTGGGTAAATAGGGATAAAATACGGGCGGAGCCGTCATCGAGCTGAATGGTAGGACAGGTTCAAGGGGCTGAATGGCCTCCTTTTCCTCTCTTTACTATCTTGCAGTCTCAGGATGGTAAATTCTGTGCAAAGCCGCGTTTCTCCAGTAGAAGGCAGCGTTGACTGGAGAGGCTTTTATCGCAAGGGGCGCCGGGTTTTATTGACCATTTGTTATCCAGGTTCTAAGGCAAGGACTCCGGGCTCACAGGGAAGCAGTGGTGAAAATTTTCTGGAGCGGATGTGACTCTAACGTCATTGGTTGGTACCTCCGATCAGCAAAGTTGGTGGACGGTCCCTCCATTTCTGCTCATTTACATGGGAGGCTAACCCATTTATTTTAAAATCTGTTAATGCTTGCAAAGAAAGTGTGCATTGGAATGTGACACCAAGGCATGTGTAACGCTGCTATGTGAACTTTGCCAGGCACAAGTTCTGTGCTAGGTCTCTTGTTTTACCCCAAATTTTCCATCCTATCACTACTTTGATCAGACCATTTAAGTTTAAAGTTTATTTATTATTGTCACAAGTAGCCTTATATTAATACTGCAATGAAGTCACTGTGAAAATCCCCTAGCTGCCACACTCTGGCATCTATTCAGGTACACTGAGGGAGAATTTAGCATGGTCAATGCACCTAACCAGCACGTCTTTCGGACTGTGGGAGGAAACCGGAGCACCTGGAGGAAATGCATGCAGAAACGGGGAGAATGTGCAGACTCCGCACAGACAGTGACCCAAGGTGGAAATGAGAACTCAGGTCCCTGGCGCTGTGAGGCCGCAGTGCTAACCAGTGTGCCACTGAGCCCCCTTTTCTACTTCACCTCAACTGGTCTTTGACAGGAAGGAGGCACTTCAATGGGAATTAATTATCTTCCAATCCACAGCGTATAGCGATGGTAGAGATAACGAGGTGGATTGCAATTCTCCGCAACATGACACCGATCAAAATGTGACACTTGGCAGCTCTCAGGTGTGTGTGTTTGTTGTGTGTATCTTGTGAACTGAGAGACTCATGATTGCCGAAATTGTACTGCCTCCCTCGCCATGGAATTGGAGGGGGCGAGGGGCGGACAACAGAAATGTGCGTTAACCTCAGGTGGGAATTTCCAGTCTCACTCGAGCGAGGGGGTAAAATCCCATCCGATGTGTCTTAGTACAGGGATGATCCTAGCACCATTAGTAAGAAATTCGCTGCCTTGGAGCTATGAAGCTGCTGTGGTAGAGATAGATTTAACTCACACTCTGGGACTGAGAGCTTCTTGCTTAGTGTATCTCAGTCCCATACTCGCTACACTTTTACCAATAAATGCACTCGGAATGTTACACCATCCCTGAATTTCAGAGGGCCAGTGAAATTAGAATATTTTAATAATAGTTGATCATATTAAATGGCTAATAGCTTCACACATGAGGATTGGTTTGAGGATATAAATTGAGGCCGTAACATCATGAGTCAGAGCTCTGACAAAGGATCATCTAGACTCGAAATGTCGGCTCTGTTCTTTCTCCGCAGATGCTGTCAGATCTGCTGAGATTTTCCAGCACTTTCTGTCTTTGTTTCAGATTCCAGCATCTGCAGCATTTTTCCTTTAACATCATGAGTCTTGCTCTAGTTTTATCAACCGGTACTGGTGACATTTAGTGTAGATGCTACACCTGACCTGGGAGAACTTAATGTACTCTCTCCCCCCACACTAACCTTTCTCATCTAGAAGAACACAGAAAATAATCTATTATTTACATTAGTTGAGCCACTGCTGATGCTGATATCACATCTTGCCCTCTGTTGCCTGCCCAATGTTCATATCTCCATGTCAAATCCCCCACTAGAACAATACAGGAGTGAATCAGCACCTGATCAGATGCTGCCATTAAATGCACATTCATATTAATTGGTGCCTTTAAATTAATGGTCCCATTAACAAGGTGCCTATTAAATAGCAGCTTCTGTGTTATGTCTCTGTGTTTCAATTTTATGTTGTTGTTCCTAATCTCCAAAACATGCATTTATTAGACCACTTATGTTGACAGCTTGTGAAACTTTTGTGCTTTATTTGTGAGTGCAGATGTGTGATTAATGTGGCTGATAGAGAAAACAGATCCATTTCATTAGGTAAGCCACATAATGACTGCGAGTTCCTCACTTAACTTATGTTCCACGTCATTGTCTGTGCTTTTAAATACAATGCTGTCTGCATGCTGAGCAAGCAGCTCAGTAGATTGGTGAGCTATTTCAGTGAGTTTTCTTACTTTCTTTGCCCCCAAGACAGGTTTACCTCGGTTGCACTTTACTCCAATGCTAATGTACGGTGTGAAATAAGATGACAAGTAAGGCCTGAGCTGACTCTGAAACAGGATCAGGGGTCAGAATTTTACTGTCCTGCTCACCACGGAAACTGGAGCAGGTGAGGGCGGCCATGGAAAGGCCCATTGACCTTGGGTGGAAATTTACCATTTTGGGATGAGCGAGGTGGTCAAATCCAGCCCAGAGTCTTTCTATTGCAGGTATAAGGAGAGCTGTACTTCTTCAGTGTGTCTCTGTTCAGAGGCTTTTATTGAAGTAATATTAAGATTTCTGCCTCCAGAGACAGGATCCAAATGGCAGACTCATATGACTATGGCAAGCCAGTGAGTCAGTACAGCATTGCATTTCCAAAATTCAAACAAACTCTTTTTCATTAAAAAGGTACGAACAATCCCTTTTTCACATGATAGAAAAGACACAAACATCCCAATTGTCCTACTGAACAAAAGACACATTTGCATACATGACCCCATTATCCATGTTACACCAACTATTCTCATGCATTAGGACTGTTTGGTCTATTTGTCAGTCTCTGCTTATGCATTGCACACAGACTTTCAACTGTGGAGGCCTCTTACTGGAACATGTGTGCATTGACCGTTCTTCTGGCTGATGTTTTTGTCCCTCATCTGCTGACCATAGATAGCTACTCTCCACCATATCCATCCCAAAGAGTCTAATCATGTCTCTGCCATGTCTCTGGCCCTTGTTGCCTAGGTGACTATTATTTTTCCATAGGGGTTGTTGGGAACCCATGGACCTCTGGATTGGATGATCATTTTATACTCAGTAAAGAAGTAAATCCCCTTCTCCCTGACCACCCAATTGCAGTGAAAGAGCAATTTTGCTAGTTCATGGTATAAGTCTACAGTTGTGCCTATTTATTAGAATGAGTTTTTTCAACTCCTGCTTTGAGTTCCCAACTGTGGAATTATGGGTTATTCTTGCCTCCTGATACATTTGTATTGCCCCTGGAATTTGTTTGATAATATCTTGCACAACTCGTTCATTGAAAACTTCAGTTTATTGTGCGTTTTCCAAGGTATATACTCAGCTGGAATCTTGCCCATCAATTCTTCCAGTTCGGTGCTGATGTGAACACTTTTCTGTGGAACATTTATCTTTGGCTCGTGCATTTCATTGCAGTGATGTGGTTGGCAACCATCTTGTGGTTTACTTGAATGTTGTCTCCCCCTTTCTGGGGTCTTCTGCCTCCCTCTCTCTGGGTTCTTTTTCTGTTGGCACATTCAGGATTGCCACTCCAAGCTTTTCACTAGCTTCAGCTGAGTTGAGTGGTCGTTGTGTCCCATCTATGGTCTGGAAGTTGAGTTCTTCCTTCTGGCCATTGCAATGGGCCGTCAGACTAATTTGTCCTCTCTGGATGAGTCCTGGGCCATCATATAGACTCAGTCTTACTTTTGAGGGTTTGATTTTTGGACGACCAAGTTGGGTCACTTCACACAGATCTGTGAAGGTCATTATGTTGAATGACGCACTTGTGTTTATCTGACGCTTCTTGTTGGCTTAATACTCTCCTTCTGCGATCATCATTGTGAGAGTCACAAACCAATTGGTACCTATGAACTTGTCTGAATAAACCTGCTGTATTAGGAGTTTCTCGCCTGCTGATATCTTTTGCAGTTTATATAGGCTGGTTTTGCTTTTTCCTGCTCAAGCACTTATATGCGAAATGATTTAGCTTCTTGCAGTTACAACACTGCTCTCTCCAGTCTGGGCAATTCTTTTCTTGTGCATGTTGCACTCCTTAGTATTCACATCCTCCCCTTTGTTGGTGATAGCTCTGCTCTTTTGGCTTGTACTGTCTCCGCATAAAGTATTTCTTGATCTGCCTTGCCATTCATATGCTCTAGCTGTTGTTTCGTAACATCCGCATTTTGACAGTTGTCCATCACTTTCATTAGCATCAGCTTTTCATCTTTCAGCAGATTTGCTCTGACTGAGGGACCTCTCATAGCCTAGGGCCAATCTATCTTTAATCAAATAATCTTTTAGCTGTCCAAATGCACATGATCCTGCTAGCTGCATTACTGCCATGACATGCCATTCAATGGTTTTGTTTACACTCTGAACTCTAGTGTTGGATACATAACGTTCATATGTGACATTCACTTGGGATTCAAATTGTGCCCACAAGGCTTTTAAAATCCCTGCCATCTGTCCTCTTTGCTCATTAGTTAGATTTAGGGTGGTATACATTTTGTAGCAGTCACTTAGCAGTGTTAAAAGTTTAATTATTCTCATCAATTTAGGGTTCTTTTATGTTCATTGCAATATCATAAGCCTGGTTTTTGCACTGATCAGGAGCGCATACTCGATGGGCCTAGAAGCAGATGCAAAACACGTTCCCAGCCTGGAAGCAGATGCAAAATGGTTGGCCCAAGAGCACAATTGCTTGCTGACTGACCAATTGGCAGCCTCCAACTGGAAACGCGCAGGGAAAGGCTGAGTGCTGCCAGGGAGGAGGACAGGAAAAGGCCGGGCACCAAGAAAGCAGAGGATGTGGGCTGGCACTCCTAATGCGCTCCCTCAGAGGGACAGCCACTGTGGGGCCATCCCAGGGAGCTGCTGTCCTGTGACAATACCCACATTAAAACGATGCTTCGAGTATGCGGGGAGCACAATCAAGCAGAGACTCAGTCCCCAGACAAACCAATTAATTTTATTTCAGCTCTGATAGTTCATCGCGCCCTGGACCAAGTTTGCAGCTCAAATGTAAAGGCTGCCTGGCCAATCAGCTGACCTGTGAATTGTAGAAGCCATTCAGTTGGTCCCTTATTGGGCTAAATTTCCTGTTTGTATGTCAGCGGGCACAGTTCTGGCTCGCACTTGTGCCCGCTGACCGAAATATTGCAGCAATGAGTGATCACATCAGAACACCCTCCCAATGTCTTCTCTCATGATTTCACAGGCTTCCAGCTCGGCCCTGGTTTTGCAATTGGGAAAACTGCCAGTTTAGTCATACATCATTTTTCAACTGGACTTGTGATGGGATTGCAAAATTCACTCCCTGCATTTTTATTCACTCAGTAATTTACTCAGTCATGTTCTGTGCTTCCTTTCTCTCTGGAGCCAGTGGCTTCACTTGTAGCCAGTGTGTGCTCTCATCACTTGCGGCCTTAGTTTGTCTGTTTCCCTTTTGTTCTTTTCAGCAGCTTTTTTTTTTGCAGATTTTGAATTGTTTCCTGGGTTCTCTGTGTTTTCTCTGCTCCTTTTGCTGGTTTCAAAAATCTATTTTTCTTTTGACATTCTCTGGCACCATGTTGCAAGAATGAGGACAGCTGTACTTCAGTGTGTCTCTGTGGAAAGACTTTTATTGCACTGAACTTAAGATGGCTGCCTCCAGAGGCAGAGTCCTCATGGCAGAGTCACATGACTATGGCAATCCAGTTAGTTAGCGTAGTATTACACTTCCAAAACCCAAACACTTTCCTCCAAGCAGACTGCTAAACCTCAGTCCGATGGTAGGCTTAACCTAGTTTTAATCTGTAATCGTAGTGTAATTATAACATTGGTATGACGGTAACACTCTTCTCACTGAGGCATGTTAGCATGTGGCCTTTTCTAAAAATGAATTCTTAGGATATGGGCATTATTGGCAAGATTTACATTTATTGCCCATACTTTGTCACCCATGAGAAGGTAGTGCTGGGCCCTCTCCCTGAAGTACTGCAGTCCACTTGGCGAAGGATCTCTCTCAGTGTTGTTGGAGAGTTCCAGGAGATTCAGTATCAATGAATGTTACATGCCAAAGTCAAGGTGGTGTTTGCCTTAGAGGGAAATTAGAAGATTTATCTGCTGCCAATTGTCATTCCAGGTCAGGGGTCTCCAAACTACAGCCCGTGGGCCACATCTGGCCTGCAGTGGGCCGCATCCAGATTGGAGTTTGGAGATTGCTGTTTTAGGTGATGGAGCTTATGGGTTTGGGAAGTTTTTTTTATTCATTTGTGGATCGTGGACATGTATTGCCCATCCCTAGTTGCCTGGGGGCAGGTGAGAATCGACCACACAGCTGTGGCTCTGGGGTCACATGTAGGCCAGACTATGTAAGGATGGCAAATTTCCTTCCCTAAACGGCATTGCTTAATGCAATGAGTTTTTCGACAGTGGTTTCATGGTCATCAATAGATCCTTAATTCCAGATGTTTTTTACTGAATTCAAATTCCACCAACTGCTGTGGTAGGATTCGAACCTGGGTCCACAGAAAATTAGTTCAGTTTCTGGATTAATAGCCTAATGATAATACCACTAGGCCACCGCCACCCCAGTTATCAAAGGAGCCTCACCACTGCAGTGAAACCAGGTGTCAAAGAGGTGACTCTGGAGCAAATCTGAATCAGCGTCCTTTACTCCAGAGTCTTCCAAGGTCCATTCTGATGTCAGACTGGGCCTCTGGATTTAGAGTGTTCTTGCTGAATAATTACAGTGCTGGTGTGAGGAGAATCCATTTCTCCCTTTATGCTAGTAAGAGTGGACCATAGTGGCAACTTGAAAGAAATGGGTCAAAATTGGAACGAGTGTGGATTTCCTTGGACCTTCTCCCTTTCTGCTGGTGTAAAACCACCGAAGTTCAACGGGAACCACATTTGTACAAGGCAATGGGGTTTCATCATCATTCCAGCTACATGGGAAGTTGCAGTTCTAAGTGAATTGCTGACCATTGAAAATTCCATCCATCTGCCTCATCCATTCTGTGAACACAAAATGTTGACCTCACCCTCTTTTAAAAAGTGTCAGAGCAGCCATCAGCTATTTCAATGGCAAACAGGCTTGCGTATTGATGGCCAGGCCTGTTCCTAATCTTTTTCCATCACTATGATAGTTTGCATGTCCAACATGCAACATAGAGAGCCAATAAAGAGGAGCTCCCCGTTCTGGCCCGTGTTAGTTGCTCTTAGCTGGGACCACAGCTAAGGGGGCAATACCATATGCTCCTGGAACACACTGCGATTGCTTGTCCAAGTGACCATTTTTTAATGTGTAAGACTAGACAATGAGCTGGCAAGCTGTTTGAACAGCCCAGAAACTACTGATACTCCTGATTGCTGTCCTAGTATTATTTCTGGTAAGTGCACGCCATGTAGATTTTGAATTAGGCATAGTTGAACAAGGTTACAAGGCCTGCTGTAGTCAAAGAACTTGCAATAATCATTGTCCCGGTCACAGACATTAAGAGTGACAACTTTGGCAAGTGAATCTGTGCCCATGGGACCAAGCATGGAAAGGTGGAAGAATGCTTAAAGAAAGGGTTATGATTTACTTCCTACTGCAACAGTGACACAGTTTATTGGAACGTAAGTCTGCTGCCACACAACTCTCTCCCTACACCTCCAACCGCACCACCCCCCCCTTCCCATCCCCACTTCTGAAGTGCAGAGACTTAAGTCTACGCAGAAGCAATATTTTTAGCTTAGTGTGGGAATGTCAGACATTAGCTCCGGGCACATGATTCTCACAGAGTTGGAGACAAATGCAAGGGACCAGTCCAAATGAAAACTAACCACTAAAAAATGCAGTTGCACCTTTTGGAAAACAAAGGGAAATATGGCACCACTCCTGATTTCCAGCATGCCGATGAGAAAGAAGGAAGAAAGTCACTGGATCCACACCGGAATGTGCCTCAGTCTGCTGTAGGTTTAAATCTCTGCACTTGTCTAAAACACATGAGTCCAAGGAAGAGCTGCTCCACTTTAGCGACACACACTTGAACATGAATATAGCTCTTCACTTTAAAACGAGGACCTTCTGTAGGGCTTTCAACATGCTGCTTGTTTCCTGCTGCGATAAGGATGGTTTTCCAAAAGCAACATTTTTTTTTTAATCCACCTTTGAAATTAAGGAAACTATGTTTGACTGGGCCAATGATGGTTCTTAATTTGCGCTAATCTCTGCCAAACCACAAAGATCACTTTAAAGTAAATTGTATTAGGAATAAAAAAAAATGCATACCCAAATTTAATCAAAAGCTGCTCAGAATATCACAAAATGGTAGTCAGATGGGTTAGTATCACATTCCATTCATCTTAACCAGGGTCTTGTAGGCAGGGGAGGGCCACCCACCCAGGAAGGGTGGAGACCTACTTAATGTGCTGAGGATGTGGCCCAATAAGAGAATAGCTGTTTGTATGCATGGTGTCATGAAGAGGGTTTAATATTGGAGGGAGTTGAAGGGTGACTTACCCTGACAGAGGATCATTCATCTTCTTCCTGCACTGGATGATGTTTCAGGCACAGTTGCTAGTCACACTGACCTGCTCAACGACAGCCTCCCAGGCCAGAGAGGTGAGGCTGATGTGCTTCCTGGAGCCAGCCCTGTGTGTTTGCACTCCTCATGGGCCTGGTGGGTGAAGCAGGGTGCTGTCTCCTCCTGAGGCTACTTCTTGTGACTGGGAGACATCTCTGCACATGTCCTGGAGAGAGGTGGGCTGGAGAGAGTGAGATGTATGTGTTGGATTGGCTTTTAAATATGGTGGACAAATCAACCCCTGACCAGTTGTGTCTGATACTCGCCTGTGAATAATTATTGAGCTTCCAAGCTCAGTGGAATTGGGTGTGAGTTCCCGCCATTTTGGCCAGCAGGGTAGGAGCTGCTGACACTGCCCACCACCTCATTGAGCTTCATGAATGGAAAATTCCCTTTTCCTTCCAAGATCGGGAGGAGTGTTACAGCAGACTGCTGACTCACGATCACTCATTTCAGAGTATCTCACAGCTCTACCCCTATGATTCCAAGTTAAAAAACCGCATTAACGTTGAACCACTTTCCAGACCTGCCGATAGATTTCCAGCTTTGCTACCACATTTTTACTTCGAATTTCTTTACCGCTCCTCTGACAGGAATGTTTCTCAGCAGTGACTTGGTGATAGGACTGAAATCAACTGCTGCCTGCAGGGGGTGTTGAGATTGCTTCCCTCTGATTCATGGTATGGAGTGCTGCGTCGGTCCTGAGAGTGGCTTTCCATTGGAAATTTCCAGCAAAGTCAACCTCCTTCACACAGGTTGGTTGAGATTTATTAACAATTAGGGGACATTGCATTTAGGCGTGGACACGGCAATTGAGGAAGAATATACTGTCCTTGGAGGGGTTCTGCACAGATTCCTGGCTTACAGGATGAAATTCTGAGGCCACTGACACACAGTCGGCTTTTATTTATTCTTTTGGACCTAAGAAATATAGATCAGTGTATTTTCAAAATGGTGAGATCTGGAAGGGCAGAGGATTCTAGTACAGAAATCACCAAATAAGTTAGTGGGCAGGTACGAAAGAGAATTATAAAGGCTAACTAAAGGAGATTGGAGGATAAAGGAATGAAAGTTATGTTACATTGTACAGAGCTCTTGTTAGGTTCAGTGCAGAGCACTGTGTTTAATTATAAAATAATTGAATCATAAAATCCCTACAGTGCAGAAGGAGGCTATTTGGCCCAATGAGTCTGCACCAACCACAATCCCATCCCAGGCCTTATCTCTGTAACCCCAAATATTTACCCTGCTAATCCCTTTGACACTAGGGTCAATTTAGCACAGCCAACCAACCCAACCCACAGACCTTTTGGATAGTGGGAGGAAACTGGAGCACCAGAGGAAACCCACACAGACAGGGGAGAATGTGCAAACTCCACAGTGACCCGAGGCTGGAATTGAACCTAGGTCCCTGGCGCTGTGAGGTAGCAGTGCTAACCACTGTGCCACCGGGCTGCCCAAAATTATTATGGATACTTTATCTTGCCGGTAGGACAGGTCATATCCAGGAATGGTGCTGTCTGGAGTGTTATTTGTAAGGTATGATTCCGTGAGAATGACTATGTTAGGCTGTTGCTTGACTAGTCAGTGAGACAGATCTCCCAATCTTGGCACCAGCAAAACTGAAATGTTAGCAAAACTGGAATCAATGGTTTCAGGCAGCAAACCCTCTGCTGGTTGGAGTCATACCTGGCACATAGGAAGATGGTTGTGCTTGTGGAGGGCCAGTCATCTCAGCTCCAGGATATCTCTGCAAGAGTCTATTAGGCTAGTGTCCTAGGCCCAGCCATCTTCAGCTGCTGTATCAATGATCTTCCCTCCGTCATAAGGTCAGAAGTGGGGATGTTTGCCGCTGATTGCACAATATTCAGCACCATTCATGACTCCTCTGTTATTGAAGCAGCCCATATTCAAATGCAACAAGATCTGGACAATATCCAGGCTTGGGCTGACAAGTGGCAAGTAATATTCAAGACACACAAATGCCAGACAAAGACTATCACCAATAAAAGACAGCCTAACCACCACCCCTTGACATTCAATAGTATTACCATCAATGAATCCCCCACTGTCAACATCTTTGGGGTTACCATGACCAGAAACTCAACTGGACTCACCACACAAATGATGTAGAGATGCCGGCGTTGGACTGGGGTAAACACAGTAAGAAGTCTCACAACACCAGGTTTATTTTTGTATGCATTCTTGCATCTTTATAAAGACTTGATGTGTGTTCTATATGCGCAATCTTCTTGGAGATCCTCTCCTTTTGGATCTGGCAGTTTGTGGTGTCGATAGTAGTCATGATATAGAGATGCCGGCATTGGACTGGGGTAAACACAGTAAGAAGTCTCACAACATCAGATCGCTATCAAATAAACTGGTTAGACTTAAACCTGGTGTTGTGAGACTTCTTACTGTGCTCACCACACAAACACAGTGGCGACAAGAGCAAGTCAGAGGCTAGGAGTACTACGGCAAGCAACTCGCCTCCTTACTCCCCGAAGCCTGTCCACCACCTACACGGTACAAGTTAGAGTGTGATGGAATACTTCCCACTTGCCTGGATGAGTGCAGCTCCAAAAACACTCAAGAAGCTTGACACTATCCAGGACAAAGCAGCTCCTTGATTGGCACCACATCCACACTCGCTCCACCACCGACGCTCAGTAGCAGCAATGTGTACTATCTACAAGATGCACTGCAGCAATTCACCAAAGATCCTTAGACAGCACCGTCCAAACCCACAACCACTTCCATCTAGAAGGACAAGGGCAGCAGATACATGGGAATACCACCAGCTGCAATTTCCCTTCCAAGTCATCTACCATCCTGATTTGGAAATGTATCGCCATTCCTTCGCAGTTGCTGGGTCAAAATCCTGGAATTCCCTCCCTAACGGCACTGTGGGTCAAGCCATAAGCACTTGGACTGCAGCGATTCAAGAAGGCAGCTCACCACCACTTTCTCAAGGGCAACTAGAGATGGGCAATAAATGCTGGCCTAACCAACAATGCCCATGTCCCACAAAAGAATGAAGAAAACAATATATTGGCTTTGAAGGGGATGCAGTCGAGATTCACCAAAACTACATCAGGCTTAAAAGGTTAAATTAAGAAGAAACATTGCTTGACTTCCTTTGGATATAGAAGATTAAGGGGTGATCTAATTGAGGTGTTTAAGATGTTTGAAAAATTTGATAGGGCTGTCAGAGGAAAATGATTTCCTCTGGTGGGGCCTTCCAGAACACAAAGGGACATAACCTTAAAATTAGAGATGAGAGAAAATAATCCTTCACACAAATGGCAGAAGACATCTGGAATTATCTCCCCTCCCACCCTGACACCAAAATGTTGAGGTTAGGTCATTCGAAACCTGTGATCATTAGGCATTTGTTAGTTAAGGATATTAAATGTAGGGAACCATGATAAGCAAATGGAGTTAGGATACAGAGCAACTGTGATCTATTTGAATGGCAGGACAAGCTTAAGGAACTGAGTGGTCCTGTACCTATGGAAAAACCTGAGTATATGGGAAAATAAATTAATAGAATGAGTGGAAATGGGGAAGGGGAGGACAGAGAGAGAAATAGAGGTCAAAACTCTACCCCTGGAATCGGGGCGAGTGAGGTTCCCAGAACAGAAATCTCCATTGGCCTGTGGTGGAATTTAACGATCTCACCCGAGCGAGGCAGTAAAATCCCGTCCACAGAGTTTAAGTTGAAGTTTATTTATTATTGTCACCAGTAGGCTTACATTAACACTGCAATGAAGTTACTGTGAAAATCCTCTAGCCGCCACACTCCGGCGCCTGTTCAGATGCACTGAGGGAGAATTTAGCATGGCCAATGCACCCAACCAGCACGTCTTTCAGACTGTGGGTGGAAACTAGAGAATGTGCAAACTTCACACAGGGGTGTAAAACAAAAAAGAAAATAATTGTTCAATTTTATTTCACATCCATGTTTGGGAGGAAGAAAATGATCAGTCACGTTCTTCAGTGCTGGGAGTCTGGATGTTTATAAAACAGAAACATTCTGGTATTCCATTGCGTTACCCACCTAAAGTGGGAAAATACTGTCTACCTTCACATAGGAGGTTTATACATGAAAAATGATCATTTGGATAGGGTACAGCAGAATCGCAAGGATCAATATTTTCAGGGAAAAAAGAACGACAGAGGGAAATGTAATTTGGAAAGAAAATCAGGGTGGGGGAGCGGAGGGGGGCGGGGAAGAAAATTGAAAAGCAAAGGAAAGCTAACTCGTGGAATTCAGTGTCTCTTCGGATAGAGCCAACCATCGGGATAAAAGTCACTGCACTCTCATCAACACCGCAGTATCCCTCAGGCAAATCACCAGAGACATTTTCTAGCCTCCATTTAGATTCAGGGGAACTGTACGAAGAAAAATAACTGCAGTTAATGGCAGGAAAGCCCTGTACAGCTGGCTGTAGTTAATAATAGCAATCTGAAAGCTCGGCGCTAGCCACCCCCTTGTAATGGGAAGCATCATCGCGCAGAATTACAGACGGAAATGATTGTACATTTATTATTATTATTAAAACGGGGATAAAGTACCTCCATCGACCATCAATATATGTTATGGGCATTGAAAGGGAAGCTCAGTGATTGAAATCCATCCCTTTGAAAGAGAGACACTATTATCCCTCAGCAGGGCACACCTGGCTAGAAAATGGCAAGGGGCCAATTTGCATCTGTTTAGGACTGGCAGAGCAATCTAGTGACTAATTGCAGAGACTGCAGGTGTGACTGGAACTGTAATAAGTAACCAATCGCAGTAATTAATCTGCTAGGCTGGAGCTGAAGAGCTAACAGCTGGACATTAGGGGACGGGCACATCTGGTAAATTGTGTCGCTCTTTGGTGCCGCTTCCACACCCACCCCCCCCCTTCTCCATTGTGTGGCATCATTAAGGGATAGATTGTGCGACGGTGGCCCACCCAGCCTGGGTCACCCAGTATAAGGCTGCGGCAATGCTCTCCTCCTGAACAAATCCCGGCAGTCACTCCACAGATTTTACTCCGAGTTACTGGGCAATTCAAGTTGTAGGCAGCCCCTTGCCTTCAGCACACAGGAGGTTTACGCAGGTTTCCCTCCAGATAATTTGCAAATCCAGTATGAATAGTGTACAATTTCAAAAGCTGCAGTCTTCACTCACTCGCTCAGATGCTGGATATAGTGTCAGGCTGGAAGTTCCCAATGCCATAACCTCTGTCTTTATTTTTTTGATTTGATTTGATTTATTATTGTCACATGTATTGGGACCCAGTGAAAGGTATTGTTTCTTGCGCGCAATATGGACAAAGCATATCATTCGTAGAGTACATGGGGGAGAAGAAAAGGAGAAGGTGCAGACTGTGGTGTTACAGTCATAGCTAGTTTGTAGAGAAAGATCAACTTAATACGAAGTAAGTCCATTCAAAAGTCAGGCGGCAGCAGGGAAGAAGCTGTTTTTGAGTCGGTTGTCATGTAATCTACAACTTTTGTATCGTTTTTCCCAATGGAAAGAAGGTAGAAGAGGGTGGTTTGTGTTGTGTGGATCCTTGATTATGCTGGCTGTGTTTCCAGGGCAGTGGAAAGTACACAAATCTTTGACACAGAAAATCTCTAATATAGCCACAAAATCAAAACCATCCTTGCAGCCTTTGCTGCATCCTCTAGCCCTTTCATTCCATTGTCCCCATGTTGCTTCCCTCCCTCTTCACTCATATCACTCTTTCCAACCCCACCAAGCTCACTTTTTCCATTAAGGCCAGTATATTTTCCGTTGAGTCCCTCTTAACAGCTCCTGTTGACATCGCTAACACCATCTAAAACTGTCCCTGGGTTATTCCACCCCAGTGCTGCAAGCATTCTTACCATTTATCACTTCATCAAAGTACTGCAGGTCATTCTTATCATTTGTCTCTTGATCCCTGCATCCCAGTAATATGGTCCATTCCTCCTGCATGTCCCTTTGTATCTGTGTAAAGTAGACTCTCCTTTCAGTCACTGAAACTCTGCCCTTTGGAAGTCTCTCCTTAAACAGCTTCTTCCCAGCTGCTATCAGACTTATGTCTTGCATTCAACTAGATCATGGCTGTTTAAGGAAAGACTTTTGAATGGACCTACCTTATACTGAGTTGATTTTTCTCTTCACCCTAGCTATGACTGTAACACTACATTCTGCACTCTCTCCTTCCCTTCTCTCCATATACTCTATGAAGGGTATGCTTTTTCTGTATAGCATGCAAGGAACAATACCTTTCACTGGATCCCAATAAATGTGACAATAATAAATTCAATCAAAATCAATTGCTTGAACTTGCCAACAGCGCTATGGGACTTAATGGATTTTGGTGATGCAAAGTGGTAGATAACCGTCACATTTAGCAGTGGGCAACAACCACTAGCCTTGTCAGCAATGATTACATCCCACAATCAAATAAACGAAGAAAAAACTTGCCAACATTTTACCATCTGAACACATCTCTAGAAGAACAAGCAATGTATGGTGGCACAATGGTTAGCACTGCTGCCTCACAGCACCAGGGACCTGGGTTCAATTCCAGCTTGGTTCACTGCCCATGTGAAGTCTGCATGTTCTCCCCATGTCTGCATGGTTTTCCTCTGAGTTCTCTGGTTTCCTCCCTTAGTCTGAAAGACATGCTGGTTAGGTGCATTGACCATGCTAAATTCTCCCTCAGTATCCTTGAACAGGGTATGGCAACTGGGGGATTTTCACAGTAACTTCATTGCAGAGTTAATTAAAGTAAAGTTTATTTATTAGTCACAAGTAGGCTTATATTAACATTGCAAAGAATTTACTGTGAAAATCCCATAGTCGCCACACTCTGGCACATATTTGAGTACACCGAGGGAGAATTTAGCATGGCCAATCCACCTAACCCGTGTGTCTTTCAGACTCTGGGAGGAAACTGGAGCACCCGGAGGAAACCCATGCAGAGATGAGAACATACAAACTCCACACAGGCAGTGACCCAAGCTGGGAATCGAACCCTGGACCCTGGTGCTATGAGGCAGCTGTGCTAAGCACTGTGCCACTGTGTCTAATGTAAGACTACTGGTGATACTAATAAATAAACTTAAACTTAAACTGTATTTTGCAGCAATATGATGGTGAAATTGTCACCGCTGAAACTGACGGCAATTTCTGGAGTCCGCAAATGCGTAGTTCTAATGTGGAAATCCAGGAGTTACAATCAGTGATTCTACACTTCTCCACAGGGTGTGCTGCTGATGTCCTAATAGGTTGCAATTGAGTAGAAATCACTGAATTGATGAAAGCTTGCATTTTCAGGTTATTAATTTTTCAGTTAAAAACCCTTGGCAAAGTTATACCTTGTTGAATCAATTTAACAGAGTACAAGTTCACAATTGCTTCTAAACAGCTGTATTGCCCTGAAAAGCTAATTTTATGTTTGTGGAATGTCAACTAATTCCTTATGATGAAAATTATATTTTTATATTAAAAGCTTTTATATTAAAAAATTATATTTTTATCATAAGACAATAGTTAAAAATTCCTAGTTCAAAATCATATATATCAATGTACTGCAAAGATACAGTTTATTTCCATTGGTTAAGTGACGTCACATTCCTGTGTCAATAATTCTTGAATGGCCTGTTCGACTGAAACTTTTATAAGGTTGTATTAACACCAGTTCTTTTTTCCAAAGATGATAAATGGATGTTGATTTTCCTGTGTAGTTTCACACATGCTATTGTCACTATAGGGGTTATTGATTCTGTACAGTGTGCATGCTGAGTAAATGGGCATAGAAGGACCACAAGTTGGCATGGAGAGTTTGATGGGCCATTGGTGTATTTGGGGCATGGGGGCATGAGTGGGGTATGATGGGCCGTGAGGAGTGAGGGCTAGAGGGCTTGAAATGGGATCAAGCAATAGGTTTTAATGAGTTTGCCTCAGCCCTCACTTGCCAATGTGGCCGCCTCCAACTTAATTCCGCTTGGCACTGTCCCGCACTTGCCTTCCTAGAGCAACTAGTGCACAAAGGGGCATTTACACCGAGGCAGGGCTGCAGGGCCGGGAGATTTTCCCACTTAATAGTAAAAATCCAGCCCTATGTCTTTGTCTACCGTGTTCTATCTCCATGGCTTGGACATTTGTTTCCAATCTCTCTTGCCAGGCACACATTTGGTCTTGCCCCGAGAATATTCCCCCTCTGCTGCTATAAGCATCTTCTGATCTTCCTTTTAACAGATTACTGCTCTAAGTGAGGAAGATTTTACATGTAGGATGTAAGCATACACCTTTGACTCTTATATATTTTTGTTGCTTGAATATTTAGGTGTCCCTTTTATTAAGTAGGCTTTTAACTCAAAACAATTGAATTCTCCCTGCAAAAAGTCTGCAGTCCCAATTCCTAATTAAAGCTTCTGTCATGCAACAATTAAAAAATTGACCCTGAGGCCAAAACGGGTGATATCAAATGAATCCACATGTACCCTGAATTTGCGCTAACTCTATTACAGGCCTTTGTTCTTCCTGTAATGTTATGAAGAGAGCCTAATTAGATGTTTCGTGTCACGGGGATTAAGCATTTGATTGAAAATAACATGAAACATGAGGAGGAGAAGAATTGTAATCCCAAACCAAGTGCATGGCCTTTGGCTCCTCTCCAACAAAGCAAATAAGAAGAAAAGGTGGATCGGTGAGAAGAGTTGCATCCATACAATGTTTATCGTGACCTCAGGATGTCCCACAGTGCTCTCCAACCAACTTTCTACTTTCAAAGTTGTCAATTTGCATGTGGCAAGGCTCCGCAAACAGAAGAACTATGTGGATCACATAATCTTTCTATTGACATTGGTTGAGGGATGAATATAGTGAGGATACAGGGGAGAACTCCCATCCTGGAGCATCATGACATATTTTATGTCCACCTGAGAGGTCAGAGGTTGGCTTCATATCACTTCTGAAGAGCAGCATCTCTGACAATGTGGCACTCCAAGTAAGAAGTATCACAATACCAGGTTAAAGTCCACCCTGTTGGAAAGTCAGGGTTGCACTTTAACCTGGTATTGTGAGACGTCTTATTGTATTTACCCCAATGCTGGCATCTCCACAATGTGGCACTCCCTCAGTGCTGCTAGGTATCAGCCTGGATTTTGTGCTGAAGTCTCTGCAGTGGGACATACTTGAATCTGCAGGCAGTTGAACATAGCCGAGGTTGCTACCAATGGACAGTTGACACTGAACACTACAGTGCATCTTGCAAGCAGCTAGCCTGCATGATGGAGCACCACCAAGCATGGCTATAACTTGGAACTGAGAGTCTCTTACCATGTAACTGCATACATCATTGGAGACAGTCATTACCTGGCACTTTTGTGGCATGAATATAACTTGTCACTATCAATCTGCACCTGGATATTATCCTGGTCTTGTTGCATTTGGACATAGCCTGCTTCAGTATCTGAGGAGTCACAAATGATGAACATTAGGGCGGCACAGTGGCACAGTGGTTAGCACTGCTTCCTCACAGTGCCAGGGACCAGGGTTCACTTCCGGTCTCAGTCACTGTCTGTGTGGAGTTTGCACATTCTACCCGTGTTTACGTGGGTTTCCTCCAGGTGTGCCAGTTTTCCCCCGAAATCCAAAGATATAGAGGGGCCATGCTAAATTGGCCCTATTTTCAGGGGATTAGCAGGGTAAATATGCGCAGTTGCAGGAATTGTGATCAGTGCAGACACAATGGGCTGAATGGCCTCCTTCTGCACTATAGGGATCCTATGATTGTGCACTTATCAGCGAACTTCCCCACTTTTGATCTTTATGATGGAAGGAAGGTCATTGATGAAACAGCTGAAGACGTTGGGCCTGGGGCACTACGCTGAGGAACTCCTGCAGTGATGTCCTAGAACTGAGATGATTGACCTCCAGTCACCACAAGCATCTTCCTTTGTGTTAAGTCTGACTCAGACTAATGGGGAGTTTTACCCCTGATTCCCAATGACTCCAGTCTTGAGGACTCATTGATGTCGTATTCAATCAAATGCTGCCTTGATGTCAGGGGCAGTCACTCTCACCTCACCTTCTTTTGTTCATGTTTGAACCAAGGCTGTAATGAGGTCAGGAGTGAACAATCCTGGTGGAACCCCAAGCCAGCGTCAGTGAGCAGGTTATTGTGAAGCAAGTGCTGCTTGAAAGCGTTGTTGATAACCCCTTCCATCACTTTACTGATGATTGAGAGTCGATCTGTTGGGCAGGAATTTGCTGTGCTGCATTTGTCCTGGGAAATTTTCCACATTTCCAGGTAGATGCCAGTGTTGTAGCTGTACTGGAACAGCGTGACTAGGGGTGTAGCAAACAGTTGCAGTTTTCGAGAAAAAAGCATCATTTGTAGCATTTTATTGATCACCTATAGGGCCTGATGATTATAAAAGCTATCTGCTATCCCTTCTATGATATTAGTTTTTGTAATTTATTACTTGTGAACATTTGTCCTTTATATCTATTTGTGAATGAGGACCTGATGGGTTAAAAGGCACTGTATATGGGCGCAGTAGTGCATTGTTTATTTTGCTAGACTGGTAACCCCAGAGAACCTGAGTTCAAGACCCCACAATACGGGTGTGTACACTTCAAATAAAAGCTGCAATTAAAAACCTGATACTTGTAAAGCTGACCATGGGGTTTGATTCAAAAATCTATTTGGCTCACTAATTTTCATAAAATAATTGCAGTAAGAAGTCTCACAACACCGGGTTAAAGTCCAATAGGTTTATTTGGAATCATGAGCTTTTGGAGTGTGACTCCTTCATCAGGTGAGTGGAGAGGTAGGTTTCACAAACACGGTATATCTCTCCACTCACCTGATAAAGGAACAATGCTCTGAAAGCTCGTGATTCCAAATAAATTTTTTGGATTTTAACTGACTCTCCATTCACCTGATGAAGGAGCAGCGCTCCTTATCCTGGTATTGTGAGACTTCTTACTGTGCCCACCCCTGTCCAATGCCGGCATTGCCACATCATGAAATAATTAGGTAAAGATGCCTGCTGCCCTTACCTAGTTTGGCCTAGGTGTGGCTGCAGTCTCACATCTAATTTGTGGTTGATTTTTAATTGCTGTTGGAGGTGGCCCTGCAGTTTACGATAAGACTGTTCGCTGCGGCCGAAACCTTTTGATGTCATATGCCCTGCCAACGCTGCCAGTGAGAACGGAGAATTTGGCACTTAGCCAAATTTCCACTCACAGCAGTGGGACTGGAGAATCTCAGCCTGAGTGGTCAAGGTTGGAGAATTCCAGCCTGAGTGTCTAGGTGTTGCCTGCGGTTCACTGGAATACCATACTTGCTCTTTCCACTCTCAACTTCTACAAAACTGTTGAACCTTAAGTTCCCCCCGGTTGCAATGTTAGCTCATGTGGTACCTCAAATACTGTCTCTGTCGCCTTCAAATCTTCAAATCTTCAAATCATCCCTCTCCATGAAAGCCACCCCTGGTAACCTCTATGTTCTTGCAAAATACTGCCCCATCTCCAACCTCCCATTCTACTCCAAAATAGTTAAATGTGCTGTCACCTCAAAGATCCATGCCCATCTTTCTTTCACTTCCATGTTTCAATCCGTCTAATCTGGTGTGCCCCCCTGAACTGTTTGAGGTCACAAGTGAAATTTTAGGTTAATGTGAGCCTGGTAAAATAATCTACATCGTCATTCTTGTGCTATCTGGACTTGGACCTTGTTGATTGCACTATGCTCCTCCAAAATCTCTACTTGTTGCCCATCTGGATGGGCTGCCCACATTTGGTTCCATTCCCACCCTGCTAATCGTAGTCAAAGAATCCCCTGCACTGGTTTCTCTTCTCTCTCTTGAAACCCCCTCCGGAGTTCCCCATTCATCTATCCTTGGCTCCCCTATACCTTGCTTCTCAGTGATATCATTCAAAAACACCATATACGTTGACACTATCACTAACCTCACCACCACCTATGTTAATTTCCACATCAACTTTAATTTATTGAACAGCTCATTAAGAATGAGTTGAGATGGGCTCCTGGGCTGGCGAAGCCTCGATTTCAAAATTTGCGTACTTTTTCTTAAAGCCCTCAAAAGCTTTGCCCCTTCTGAGCTCTACCTCTGCTCCTTCAGACCTACAACCCATCTTAATCTCTGCTTTCCTTTAAACCTTGGCTCACAGGTCAATTTTTGTTGTCTACTATTGCCATCCTTGGTTTCAGCTTCCTGCTCCCTGATCTCTGGGATTCTCTCCTTTCTGCCTTTTTCTATCTTTAAGACGTACTTTAAAACCTATCTCTTTGACTAAATATAGCAAATTTTGTCTGGTAATATTCTTTGGGGGAGGGGGTTGGGGGTGGGGGGGCGGGGCTGAATTATGTTTCAGATGCAATGTAAATACAAGCTGTGTTGGGTCAGAAGGTTAGACTTCAGCACTTGTTCTAGCCTGCACTGAAGTGAACTACTGAAGGATCTCTACGCAATTGAGTGTGGTGTTTTTCAGATGAGAAGGTGTGTGGATTAGATTGATTGGGGGATTAGCAAGGCAAATATGTGGGGTTACGGGGATTGGGCCTAGGTGGGATTGTTGTCAGTGCAGGCTCATTTGGTCAAATGGCCTCCTTCTGCACTTGATGGATTCTATGGAGGTGTTAAACTGAGGCATAGCCTGTTCTTATTGCCAAGAAACAATATTCAGAAGTAAGTGAAGTAACCACACGGTGCTGCTAATTTCAAGATGATGTCCCACCATGCTTGATTCTTCCAACAGGAAACAATGATGAAAGACTCCCCTTGTATGGAAAGACCAGAGAAGCTGGAATTGTTCTCCTTTAGAACAGAGAATGTCATGGGTAGATTTAATAGTGGCATTTAAAATTACTTTGCACTATGATAGGGTAAAGAAGGAGAACTGGCAGCAGGGTTAGTCACCAAAGGATTCATATCGTTGCCTGAGGTATGATGATCCTCAGGTTAAATCACCATCAGTTAGCTCTCCTCCTTAAAGGGGTGAGCGGCCTAAGGTCATCTGAGACTATGACGATTTTATCTTTATTGAAGGTAATTGTCAAAAGAAGCAGGGATTTCAAGCTCAACGAACTTAGAGCCAGACTCACTTTCCAAAGAGAACGGAGGGACTGCTGTGTACTCTGTTTCACAGAGATGTGGCTCACTCCTGCTTCACCGGACAGTGCCCTACAACCAGAGGGCTTCTCAATCTATCGAATGGACCACAGACTGGTCTCAGGCAAGGCCAGGGGAGGTTGGGTTTGCTTCCTAATCAACACCTCGTGGCGCCCAGACATAGCAACACCGGCAACTTTCTACTCCCCAGACCTAGAAGACTTGTCACTAAAATTCTGCCCTTGCTACCTTCCACAGGTTATCCTGATGGTAGTTTACATCCTACCCCATGCGGACGTGAAGATAGCGCTGGATGAAATATACACCACTACGAATAGCCTTGTGACGAGGCCTTGTTTATCATGACCGGGGATTTCAATCAGACCAAGCTCAAGAGCGTACTACCAACTTACCATCAACACGTCTCCTGCTTTGCCAGAGGCCCAAACGTCCTGGACTACTGCTACACAAATATCAAACATGCTTCCCGCTCTATCACTCGCCCATACTTGGGCAAATCAGATCTCAAGGCTGTGTTCCTACTCCCGGTACAAGCAAAAACTGCAGCGGGAAAATCCATCAAAGAAAGTCGTGCAATGTTTGCCCGAGGAATCTGATGCTCTTTACGGGGCTGCTTGGAATCAGTGGACTGCTCAGTACTTAAAAACATTACGAACAGCCTGAACGACTACTGAGGCATTCAAGTCAGGCGACACTGATCTATGCAAGAAATGATGTGGAGATGCTGGCGTTGGACTGGGGTAAACATAGTAAGAAGTCTGACAACACCAGATTAAAGTCCAACCAGTTTATTTGAAGGCAAACCCACAAGCTTTTGGAAATGCTGTTCCTTTGTCAGGTGTGTGGAAAGTTCTGATCAGAGATGGACATATAAAGGCACACATAGTTTACAGAATACTGATTAGAATATGAGTCTTTACAGCTAACCTGCTATTCAAGTCTTCCGCAACTTTAAGACTTGAATAGCAGGTTAGCTGTAAAGACACACGTTCTAATCAGTATTCTGTAAACTGTCTGTGCCTTTATATGCCCTTCTCTGATCAGAACTTTCCACACACCTGACAAAGGAACACCATTTCCGAAAGCTTGTGGGTTTACTATCAAATAAACTGGTTGGACTTTAACCTGGTGTTGCGAGACTTCTTACTGTGCAAGAAAACCAGATATGATCTAAGGAGATCCATCAAAGATGCCAAAAGGCAGTACCGGACCAAGCTAGAGTCCCAGGCTAGCCACACCAAACCCCACCGACTATGGCAAGGTCTGCAAGACACAACAGGCTACAAGATGAAGGCATGTAAAGTTGCTGGCTCCAACGCCCCCCTGTCCTTGATGAGCTCAATGCATTCTACTCCTGTTTTGAATAAGAGGTCAGTAAGAGCCTGCCCCCCACCCTGGAAGCCCTGAATGAACCTATATCAGTGGTCACCATTGCAGATGTCAGAACAGCTCTCTCTTCCACCTCAGACTTTGGGAAAAAGATACAAAAGCCTGAGATCATGTACCAACTAACTCAAGAACAGCTTCTTCCCTGCTGCTTTCAGACTTTTGAATGGACTTACCTTGCATCAAGTTGATCTTTCTCTATACCCTAGCTATAACTGTAACACTATATCCTGCACTCTCATTTCTTTTATATAAATGGAATGTTTTGTCTGTATAGAGCGCAAGAAACAATACTTTTTACTGTAAGTTAATACATGTGACAATAATAAATCAAATCAAATCAAAAATATTTGAGAAACAAAAAAAATAAAAAATAAAATGATCTGTAAAAGTCAGATCATGCTGCCTAATCTACTTGAAGCATTTGATGATGTTGGCTTTTGATGTTAATGTTGGCAAGTGCGAGGTGGTCCACTTTGGTAGGAATAATGGTAGGAAGGATTATTACTTACGTGGAGAAAAACTGCAGCAGGCGATGGTGCAGAGGGACCTCGGGGTCCTTGTGCATGAGTCGCAAAAACCCAGCTTGCAGGTGCAGCAGGTGGTCAGGATGGCGAATGGGATGCTGGCCTTCATCGCGAGGGGGATTGAATATAAAAGTAGGGAGGTCTTGCTGCAGCTGTATAGGGCATTGGTGAGGCCGCAGCTGGAGTACTATGTGCAGCTTTGGGCGCCGTACTTATGCAAGGATATTTTAGCCTTGGAGGGAGTGCAGAGGAGGTTTACTAGGCTGATGCCGGAGTTGAGGGGGTTGAGCTATGAGGAGAGGCTGAATAGATTAGGTTTGTACTCGTTAGAGTTTAGAAGAATGAGGGGAGATCTCATTGAGACGTATAAGATGATGAATGGGATGGATAGGATAGAGGTGGAGAGACTCTTCCCGCTCAGAAAGGATAGTAGGACTAGGGGGCACAGCCTCAAGATAAAGGGGGGGCGGTTTAGAACGGAGTTGAGGAGGAACTTCTTCACTCAAAGGGTGGTGAATCTCTGGAATTCTCTGCCCGTTGAAGTGGTGGAGGCTGCCTCACTAAATATTTTTAAGACGCGGGTTGATGGGTTTTTGATGAGAGAGGGGATTAAGGGTTATGGGGAGAGGGTGGGAATGTGGAACTGAGCCACGACAGATCAGCCATGATCTTATTGAATGGCGGGGCAGGCTCGAAGGGCTAGTTGGCCTACTCCTGCTCCTATTTCTTATGTTCTTATGTTCTTATGAAGTGATTGGAAGTTCATGAAGGGATAAAAATGGGGATTGTCTTCATGAATTTTAGGTAAACAAAATCGAGGCTCATAGAACATGCAGGTCAGCATCAGCATGGATAAAAAGTGGCTTAAGTTAGAAAATAGCTTCTCACAATAAATGGTTGTTTTTATTTGGACTGGGGAATGGTCAACAGTGGTGTTCCCATGGGTCAGTGCTATAGTCATTGATTTCTTGATATACATAAATGACTTGCATATTGGAATACTTAGAGCAAAATCTGCCAATATCAAACTCAGAGGAGTGACAAAAGCGAGGATGAAACCAATCAACTGCAAACAGGATGGGCTAGCAAAATGGGCAACCCAGAGGCTTTAATATAAAAAAAAGTGAGGTGTTGTGTTTTGGGATAGGGCAAGGCAATAGAGACTTCATGACCCAATTCCAAAGTGTAGAACAGAGGGATCTGTGGGATCGTGTGCATAGATCTTTGAATGTGGCAGGACATGTTGAGGCAGTAATCAGGATCTAGTCATGGTGTATCGAGTCTGAGTTTCCATGGCAACAGGCACTTTTACAAGTGCATTGTAGTCTGGAACGAGGAGTAGTGATAGCAGAGGCTCAAATGTTCTTTCAAAGGGCTGACAAGGAACCTCTCCCACTCTTACCCACCTTCCATTGCAAGGTGTTGGAAAGAATTTGTCGGTTGATACTCAGCCTGTTTGGCCACATTGCAAAGGCCACCAAGTCCTGGGGTGGAGACTCAAACCTATTTACTGAGCTTCTGACTCAGAGGCAGGAATACTACCTCCTGCACGACAAGATCTCCTCTATGTATAGAATCATAGAATTCCTATGGTGCAGAGGAAGGCTGTTTGGCCCATCGAGTGCATCGACACTCCAACAGATCTTCTTACCCAGACTCCCCACTCTATCCCTGTAACCCCATACATTTACCCCATTAATTCCACCTCATATACACATCTTGGGACACTAAGGGGCAATTTAGCATGGCCAATCCACCTAACGGCAGATCTTCGGACTGTGGGAGGAAACCGGAGCACCTGGGGGAACTCACACAGACATGGGGAGAACGTGCAAACTCCAAACAGTCACCTGAGGCAAGAGTTGAACCCGGGTCCCTGACACTGTGAGGGAACAGTGCGAAACTCTGTGCCAAGTGCTGGCCATATAGGATCCAGGACTTCTTAAACAGAAGTAATGAGCACCCCACAGAGAAGTCATGCTGAATTTTTATAAAGCTCTGGTTTGGTCACAACTAGAATATTGCATCCAATCTCGCTCACCACATGTTAGGAAGGATGTAATGGCCGTGAGATGGTGCAGAGGAATTTTATCAGAATGGGCCCAGGAAGACAGGATTTTAGCTGCAATGGTAGGTTGGAGAAGCTGGGGTTGTTCTCCTGAAGGCAAAGAACTTTGATGGGACATTTGACTGAAATGTACAAGATTAAGTCAAGTTTTGATAAGGTAGATAAAGAAAAGCTGTTTCTATTAGCTGATGGCACAAGGACAAAAGGGCTCAGATTGAATGTTTTGGGAAGAGATGTGAGGTGAATTGTCTTTACGCAGCAGGTAATAATAACATGGGGCTTGTTGCCTGCAAGTACAGAGACAATCAGTGATTTGAAAAGAAAATCAGATGGACACTTGAAGGAAATAAACTTGCTGGGCCACAGAGATAGATCAGGGGAGTGGGATTGACAATGCAGGTGTATGACCATCTGCATGTGGGTCAGAAGATTCAGATCATACACAAAGCATCCAATGTAGTGAGCCTAGATCCCATAAGGTCACAACATTGAATGGGGCGGCATTTAGGAGAAACAGAAGGCAGCTAAGAGAATTGTCCAACTGTATAACACCCAGACTCTAATGGCATCAAAGACACATCCACAAATGAACTGGAAGTGAAATGGTAAAAGACGACCATGAAAACCACTGATATTCCAATAATACAGGCACCTACAAGTCAAGAACACCTAAGTGATAAATCTAGATCTCAGAAAGGGCAACCATCATGAATCTTTGAGGATAGTAAGCTGCCTATATGTTCTACAGCCTCTTTAACTCAAACAGAGATCTATCTTTTGTTTAAACAATTTTCCAACCAGCTTACTGTATTGTTACTTTTAATGTATCTGTGTTATCTTGGGAAAAAAAGGGGATGGTGTGAAATCATTTCAAAAGAACATGCAAATAAACAAGTGACCAGAATGTAAAGCAGCATGTGACCTGCAGATAGTAGTGTGCGTCTGTGGGTAAAAATTGTAACTGTGCTGACCTTAATGGTTGCTGAATCCATGAAGTGGATCTGTTTGCCAAGCCATCCTTCAGATATCATGGGAGTGATTCTCCCATCACACCATGCTCATTTTTTTGCGCAGTGTGGTGGGAGAATCTCACGTCTAGGCATGCGTGGGATTCGCGCACGCGTTCCTGTTGTGCGCGCATCTCCCAGCGCTGTTTGATTTGTGCTGGAAACTGGCAGGAAGTAAGTACTTTACATCTTATTTTAATGTCATTTTAATGTGATTAGCGGGCCCGGGACTGAATTCTTTGGGCCCCCTAGCGTCTCCCCCCCAGCCAGAATATTTCACTCTAGCAGGATTTAGAGTGGGTCCCCACTTTCGGGGAACTATCGGGACAACCCCGCCGGAGTGAATTGGGGCCCACAGGGGGTTGGGCGATGGGGAGGGGGCCCCTGTAGTACCAACCTATGCCCCCAGGCACTGCCCAATGTCCTTGGTCAGGGGTCAGTGCCAAGGGGGAAGAGCCTGGTGGAGGGAAAGAGGGGTTTGGCTGCCACTCTGCCAGAGATCAGTGGAGGGAAAGGAGGGGTCTGCTGCCACTCTGCTTGTGATCAGTGGAGGGAAAAGGAGGTTCGCTGGTACTCTGCCTGAGATCAGCAGGGAGGTAGGAGGGGGAGGGGCTTGTGGTCAGTCTGGGTGGCGGGGAGTGGGGGAAATAAGAGGATCAGTAATGTTGTGAGGGTAGGGCAATGCCTGTGGGGGCCAGGGGGAGGCATTATTCAGCCCAGGAGCGATGTTGCAGGAGAGCTGCATTCTATCATTTTTTTTCTGCGCATGCGCAGTTGGAGGCTCCGATCGGAGCTGCAGCATTCCGGGCATGTTAAACCCTGCCCACAGGCTTCTGCAGCGCGATTCAGAATCGCTGATTGTTTTGCAGGCAGAGTGCATATGGAGGCGTGGAGAACGGGTCTAAAAGTTGGATCTAAAACACTCCCAGTTTCAAGTCCACCTAGCACTTAGAATCAAAATGGTAAAATAAGCCTAATGGGTGCGACTGCAAGAGCAAGTCAGAGGCTGGGAATTCTGCAGCAAGAAACACACCTCTTGACTCCCCAAAGCCTGGGGGAGCAATCTGTGGGGGTGGAGGTCCCACTGCTACTTTTCATGGAGATCGATGAGGGCTGGAGGGATGCCAGCAATCAGTGGAGGGGCGGTTGAGGTGTCAACCTGCAGGGAGGGGTGGTCTGCTGGTGGGCCGGGGGGGCAAATTCAACACTTCAAATTTTTTTGAGAGATTTCTGCCCTGTGTGTAATTTACCAGCTCTGTTGTGAGGTTGGTAAGTTTGTGTTAGGTAGGACATGAGGAACACAACACCTTCTGACCTTCTGACTCAGAAATGAGAGTCCTACCAACTAAGGCTGAGAACATATATATTTCTTGTCCTGGGACTTAAGAAGTCATTGCTTCCCACATTGTACGGACATCTGCCCCTGAGAGTTGGAAGATGGTTATGGTTATTTGAGGCCGATCATCTTAGCCCCAAGACATTGCTGCAGGGGTTTCTCAGGTTACTGTTCTAGGCCAAATATCTTCTGCTAATCAGTGAAATTCCCTCCATCATAAGATAAGAAATGGGGATGTTCATTGATAATTGCACAATGCTCAGTGCCATTTGTAACTTCTCGGACACTGAAGCAGACTCTGTCCGTATGCATCAAAACCTGGCCAACATTCAAACCTGGGCGGATAAGTGGCAAGTAACATTTATGCCGCACAAAGTGCCAGGCAATGACCATCTCCAACAAGAGAGAATCTAACCATCTTTCTGTGACTTTCATTATCATTATCACTGCTGAATCCTCGCCATCAACATGGTGGGAGTTTTTATTGACCAGAAACTTAACTGAACCAGGCAAATAAACACTGTGGACCCAATTTTACCATCGCTTTGCATCCATTTTCAGGTGCGAAATCTTGGTAAAGTTGGGTGTGAGGAAAGTAGTGTGATCCATGCCCACCTCCGTGTCGGATTTCCCTTTACCAAGGCCCGAAAATGGCCGCATGTATTTAAATTGAGTTAATGGGCTGCACACCCAACTTTACCAATACTTCCCTCTTTACCACGGCATTTGCCCATCCAGAATCAACACAAAACAGACATGATCCATAGAAGTCCGATTCGCGTATTCTAGCTAGTGACGATGTAGGTGCCCAGTGTCAGACGGCTCTCTGCTTGAGATCTGTGGGGTCGGGGGAAAGGGGGGTCTGCTGCTGCCACTCTGACGCTGCCACTCTGCCTGAGATCAATGGAGGGGAATGGGGTCTGCTGCCACTCTGCCTGAGATCAATGGAGGGAAAGGGGGTTCGCTGCCACTCTGAGATCAGTGGAGGGAAAGGGGGGTTGGCTGCCACTCTGCCTGTGCTCAGTGGAGGGAAAGGGGGTTCGCTGCCACTCTGCCTGTGATCAGTGGAGGGAAAGGGGGTTCGCTGCCACTCTGTCTGAGATCAATGGAGGGAAAGGGGGTTTGCTGCCACTCTGCCTGTGATCAGTGGAGGGAAAGGGGGTTCGCTGCCACTCTGCCTGTGATCAGTGGAGGGAAAGGGGGTTCACTGCCACTCTGCCTGTGATCAGTGGAGGGAAAGGGGGTTCGCTGCCACTCTGCCTGAGATCAATGGAGGGAAAGGGGGTTGGCTGCCACTCTGCCTGTGATCAGTGGAGGGGAAGGGGGTTGGCTGCCACTCTGCCTGTGATCAGTGGAGGGAAAGGGGGTTCGCTGCCACTCTGCCTGTGATCAGTGGAGGGGAAGGGGGTTCGCTGCCACTCTGCCTGAGATCAGTGGAGGGGAAGGAGAGGGAGGGGCTCGTGATTGGTCTGGGTGGCAGGGGAGTGGGGGGAATAAGAGCATCAGTAATGTTGTGGGTCTGGGGCAATGTCTATGGGGGCCAGGGGGAGGCATTATCCAGCCCAGGAGCGATGTGGCAGGGCAGCAGCATTCTATCATTTCTTTTCTGCGCATGAGCAGTTGAAGGCTTCGATTGGATCTGCAGCTTTCCGAGCATGTTAAACCCTGCCCCTGGGCTTCTGCAGCGCAATTCAGAACTGCTGAATTTTTTGCAGGCAGAGTAAATATGGGGGTACCAGAGAATGGGTCTAAAAGTCGGATCTGAAACACTCCCAGTTTCAAGTCTGCCTAGCACTTAGAATGAAAATAGTAAAATAGGGTCCAATGGGTGTGACTGCAAGAGCAAGTCAAAGGCTGGGAATTCTGTAGCAAGAAACACACCTCCTGATTCACCAAATGTCCACCAGATACAAGGCATATATTAAGAATGTGATGGAAAACTCTTTGCTTGCCTAGATGAGTGAGACTCCATAACACTCAGGAAGGTCAACACAATCCAGGAAAGCAGTTCACTTGGTCAGCACGTCATCCACCACAATGAACTATCGCTACCTCCATCACTGACACATGGTGGCTGCTGTGTGCACCATGTACAAGATGCAGTGCAGCAACTCACCAAGGCTCTTTTGACAACACCTTCCAAACCTGTGACCGCTACCACTAGAAGGACAAGGGCAGCAGGCAACTCTGCCATCTCCAACTCCCCTCCAAGCCACACACACCATCCTGACTCCAAAATGGATTAAATTTATTTATTCATATCGCAAGTAGGCTTACTTTAACACTGCAATGAAATTATTGTGAAAATCCCCTAGTCACCACACTCTGCTGCCTGTTCGGGTACAATGAGGGAGAATTTAGCATGGCCAATCATTCAACCAGCACGTCTTTTGGATTGTGGGAAGAAACCGGAGCACCCAGAGGAAACCCACGTAGATGTGGGGAGAACGTGCAGACTACACAGAGATAGTGACCCAAACCGGGATTCGAACTCTGGTCCCTAACCACTGTGCCACCATACTGCCCAGATTGCTGTTCCTTGACTGTTGCTGGGTCAAAATCCTGGAACGCCCTCCCGATCAGCACTGTGGATGCTCCTGTGTGTCTCACCATCACTTTCTCAAGGGCAATTAGGCATGAGCAATAGATGCTGGCCTTACCAGCGATGGCAACCTCCCGTGAAAGAATTCTTTTTAAAAATAAAACTGATTTGCACACACAAGTCAAATATTTTATTTTAAAATATATCATCAGTACAGTAAAAATATAAGGTTAAAGGCAGGTTAAAAGGAACAAAAATGAAAAGAATGAAAAATCTTATTAAAATACCAAAGTGAATCTTTGTATACACCAGTCATTTAGTAGGTTATGCCCGTCTGGGATTAAGTCAGGCCGCAATGGAATGTTCCACTGCATTGTGACGAATGCCATTAATGGTGACCTGTATTATACCTGACTTGGTCAGGCTCAGTTCTATCACTAGATTCAAAGTGAAAGCTCCCTACATTCTTGATTGTCTAATAAGGGGAAGAATGCAGTCACGCTGCCAGTTAAATGTATTGCGTCAGTGAATTCCTTGCTGGAAAATGCAAGTAACTGAAGCATGATTCAGAAATCAGATATGCAAAGACATCCAATTAATTACATTATGCTGAAAGGCTAATTTTAGTTTCCATATTTATTCAAAAATTGTTGGATACACAAATCAGCAGGCGACAGCATAATGAATAATTCCACCCACTTCAGAGCACTTGTCTCTATACATCATTATTGTGGGATACAGAAGAAAAGCTCCCAAGAAGTGCTTGTCTTTTGATGTACTGCATGTAATGTAGTTATGTTTGCTTCCTATCAAAACGCCCATCAATCCCTTGTCAGCAAGCAGCCTAGACTCTCAGAAAATGCCAGTTCAAAGCTGTTAAGGTTAATATATTAATCGCTGCTCATTTTCGTTCAGTAGGGGTTTGGCAGCTTTTTGATGGAACGCAGCGTGTTCGAGACTGCTTTTTTTCTCCCAAAACATTCTATTGGACTTCCAGTACAATGGGTTCAGAGTCATTAATTCTGTTGATTAGTTTGGCTCTTGGGTTTACTAAAAAAATTGACGTCCGTTGACTCCAGCTCCAGCACCAGCCCGCGGAGTGAGAGAAAACAAGCTAATTAGCGGGGAACGGGGAAGAAGCAACAGCAAAGGGAGAGAGCAAAAATAAAAATCTGACAGTTTGTCTGAGCTTCACTCATTAATGAGACTTGTTTGGGTAGGCCATGTGGCAGGTTCTTCAAATTTATTACTGGCAGATGCGTCATCATTTCAAAAGACTGCTGCAGCTATTTTAAATTTTGTGCTAATTGTTAATAACACAAAAAAAATCAAAGAAAAAAGGGCAAGTTAAGGGTTAAGTATCAAACTCAACTGCAATTTAATGAGTTTCTTAACAATGTTAACGTCATGCATGCTGGAGGGAAAATGACCCGCTTTTAAAATCGAATACTGCAGAAATAAGCGACCCAGAATCTGCCAGACCCTAGGTGGAATGGTGGGTGGCACAGTGCCTCACAGCAATAGGGACCCGGGTTCAATTCCCACCTTGTCTGTGTGGAATCTGCATGTTCCCCCTGTGTCCGTGTGGGTTTCCTCCAGATACTCTAGTTTCCTCCCACAGTCTGAAAGACGTGCTGGTTAGGTGTATTGGCCACGCTAAGTTTTCCCTCAGTGTACCCGAACAGGTGCCAGAGTGTGGCGACTAGGGGATTTTCAGCATAACTTCATTGCACTGTTAATATAAGCTTAAAGAGAAAATGCTGGAAAATCTCAGCAGGTCTGGCAGCATCTGTACGGAGAGAAAAGAGTTGACATTTCAAGTCCAGATGACCGTTTGTCAAAGCTTAATGTAAACCTACTTGTGACACTAATAAATAAACTTAAACTTATATATTTCAGAACTTTCTGTCAAAAGTTCAATTGGCCATTCATGTCAGGAATGTTGAAGGGGCAGAAGTTACTAGTTGATGGCAACATGGGAGAGAAGATGTTGGAGTGTGCAGGCTCCCAGTTAGTACATGAAATATTAGCTGTTTTGGTAAGATTTCTTTCACTCTATTTGAAATAGGGCCCTTTCTTTTCCTTCCAGCTGTTACTGACCCATTTTTGATACTTCCTAACTCTGATTTATGAAGTCAGTTTAAAGTGCATGTACTACTCTTCAAACGTGTGCTTTTCAGCTGAGTTAAAGAAATCACAAATGCTTAGTAACATTAAACAAAAATCAATGCCAGGGGCTTCAATCATAAGATGGGAACAGGGTGGACAAGCAAAGATCATCTGCTCCCGAAAAGTCATGTCACAATTAATGACTCCTAACACTCCCATTCGCCCCCTCCTCACCCCTGCCTCACCCCGATAGCCATGGGGTTGCGCGGGAGAGGCAAAGCGATAGGAAGGAAATCCCTCGGCCAAACCATCAAATGAAAATTCTGCGTAATTCCCATCTAATCACCAAAGGCATTCAAAATCAATTCAGGAGACCACGTGATTATGGGGAATAACTCATCTATCTTTTGCATGCAGTGATTTCAAATTACTGAAGTGTTGGACCAGATCTTGCTGGAAGAAGGAAAATTGTGTTAGAGATTTTCCTGGAACCATCAAATTCACACACCAAGAAGGCAGAGGAGAAGAGGCAGTGACATCTAGGTACCACCCTGCAGGAAGGGTGTGCAGCCCTTGGACATCCCACCTCAATGATGTAGAGAGAAGCAGTGCTGAAGGTGACTGAGGCTAAGCAATGCGGTGGTGACAGATATATGTTGCGTATGCCTCTGCTTTGATTATCAATCCCAACCTCTCGCACATAAAAATTTTTTGTGGCACATGGGCAAAATTCTCCCATTACTTGTCCAGGCTGCATCATGCATTGAAATAGTGGGACCATCAGTGATTTCCTCCAGAACCATTGAGGCGCTGTATAACATCTGGGTTTCATTGCAATTATGAGAAGTTGCGGTGCCATTGGCAGCAAATATATCAGCACCTGTCATTATTAAGAAAGGGAAATCCGAATCTGCAATTGTGCATGAATGAGGATACTTCAGTTGCAAGCAATAAGAAAACTTGCTTCACAAAGTAAATCAAAGAAAAATGTTTAACAAAGAAACTTTATTACACCAACACTCAAGCCACACCCCAGCCAAAAAAACTTCCCACAATCCCCATCTGCTTTCGATTTACCAGATGTGGAGATGCCAATGTTGGACTGGGGTAAACACAGTAAGAAGTCTCACAACACCAGGTTAAAGTCCAACCAACTTATATGATAGTAAACTCATAAGCTTTTGGGATTTGCCCCTTTGTCAGGCTTGTGAGTTTACTATCAAATAAACTGGTTGGACTTTAACCTGGTGTTGTGAGACTTCTTGTGAGAGAACACTTCTTGTGTTGTGAGACTTATAGGCCGGTTAGTTTAACGTCTGTTGTAGGAAAAATGCTTGAATCTGTAATCAAGGAGAAAATAACGAGGCATCTTGAGGAGAATTGTTTGATTGAGCAGACGTAGCATGGTTTCGTTAAGGGGAAGTCATGTCTGACGAATTTATTGGAATTCTATGAGGACGTGTCTAGTGCAGTGGATAGAGGAGAACCAGTGGATGTGGTGTTTCTTGATTTTCAGAAGGCGTTTGATAAGGGGCCGCACAAGAGGTTGTTACAGAAGGTTAGGGGGCATGGAGTTGGGGGTAGGATGTTAGCGTGGATAGGGGATTGGCTGTCAAATAGGAGGCAGAGAGTGGGGGTCAATGGGTGCTATTCGGATTGGCGGCTGATGACTGGTGGAGTGCCCCAGGGATCGGTGCTGGGGCTTCAGCTATTTACCATTTATATAGATGATCTGGAGGAGGGAACCGAGTGTATGGTGTTGAAATTTGCTGATGACACCAAGATTGGTGGAACAGCAAATTGTGCGGAGGGTGTGGAAAGTCTGTAGAAGGATCTAGAAAGGCTGGGCGAATGGGCCAGGAACTGGCAAATGGAATTTAATGTTGGCAAGTGTGAAGTTGTCCACTTTGGTAGGAATAATGGTAGGAAGGACTACTACTTACATGGCGAAAAACTGCAGCATGCGACGGTGCAGAGGGACCTCGGGGTCCTTGTGCATGAGTCGCAAAAACTCAGCCTGCAGGTGCAGCAGGTGGTCAGGAAGGCGAATGGAATGCTGGCCTTCATAGCGAGGGGGATTGAATAAAAAAGTAGGAAGGTCTTGCTGCAACTGTACAGGACACTGGTGAGGCCGCAGCTGGAGTACTGTGTGCAGTTTTGGGCGCTGCACTTACGCAAGGATATTTTGGCCTTGGAGGGAGCGCAGAGGAGGTTCACTAGGCTGATACCGGAGTTGAGGGGGTTGAGCTATGAGGAGAGGCTGAATAAACTAGGCTTGTACTTGTTAGAGTTTAGAAGAATGAGGGGAGATCTCATTGAGACGTATAAGATGATGAATGGGATGGATAGGATAGAGGTGGAGAGGCTCTTCCCGCTCAGAAAGGACAGTAGGACTAGAGGGCACAGCCTCAAGATGAGGAGGGGGGGCAGTTTAGAATGGAGTTGAGGAGGAATTTCTTCACTCAAAGGGTGGTGAATCTCTGGAATTCTCTGCCTGTTGAAGTGGTGGAGGCTGCCTCGCTAAATATATTTAAGACACGGGTAGATAGGTTTCTGATAACCCTGAATTCCCTTGTCAATGGGGAGAGAGCAGAAAAGTGGAACTGAGCCACTTCAGATCAGCCATGATCTTATTGAATGGCGGGGCAGGCTCGAAGGGCTAGATGGCCTACTCCTGCTCCTATTTCTTATGTTCTTATGTTCTTACTTCGATTGACCAGGTCAGCTGGTCAGCTGACTGTCATAGCTTGCTATCATTATGATAACATTGGAATCTGTTATAATCTACCAATGATAATATTGGAATCTATTATAATGTACCAATGATAACATTGGAATCTGTTATAATGTACCAATGATAATATTGGAATCTGTTATAATGTAACCTGTGATAATATTGGAATCTGTTATAATGTAACCCGTGATAATACTGGAATCTGTGATAATGTACCAACGATAACATTGGAATCTGTTGAATGTAACAGTGATAACATTGGAATCTGTTATAATGTAACAGTGATAACATTGGAATCTGTTGAATGTAACAGTGATAACATTGGAATCTGTTATAAAGTAAGAGTGATAACATTGGAATCTGTGATAATGTGCCAACGATAACATTGGAATCTGTTGAATGTAACAATGATAACATTGGAATCTGTTATACTATAACAGTGATAACATTAGAATCTGTTATAATATAACAATGATAGAAGTGGAATCCATTACAATGTAATGAATGATAACATTGGAATCTGTAAGAAGGTAGCAATGATAATATTGGAATCTGTTATAATATATCAGTGATAACATTGGAATCTGTTGAATGTAACAATGATAACATTGGAATCTGTTATAATATAACAATGATAGAAGTGGAATCTGTTACAATGTAATGAATGATAACATTGAAATCTGTAAGAAGGTAACAATGATAATATTGGAATCTGTTATACTATAACCAATATAACATTGAAATCTGTTATAATGTAATAATGATAACATTGGAATTTGCTATAATGTACCAACAAAAACATTGTAATCTGTGATAATGTAACAATGATAACATTGGAATTTGTGATAATATGACAATGATAACATTGGAATTTGTGATAATGTAACCAGTGATAACATTGGAATCTGTTATAATACAAGCAGTGATAACATTGGACTCTGTTATAATGTAACAATGATAGCAATGGTTATAATGTAACAGTGATAACATTGGAACCTGTCAGAATGTAACAATGATAACATTGGAATCTGTTAAAATGTAACAATCATAGGATTGGAATCTGTTATAATGTAACCAATGGTAACATGCTGTGAGGGCCAGCTGACCAGCTGACATGGTAAATAGAAACAAATGGGGATTGTGGGGAATCTGTTTAGCCCAGCGTGTGGCCTGAGTGTTGGTGTAATGAAGTTTCTTTTTTAAACATTTTTCTTTGATGTACTTCGTGAAATTAATTCTTTTATTGCTGGCAACTGAAATATACTCACTGTCAGATGAACAGTGAACAATATTTTGAAGCAAATTTAATAAGGAACCCAGCTGTCCAAGGATGTCCCCTGACTACATAGAGAAGTTTTCCAAGTTCACACCTGCTGTTACCAGAGCTGCTTTTCACACTTCAGGTTCTGCAGTCTGAGGCTGCCAAACTCTGAGCAGAGGTGAAGCAGCAGATAATATAAATGGTACATGAACTGCACAGTCCCTCCCCTGAGAAAATGGGAAGTGTGATTTTTGGGGGCTAGATTAATGATTTTCCAGGAGAGTCACAATTTCCATCATGGTAGAGAGACCAAGGCTTGTAGTCACTTCAATGTAGAAGATCAAAATGTGTGCCATGACCCCATAAAAGGAGTTTCCTCAAAGTGGTCCATGTGCTATGAATGTGTGTGTGTGTGTGTGACAGAGATCCCTTTTAAGTTGGGAATTGTTCAGTTTAAAAATAATCCAGCATTTAAGATTGATTCCTAATTGTTGGTTTATTATAAGATTATTGCCGAAAGCTGCTTATATATTCACTTGTGGGATGTGGGTATCTTGGGTTAGGCCAGCATTTATTGCCCATCCCTAAATGCCCTTGAGAAGGTAGTGCTGAGCTGCTTTCTTGAATTGCTGCAGTCCATGCAGTGTAGATCCACTCATGGTGCTGTTAGGGATGAAGTTTCAGGATTTCAATGCGGTGACAGTGAAGGAACTGCACATATTTACAAGTCAGGATGGTTTGGAAAGGAATTTCTGGGTACTGATGTTCCTACGTGTTTGCTGCCGTTGTCCTTCTGAATGGTAGTGGTCGTGGGTTTGGAAGGTGCTGTCTAAAGGAGCCTTGGTGAGTTTTTGCAGTGTATCTTGTAGATAGTGCACAGGGCTGCCATTGTTTGTTGCTGGTGGAGGCAGCAGCTGTGCCTTGGTTGGTGTCAAGCTTCTTGAGTATTGTTGGAGCTGCACTCATCCAGACAAGTGCAGAGTTTTCCATTGCACTCCTAACTTGTGTCTTGTAAATGATGGACAGGCTTTGGGAAGTCAGGAGGTGAGTTACTAGGCCTCCTTGATGCCATACTCTGTTAAATACTGCCTTGGTGTCAAGAATAGCCACTGTCACCTCACGTGACTAAAAATAATAAGATATTTTGTCAACGTTTTCATCCTGCACTCATCAGGGCAATCTCATTTTGCAATTGTCCTGATGAAAGCAAGAAGAAAAACTTTCGACAAAACATCTTCTTTCGGTAAAACTCAAGTTCTGTCCCACCAAATGATTAAAAGTAATAATTGCTAACTAAATACCCACAAAAATTAAATGCCAATGAGGATTGAAGATACTTATAAAGATGAAATTCAGTTCAGTCTTTCGGGATATCATTTCAGGCTGATAGCTGACAGTTGAAGTGTTGGTTGTCTTTTTGTTTATTCATTTGTGGGACACGGCTGCCTCTGGCTGGTCATCATTTATCTGAAATGAAAGGTTGCAGTTCGAGAATTGTGTTCAGCAGCTGTGTAGAATCCATTCATTCCTTTGAATAGATGAGGACCGCACCCGGTATGATGAACATTTTTTATTGACCAAAACTTAAAATTAACATTGCAGAAGCAAAAAGAAAGAGAAGAGTTGGAAACTGACTTCTATTGTCGGCCCCTGTACAAAAACATGTTCTGAGATGAGCAAAATCGGAGTATTGAACTGAGCTCAAAGAGATCTTGAAAACAAACTGAAACCTAAGCACACAGATTCAAACTATATTTTAATTCTTATCTTGTTATTGTGAGTGTCCTTTGCAGCCTGTCTCTGTCTAGAGAAAACAGGGTTTGCAGCTGTTGTTATCAAAGCTTGTGTTGCTTGCTGTCTATTTTTCCAGAATGCGGTCAATTTTCAGCCAACCCAGCATGCCTTCTGAGTTTAAAAATGTAGTCAAGTGTTAGTTAACCCTTACAGTCTAGCATTTAAATGTAATTACATAGGCAGAAGTATCTTAAAATGAAGTCTTTGCATAGACTGAAGCAAACTGGGCTAAACATACATAAGATCTCTCAAGCTGCATTGGCTTCTGTCGTCAAATAGTCAGAATTTGCTTTTGTAGGTGGACTCAGTAACTAGAGCAGCTTTGGATAATGAGTGCAAATCCCTTTTCTCTACAGGCTCTGCTGGCACAACACTTAAAGACTTTCAGTGGACTAGTGAGGATTTCTGGACAATGTCCTCTGTGACTCTTGGCAGCAGAGAGAAACCCAGCTCTCACATATTGTTCACAGTTAATTCAGCTGAGAACTCTGGGCTGGAACTGTCTTCTGGTGTGGTGGCATAGTGGTTCGCACTGCTGCCTCACAGTGCCAGGGAACTGGGTTCAATTCTGGCCTCAGGTGACTGTCTGTGTGGAGTCTGCATGTTCTCTCAGTGTCTCCATGAGTTTCTTCCAGGTGCTCAGGTTTCCTCCAATAGTCCAAAGATGTGTGGGTTAGGTTGAACAGTGGCCATTGTAAATTGTCTCTTAGTGTCAGGGGGATTAGCAGGTTAGGTTTGTGGGGTTATGGGGAAAGGCCTGGATGTGATTGTGCAGGCTCGATGGGCCGAATGACCTCTTTTGCAATGTAGGGCTCCTATGATTCTGTGAAGTCTCCTGTGTTTTCTGCATGGAATAGCTTCCACAGTCTACCATTATCACCATAGAAAAAAATAGCTGCCATTGTCAATTTCAAATGATGTGGAGAAGCCAGCATTGGACTGGGATAAACACAGTAAGAAGTCTCACAACACAAGTCCAACAGGTTTATTTGGTAGCAAAATCCACTAGCTTTCGGAGCGCTGCTCCTTCGACAGGTAAGTGGGAGTTCTGTTATCAGAACTATCTAGAATCATAGAATCATTGTATCCTACAGTGTAGAGAGGCCATCCTGCCCATCAAGTCTGCACTGATTATCTGACAGAATATCTTACCCAGGCCATAGAAACCTGACAGTGTAGAAAGAGGCCATTCGGCCAATCGACTCTGCACTGAAAACAATCCCACCCAGGCCCTATCCCTGTATCCCTACATATTTACCCGCTAATCCCTCTAACCTACGCATCCCGGGACACTAAGGGGCAATTTAGCTTGGCCAATTCATCTAACCCGCTCATCTTTGGACTGTGGGAGGAAACAGAAGCACCTGGAGGAAACCCCAGCAGACATGGAGCATGTGCAAACTCCACACAGACAGTGACCCAAGCTGGGAATCAAACCCAGGTCCTTGGAGCTGTGAAGCAACAGTGCTAACCACTATGCTACCATGCCGCCCTCTTCCCATCCTATATCTGTAATCCCACACATTTAGCACGGCTAATCCACCTAATCTGCACATTTTTGGACTGTGGGAGAAAACAGGAGCACCCGGAGGAAACCCACACAGACATAAACAGAACTCCCACTTATCTATGAAAGAGCAGCTCTCTGAAAGCTAGTGGATTTTGCTACCAAATAAACCTATTGAACGTTAACCTGGTGTTGTGAGACTTCTTACTACAATTTCAAGTGAGCCATTGTTCCACCTGGCTAGGAAGTTAATTAGGTTGGGGTCCTTTGAAGTCCCTTCCTGATTCCAGTTCTCTGAAATGCTAAGGATTCTTCACATCTTTAGAAGATTCAGCGGACAGCCCTGGAGGAGTCTTGCATTTTAATGACTGTGTGATCTGTTCTGGAAGGAACAGAGGTTTGACAATATCGGAAAAAAAAAGGTGCCAAGGTCCAGCCCTTCATTTTGAAAAAGCATTTTAAGCTTAATTTAAAGATTTGAAATCAGAAAAATGTATTTTAAAACAGTTGTCCTTAAAATCTATATTATAATTGCCTGTCGTAAAAGGCGATTTGATTGAGGTAAAAGCAAATTGCTGCGGATGCTGGAATCTGAAACCAAAAGAGAAAATGTTGGAAAACCTCAGCAGGTCTGGCAGCATCTATAAGAGAGAAAAAAGCTGACATTTCGAGCCCAGATGGTGCTTTGTCAAAGCTAAAAGGCCTAGCAAGTGGGAGATATTTAAACTGCAGGAGGAGGGAATGAAAGATGAGTCAGAGACACAGATACCAGGGAAAAAGGCTGCTAATGGCAGCCCATAGAGAGAATAGAAGATGTGAATGGCCAAATGGCAGAGAAGCTGAAATCAGAGAATAAACTGTGACAGACAAAGATGTGGGGGCGGGAAGGAGGATGATGGGCAACATTTTCTCTTTTGATTTGATTGAGGTGTTTGAGATGATTAATGAATTTGGTCAAATGCTTGGAGACAAATGATTTCCTTTTGGTCATAACATTAAAATTAGATCTAAGGCCATTCAGGGGTTATATCAGCTTGCATTTCTTCTGACAAAGAGTAATGAAAAAGGGTAGGATGCCCCTAAGGTCCCCTTAATAGAAGGGTCAATAACCAGGGGGCATAGATTTAAGTTTAGAGGCAGGGCATTTAGAGGAGATTTGAGAAAAAGCCCTTTCAGGCAGAGTGTGGTGGGAATCTGAAACTCACTGTCTGAAAGGGTGGTAGAGGCAGGAACCCCCATAACACTTAAGAAACAATTAGATAGCACTTGAAACGTCGTAGCATAAATGGCTATGGACCAAGTGCTGGAAAATGGGAGTAAAATAGATACAGCGACACGATGGCACAATGATTAGCACTGCTGCCTCACAGCTCCAGGGACCCAGGTACAATTCCAGCTTTGGGTCACTGTCTGTATGGAGTTTGCACATTCTCCCTGGCCGTAATTTTCTGAATGTTTGTGCCAGCGGAATTTTCCCATTCCACTACAGTGAAAGGAGATTTGGCTAGTTGCCAAAATCTTTGAATTCGCTGTAGCGGGGGAGTGTGTCAACAGGCAGTAAGACAATCTCCCTGCCCATGTCTGCATGTGTTTCCTCTGGGTGCTCCTGTTTCCTCCCACAGTCCAAAAATGTGCAGGTTAGGTGGATTAATCTTGCTAAATGTATGGAGTTATGGGTATAGGCTTGGGAGAGGGCCTGGATATGATGTTCTGTCAGATAATCAGTGAAGACTTAATGGGCAGAATGGCCTCTTCTGCACTGTAGAGATACAATGATTCTACGATTCTTGATGGCTGGCATACAGATGATGAACTGAAGGGCCTCTTTCTGTACTGTAAAATTTTTTGGGTTCTATGAAAATATAGAACTCTCACTCAAAAGGCTGTTGATGTTAGGTCAGTTAAAAATTTTAAAACTTAGATCTTTGTTAGCATTAAAGGTCATACAACGAATGAACGAAATGTTGTTAAGATCCTGACCAGCTATGATTGAACTGAATTATGGAACAGGTTGGAGAGGTGGAATATCCCACTCTTGTTCCTATGTCTACACTTTAAATTGGTAGATACTTATATTGGCAAAAGGGGGATAATTGTTATCCCCTTGTAATCACACAAATTCCAAATTCTGGAGATGCTGGAGAGATGATAGTGTAGTAGGAACATTATTGGAAGAGTAATGCAGAGGCCCGGGCTGCTGACCTGTGGCCACAGGTCCAAATCCAATCACCCCAGCAGCTGTTATAGTATAAATTCAATTTCAAAGCTAGTTTTACTAATAGTGATCATGAAATATTGTAAAATGTCAAAAAACCCATCTGGTTCATTAATGTCCCTTTAGGGAAGGAAATCTGCCGCCCCTATCTGGTCTGGTCTACATGTGACTCCACATCCACAGTGATGTGATTGGCTCTTAACTACTTTCCAAAATCATACAATCATAGAATACCTACAGTGCAGAAGGAGGCCATTTGGCCCATTGAGTCTGCACCAATTCTCTGAAAGAGCATCCCTCTCAGCTTTACCCTTGTAACCGCACATATTATCCCACTAACATACATACCTTGGACACCAAAGGGCAATTTAACAAGGCCAATTCACCCAACCTGCACATCTTTGGACTGTGGGGGGAAACCTGAGCACCTGGACGAAACTCACACAGACACAGGGAGAATGTGCAAACTCCACACAGACAGTCACCCAGGGCTAGAATTGAACCCAATCTCTGGTTCTGTGAGGCAGCATTTGGTTAGCTGGGTTGGGAATTGGGATTTGGGTGTTAGAAAGCATTAGGGCAGACGGAGTGCCCAGTGTCTTCCTGCCATCCCGCCTTTTTGACAGGAGCTGTGAAAGTGGAGGATGCTCCTCTCACTCAGAAGCCAACTGAGCCTCTGAAGTGACCAATTGAGGGCTTTGCTTTGCCAATGGACATTTTCCCAGCAGCAGGTAGGCACCCCACTGGATGGGGAGAAGGCTCGCCTCACTGAGAATGAGTTGTGGGCTGCCTCTTCATGCATTCTTTGGGCTGCAGAGGGCCTCCTGGTGGCAATAGCTGTCCCTGCAGCAATGGCAGCACTTGTCCTCACCAACCTCCTCTCTGCAGTGCCGCCATGACTCCCAATGCACTGCTGAGCTGCTGTCCTCTGGCACATTGGCTGGCAGTTCTTGGGGGCACGTGGCCGACCTTTAAAGGGATGGCTCTAAAAGCATAGTGTGAGAGTAAAAGATAGAATTAGAAGGTATGCTGGGCACAGCTTGCAGGAAGTCACCATGCTCCAGCTCCATCTTGAACGAGGGATGCTAGAAGTTAATACAGACATACAGTTAACCTGCTAAAGACTACATCAAACCTCCTGAGATATAACCAAGCAACATGATACAGCTCCAGACAGTGACACACTCTATCCTTGCTTTAATACACATCTTATTTAGCACAAGACTGGCCTTTTCCAGTGCTCTCCAAACTGGCCTCCCTATTTTAGTCTTCAGAAACTACAAGTCACCCAAAACATCTCTACACATATTCTAACCTTGTCAATAAATCATGTCTGCACAGGCCTGTCCTTGTTGATTTCACTGAGCGCTTAGAGAATCACTTTCAAGTCCAATTACGCTCTCAGCTTTGCCTACTTCTGCCATCTCCTTCAACTGTAAGACCTATGACACTGACGTGGCTGTCATTCCCTTCCACAATCAGTGGATCCTTATATATCATGCTGCAGAAATCCCTCAGTATACCTGCCTTCTTTCTTTTACTCTTGTTCTATGCTTTTAGAACTCTACTCAAACTCTTATTAACTCTCTAGTAATGCTCTAATTCAATCTCTTACAGGTTTGGCAATCCATAGGACCCTGAAGATTGCTGACCTGGAGCTGACCTGGACCAGCAGACCACATGTACCTGCAGCCCACGTTGCTCCCACCTTCTTCTGTCAGGTAAATGATACAAAAGTCTGAGCTCACATATTAACCAACTCAAGGGCAGCTTCTTTCCTGCTGTCATCAGACTTTTGAATGGATCTACCTCATATTAAAATAATCTTTCTCTGCACCTTAGCTAGGACTGTAACACTATATTCTGCACTATCTCTTTTCCTTCTGTATGTACGATATGCTTTGTATAGTGCGCAAGAAAAAATATTTCTCACTGTATACCAACACATGTGACAATAATAAATCAAATCATATCAAATAGAACTATTTATAAATATGCAGTATAGGGTACAAAGTAGGAGCTGTCTCTGTGCTTAGGTCTGTACATAGCTCTGTCCAACTCTACACTGATTCTCAGGGAGGGTCATGTGGTCTCTTGCATTGGTGTATGGGAGGTACTGTACTCAATCCCACATTAACCCTGTATTGCCAGACCCTTATACTACGTATCACTCGCAGGGGGAAGGAGACAAACTGAGAATGAACAGAATGCCAAGGGTTTAGAAGCTTAAACAATACAGAAAAGACCCATGGATTTCAGAGAATGGAATCAAACCCTTATGAAATGATTGGTGAAAGCTCATCCCAACGCTGAAAAATAATGATCTTAATCAACTTCCCTTCGTTTCCACTTTGATCAGCACTAGCTGCTCCCTTCACTGTGACCCAGAGAGTGGCCCATTTATCGAAGCAAAAAAATTTGCATTTAATAAAATGAGGTGTCCCGGGGGCTTCACAGGAGTACTATCAGATAACTTGTTCACACCAGGGCGCATGAGAGCTGACCAAGAGCTGGCTCAAAGAGGTTTAGGGGAGGAAATCCAGGCAGCAGGAGACGGAGCAGCTAATGACGGAGAAAGGAAATCAGGAATGCGGAAGAGGACAAAGTTGGGGGAAAGCAGAATTTTCCTCATTGATCGAAATTTCCTCATTCATGCCAAATCAATGTTGCCAACGCGTGAAATAAAAACCTCAACATGTTCCAAGATAGCACAGGCATGCGCTGACTTTCAAAACAGATGTTAAAGGTCATACAATCCCTACAATGCAGAAGGAGACCATCGAGTCTATACTGACTCTTATCCAGGCTTATCCCATAGCCCCACTAATCCCCCCAGCCTATATATCTTGGGACACTAAAGGGAAATTTCCCATGGGCAAAACACCTAACCTCTTTGGAGTGTGGGAGGAAACCGGAGTACCCGGAGGAAACCCACGCAGACACAGGAAGAGTGTGAAAACTCCACACAGGCAGTTACCTGAGGCCGAAAGTGAACTCAGATCCATGGCACTGTGGGGCAGCAGTGCTAACTACTCTGCCACCCTGTCACCCATGCAGAAAGAAAGGATAATAAAATAATGGTGTATCCTGAATTGGAAATAAGTACATTTAGTGCAGGCGGGTTCCCTGCACTAAATGGAAACTTTGTCCAACCACTTATCAGGTAATGGGAAGGGTTCAAATGGTAGTGGTGCCAGAGGGCTGCACACACTTCTCTCAAAGTAAGGGTGAGGTGGGAGGCAGGATGGGATCTGCTTACAGGAGCAGTTAACTTCTGAAAAGTACTGAACAGTGGGCTCTTTATTACGGGTTTGTTTTGAGGTGGGGGGGGGCATGCTGTAATGCAGCTGTTACTCCCCCTCTGGCTGTCGTGCTACTACAATACTCAGTCTGGGGCTGCCAGTGTTTCAAAGGGAGCTTGTTCATCAGCGGCGAATGTTATTGAATTCCTGATGCTCATCCCATCTTCTGTCGGGGTGATTTTCACTTTCTGCCTTCTTCACGTGGTCAGGATTAACTCTAAAACCTTTGCTGCAGAAAGAATGCTGCGCTGCAGGCGACAAGACTTTGAGTCAAAAATACAAATGCATTTCTCAATGCAGGCCTGCTGGGTCTGGGAAAGAACACAGCTCCTCTGAAAACAGATTTTTACTGTTGAAGACATCAAAAAATACATTGAGCTGAATAACATTCTGCCAAATTGGAGCATTCCCCACCACTGCCGAGGTATTATCGGACGGACATTATCAACATAGAAAGCATTCTTTCTGATTGTATCACAGCTGGGTATGGCTCCTGCTCCGTCCAAGACTGCAAGAAATTAGAAAGAGTTGTGAACGTAGCCCAGTCCATCACATAAACCAGCCTCCCATCCATTGACCCTGTCTACACTTCCCACTGCCTTGGCAAAGCAGTCAGCATAATTAAGGGCCCCAGGCACCCTGGACATTCTCGCTTCCACTTTCTTCCATTGGAAAAAGATACAAAAGTCTGAGGCCTCGTACCAACTAACAGTTTCTTCCCAGCTGCCAAGAGACTTTTGAATAACCCTACCTCATATTAAATTTATCTTTCTCTACACCCTAGCTATGACTGTAAGACTATATTCTGGCCCCCTTCCGTCCTTCTCCCCTATGTACTCTATGAACGGTATGCTTTCTCTGTATAGCACCAAGAAACAATACTATTCACTGTATGCTAATACATGCGGCAATAATAAATCAAATCAAATCAAAACGTGATGATGGTGTCAGTTCATTTTCCCAACGTCATTGTGCCAGTTTTGTGTAACGTGGCAAGTAGATGGGCTTAGAAATCAGGAACCAATCTATCACAGCTTGGTATGGCTCCTGCTCTGATCTCAGACTCTTGTATCTTTTTCCCAATGGAAGAAGGTTGGAAGAGAGCATGTCTGAGGTGCGCGGGGTCCTTGATTCTGCTGGCTGCTTTCTCAAACAAAAACTGCCCGAAACATAAACAAACCATAAAGGAAATTTAAAGCAAAAATCCAAAACGTGATTAAAAGGGTCAATAGCATGGAAGGATAAATGGGGAGCTTGCCAACATCATTAAAATTTTATTTAAGTAGGAATTGAAAGTCATTAACAACCCAATTGGCTGCAATAATATGTCGTGTCAACGACAGGACACTTGCAGAGTCTGGTTGATGTCTTTATTTTATGAGGAAGTTTGTTGGGGTGGGTTCAAACAGTTCAGCTAGGCCCTGAGTCTTATCCAGCTGTTTGGAGTGCTGAAACTGCTGAAAGTGCTTCATTCAATGAGCAGAGAGTTTCCATTTAAAATTTATATTAATTAGAGCCCTGTTATCCATCTGCTGAGCACTCTATTTCTTGTTCATCACCCAAAGCATTAAAGTAGTTGAGAAAAATGATCTCAGTGGGAGACGCGAGCGCCAGTGAGGATGAGGAGAACACTAAGAGGAGGACGGGCAGAGCTGGAGGCCAAGGATACACTGGTGGAGTATGAAAGGGCCAGAACTGAGTCAGGCCCAGCATCTAGTATAACCCCTTGAGTGAACAGGCAGAGATTGAGCTATCTGCGACTGTTGGAGACACAGTACGGGTGAAGGCTCAGGTTATCAAGAACTGTAGGCACATCATTCTGTGACATGCTGGCAGGACACCTCCCGCTGCATTGGGGGGTGGGGGGCACCCGATACCTGCAGCCCTGTAGGTCACAGTTGCTTTCAACATCCTTGCGACAGGCTCCTTCCAGGCAGCAGGGCGAAACCTCGGTGCCATAACGTAGACTGCTGCACATCACTTCATCAAGATCGTCACTAAAGGGCAGGGAATTACATCTCCGTTGGACGAGCACTGTCAACTGGATAGAGTCTGAGGGTTTGTGGCGATTGCCATCTCCCCAGGGTGCAGGGAGACATTGATTATATTCATGTCATTATAAAGGATCATGTTGTACATCCTTGCACCTTTATTAATAGGAAGGTTTCCACTCACTGAATGTCTAACTGGCCTGAGGTTACCGAAGCTGGATCATGCTGGCAAGTGCCAGGTACTCGGGCAACAGCTGTAACTCCTTCATTCAGCAAAACCCACAGGTTCCAGACCCTGCGGCCCTGGGTGGATGGTTTATAGGTGACCATGAGCGTGGCTGATGATGGCAGAGGGGGTGCCCAGAACAGAAGCAGAGGGGGGGTACAATGACAGGCACAGAAGTACCAGGATCATTGTCAAGCAGACCATTGGCCTATTGAAGGTGTGATTCAGCTACCCTGATAGATCAGGAGAGGCATTCCCTCGTGTGTGTCGCTGATGGGCATGGGGATGCTGAGCCCTCCATAACCTCACCATCCAGAAAGGGGGTGCCCTGGAGGATGAGGGCATGGCAAATAAGGGCCATTCCTCAGAGGATGAGGTGAGGGAAAATGGTGCCGGTCAGGTGGAAGGCCCTGGCAGTGATTGCATGGATAGCCATGATAGAGATGTCTTAATAAGGCAAAGGTCTCAATAGACCAAGTCCTGACATCAGAGATGTGTGTACAATCCTTTGTCCATGTGCAATATGTGACTTATCATTCTATGTCAACACACTTACCTCATCCTGCCCTGCATCAATGTTATGATGCTTTTGGTTATCTTCCGATACAAATCCCACAACTACAGTACAACAAGAAACATCAGTACGAGGGACTGTGAGCTGTGGGTTTATTTAAAAATGTACAATGATTATCGCCATTCCCAGGATAAGGAACTCACCCGTTTGTCCCTCTGGGTGGTCACTGTGAAGTTTTCCGGATGGGTTTGTGAGTGCTCTCGTGCAGTGCTAGTATTAGCTAGCTCGCTTGCCCTGGGTAATATTGACAGGGGTCCTCTGTGCTGCTATGGCCGTGAATGGCCCCATCACCCCTGCTGGGTGTCAGGAGGATCTTCTGTCACGGTAGCACTGCACGAGAACTAGGCCAATGGTGGATGGACAGAGGAGAGGCTGTCCCTATCAGAGGAACACTGAGAGTTGCTGATCGTTCTCCACCATTTGGACCATTTGATTCTCCCTGCTTAACATACAGACATGTTGGGTAACCAATAGAGGGAGTCTGGGGGCGAGAAGGTTGGAAGTAGAAGATCATGTCATTTAACTGTGGACAATGGACCACCTAAGATGGTGATTTACAAAACATGCTGGGACAATTGGCCAAATACAGAAACAGACATGCTGCAACCTTAATTACTGAGATGAAATGAAGAACGGCCGAGAGGAGAAAAATAGAATGTAGCTGGAAATGGAAAAAGTAGCTCATTTTAAAGTGATGACAAATTGTTCTGCAGGTCAATGTTTTGATTGCGTCCTGCAGGTATGGAACCTTGCCAAATGTTTATCTACACTGGGTACTTAAGTTTGGGATTCCTAAAATTTACTGCATATTTAGATGGGATTCCCACATAATTGGTTCCAGCAGGTGAAGGTGCAGGCTTCGAATGACCATTTGAAAAATCTGACCCCAATTAGTCTTCAAGTACAAGGCCGCTACGCTCACTGAATATTGTGCAATTCTTATAAAGGTGCGTTGTTCCCCAACACCATTGTACACAGGCAGGTAGATACTGAGATTGTCCACTTAACTGACATAAAACAGGAGTACATTATAAAACACTGGGGTATGTCTAGCTTCTATTGACAGTTACCGCTGTCAATCTGGAAACAATCTTCTTCTCGCAGCAGTCTTCTCCCCAGACCTTACTGTAGAAGGAATACAGCAAAGGTTTACCAGGTTGATTCTTGGGATGGCAGGTCTATGACATAAGGAGAGGCTAAATTGGTTAGGATTATATTAACTGGAGTTTAGGAGAGTGAGACGGTTTCTCAGAGAAAATTATACAATTCTAACAGAATTAGTCAGGGTAGATTCAGAAAGAATGTCCCCGATGTTGGGGGAGTCCAGAACTAGGGGCCATGGTTTACCAATCTGCTAACTGCATCCAATATCAGCTGGTGGACACCAAACATGAGCTGCCATTGGAGCGCATTAGAGCTTATTGCTGTGGAACTGTGGAAAAGAAGTCCTACCCCTCTGACTCCTGTTGCTCTGATCTGGGTCTGGAATGTTGTGTGCAGTTTTGGCCTCCTGTTCTGAGGAAGGATGTCCTTGTTGTAGAAGAAGTGCAAAAGAGGTTTATCAGACTGATTCTTGGGATCATGAGACTACGTATGAGGAGGGATTGAGTTGATTAGGATTGTACTCGCTGGAGTTCAGAAGAATGAGGTGGGATCTCATAGAAACCTATAAAATTCTAACAGGACTAGACAGAGTAGATACAGGAAGAATGTTCCCAATGGTCAGGCAGTCCAGAACCAGGAGTCACATTCTGAGGATACGGGGTAGACCAGTCAGGACTGATATGAGGAGAAATTTCTCCACCCAAAGAATGGTTTGCCTGTAGAATTCTCTATCACAGAAAATAGATGAAACCAAAACATTGTATGTTTTCAAAAGAGGTTAGATATAACTCTTAGGCTGAATGGGATTAAAAGTTATGGGGGAAAAGTGGGAGAGGTTACTGAGTTGGATGATCTGTCATTATCATAACAAATGGTGCAGCAGACTTGAAGGGCCAAATGGCCTCCTGCTGCTCCTATTTTCTATGTTTCTATGGGTCTGGACTCACATATAGGTGTGGCAATATGATGCACTTGATGATGAACGTACTGAGCGGCCAATGGAGAGGACATTGGAGCAGGGAAAGTTGCTGGGAGGAATTCACATGTTAAACCTCCAGGAATTAAAAAATATGTTTGTGTGATGTGGACACTGCTGGCTAGGTCACTGTTTATTGTCCATCCCTAATGGGATGTGAGCACTGCTGGCTAGGTCACTATTTATTGTCCATCCCTAATGGGATGTGGGCACCGCCGGCTATGTCAGCATTTATTGCCCATCTTTAACTGCCCTTGAGAAGATATCTCCAACCAGAGTTAGCAACCCAGCTTAAAGGAGAAGAGAGAGAGAGAGGCAGAGAGGTGGAAAGTTGAGGGAGAGGATCTCAAATCTTAAGATCTTAGCAGCTAAAGAAGATTCTGCCACTGTCAGGTGAAGGAAATTGGAGATATCCAAGAGGCAAAGGTTGGAGGAACACAGTTGAAGGGCTGGAGTATGTCACAGAGATAAGGAAGAGTGGGGATACCGAAGGATTCGAGGTGCATCTGTTCTAATGTGTAAACACTGGAATTGAACTGGAGGCTGTAAATTGTTGCATGCTGCAGTTCTAGATATTCCTATTATATAACAGGCTGTTTTAGTTATTTGATAATGTTCTGGGTAATTATAGAGCTCAATTCTGATAATCCCAGCAGTGGACTTCACATTAACCAACTACTGCACAAGTACATTCATGAGGTACGTATTAGGCCACTTTAACTGATATTAGCATATTACTTCCAGAGTTTTACACTATTAAACTTTGAACACTGCATGTGCCTCTGGTGTGAATACAAGAAAGCTATTGCAGAAGATAAGGAAAAGCTATTTAGGTTAATTACTGGAAATCAGTTGCCATGCAAAGGCAATTCTGAGCTTTAAGGATACATTTAAGAAAATTGGCTAAAACGTCCAGGGGCGAAGATGAGGATTCATTTTATTGTGGGGTTGTTATAATCTGGAATGCACAGCTTGAGTTGTGGAGGTAGGTACAATCCATAATACCTTTACAGTGCAGAAGGAAGCCATTTGGCTTATCAAGCCTGCACCAACAACAATCCCACCCAGACCCTATCCTCGTAACCCCATGTATATACCCTGCTGATCCCCCTGACACTAAGGGGTCATCTAACATGGCCAATCAACCCAACACGCACATCTTTGAAGTGTGGGAGGAAACTGGAGCACCTGGAAGAAACCCACGCAGACATGGGGAGAATGTGCAAACTCCAGAATGTGGGTTGGAGATGGGAGGATATAGAGGATTGTTTTAAATAAGGTTCATCAGCATTGGGACATCCCTGGTAATGTAAAATGATGTGGTATGATAATAATGTTTTTCTCTTTTAATTCACAGGTTTTAAATCGGTCCGCCTTGTTGTCCAATGAGGGGCATACAGGCGATGGGTCGTACTGGGGCTGCTCTTGAATGTTCGAGAGTGGCCTAGTGCTTCATGTTGTTAGTGTGTGCTTAAACTGGACCAGATGCTGGGCAACACGACAGCTCAGTGACTATCACTGTTTGCTGTGCAGACACATGGATTTGGGCCGGTGTCTGTGGGAGTTTGTGCATTCTCCCCGTGCTTGTGTGGGTTTTCTCCGGGTACTCTGGTTTCCTCCCACACCCCAAAGATGTGCTATTAGGCTGATTGGAAGTAATAAATTGTCCCTAAATTAGTTTCCCTCAGTGTGGAATGCCATAAAACAATAGATAAGGGTCATAGGTGGAGGGGGCACAGGTAATGTTAAAATGGCGGTGCGGGCTCGTTGGGCCGAAGGGCCTGTTTCCCGGGCTGTTTTTGTTCTTTGTTCTTTGTCCACACAGACAATGACCAAGGCTGGAATCAAGCCCCGGTCCCTGGCACTGTGAGGTCGCAGTGCTCAGCACTGTGCCACCGTGCTGTCCATAGATTGAATAGTAACTTTGAAAAGGGCAAGGTGTGGGAGGGTGCAGTAGTTGGGATAAAGACTTGGGGGTGAGCATCATGTAGAGTAAAGAGCACTTGATACTGATGTAACTATCTTACAATGTCACATGACTACAGAGAGCTCTGGTGGGAAACAGAAGTGGCAACTTCATGTAGAGTACAGAGATGTACACAGATCTGTAACTAAACAAGAATGGTTTTTATGAATAACAGTCCATGGTAGCACTCTTGGGGTAACAGGCAAACCCTAAAGATACCCTATCTAGATCCTGAATTCAAAATGAAACAAAGATGATATGTACTTGGAAAATAAAAAAAAATGAAGAGCAATGGGTAAGTTGCAGCAAGGAGTTCGATCAATTTTCAAAGAGACAGCACAAAGAAGATGGGTTCTGTGATGCTACAAGGAATTGCCAGATTCCTTAGCAGGCACAGCTGAAGCACTGGTTATCCGTGTCACACTTCACTTCAACCTGATGGTTTCATGCACCCTCAGAGATTTTCTGCATGACCTTTAATGCCTTCTAGTTTTCGACAGCCTTCGATTTCCTGATATTTCCCAAGGGCAGAACAGTGGCACATTGGTTAGCACTACTGCCTCACAGTGCCAGGGATCTGGATTCAATTCCTGGCTGAGGACACTGTCTGTGTGGAATCTGCACCTTCTCTCCGTGTCTGCGTGCGTTTCCTCTAGGTGCTCCGGTTTCCCCTCACAGTCTGAAAGATGTCTGATTAATTGCATTGAACAAAGAACAAAGAAATGTATAGCACAGGAATAGGCTCCTCGGTCCTCCTATTCTGTGCTGATCATGATATCTGCCCAAACTAAAACTGTTTGCACTTACAGAGTCCATATCCTTCCATTCAATCCTATTTGTCTAGTTGCCCTTTGAATGCCATTATTATACCTGCTTCTACCTGCAGACATTCACCTCCCTCTGTGTAAAAAGCATGCCTTGCACTTCTCCTCTAAACTTTTCCCCACACACCTTAAACCTATGTCCCCTAGTACTTGACTTTTCTATCCTAAGAAAGAGCATTTGACTATCCACTCTGTCCATGCCACGAATAATCTTGTAAGTCTCTATGAGATCACCCCTCAACCTCCATCGTTCCAGTGAGAACAAATCGAGTTTGTCCAACCTCTCCTCAGACTGAATACCCTCCAGACCAGGCAACAACCTGGTAAACCTCTTCTGTATCCTCTCCAAAGCATCCATATGCTTCTGGTAGAGTGGCGACCAGAGTTGTACACAATATTCTAAATGAAGCCTAACTAAGGTTCTGTACAGCTGCAGCATGACCCACTAATTTTATACTCGATGCCCTGACTGATAAGGCAAGCATGTTGTATGCCTTCTTGACCACCTGCATTGCCACTTTCAGTGATCGGTGGACATGTGCGCCCAAATCTTTCTGCCTCTTGGTAGTCCTAGGGGTTCTACTATTCACTGTATAATTCCTACATGCATTGGACCTTTCAAAATGCATTATCTCACACTTGTCTGGATTAAACTCCATCTGCCATTTCTCTGCCCAAGTCTCCAACCAGTCTTTATCTTGCTGTGACATCTAACAATCCTCTTCACTATCCGTAACTTCACCAATTTTAGTGTCGTCTGCAAACTTACTAATCAGACCGGTTACATTTTCCTCCAAATCATTTTTATATACAATAAACAGCAAAGGTCTCAGAACTGATCCCTGTGGAACACTGCTAGTCACAGCCTTCTATTCAGAAAAGCACCCCTCTCCTGCTACCCTCTGGCTTCTATGGTTAAGCCAGTTCTATGTCCATCTTGCCAGCTCTCCTCTGATCCCATGTGACTTCACCTTTTGTATCAGTCTACCAAGAGGTACCTTGTCAAAGGCTTTACTGAAGTCCATGTATACAACATCTACTGCTGTTCCCTTATCTATCATCTCCATCACTTTCTTGAAAACTCAATCAAGTTAGTGAGGCACGACTTCCTCTTCACAAAACTATGCTGTCTATCACTAATAAGTCCATTTGTTTCCAAATGTGAAGAATGTATGTCCCTAAGAAACTTTTCGAATAATTTTCCTATCACCGATGTAAGGCTCTCCGGCCTATAATTTCCTGGATTATCCAAGCTTCCCTTCTTAAACAACGGAGCACCATTGGCTATCCTCCAGTCCTCTGGAGCTTCACCTGTAGCCAATGAGAATACAAAGATTTTTGTCAAGGCCCCAGCAACTTCTGCTCTTGCTTCCCTCAGAATCCTGGGATAGATCCCATCAGGCCCTGAGGATTTATCTACCTTAATGCTCTTTAAGATGCCCGGCACTTCCTCCTTTTAGATATCGACATGACCCAGAATATCTACACATCCTACCCATTGCCATGCTAAATTCTCTCTCAGGGTACCCGAACAGGAACTGGAGTGTGGTGACGAGGGCGTTTTCACAGTAACTTCACTGCAGTATTACTGTAACCCTACTTGTGACCCTAATAAATAAACTTAAACTTTAAGTAACATGTTGCCAATAGAGTCATACATTATGGAAGAAGGCCATTCAGCTATTCAGTTTGTACCTTCCCCTCTTTCCCCAAAGCTCCAAGCACTTTTTCCTTCAACCATTCTTCCATTTCTGTTTTTGATAGTTACTCCCGGATTCAGTAAAGTTTATTTATTAGTTACAAGTAGACTCACATTAACATTGCAATGAAGTCACCCTTAGTTGCCACAATCTAATGCCTGTTTGGGTACACTGAGGGAGAATTTAGCATGGCCAATGCACCTAACCAGCACGTCTTTTGGACTGTGAGAGGGAACTGAAGCACCCGGAGGAAACCCATGCAGACACAGAGAGAACATGTCGACTCCGCACAGACCGTGACCCAAGCTAGGAATCGAACCTGGGTCATTGGCACTGTGAGGCAGCAGTGTTACCTTCTGTGCCACTGTGCTCTCCACTCTTTCAGGTCGTGTATTCCGCATTTTCCTAACTTGATGCAGAGAGTTACTTTTTCCATGTCGTCTTCAGTTCTTTTGCTAATTAAATTAAATCTTTGGCCTCTGGGATTTCTTCTTATTTACTCCATTGACACACCGCGTGGTTTTGAACATAATCTTTCGAAGTTGTCGATACACGCACAACCTGGCAGCTGCCTTCATGTTTCCTCGAATATAGAGTAACCTTTCGAATGGGTCTGAACTGTTCTTTTGCCTGTCTGTGCAATTTTGGAATCGTTGTCTGTGTGTCTCAGGGCATGACTCCTTCATATTTTCGGAATCATATTACTGGAGTTAAAACATTCACCTCTGCGCAGACAATAATGGTATTCAGATGTCATTTTGCATGCTTCCAACCACCAGTTAAATGGTCACATTGTTTTCACAGGTCAGTTGGCTCATTTGCATTATGAAGCATCGCAGTTTGGTGGAATAACTGAAGTTACTGTCAACAGCAAGACTAAATCCAGGCCAAGTGAAATGAAGCTGTGTTGGTAAAGGGCCAATGGTGCCAGCTTGGTTCGGTTATTGTTACACCTGCCTTCGATAGGGCTCAGACACTCTTTATTCTTGGGACTCACTCTCTCTTTTTCTCAGAATACAGGCATCCATCTCGCCCTTGAGAAGATGTTGGCGAGCCCTCTTTCTGAACATCTAAAGTTCAATTTGGGAAGGTCCTCTGAGCTCCGATTTTGACCCAGCAACAATGCCAGGCGTCGGCTAAGCAGCCGAGCGGTGCCCCTGCTGCTGACTGTGATTTAAACTGCCCACTTACCCCATTGCTGCTTCTGACCCCAGCTCCAGCTGGAATCCAGTGGTGAACCTGGGTCTCTGGCGCTGTGAGGCAGCAGTGCTAAGCACTGTGCCATCATTCCATCCATAAGCTATAACGCCCAAAGTGGGGCTTGAACCCATGACCCTGAAATGAAGGCTGTCATGTTTTATCGATGGAGCCAGCCATGATTTACGTTTTTACACAGAGCTGTCATCTCCTAGAATGCATTGTCTTATCCATAAAGAGGTGCATCCGTGTCCTCCAAGAATGCTTCTCCAATTCCTCACACCCTGACCCTCACTCACCCTGACAATGTTCCATTTCCTTGCTCACCCCTGACCCTCACACCCTGACAATGTTCCCATTGTCCCTCACAAACCGACAATGTTCCCAATCCTCCCTCAGTCCCGGCCCTCACACCCGACCATCAACTCCTGGGGTGGCACTGTCAGGGGAGAGGAAAGCAGTGTCGGGGGGAGAGGATGTAGATTGTCAGGGAGAGGGTGAGCACTGTTGGAGGAGGGGGTGTGCATTGTCGGGGGAGGGAGTGTGCACTGTCGAGGGAGGGGAGTGTGCACTGTTGGGGAAGAGAGTGTGCACTGTCAGGGGAGGGGAGTATGCACTGTTGGGGGAGGGGAGTGTGCATTGTCGGGGGAGGGAGTGTGCACTGTCGAGGGAGGGGAGTGTGCACTGTTGGGGAAGAGAGTGTGCACTGTCAGGGGAGGGGAGTATGCACTGTTGGGGGAAGGGAGTGTGCATTGTCAGGGGTGGGGGGAGCACTGTCGAAGGAGGCAGTATGTACTGTCGGGGGGTTTGAGCACTGTCAGGTGAGGGGGTTGTGCACTGTCAAGTGAGGGGGTTGTGCACTGTCAAGTGAGGGGGTTGTGCACTGTTGGTTGAGGGGCATGCCTTCCATTACATTTTCTGAAGTCAATGACTATTTTCTTTGTTTTGTTGACATTGAGGGAGAGATTATTGTTGCAGCAATAGTTGACCTGATTCTTGATCTTCTGTCACCTTCTTTCACCTTTTTCTTTCTCTTTCACCTTTTTCTGTTGGGAAAAAGATATGAGAATCTGAAGTTACATACCAACCGACTCAAGAGCAGTTTCTTCCCTGCTGCCATTAGACTTTTGAACGGATCTAGCTTATATTAAGCTGATTTTTTGCTACACCCTAGCTATGATTGTAACATTACATTCTGCACCCTCTCCTTTCCTTCTCTATGTACGGTATGCTTTGTCTGTATTGTGCGCAAGAAGCAATATTTTTCACTGGATTTTAATTCATGCGACAATAATAAATCAAATCGGATATTTCAGATGAATAACTTTTAAAAGGGGACAGAACATGATACAGACAGAGAAATGTGCACACACACACACACACACACACACTGAATCACACACACACACACACACACACACACACACACACACACACACACACACACACACACACACACACACACACACACACACACACACACAAACACATGCATGGACACCAACAACAGAGACAGGCACACACAGACGCACACACAAACACACATGGGGTGGCACAGTGACACAATGGTTAGCACTGCTGCCTCTCATTGCCAGGGACCCGCTTTCAATTCCCAGCTTGGGTCATTTTTCCGTGTGGAGTTTACTCATTCTCCTGTGTCTGCTTGGATTTCCTCCAGGTGCTTCAATTCCCTCCCACAGTCCAAAGATGTGCAGGCTAGGCAAATGCTAAATACTCAGTGTACCCGAACAGGCGCCAGAGTGTGGCAACTAGGGAATTTTCATAGTAAGTTCATTGCAATGTTAATGTAAGCCTACTTGTGACACTAATAAATAAGCTTTAACTTTACCTACACTGACAAACGCACGCACAGGCACACACGCATGCACAGACATGCATGCACAATCACACACAGACTCACATGTACACACAGATACACACTGACACTCTCACATAGACACACACACACATAGGCACATACACATGGACACACATGCACGGACACATGTACAGACACATTCAGACAGGCGTACACACAAATGCATATGCACAGATACGAACAGGCCCATGGGCACACACGCACAGACTTGCATGAATGCATAGATACCCATGCACAAGCACACATGCACACATACACAGATTCACACATGAGCACATGCATGGACATACACAAATATGTACATGTGAAGGCAAATTTCAGAAATGTAGATGTGTCATTGTCAGATAAATGTAATGCAGATGGAGAACCTGAGAACAGGAAATGAAATCCTTATTAGAAGAAAGAGTTGATGGGTTTATAGCCTATGTCAGTTCAAAGTTCTTTCCCACAAGAAGAGGTTCAGGAAAGGAAGAGGGGTCTTTGTTGGACTAGGTAACAGTTGAGAACAGTAGAGATTTGAAGTATAAGTAATGAAATTTTGAAGTATAATTTACAGAAACGTTCTGGTAAGTGTGAGAGGAGGAAGTGACATGACATGGTCATCGATGTATCGGAGAGATGTCAGGGAGGGCTCCAGAGGGTGACTCAACAAAGAGAAAATGGATAATGGGGTCAGCAATATCTGAAACTCACTCATATAGATATCCCCTGTTAGTAAAACACAACCACCTGATTCAATTGCCTTTTTCACTGCTTCTTATTCCGAGGATCATCTTGTTTAATATAGAAAGCGATAGAGGATTAATCCAGAAGACTTTAGGCACCTTGAAGCCACCGAAGTGTTTTTGAAGTCTGGGTGCTGTTGTACTGATGTGGAGATGCCGGTGTTGGACTGGGCTAAGCATAGTAAGAAGTCTCCTTTTGCAGAGTCTCAATTGAGTTTGTGTCTTTATATGTCCTGTTTGTGAACACAAGTCCTCACTCACCTGATGAAGGGGCTCGAGACCCCGAAAGCTTGTGCTGCCAAGTAAACCTGTTGGACTTTAACCTGGTGTTGTGAGATTTCTTACTGTGCTGTTGTACTGCCGAGAAATACGACAGGATGGGATAACACATGGAAAGCAGCAATGGGATAATAACTAGCTAACCTGTTCAAGCCCTGCAATTGGCTAAAGTATTTAACCAGGGCTGAAACTTCAGTGCACCGCTGAGGTAGTGCTACATTATCAATGCTGCCATCTTTCAGATGAGACCTGAGGCAGGATTTTCTTTCCTTCTGTACTCCCCTTCATCTGACTCGGTTCATCCAGGCTTGAAACGTTGGTTCTGATCTCTCTCCACAGATGCTGTCAGACCTGCTGAGATTTTCCAGCATCTTCTGTTTTTGTTTCAGATTCCAGCATCTGCAGTAACTTGCTTTTACCAAAAGAAACAGATTGCCTGCTCAATTTGTTGTTAGTGAGAGCCTATTGGGTGTATACCATTCCTGTGTATTCTTACATTGGCAACAGTGAGCGTTCTTCAAAAGTTCCAATGTAAAGTGCTGGATTGTCCAGCTTTTTTTAAATTCACCCGTGGGTGTCGCTGGCTGGCCAGCACTTATTGCCCATCCCTGGTTCCCCCTTAGAGGGCAGTTGAGAGTCAGCCACATTGTTGTGGAGTCACATTTAGGCCAGATCAGGTAAGCTTGTGACAAGATCCTGTGCAAATGCAAATATTACATGTCTGCTACAATATATTCTTGCAGATTGTGACCTACTGGGATAAGAACAATGGAAAATGCAGCAAACACAGCAGCTGTCCAACCCTTTTCGAACTGAACACTGGGTTGCGAGCTTTGTACTGTGCTCTAACTATGGTGTCTGACAGCCATTTTTTTCTCCTTTGTACTTGCTCCTCTTTAATGTCCTTTTACAGAGGTTTCTTCTGCAAGAGAAGGTCAAACAGTGAACCAATTAGAGAGCAGTGAGACAACTGTGCAGTGACACTAGTTCAATAGGTTCCCTGCCAGCCTTTATCAACATGTTCTGTGCAACAAATTGTTCGACTGACCTTTAAAAATATCATTAGCACTATGAATTCAGCTATGCGTGCCTTATGTGTTAGCCGCACACTTGCCTTGAACATCACACATATAAACACCACAGAGCATACAGGATCATAAAAGATTTTGTTTCGAGAATTAGGATGTGAATTTACTTCAAGGAGTATTCCGGGAGAAAGTCTTATTGTGGTTGCACTCTTACGAGCAAAGCATTTTTGTCTGAAACTCTTGATGTCAGTCACTGGTGTTCGAAGCTGGGGCTTGATGGCCGGATAAGATGATGTATGTGTTTATATCTCAACAGAGGGTTAGACAGGGTGGATTCAGAGAGAATGCTCCCAATGGTGGGGGAGTCCAGCCCTAGGTGTCTCAGTTTGAGAATAAGGGGGGTAAAGCTTTTAGAACTGAGGTGAGGAGAAATTTCTTCACCCAGAGGGTGGTGAATGTGTGGAATTCGCTACCACAGAAAGTAGTTGAGGCCAAGACTTTGTCTGATTCCAAGAAGAAATTAGATATAGCTCTTGAGGCTAAAGGGATCAAGAGAGATGGGAGGAAGGGGAAGGTCAGGACATTGAATTCAATATTAGCCATGATCAAAATTAATGGCGGAGCAGGATTGAAGGGCCAAATGGCCTACTCCATAGTTTCTATATTTCTGTGAGAAATGCAGAGATTACTTGCTCTGGTAAAGCCAACCAGCTATGATATATCCATGGAGGAGGGGAGTCAGTTAGCTCAGTTGACTGGAAGGCTGGTTTGTGATGCAGAGCGAAATGGAATGGCATTATGGGAGGAGGACTATTAAAGGAAGAGAGTGGGGAAAGGGCAAGAGCTCACAATGACAGGCAGGGGTGGATGAAGAAGGCAAACAATGGAAGGCAGAGGGTAGACTGAGGGGAGGGAAGCTGGATTCAGGCAAGGCTGCATGGAAAGCACACAAACAAGGGGTCAAACGATTAACATGTATTACTGAAAGGGGACGCCCACACACTGTGGGGTGAATGCATGTTAGTGTGGCACCTTAGGGATGGTTCACACAAACACCAAATAGGTCGGGGATGCAGTGGTGTGTGAAGGTCACTGTTATCCATAGTCCTGATTGGAAATGGGGACGATGTTAATGTTCCTGTTTAAGTTCAGGAACTTGTAGATAGGGGTCAGAATGTGCAGACATTCCAACTGCAAATTGGAAAGGAGTCAAAATGACAGGCAGTCCAGGTGTATGTGGATCTCACAGTCTGAAGTCAGAGTTAGCAGACAGTTCAGAAGAGCAGTGAGCATGCAGCAGGAGCTGTCATTGGAAGTTTGTGTCCCTCAGCTGCAAGGAGGGGTGAGGGAGATGTGCTTTGCAGGAGAAATGCACAGTTTGGTGTGCAGGGCTATCCTACAGTCAATATCCTTGGTTGTGGTGGTCTCTGTACTGGGCTGCAGAAGGTACGGTGATGGACACAGGGGGCATCCCTGGTCTGTGGATAGGGAACACAATACAAAGGCAAGGATGTGAAGCTATCATTGGAAGAGGTGGTCCCTGTAAGTGGCAATGCACACTGTCTCCAAATGGACTGGGTACAGGTCCTTATAATGCATGGACATCGTGCAGGTGGTGGACTTGGAAGGGGAGTGTAATAATGTCAACGAGACAATGACAGCATCCATTTTTAGTGGGGGGAGACTGGAGAATAACAGGTGGCATCTCGTGAGGCTCCAGGTAAGTTGGAGGCATGTGAACAATGGGTAGTGTCATCACACAAACCAGCCTCCTATCCATTGACTCTATCTATGTTTCCCACTGCCTTGGCTAAGCGGCCAGCAAAATTAATGACCCCATGCATCCTGGACATTCTCTCTTCCATCTTCTTCCATCGGAAAAAGATACGAAAGTCTAAGGTCTCGTACCAACCAATTCAAGAGCAGCCACTTCCCTGCTGCCTTGACTTTTGAATGGACCTACCTCACACTAAGTTGATCTTTCTCTACACCCTAGCTATGACTGTAACACTGCATTCTCCTTTCCTTCTCTATGAACAGTATGCTTTATCTGTATAATACACAAGAAACAATACTTTTCACTGTATGCTAATACAAGTGGCAATAAACATCAAATCAAATCAATCAAATCAAACCTTTGGCTCGGTGTCAATTTGCTTTTGTGATCAGTCCAGTGAAACACCTTTGGACGGTTTACTGCATTAAAGGCACTGTAAGTGTGCGTTGTTGTTTCAATGCATAGTCAACAAGTCATAGGGAAGGGAACGTCAATGGCTGATTGAAATGAGGGAAAAAAGGGGGAGTTGTTAAGATCATTATCCTGCAGCAGTCGCAGCATGCAGAGATTGTAATAGGGAAACGATTCTCCAGGAAATAGGTCCCCTTGTTGCCGGGTAGTACTGGAAGCTGTAGGTGTCTTTGCCAGTTAATTAAAGGGTTCTGCTTTAATGGCCTTGCAGTGAGAACACTCAGGTAGCTGTCTGCTATTTAAATGATTGAAATATCACGATTGAGAAAGCAATGTCATCCATTTTGTTCCTTACGTAAATAGGCCCTTGGTATTACAATTCGGATCCAAATATTGTTAAACTGATCCCCCTATTTCCCGCAAACTAAGATTACAGCAATCCTTAAATGCAGACTTTTGTGTAATCGATCAACTTGATCAATTCGTAAGCAAGAAAAATAACACTTGATGATCAAACTAGATTCCTTATCTCCTCCCCCTTCAAGGGGAAGTCTTAATGATCCTTTGGGACTCTTTGAAAAGAAACCTATCATCAAGAATTATTTGGAGTAATATTTTTTCTTTTGGATACAATTATTTTGATTTAAACAATGGACACTGTTGCCATGGGCACAAGGTGTTGCTGTGTTTAGATTTTTGAGTGTAAGGAAATCGAATTAACGCTCAGTCAATGCTGAATCGCCGTGTCTTGATGATTGCATTTATTCTGACACTAATTGAGCTTCTTGCAATCAAACCTGGTAACACCTCCAAGCAATTGCCCCCTGCTGATGTCATTAGGGCTCAGTGTTTAAACTAAGAAGTGTAGAGGAGAATTGATGGAAGTTTAAGGCCTTCAGTTTGATAATAAATAATTCTTTGTAATCATTTAATATTTCTGAAGATGGGGGTAGGGTTTCATTCTTATCAACTTGTTTCATTCCCTGTCATGCTATACTCGTTGTTTCCCTTACGCAGTGTCAACAAAATGGTTGATTTTTTCACATAGAATCAGAGAACCCCTTCAGTCCATCAGTTCAGCATCCACTCTCCGACGGAGCATCTGACCCAGGCCCTAATCCTGTAACCGCACACATTTACCGTGGTTAAACCCTCTAACCTGCTTACCTTTAGGCACTGAGGGTCAATTTAGCATGACCAATCCACCTAACCCGCACATCTTTGGATTGTGGGAGGAAACCGGAGCACCCAAGGAAACCCACGCAGACACGGGGAGAATGTGCCAACTCCACACAGACTGGAATTGAACCCGGGTCTCTGGCACTGTGAGGCAGCAGTGCTAATCACTGTGCCAGCCATGGCAAATGGGGGTGTTTCAAAATATAAGTACTAAATATTTTATCTGAACATTTTGACATTGTCCTAAATGCCTTTAATTTGCATGTAAAGTCCAATGTCATAAATATAACAAACAAAGGAAACAGATTCCAGAGCACTCTGATTTACTACATAGTTTCAGCAGTGTCCTGTATACCACTCCTGAGGAATTATTGCTGGGAGCTTGCAATGAATTTGGACACTTCTTGCTGGAATCGTCTGCCTCAGCCACGTGCACCTCAAGCACAAAACTCATACAGCCATATTCCTGCAGTCGATACTGTGGAGAATGCACTCCACTGTCAGATTTTAGCAGTGGCTTCGTTACCATGAAACATGCTACACAGTGGCTTGGGACTTCCAAACAACAGGGGACTCATCTGACAAATTAATTGCAACCTGCCAACGGAAATGAAAATTCACTCTGTCTGCTGTATGATGCCAGGGAGCGATGGTTTAAATCAAGATGACTTTTACTGGTTTGCTTGGCCCAGGAGTGGGGGAGGGGGAGCAAGGTCAGGGGGTGAGAAGGGCCACGGGCGCCACCGTCATTGGGAACTCGCTGAGTGGGAAATGGGTGCCATCTACTCCTCTCAGCTTCGCAATATCATAAGAACATAAGAACATAAGAAATAGGAGCAGGAGTAGGCCATCTGGCCCTTCGAGCCTGCCCCGCCATTCAATAAGATCATGGCTGATCTGTCGCTGCTCAGTTCCACTTTCCGGCCCTCTCCCCATAACCCTTAATCCCCTCTCTTATCAAAAACCCATCAACCCACTTCTTGAAAATATTTAGTGAGGCAGCCTCCACCACTTCAACGGGTAGAGAATTCCAGAGCTTCACCACCCTTTGAGTGAAGAAGTTCCTCCTCAACTCCGTTCTAAAACGCCCCCCCTTTATCTTGAGGCTGTGCCCCCTAGTCCTACTGTCTTTTTTGAGCGGGAAGAGTCTCTCCACCTCTATCCTATCCATCCCATTCATCATCTTATACGTCTCAATGAGATCTCCCCTCATTCTTCTAAACTCCAACGAGTACAAGCCTAGTTCATTCAGCCTCTCCTCATAGCTCAACCCCCTCAACTCCGGTATCAGCCTAGTAAACCTCCTCTGCACTCCCTCCAAGGCCAAAATATCTTTGCGCAGGTGCGGCGCCCAAAACTGCACACAGTACTCCAGCTGCGGCCTCACCAATGCCCTATACAGCTGCAGCAAGACCTCCCTACTTTTATATCACTTTACCACACCCGGTCCTGTACCTATCCCAACCCTTGCCTCAAGGCTCTGGGACTCCCCCTTTCCCCTCTCCTCCCTTCAAGACCACCCAAAAGCTTAACCCCTTCCTTCAAGGTCCCAGGACCCCCTCCCCATTGATAAGATGGGATCTGGATGCCAAGCTCCAAGGTCGCCGCTAACACACTGAGCAGCCACTCAGCTAAATTGGGAAGGGAAGGCAAGTGCTTCTTGTCAGGTTAGTTCGAATTAAACCTTTAATAATTCGCTGACAACTCCCTTTAAATCATTGCTTTTTTTGGTGGTTGTTACTTGCCCAACATTTAAATTCTCACGCTGAGGCTTGTTTGGTATGAATGGGCTGGAGCGAGAGCTCTGGACATTGTCTGGTTAGGGGGTGGTCATGGAGCACAGGAGGAGACCATCCACCAAATCCAGCCAGTACTGCAATTCGAAAGAACAATTGAGCTGTCATGACTTGAACTGTCAATTTCACGCACCCCAGTCACCTGAATTTTACAAAGAACTGTTTTAAGAAATCAATTAATAAGAATAAAATTAGACTAATTTTGTTGAATAATGATTGTCTTGCGTTGATCTGGTTTAACAGGGATTTGATTTGATTTGATTTATTATTGTCATATGTATTAATGTACAATGAAAAGTTTCCTCTACGCTACACAGACAAAGTTCATAGAGAAGGAAACAAGAGAGTGCAGAATGTAGTGTTCCAGTCATAGCTAGAGTGTAGAGAAAGATCAATTTAATATGAGGCAAGTCTATTGATGGCAGCAGGGAAGAAGCTGGAGGACCGGTGTTGAGGATGATCATGGAGGAGGTGTTGTTGCCTACCCTTACTGATTGTGGTCTGTGAGTTTGGAGGTTCAGGATCCTGAGGGAGGAGCCAAGCTGCTGGCCATGGAGTTTGGAGATGAGTTTTGTGGGAATAATGGTGTTTTAGGCTGAGCTGCAGTCAATAACTAGTAGAAAGTCTGTAAAGAAGTGTTACCATATTGTGAAAATTAAATCTTTTCTTTCTGTATTTTTAAAGACAGTTGTATTTTACACAAACAAAATGGATTGAATATTCTTTCCTCAATGCCTTGCATGCAGGTATGCTAAAATGTTGCAACTCTTAACCTCTCCTCAACGTAAATATTAAGTTATCAAAGTTTCTTGCAGTATAAAAAAAGGTGGTAATTTTAATGGTGGCCCATAATTAATAGCTGGAACAGACTAAGGCACCATTTGGCACTGGCATCAATAATTCATTTTTAAGTTAGGAAAAAACTATTTAGTCATTTTGGTTGATTAAACCAGGGCAGGACTTACTCAGTTAATGGTAGGGCGTTGGGGAGAGTTACAGAACAAAGAGATGTAGGGATACAGGTTCATAGATCCTTGAAAGTGGAGTAGGATGCTACGGGGACTTAATGGATTGAGTTATAAGGAGAGGCTTGATAGACTGGGACTTTTTTCTCTGGAGCGTAGAAGGCTGAGGGGTGATCTTATAGAGGTCTATAAAATGAGGGGCATAGATCAGCTAGATGGTCAGTACCTTTTCCCAAAGGTAGAATAGTCTAAAACTGAGGGCATAGGCTTAAGGTGAGAAGGGAGAGATACAAAAGCGTCCTGAGGGGCAATTTTTTCACACAGAGAATGGTAAGTGTCTGGAACAAGCTGCCAGAGGCAGGCACAATTTTGCCATTTAAAAAGCATTTTGACAGTTACCTGGGTAAGATGGGTATGGAGGGATATGGGCCAAATGTGGGCAATTGGGACTAGCTTAGGGGTTTTAAAAAATGGGTAGAATGGATAAGTTGGGCTTAAAAGCCTGTTTCCATGCTGTAAACCTCTATGACTCTATGACTATTTATAAAGAATGAAAAATGAAGATGGGTGGAGGATGGTTTTGGGGTTGGGTGTGGGGACAGAGTCTTGGTGGAAAATTGAAACATAACCATTGGCAGTACTGTGGCACAGTGGTCAGCACTGCTGCCTCACAGCACCAAGGACCCAGGTTCGATTCCGACCTTGGGTGACTGTCCATGTGGAGTTGGCATATTTTCTCCGTGTTTGCATGGGTTTCCTCCATGTGCTCCGGTTTCCTCTCACAGTCCAAAGATGTGCTGTTTAGGTGGATAGGCCATGCTTAATTGCTGCTTAGTGTGTAGGTGTTAAGGGGAATAGCTACAGTAAATGTGTGGGGTTAAGGGGATAGGGTAGCAGAGAGGGCCTGGGTATTCCACTCTGTTAGAGAGTCAGTGCAGACTCAATGGGCCAAATGGCCTCTTTTGCACTGTAGGGATTCTATGGTTGAATGGGGCTTGAACTCACCACCTTCTAACTGAGTGGCAGGGACGTAACTGACATATTCCACTGGACAATGAAATTCCAGTTCTTGTGGTCTATTGCTGTAGCTCCAGTGGAGGAGTGACCAGACACCTCCCCTCCCCTGTGATGCCCACAACTAGCACTGTGCAGTGTTTTATTTCACACATTTGATTAGATTTGATTTATTATTGTCACATTGTTTGGTATACAGTGAAAAGCATTGTTTTTTGTGCACTATACAGACAAAGCATAGCGTTCATTGAGAGGGAAAGGCGAAGGTAGAAAATGTGCATACTTTTCTTCAGAGGAGGAAAGAAGTTTCAAGTGGATGCGTCACATCTTTCTGCAAAGAAAATAGTCTCAGTGCCTATACTTGTATCTCCTTTACTCTTGTTCTCCCCACAAAGAATCACATCAGCATTTGTAGGGCTGTCACACATTTGAATAGATCTTCTGTAACATTTTAGCAACAATTTTCTAGCCTGGAGCACCAGGCAGGCAATAACCATATTTTAATGAAGATTACTCTGCAATCCCTGGAGAGGCTGCTGATTAAATATGTTAGATACAGCACCAAAGAGCAGTGCATCCTATCTTGAACTAATACCATTGTAACCTCCTCCCCATTCAGTATCAGGCTTTGTCATTGATCAAGCACAGCCACATTTGCTTTGGGTCCTCAGTGTCAGAGTTGGGCCCTGTCGCTGCCCAATCATTGATGGAACCAGTTTGTGCCCTTAGTGGCGAGGATTAGCATCTTCCTTCTTGAGAGCTGCTCCATGGGGAGAAGGTTTCCATTCTGTACTCCCCCTCTGAACAGTGAGCACAATCAGTGAAGTAATTAGCTGTGTCTGTAGTCCTCGGGCTTCGATGAAATATTGTGCATCATTAATAAGGTCACGACAAAATCTCGTGGCAGAAGGTTGCAGATTTCCACCTTCAAAAATAAATCTCACTTGCCGTTTTGTGGTGGTTTGATCGACGGTTTTCAAACTTTCATCATTCAAGGTGGCGCCGGAGAGAGGCGACTTTCCGCGAGCTGTCCCAGCGTAACCTCTAATTCAAACTTCTACTCTTGTCTATGCTTTTAAAACTTGAATCTAACTCTTACAAACTCTCTAACAATGATTCTCTGCTGCCATCAGACTTTTGAATGGACCTACGTCATATTTAGTTGATCTTTCTCTACACCCTAGCTATGACTGTAACACTACATTCTGCAGTCTCTCATTGCCTTCTCTATGAACAGTATGCTTTGTATAGTGAGCAAGAAGCAATCCTTTTAACTGTATACTAATATGTGTGACAATAATAAATCAGATCAAACCAAATCAAACCAAATCAAATCAAACCAAATCAAACCAAATCAAATCAAATCAAACTCTCTCAGTCCTTTCGACACACCAGCCATGGCAATCTGGTATGAAGGACAATACAACACATCCTTTCCAAGTTCAATAGTGCGCCAGGCTTACCTACTCATCAGTGTGTATGGATTAAAATCACTTTGTGAGGAAACAAACATATATGAGCTGCAACTGTGACCATATATTTCTTCATTTTTGGAGAAGTAATGAAGTCTTTGTGGATCCTATTACCTTAATAAACTGAGGCTGCAAGATGACAGCTGATTAGAATTCAGAGAGGTGTGGAGTGAAGTGTAACTGCAGCTCGTGGCACTGAGTGGCTGCATGTCTGAGATAATCAGATGCCCCATGGTCTACCTGCATTAATTGACAGGAGACCCAGTGGTGTTGATTGCGCACACAGCTAGCATTAACAGAGCTGGCCCACAGCTCCCCCTCTCAAGCCTGACTTTGCTCATTATCAACCTTGAACCTGAAAAGGTTGTGGGACAACGCTGCTCATATCAAGGTGACAGGTGTCTCAAGGCTTTTTATCCTCCCTGGCATGATAATCCGCTCCCCCGACGCTTTCAGCCAGTCTTAAAGGGGTATGAGTATCTTTGACGTACCTTAGCTGTCACTGGGAGGTTAAACAACTGTCTCCAGAGCTTTAAGGGAGGCTGATATTGTGGGGTCTTAAATACACACACACACACACACACACACACATTAATTTTAAGATCTTCCCTATCAGAACATACCAGACTCTGATTGATTCAACAGCCGATCCTGAAACCTGTTAATGCTCAAGCAGGCAACACCTCCACACTGAGTTTGTGCACTGCACTTCCTCTGCTGCTACTGGTCTTCCTGTACTATCCTTTTCCATTCTGCTGGCTTTCCCTAACGTTACAATTTCCAATCAGTTTTTTAATCCTGAAACTGACAAGTTAAACAAACTTGTTTTTACATTAGCTCAGATTTGGAAATTACTTCTCAAAAGTTTAATTTAGTCATTCATTTTAATAGATTTACATCTGTGTCAAACCCTCATAGGAGAAAACTCAATTTCAGCCAGTTTGTAGGGGCATTTTGTTACACTGCTCTTTCTAGGTTATACATCTCATGAAATTCATTGTGTGTGGCCCTGAATGCGAAATTTACAGTGTGTGGAGGCTGTAACATTTAAGGTACAGAACGTTCCAATGTGTGTTACATTGTTTTTAAAGTTTATTTACAAATAGGCTTAGATTAACACTGCAATGAAGGTACTGTGAAAATCCCCTAGTCACCACACTCCGGCACCTGTTCGGGTAGACTGAGGGAGAATTTAGCGTGGCCAATGAACTTAACCAGCTCATCTTTCGGACTGTGAGAGGAAACCAGAGTACCCGGAGGAAACCCACGCTGACATGGGGAGAATGTGCAAACTCCACACAGTGACCCAAGCCAAGAATCGAGTCCAAACCCCTGGTGCTGTAAGGCAGCAGTGCTAGCCATTGTGCCACTGTGCTGCCTCTGCCTTGTTCCTGCCAAGTGTGTGCTCTGTCATAGCCCCAGACGACCTTGGCTGCTCTCCCCTTTGAGAGCAAGCTGACTGGTGGTGATTTAACCTGAGGGTCACCATACCTCAGACAGGGGCAACATTGCGCAGGCAGGACCTGCATGGGTAACCTCACCTGGTGTGGTAATTGAACTCACGCTGTTGGCACTACTCTGTATCACAAACCAGCCGTCCAGCCAACTGAACTATCAATCCTGCCTAGTATCAAAGGGTGAGACCCTGTGGGAGCATTTTGATAGGTCACTAGGTCAGTTCAAGGATCAGTGAAAATCAGTTGGCAGCCAGTCAGTTTGGGGGGCATCGGCCAACCAAGGTGTGGCAGGAAAAGTGACATAAACACTTCCCAGTTAAGTTGACTAAAGACCTGTAGAGAGCACACCTCAAATAAAGAGGGAAAGGATACCGCTTTGGAGCGGTGAGTTTCTGCTTGGCACAGCCATAGATCTGAAAGTGTTCTTCTGATTTAGTGCTGATTGTACTCAGGGGAAGGAATCTCAGAAGGCAGGATTGTAACACTACAAGATGGGCCATTGTTAATGCCATCTGGCTTCTGGAGAGAACTCCGAGTAGAGATCATTGAAGGTGAAGTTGGGAATCCCTCATGAGACAGTGTTTTAACAAAATTGTTTGACTTGGATGTTCACTGATTTCTGGTTGGCATTCTTGAGAAATCTATGGGTACTGTCTTGATTGCATCTGTCATTAACTCTGTAGTGTGGTGTGTCTGACTGCAGTGTCTCTGTTATTTTACATGTGCCTCATTCTTACCCTGAATGTTAGAGTGCACGTCAGATTTGTAAATTGCTTAATCTTTCTGAACTTGTGCAGCAAGTTCACTTCAGTTCATTGAAAGCCTGTAGAATTTTTGTGGCATTATTTCAAAAGCACGTGCTTTGAATCTCAACCTTTATTTTAATCAAGACATTATTGGTCCCGACCTACGTCCCTTCCCTACATCTCAAAGTCTGGCCAAGGATTGTAATACACTTAATAAAATACAATTAGATATTAGGCAGAATGGAGCGAGAGCAGGAGATTGGGGTGGTCAGAAATTCAGTGAGAGCAGGAGATTGGGGTGATCAGGAGCTCAGTGAGAACAGGAGATTGGAGTGATGAGGAGCGTGATGGAGAGCAGCAGATTGGGGTGATCAGGAGCTCAGTGAGAACAGGAGATTGGGGTGGTCAGAAATTCAGTGAGAGCAGGAGATTGGGATGATCAGGAGCTCAGTGAGAACAGGAGATTGGGGTGATGAGGAGCGTGATGGAGAGCAGCAGATTGGGGTGATCAGGAGCTCAGTGAGAACAGGAGATTGGGGTGATCAGGAGCTCAGTGAGAACAGGAGATTGGGGTGATGAGGAGCGTGATGGAGAGCAGCAGATTGGGGTGATCAGGGGCTCAGTGCGAGCAGGAGATTGGGGTGATCAGGAGCTCAGTGAGAACAGGAGATTGGGGTGATTAGGAGCTCAGTGAGAGCAGGAGATTGGGGTGATCAGGGGTTCAGTGAGAGCAGGAGATTGGGGTGATCAGGGGCTCAGTGAGAACAGGAGATTGGGACGATCAGGGGCTCAGTGTGAGCAGGAGATTGGGGTGATTAGGAGCTCAGTGAGAACAGGAGATTGCGTTGATCAGGGGCTCAGGGAGAGCAGGAGATTGGGGTGATTAGGAGCTCAGTGAGAACAGGAGATTGGGGTGATCAGGGGCTCAGTGAGAACAGGAGATTGGGGTGATCAGGGGCTCAGTGGGAACAGGAGATTGGGGTGATCAGGAGCTCAGTGAGAACAGGAGATTGGGGTGATCAGGAGCTCAGTGTGAGCAGGAGATTGGGGTGATCAGGAGCTCAGTGAGAACAGGAGATTGGGGTGATCAGGGGCTCAGTGAGAACAGGAGATTGGGGTGATCAGGAGCTCAGTGAGAACAGGAGATTGGGGTGATCAGGAGCTCAGTGTGGGCAGGAGATTGGGGTGATCAGGAGCTCAGTGAGAACAGGATAATGGGGTGATCAGGAGCTCAGTGAGAACAGGAGATTGGGGTGATCAGGAGTTCAGTGAGAACAGGAGATTGGGGTGATCAGGAGTTCAGTGAGAACAGGAGATTGGGGTGATCAGGAGTTCAGTGAGAACAGGAGATTGGGGTGATCAGGAGCTCAGTGAGAACAGGAGATTGGGATGATCAGGGGCTCAGTGAGAACAGGAGATTGGGGTGATCAGGAGCTCAGTGAGAACAGGAGATTGGGGTGATCAGGAGCTCAGTGAGAACAGGAGATTGGGGTGATCAGGAGCTCAGTGAGAGCAGGAGATTGGGGTGATCAGGGGCTCAGGGTGAGCAGGAGATTGGGGTGATCAGGAGCTCAGTGAGAACAGGAGATTGGGGTGATCAGGGGCTCAGTGAGAACAGGAGATTGGGATGATCAGGGGCTCAGTGTGAGCAGGAGATTGGGGTGATCAGGAGCTCAGAGAGAGCAGCAGATTGGGGTGATCAGGAGCTCAGTGAGAGCAGGAGACTGGGGTGATCAGGGGCTCAGTGAGAGCAGGAGATTGGGGTGATCAGGGGCTCAGTGTGAGCAGCAGATTGGGGTGATCAGGAGCTCAGTGAGAACAGGAGATTGGGGTGATCAGGGGCTCAGTGTGGGCAGGAGATTGGGGTGATCAGGAGCTCAGTGAGAGCAGGAGATTGGGGTGATTAGGGGCTCAGTGAGAGCAGCAGATTGGGGTGATCAGGAGCTCAGTGAGAACAGGAGATTGGGGTGATCAGGAGCTCAGTGAGAACAGGAGATTGGGGTGATCAGGAGCTCAATGAGAACAGGAGATTGGGGTGATCAGGAGCTCAGTGAGAACAGGAGATTGGGGTGATCAGGAGCTCAATGAGAACAGGAGATTGGGGTGATCAGGAGCTCAGTGAGAACAGGAGATTGGGGTGATCAGGAGCTCAATGGAGAAGAGAAATCCACAGATAGTGAAATGCTTGTTTGGATAATTCACTCACTTTTTAGCAGGGTACCCTGACATGTTCACTCATGTCAGACCTGAATGATGGATCCTTGTAGGTCATCTCATCTCTGCAGACCCTCGAGGTTCATGCAGCCCAGTTTGTGAAGCACTGTTCTTGTTCAGCTTCTGGGTCATACCAAATTGCATTTAAACAAGTGAACTTGCTTTCGGAAATACATAGCCCCTTCCTCCACTGTGAAGAAGGGGATCTGGAAAAGTCATTCATTTGAAGTGTTGGAAAATTTGTCATTTATTTCAACAACATGTGGGCACCACGGTGGCATAGTGGTTCGTGCAACACAGCACCAGGGACCCGGGTTCGATTCCCGGCTTGTGTCACTGTCTGTGCAGAGTTTGCACATTCTCCGCGTGTCTGCGTGGGTTTCCTCCAGGTGCTCCAGTTTCCTCCCACAGTCCAAAAATGTGTGGGTTTGGTGGATTGGCCATGCTAAATTGCCCCTTAGTGTCAGGGAATTAGCTAGGGTAAATGCATGGGTTTATGGAGATCGTGCCTGGGTGGGATTGTGCGCGGTGCAGACTCGATGGACCAAATAGCCTCCTTCTGCACTGTAGGGATTCTATAATTCTAACTCTGACAGAACACCAGTCGCGGTTTGGAAAAAATGTACTCAGCTTTTGACTTCCTTTCTTTTCTCTTAAACTGGGAGCAAACTGCTCCCTTAAAAAAGAGGACACGTCTTACTTTTTTAGACTTGCTGCGTGTCTGACTGAGTTACTCGACAAATGGGAAGTTGCTGCTTCCCCGGGGATCTATTTCAATTTAGGTTGCAAGTGGCAGCAAGCCAGTGTATCTTCACCCAGCGTCAAGATATTTCCATGTACCTGCACCAATTTGTTTTGAACCCTCCACTGAATTGAAACATTCGCTTGTCAAGCCTGATTTATGCTGCAACACAGTTAATGAGCGGAGTGAAACATCTAGCTTGCTGATGCTTGCATAGCCCGATCCCCTGTGCGCAGGGTTAGTGCACTGATATTAATCCAAGGTCAAATAGCTTGTAGTCCTCTTGTCCCCATGATACAGTGCCAGGGAACAAACAGCTTGCATTTGTATATCACCTGTCACAACCTCCAGGCAACTCAAAGCACTTTACTTCTGAAGTGCAATCAGTGGAGGAAAATGCAGCAACATATTTGCGCACAGCAAGATCCCACAGCAAGGTGAGAATGATCACGCAATTTGTTCCTTCGATGTCGTTTGAGGGATAAATATCGGACACCTCCCCCGCTAGCCCTCCCCCACATGCACTCTTCTTCAAAATATAAGCACGTTCGCCTGAGGTGGGAAATGAGACTTCTTGTTTAATATCTCATGAGAATGACAGCACCTCTGACAATGCGGTACTCAGTGTGGCACTGTTTGTTGGCCTAGATTATGTGCTCAGTTTTCGGGACTGGGGCTTGAATCAGTGCCTTGTGAACCAAAGGTAAGGGTGCAATAACTGAGCCAAAGCTAAACATCTCTTAAAGTTGAAAGTTTATTTATTAGTGTCACAAAGTAGGCTTACATTAACACTGCAATGAAGTTATTATGAAAATCACCTCATCGCCGGTCTCATGCCTATTCAGATACACTGAGGGAGAATTTAGCATGGGCAATGCACCTAACCAGCATGTTTTTCAGACTGTGGGAGGAAACTGGAGCACCCAGAGGAAACCCACACAGACACAGGGAGAAGGTGCAAACTCTGAACAGTGACCTAAGCTGAGAATTGAATATGGGTCCCTGACACTGTGAGGCATCAGTGCTAACCACCATGCCACCCATGTGCATTCAGCATTACTGCAGCTTCTGGAACAGTGGAGAGTAAGTTCAAAAGATGGTTTTCAAGACCTCTACAGAGATTGCAGTATTGCCAGTGGAGATGTGTGGAAACACTTTGTGGCTGACACAACACACAAGCAGTCAACAAAGTGGTTTGCAGCTTATTAGTTTGTCTGAAGCTCACCTGGGCACTAGCAAAACTGGGCATTTTGAGCTACCTTGCAAAGGTGAGGTTGATTTTGTTCAGAAATTGGATTGGTTTTGTGGAAAATGCATTGTGGGGAAGATTCCGCAAGGTGGGAAACTGAACTTTAATGACAGTTATTACAATTATAAAATGATCGCCCCTTCAGAAGGTGCTGAGGAGATTTAGATTTCATAGATCCCCTAAAGTGTAGAAGGAGGCCATTCAGCCTGCACCAACAACAATCCCACCCAGACCCTATTCCCGTAACTCCACGTATTTGTCCTGCTAGTCCCTCTGACACTACGGCTCAATTCAGCATTGTCAATTCACCTAACCTGCTCATCTTTGGAGTGTGGCAGGAAACTGGAAGAAACCCATGCAGACATGGGGAGAATGTGCAAACTCCACACAGACAGTCACTGGAGGCTGGAATCGAACCTGGGTCCCTGATGTTGTATGCTAACCACTGTGTCACTGTGCTGCCCTTTACCAGAAAGGTACCAGGAATGAAGGAGTTTAGGTCTGTGAAGAGATGAAATAAGTTAGGATTATATTCTTTAGTGCTAGGGTTGTTGACTTGAGTCAGTGATATGGAATCAAGTCAAATTTTCCTTGACTTGCAACTTGACTTGAATAAAATCATATCCTGATTTTACCAGGACTAAATGGACTTGGGGACGTTCTTCAGTTTTAATCTCAGCACGAAACAGTCGATCGACCTTTAAACATGACCCAAGATGTATGTAATGCAGCACAGAGTCCTGTTCTTCCTGATTCCATCCATTGTCACCATTGATTGGCTGCTTTGGAGACGGGACTGCCAGATCCATGACAGTGATTGGCTGAGCAGCTTATCAATCGGGGTAAGTTTAAGTGCCAGATACCCCACAGCTGACCCTGACCTGAGGTTTCCATGCACCTTCCCCTATGGCAACTTTCTCCTCCCTCCCCCTTCACTAACTGGAAAGATTCTAGTTTTTGGGTATCTGAAATGGAAAAGGGGCAAAAAGTTGGATTGTGGTGATGAGGGAGGAGACAGTAAGTCATGCAAGTTTACATCATCCACAGCTTGTGAGACAGAACAATTTATGGGATGCAAAAAATGGGATAAGAGGGTTACAGAAGAAAAACCCTGATCATCGGTCTCTCCAATCCTGTCAATGGTCATGGCTTCAGAAATGGCCCATTCCATGATACTTAAAAACTCATTCAAGTGATGTGTGCTTCGGTGGCAAGACCAGAATTCACTTCCCACTTCACTTCCCATCTGTAATTGCCCTTGAGAAGACCTTTTTGAACTGCTGCAGTCCAGATGGTGTACATACACCCACAGTGCTGTTTGGGAGGGAATTCCGAGATTTTGACCAAGCGGTAGTAAAGGAACGGTGATAAATTTCCATGTCAGGATAGTGAACAAATTGGAGGGGAACTTTTGGATGGTGGTGTCCCCATGGATCTGCTGCCCTTACCTTTCTGGATGGTAGTGGTCATGGGTTTGAAATGTGCTGTGGAAGGAGCCTCGGTGAGTTCCTGCAGTGCATCTTGTAGATGGTACACTGTGCGAAAGGAGTAGCAATCAAGCGGGCTGCTTTGTCCAGGAAGGTGTCCAGCTTCTTGAGTGTTGTGGGAGTTACACTGATCCAGAAAGATGGAGAGTGTTCAGTCACATTCCTGACTTGTAAATGGGGGACTGGCTTTGGGGAGTCAGGAGGTGAGTTATACGCTGCAAGATTCCTGCCTCTGGCCTGCTCTTGTCGCGACAGTATTTAGATGGCTAGTCCCAATCAGTTTCTGGTCAATGGTAAAACATGTGGGTGTACTTATCCCTTCCCATTCTTTCCTACTGTCTCCTGTTTGGTGTCATCCTTTCCTGTAATGAAGAGGGAAGTGTGTCAGTCAGTGTCCTTCAGTTTGTTTGCATTATGTGACTGTCATGATTGAACAGCTGCCAGCATGTATGGTTCAGTGTGTGCGAAGCTTGCAACAGTGCTAAGTCTGATAGTGAGGGAAAGTATATGATGTAAGTGGTTGAATGCAGATGACAAAAATGATTGATGGGTGAGTGATGGGTTCACAGTGAATTGAGCAGTGGATAAGATGAATGGTAGTTGTAGATATTTAAAGATGAACTCACTCACCTTGACTCCTCATGTTAGATCATTAAACTTATTCCTGCACTGTATTCATTTCTTGGAGCAATATGCTGGACATTGACATTGTTCCCAGTTCCCCTGAGCACAGTTCCGGCATGTCTCCTGCTTCTCTGTGGATACAGGATATCTGTCCTGCAGGAATGAGCCAATTTAAATTTCCCCATATGTCATAAGAGTAAAACCAAGGCTGGAATCTTATGGAGGAAATGGGGGGCGGGGGAGGGTGGGGTGATCTTACCACCTGTTGGAGAGCCAGCGAGGGCCCAGTGCCATCGCTTTTAAGAAAGGACCACCCCACTACCACAAGGTGATGGCATTTTGATATTATTGCAAGGCTATTGATCCAGAAACTCTGCTAATGTTTTAGGGTCCCAGGTTCGAATCTCGCCACTGCAGACGGTGGGATTTGAAATCAACAAAAATAAATTTGGACTTAAGAATCTACTGATGACCATGAAACCATTGTCGATTGTCAGGAAAAACCACCTGGTCTCTAATGTCCTTTAGAGAAGGAAATCTGCTGTCCTTAACGAATCTGGCCTTCATGTGATTCCAGAGCCACAGCAATGTGGTTAACTCTCAACTGTCCTCTGAAATGGCCTAGCAAGCCACTCAGTTCAAGGGCAACTAGGGATGGGTAATCAATGCTGGACAGCCAGCGATGCCCATGTCCCACAATGAATAAAAAATAAAGCTTGTTCCACTCAGGCACTTAGTAGGTCAGTGGCAGACCTTCCGATCAAGTACCCCACTGAGAGCCGAGAGCTGCCAGCCAATCAAAGATTGGCCGCTCTATTGAATGGCAGCGACACTGAGGAAAGGGTGTTTACCGCTAATATGACACCCACTTGAAGCCTAGGATTATTACTGGATATCAGGTCACAGGTAAGTAAGTGTCTGGATGGTGAGGAGGTCAACACAGTAAGAAGTCTGACAACACCAGGTTAAAGTCCAGCAAAAGCCACTATATTGATCACAGGGGAGGTCACAAGGGAGGGATATCAGCAGCAAGGACAGCACGTGATCACTGCCAGATATCACTGGGTCCCTTGCTGAGGAACTGAATGTCTTGGAATGAGGAACCCCCGCCCCTCCCCACTCCGCACCCTGTGAGCACACATGCAAACCCTGCTCCCTGCATGATGAACTTCCCTTCCACCCAGGCTTAATCGGGGTGGGGGGGGCGGGGAGCGGTGTGGGGTGGTGGTGGTGGGGGGGGGTGGAGGGGGGGCTTGGGGGGCAGGCAGGGTGGTGAAGGGGGGAGAAGGAGGAAGTGGCAGGGTCCCAACCTGCCATCTTCCTGCCTGTTTAAATGTCTCTCCACCACCAAATCTACCACAGTGGAGGGTTCAATATTTTGCCCCATGCATCTCCAGCTGCAGAAACAGAAAATGTTGGCATTACACAGTCACCAAATGGCCTCTAACAAAGGGTTAATCTAATTAAAAAAAAGAGAAACTTACATTCATATTTATCGCTTTAGACTTGTGAGTTTGTTACTTTTAATAGTAACCAAGAAGAAAACCAAATAGCACACTTAGTAACCAAGAAGAAAACCAAAAACACATTGTGTTTTTCAATGCTGTTACATGATATACTACACGATGGGATGTTGGGGCAGGGGGTTTGATGGGGAGGGGAATGTGGCTGTGAGAGTGGGTGGGGGCCAATGCGCCAAACCAGCGCATCTTTCGGATGTGGGAGGAAACAGGAGCACCTGAAGGAAACACATGCAGACAAGGGGAGAATGTGCAGAAACTGCACTGACAGTGACCCAAGTAGGGAATCGAACCCGGATCCTTAGTGCTGTGAGACATGCTAATCATTGTGTGTGCTGTTTTATATGCGTATGAGACACTGCTACTGTAATTTATAAAATTGCAATAAAAGGGCTGTGCTTACATAGCAAACCAGTGGAACGATAGTGCAGGGTGCCCCTAAATTGGCTTATATGGTCAATGGCAGCATTACTCTAGTGCAGCATCTTCCTAAAACCAGGGTCACTATGTCTTGTTGGGGGTAGAAGGAAGGAGGTTCTTGTTTGCAGTAATTTTATAATCCCTGATAAATATTGACCTGGACACCTGTTCTTTTCATCAATGGTACAGTTTTTGCTTATTCCATGACAATTGTAGCAACTATATTGAGGTGAAAAGTGAAGTGATTGTCTTAGCAAATGGCGCTGTTATTTACTATCAATGTAGAAATATAGGAAATATGTTACTAAACTGGAAAGAGTGCAATAAAGATCTACAAGGACGATACCAGGACTGGAAGGTTTGAATTATAAGGAGAGGCTGGTTGGATGTGCCTTTTTTTCCCTGGAGTGTAGGAGGATGAGGGATGATCTTACTGAGCTTTATAAATTCATGAGGAGCATAGATAAGGTGAATGGTCAAGGTCTTTTCCCCAGGTAGGGGAGTGCAATACTAGAGGGCAGAGATTTAAGGTGAGAGGGGAAAGATTTAAAAGGGACCTGAGGGGTAACTTTCTCACACAGAGAAAAGTGCGTCCACGGAATGAACTGCCAGAGGTAGTAGAAGTGGATACAGTTACAACATTTTAAATACATTTGGACAGTACATGGATGAGAAAGGTTTAGAGGTATATGGGCCAAACGCAGACAAATGGGACGAGTTCAGTTTAAGAAACCTGGTCAACATGGACAAGATGGGCCTAAGGGCCTGTTTCCGTGCTATATATCTCTATGACTCTATGACTAAATAGGACTTTGCATAATGGCACCTTGGCATCAAGGCTAATCATAGACGGTTACTAGGCATTGATATTTCCAATAATAAAACAACATTTTGAGTGGAAGCAGGTATTATACAAATTCAGTTTGTTTGGTATCTAGACCATTATCCATTCTACAGTAAGCGGTTTCAACAAGTGAGGCAGTTTCTAAATCTTTTTTGTTTTGACATCTATTTGTGTCAGGTTGACTTTCTTCCCTTTACATTGGCGACCTTTTAAAGAAGTCACATGTCAGGGGTTCATCCTGGCACTGAACCAAAATGAAAGGGAAAGTTAATATAGTCCAGTAGGCCTTCACACTATGTTTCCCATTTTAGAGAATTGCAGAATTCCATAGGTCAAAATCAGTCAAGCAAACCACTCAAAAACATTACTGTTGAAATGTTTTTTCTCACAGGTTCTCCCCAGTGGAAAGCTTGGATTTGGCAGAAGCCCTGTTTACAGAGTTAATCCAGGGTTTCCTCCAATGTTGTGCTGAGGCAGGAGAATGTCAAAGGAAATCCCCAGTGTGCAGGCTGGGATGTAAAAATGAGATTACATCATGTCCCACCAATGACAGTTCTGTGGTCAAAGGTCAGTTCCCCTCTGGTTCTGGAAAGCTGCATAGTTCTCCTCTACACACACAATGAGGAGATAGAAGACAGTGAAAACATCCCTGCTCAGGCTAAGCTGAGAATGGAAAAGATGCACAAGGGGCAGGATCTTGTGGAGGTGATGGGTGGGGGGGATTGGGATCCCAGCTACTGCCCAGCTACTGTCTGGAGAACTGGCAAGCCCCCCACATTTCCTTGCTTTGAGAAGCATTGCTACATATTAACAGATCAGAGGCCAGCCTTCCCCTGGCATCAAAGACCCCCCCGAGGCAGACGTCGTGCCCACTCAGAGCTGCCGTGGTCTGAGGCTGGCAGACCTTCCTAATACAGCTGTGCCAACAGGCAGGTGGTGCCTGGTGCCATGACTAGACCCACACGAGGCCTTACGTTTGGGAGGCATAGGTGAGCAACGGCTAGAGGATCATCGGGTGAGGGATTACGGAGTTGAGGGGAGGGCGATTGGCAACAAGGTCAGACCGCCCAACCCCTTCCCCCCACATTCCAATGTCAGATCGCTCAGTAAGACACTGAGTGCCTTTACAGGAAGTTTCCAATAAATCCTCAGGCAAACGTGCCATCACAACTCCGATTTTCACTGTCTTTCAATACATTTTAACACATATATATTTCATTAACTCCCCATCTGCTGTATATTGACCTCCTGGTGTATATCAAACCCACACAGATGTGCTGCACATCAGTGAGGTTTACAATGGGTTCTCCCAAATGTGAACCTGTCATGGGCATCCCCAAGGTGGCACAAATGGAGAGGAACATGGCCAGGCAGAGACTCTAGCACTGTCCTGGGCACTGGCCCTCAGCACAGGTTGTCATTGCAAGGTTGGCACCATGCCCTTGTTCACCTGGCAATGCCCTGGGCAATGCTCCTCAGCACTGTTTGGCACTGCAAAGTTGGCACCATGCTCATGCCCATCTGGCAGTGCCCATCTGGCAATGCCAACCTGCGTTAAAGGGCAGTAACAGGGGTAGACACCAGTGGGAGCCTCATGGGGGAGTTGGGGATTTATTTATTTGTGGTGGGGGGAGGGAGCAGGCATAGGAGCTGGGGATGCTGGTGATGGCAATTTCCAGGCAGGGGGAGAGGGGGTATATGCGCAGTCAATGGCTGTGTAGGTTGGGGGGCGGAGTGCGGTTGTGGAGTAGGGATCTGATGTTCTGGAAGAAGGTGGGGGAGAAACAGGCACTGTCTGTTGGAGGAGGAGATTATGGGGGTGGCAGGGGTGGTGGTGGGGGGGGAGGGGGCGGGGGGATTCTGGATGGTGAATGCCTGCTCTGATCATGAAAGGATACAGAGTATAGGACATTCTCCAGTCTGTATCAGTAATCCTGGAGCCCATAGTGACTATTGTGGACATTACAACCTTCCTTGCTGAACCCATCACTGTGGATATCTCCATGCCTCATGTGGACCTTGTCACTCCCCAGCTGGAGGTTGACAGCACAGTCACATATAGACATGCCCCCCACCCCCATCACCAGAGCTGCAGATAGGCTCCCTTTATGATGTTTTCCCTATTTGTGGGCTGCAGATGCCTCCCCTGATCATGACTATTCCATCTGCAGCCCAGTACTGACCCAACTAGCTGTAGAACCCCAGTCTGTGAGGAATTGGCCAGACCCAAAACACCAAGCTGTGCACAGCCTCCAATCAGCAAACAGGCCTTGAACTCCTGGGATGGGACCACGATATGTATGCCATGCACAGTCCTGTAGCATGACTCACAGTGCCCCAGGCTTGCCTTTAACCTCTCACCCAACAGTGTGGCCCACAGAGTCTCAGGCTTGCTTTTAATCTCTCACCCCAAAAGTTTGGCCCACAGAGCGAGAGGCCTGTCTTTAACCTCTCAGCCCATCAGTGAGGCCCACAGAGTCCCAGACCCCCCTTTAACCTCTCACCCCAACAGCAAGGCCCATAGAACCCCAGGCCCGCCTTTAATCTCTCACCCCAACAGCAAGGCCCATAGAACCCCAGGCCCGCCTTTAATCTCTCACCCCAACAGCAAGGCCCATAGAACCCCAGGCCCGCCTTTAATCTCTCACCCCAGCAGTGAGGCCCACTGAGTCTCACGCCTGCCTTTCATGTCTCACTTGACCAGTTAGCCTCAGTCCCAGCCCTATGACTGTGTGACACTCTTTCCCCAGCATTTCTTTTAGAACTCAAAACTCCTCCATCCCACCATCATGAGCCTAAGTATGTTTTCTCTCATGGGCTAACATAACCCCTTCAAGTTATAAGTCGATGTGAAGTCTTTTCTCCTAATGCAACTTTCCCCTTCCCTTTAGCCTGGAGTTTGCATGTGCACCCTCTCTCTTGTGCCATACTCATCCCTCTGCCTGTCAAATCCTTCCCTCCCTTGTTCCTAATACCCCCTCTAAATCCCAGTGAACCCCCAGTCTGTCATGTCCTTTGTTCTCTGTGCCCACATGTCTCTGCCTATTGACCATGTCACCATTGCCGTGTGGCATGATGGCACAATGGTTAACACTGCTACCTCACAGTGCAATGGACCGGGGTTTGATTTCTGGCTTGGATCACTGTCTGTGTGGAGTTTGCATGTTCTCCCCGTGTCCGTGTGGGTTTCCTCCTGGTGCTCCAGTTTCCTCCTACAGTCCGGAAGACGTGCTGGTTGGGTGCATTGACCTTGCTAAATTCTCCCTCAGTGTACGCGAACAGGTGCCATAGTGTGGCAGCTAAGGGATTTTCACAGTAACTTCTTTGCAGTGTTAATATAAGTCTATTTGTGACACTAATTATAAATAAATTTAATTTAATTGGTCTCTGTTGGTACAGTCTGGGTTGTGCTCCACAGTGTGAACAATACTTCCCACAGCACCCAGTGTGAACAGTCCTGCCCACAGCACCCAGTGTGAACAGTCCTGCCCACAGCACCCAGTGTGAACAGTCCTGCCCACAGCACCCAGTGTGAATCTTCCTGCCCACAGCACCCAGTGTGAACAGTCCTGCCCACAGCACCCAGTGTGAATCTTCCTGCCCACAGCACCCAGTGTGAACAGTCCTGCCCACAGCACCCAGTGTGAACAGTCCTGCCCACAGCACCCAGTGTGAACAGTCCTGTCCACAGCACCCAGTGTGAACAGTCCTGTCCACAGCACCCAGTGTGAACAGTCCTGTCCACAGCACCCAGTGTGAACAGTCCTGTCCACAGCACCCAGTGTGAACAGTCCTGCCCACAGAACCCAGTGTGAACAGTCCTGCCCACAGCACCCAGTGTGAACAGTCCTGCCCACAGCACCCAGTGTGAACAGTCCTGCCCACAGAACCCAGTGTGAACAGTCCTGTCCACAGCACCCAGTGTGAACAGTCCTGTCCACAGCACCCAGTGTGAACAGTCCTGCCCACAGAACCCAGTGTGAAGTGTATCAGAATGATGCTTTCCAGGATTTTTGCCACAATGGGGAGCCTCTCTCTATTCTTTTTATGGAAGAAGTTGCAGAAATGCTGGCTGGAAGCCCTGCTCCTGGGTTTGGTGCCTCTGGTTTTCACAAAGCCGGGATAGGGTATGTTCAGATGTGAGTAGCTCACAGAGGCAGCTGGCCACTGACAGCAGCAGCCGTCTTCACTGAAGGCAGATTGTGGCAGCCCAGGAGTGTGAAACCCATAGGACGGGATTTTCAGGCCGTTCTCACTGGCTGGATCATCTGGATCTGCCAGGGTTGCAAACAACAGGGAACTCTGCTGACAGCGGCAGGACTGGAAGATCCCAGAACCTGGCCAATGGGTGGCTGCCTCTGCTGCCCCAAAACATATTGCGGGGCGGCGGGGGGAAGGGGGTTTTTGGGGATTGCGGGTGAAACATCCCACCCATAGTGTCCAGGGTAGATCTGATAGGTCTGAACTTTGCACATTTCTTTGGATAGCTCGTGTTCCCCTTTGGCGAAGTAAGGTACTTCTTGGGTTCTGGTCCTGGGCCACACTTAGAGGGAGTCAAGTGCCCTTTTAGCGCATGTATGGTGCTCTTTAGAATTGTTCGAATTAAGCATGAATGTACATAAAAAGTGCAGGGGTATATGTTGGTATGGAGGATATGAGGAGCCATGAGTGTGGTTACAGGGCCTGGGTTGGCATGGATAGGGCATTGGGAGCGTGTTGGGGTTGAAGGGGGTGTGAGGGGTGGGTGTTTTATTGTATTATTACATTTTTGGACAGTGTGCCAGAGCCCCGAGGCAGTTTTTCCACCGTGCTTGCCTCTGCACTGGAATCCTCCTTACTACTTCCAGGGTCTCCTGGTGTCGGTCCACCTTGTTGTCAAATGAAGGGCATACACACGGTGGGTCATGCGTGGGCTGCTCTTGGAGGTTCCGAGAGTGGCCTAGTACTTTGTGTCGTTGTGCGTGCTTAATCCTGGACCAGCAGATGGGCACCATAACAGCTCAGTGACTATCACTGTTAGCTGTGCAGATACATGGATTTGGGCCTGTGTCTGTGGGAGTTTGCGCATTCTCCCTGTGGTTGCGTGGGTTTCCTTCGGGTGCTCCGGTTTCCTCCCACACCCCAAAGATGTGCTCTTAGGCTGATTGGTGTACAAAATTGGCCCTACACTATTCTCCCCTGAACCTGGCTACATTAGGGGTACCATTCACATACACACGGGGCAGGGTAGGTGTAGGAAAATTCTTTGTTGAAACGGCGGCATGGGCTCGTTGGGCCGAAGGGCCTGTTTCCCGTGCTGGGTTGTTCTTTGTTCTTTGTTCTTTGTCCCAACTTGTTCCCCCCACCATCCCCCAGACTGAAGATCTGATGTCCGGGCGGCCATTTTTAAAAGGTGGCAATCATGGTGCCAGGAATTCACCTGAATCCATGCACCCAACTCTCGGCCGAAGAGCCAAGCTGCGATCTTTGATCATAGCACTGATGATCTTTGGCAGATTCTCGATGAGATGAGGAATGATCTTTGATGGTTTTTGAGATGGCTCTCGGCCCATCGTGTGACCTCTGCCATCTCTGCCACATTCGGGGCAAATGGTGCTTTGAAGGGTTGGACAGTTGAGGCGTTCGGAAGTTTGGGAACTTGTTCCAAAGCCTCAGCCCCTCCTCCGCACACTGTCTTCCCCAGTAAACCTTCTCCATTTTCTTTTCCCAGGGCAGCGACTCCCATGAATGTTTCAAAGATGCTTAGAGGACATTCTTAAAGCATTCCCGCTGGGAGTCTCCAGCCACGACTGAGTTCCGAGCAGAACGCGTGGCTATGTGATCCACGTGGACCCAGCATCATGATGCTTGGCAAAGATTAGAATCGGAATAAATCCATCAGAAGTGAGCAAAATATAAACTGTTGGCAACAAGCAGAGTCCAAACTCATTTCATATTAGTGTTTTTTAAAATTTTTTTTTCATAAATTGTGGGTTGAAACTAATTAATTAATATAGTGAAGAGGTTGCCAAGGAAACAGCTTGATGTATGTCTTCCAGACTAATCACATGACTGCTAATAGCACAAATGCCATCTTGGTTAAAACTATTGGGTCGAGTGGAGGCAAAAGCAGTCATCTTTCTTTACCTCTCTTTGGGGCTTCTTGTGGCTTCAATCAGAGCTTAGAATCGTACAGCGGAATATGTTAAGTATGAAAGATATGGATCACTTAAAAAATCTATGCATGAGGATTTGAGTGCCTGATTGTATTTCATGGAGCTGGGGCCCTACGGACACAATGGTTCTGAGTGTCCCTGAGGTCTAAGAGATGGTGGTGTGACAAAAGCTACAGAGTTGAATAATGCCCTCGACAGGCTAATTGCTGAAAGGATGTTTCCCCTTGTGTGGGAATCTAGGATCGGAGGGCACAGGCTCAAAATAAAGGGACACCAATATAAGTTTATTTATTAGTAAGAAGACTGAAACACTAGATTAAAGTCCAACAGGTTTGTTTGGAATCAAGAGCTTTCTGAGCTCTGCTCCTTTATCAGGTGCCTGGACTCACCTGAGGAAGAAGCAGCGTTCCGAAAGCTTGTGATTCCAAATAAACACGTTGGACTTTAACTTGATGTTGTGAGACTTCTTACTCTGCCCACCCCAGTCCAATGCCAGCATCTCCACATCGTCTTATTTATTAGTAGCTCCTGTAGGCTTACATTAACACTGCAATGAAGTTATTGTGAAAATACTGAGATAAGGAGCAATTTCTTTTCTCAGAGGGTTGCAAGTCTTTGGAACTCTTTGCCACAGAGAGACGTGGGGGCAGGTTCCTTGGAGATGGTTTTGGGCCTGGATTCTCCATCTGCAGGAATAGCGGCATGCAGTCAAAATCCAGAAAGTTAGAATTGCGCCAGCGAGTTCCAAAGTTCCAACCTCATCGGTAGTGGCAGAGCGATGCGAAACATGCCAAAGGGCCCCAAGAAGCTCGGTTAATATATTATTATGCCGTTAGTGAGCACTCTCTCCGAGGTTTCCCTTTTCACTGGATATTCAGCATGTTTCCAACAGGTTCACTAGATGTGAACCTGTGATGGGGTCTCCCGGGGGGATAAAGGTGAGTATAGTCTCCATGGGAGAGGGGCATGGCCAAGCAGTGGCCTGACAGTTCCCCCAGCACTGCCCCTTGGCACAAGATGGCACTACCATTTGCCCATGTCAATCCGGCAAGTCAACCTGTGCCAATGGACAGGTCCTGGTGGGAGCCTCATAGGAGGGGGTGAGGGAAATTAATTCATATTTGGTTGTGGACCAGGGATGGATGGAGGAGGAGGGGATGCCAGCGACGGTGGGATGGGCTGCTTGTTTGACTGTGGGGGGTGGGAGGGAGGGCTGGGGTAGGGGGGTGTGTGGTTGGGGGGGGAAGAGACTGATGATCTGAGGGGAGAGGCTGATGATCAGGTTGTTAGAACGTAACCAGTGATAACACTGGATCTGCTGTAATGTGACCAAGGTAACAAACTGTCAGCTGACCCAGTAAACCATGTAACCAATGACAGAATGATGTGATGATCAGCTGACCAGCTGACTCAGTATAAGTTAGAATGTGTTGGGAATTGCGGGGAATGTGGAATGGCCCAGGGTGAGGCCTCAAGTTTGGACTAATGAAGTTTGTTTATTAAACCTTTTCTTTGATTTAGATGTATGTTTTGTTATATTTGAATTGCCTGTACTGGAAGAGTTCCTTCCGGATTAACACATGTTGGGGGGAGGGGGGTGGTGTGTAAAGAAGTGGTGACTTCGAGTGGAAGTGGAGCGGGTCCTGAAACCTCTGTGGTTTGGCTCAGGGGGAAGTTTATTCTTGTTACGATCGGGGCACCCTTTAAAGATGGCGCCCCAATCTCAATGCAGCCTGATTTTGCTGGTGCGTTGAAGCCCCGCCCCCTTGCATGACAGCGTGAAACACGCGCTCCTGATTATTTTAGACAAGGTGTTGTAAGATCTGGAGAGAAACACACCGGTTTTCTCGTCAAAAACAACACTCCGCCATTTATTGGTAAGATCCTCCCGGTCCCCTTGGAAATATTATGGCTGAGATAGAAAGGTTTTTTGAAAAGACATTTTGAAATCTTTGCAAATGATAAAACTTGGACTCAAACAGAAATTGTGTTGCACAAGAATTGGATATTGATGGACTGCTTTAGTCAGGTCAGTTGTATGGGAAATGTGCAATAAAACCTATGAGGGGAAGAAAAAGAGGAGGAGGAATCATTTAATTAATGAATGGTTGCCTGGAGCCTAATTAAACATCCTTCTAAATTAAATAAAGCGAATGCAAAGCAATGATCTCTTGAAATGCAGATCCGAGCACAACATGCCCATTTTTTTCAGTTAGCAACTGAAATATTTTAAATAAACAAACTGAATAATTATAGTCAGCACCAGATGCATTGTTTTTATTTTAGCACATTCCGAGTGCTTGAACTAACAATCCTTTCCGCACAGAGGTTTTGGCCTCTGTAGCCGGTCATGTATATATCGGGATGGTGTGGACACTGGAAGTGATTTGTCAGTAGTGTGGGGGAGTTCTTTCCCCAGCGCAGACAGACACATTGGGTGGGATTTTATGGCCTCACTTGGGTGAGATCGTAAAATCCCACCCGAAGCCGACAGAAATTTCTATTCTGGGAACCTTGTCTGCCCTGATCCCAGGACATGGTAGATTTTTGGCCATAGGGCAGGGTTTGCTTACCCTGATTCTGGAAAATCCCATCCAAGGTAAACAGACCTTTCTATGGTCCACCCCTCACCGGCTATGACTCCCGTGGCAGGCAGAACGGCAAAATTCACCCCATAGCCTGGAAAAGCTGCTAAGATTGTTAACAAACACTTCTGCTTGGTTGTGCTTTGTCTTCAGTCTATACAACCCAGCCATGTCTACAAGCTTCCTTTAGTTCCTGCACTATGGTCAGGTTTTTCAGATAGGCCGGACTTTTTAAATATCATGGGCCGGATTCTCCGACCTCATCCGCGGCTGGGATTCTCCAATCCCGCTGCAGTGAACAGAGATTTGGCTCAACATCAAGTGAGCGTGAATGGCCTGAGAGCTAACTTGTGTGGAAGTTCAATCACTGGACTCTGTACCCGGAAAATTGAACACTGATGAGGGAGTTTTCATGTCTCACCCACCACGGGAATCATAGTGGGTGGGCACGGGAGGTGAACCATGCAAAGGTCTATTGACCTCGGGTGGGATTTTCTGGTTTTAGGACAAGCACGGCTGGAAAATCCCACCCCGAACGCAATTTATTTGATTCTTTCAAGAAGTGCGAGATTGTGACGTAAAAGGAGTTGAGAGATCATTTCATCAAGAGCACATGAGGAAACAGTGGTGTGGTCATATTATCAATGGGCCAATAATCCAGAGACTCAGGGTAATGCTTTGGGGACCTAGGTTCAAATCCCACCCATGGCAGATGGTAAAATTTGAATTCAATAAAGAAAATTGACAATGAAACCATTGGTTCACTAATGCCTTTCAGGAAATAAATCTGCTGTCCTTACCTAGTCTGGCCTGCATGCTACTCTCAAATGGAGGGCAGTTAGGGATGGGCACTGGTGACACTCATGAATTGTAAAAAGAAATTTTAAAAAAATTGCATGTTGTCTTTAATATAGTAAAGTGAAGATTATCAAAGGAAGAGTTCCATGTTTTGGAGGCTTGTCCACAATGATGATGAGCTTACTGCAGTCAGACAATGGGAAAGTTACAGGAATTTGTGTAATGGGAAACTAAATAAATGGAGATGCAGAAGGAGGCAAGCCAGAGATTGAATTGCCTATGGAGTTGGACCAACCATAAGCTTTCAACACTATGGACAAGATTTTCCAGGCTCCCTGCGGTGTGTTTTCCAATAGCAGAGGAGGCTTGCCATTGGCCACCAGTGGGATAATCCAGTCCCATTCGACCTCTATGGTGTTTTATGTGTCTCTTCTGTCTCACTGCCAGGGAACCTGCCATGGTGGGGTCAGGGGTCGGGTCACCTTTGGTGGAACTGGAAAATCGCATTGGTGGGAAGGGCTGGAAAATCCTGTCCATCCACAAACATTATTCAGTTGATTGGGTGCAGGAGAGTAGGGCAGATTATAGAATCATAGAACCCCTACATTACAGAAGGAGGTAATTTGGCCCATCAAGTCTGTACTAGCCACAATTCCACCCAGGCTCTATTCCCACAGCCCCACATTTTTAGCCTGCTAATCCCCCTGACACTAGGGTCAATTTAGTGTGGCTAATCAACCTTACCTGCACATCTTTAGACATCTTATACTTGGAGAATTGGGTTGGGAATGGCCCTGACTGGCTAGCTGAAGCTGAACGATGTACCAGATGCACGTGGAAACTGACACCTGCTAGCCTCACCTATTTCATTGCGCCAGGGGAATAAAAAAAACCTCAAAAGCACCAAAAAACTGGAGTTAATGTGAAAAAGGAAAGTGAAGGGGGCCCAATTAAAAATAATGGACACCAGGTTCTGGGGCCAAATTCATAAAACCTGCACAAACAAAAATTTCCGCCTAACTGGAGGTGTGATCTGTAGCTCCTTCAGGACAAATAAAGTACAAGCTATAATGAAAGCTGACATTGTGTACGGGTGAGCTGTGCTGCCTGCTTTTTGTTTGTGCTTCTTAACTCAGATCAGCTTAGCACATCCCACTGGTTGGAATTCCCATAATTATTTATGTGATGGTGGTCGGGCCTCTATCTTTTCCCCAGTTAAAATTTTCGCCAATGTCTATTGACGTAATCTGCTTACTGACAATACCTCGGCTGGGTCAGCCAGAGTACACAGTGCTCAGCAACTGGTACACTGTGAACGTTCGGGAAACTGACCTGCTGATTGGTAAGGAATTCAAGCCAGCTCCAGCGACAGAGAAAAATATAGTTTAATGTTGGCAAGTGTGCAATGCACTTGCCAGAAAAAAAAACAAACTGCTACGCTGGGATCAGGCTTTGCTTCAGTGAAGGTTTCTATTGAGCCTGAGTGAACAGCAATGATGCATTAGAAAATCCTCGGCTAAACCAAGCATGTATTTGTTATAGCTCAGACCCCATGGTAGTTCAAAACAAAACTTGAATTTACATAACATTTCAAATTGCTCTACAGCCAATGAAGTGGTGTTCCCACCTTTTTAAAGTTTATTTATTAGTGTCACAAGTAGGCTTACATTGCAATGAAGTTACTGAGAAAACCCACTAGTTGCCACACACTGGTGCCAGTTCGGGTACACTGAGGGGGAATCTATATGGCCAATGCACCTAACCAACACATCTTTCAGACTGTGGGAAGAAACCAGAGTACCCGGAGGAAACCCATGCAGACACATGCCCCACACAGTCACCCAACTGGGAATCAAACCCGGATCCCTGGTGTAGTGATAACCGTTAACCGTTGTGCCACTGTGCCACCCCTCTGCAATGTAGTGCCAATTTCCACAAGGAAAGATTGGTGAGGTAAAACGCTGGCTACACTGCTTTAATGAGGTTGGTTAGTGATTATTATTAGTCACACTAACAGGGGAAGTGTCCCTACTCCTCTTTGAATAGTATCCAGGGACCTCTCTTGTCCCCCTTTCAGTTGTGAAGATAGAATGTCTTACTCAAAAGTGAAGTGTTGCTTGTTTATTTATAATACACTTTTCCTGATTAGAAGGGCAGCATGGTGGCACAGTGGTTAGCACTGCTGTTTGGGTATTCCGGCTTTCTGCAGTAAAATCTTCCATAGGTTCACTACTCTCTGATAGAAGAAATTCCTCCTCATCTCAGTTTCAAATGGGTGACTCCTTATTCTGGGATTGTGCCGTCTGTTCCTAGATTAAGGGGAAACAACCTTTCAGCATCTACTCTGTCAAGCCCCCTAAGAATCCTATATGTCTCAATAAGGTCACCTCCCATTCTTCTAATCTCCAATGAGTACAGGTCCAACAGACTTAACCTCTCCCCACAAGACAATCCTTCAATACTCAGGATCAACCTAGTGAACCTTGTCTGGACTGCCTCTAATACCAGTACATCTTTCCTTAGATAAGGGGACCAAAACTGTTCATAGTATTCCATGACAGGTTCACATCTGGGTGAATCTGTTATAAATGGCACTGACGTGAGGTCAGGTCAGTGCCCGCTGAATATCTGGTGAGGGGTTGAGCCCTGGAGAGAGTGCCCGCCAATGACATGCTAATGTATTAAAATGAGCTTTCTGTGGTCCTAAACCAGTGAGAGGGCCTCTTTCTGTACTGTATTGGTAAGATTAAAACTTGGATCCATGTTGGCATGGATCACTCTCTCCGGATTCTGAGAACATGCTGCCATTCCCGCAGATGGCACCCATCCCCTGGATTTCCCCGTGGTGTGGGGTGGAATCAATGGGAAACTCATTGACAATGGCGGAACCAGACGACCCCACTGCCGTGCCACCTCCTGCCGCCACAGGGAGGCCAGAGAATCCCACCCAATATTAGATTTTTAAAAAGGCATTTAAAATTTCCCTCTTCTCATCGTACCACCACACTGCCCACAGCTGCACTCAGTGCTGGTCACACAGAGAATATACTACAAAATTAGGCATAACTGTATTAAATCTTCAGAGGCAAAAGTCCCTTCACCAAAATCCCTTTATTTACAAACTCTAACAGCAGTACACAGAGTGCTGGCAGTTAGCAGTCTACCTCCGGAGGGTGTCATAGGAACTGATGGTCTTAGTTAAATACAAGGCAAAGACTCCCTGATTGGCCCCTCAATTGGATACTTAATCAGGGAGTTCATATTCCAATAGGCCAACCTCCATGGCCTGGTTGAAGTCATTACACTTCTTCCCCCCAAAGTCCGAGGAATCCCTGTGGTCCGAGTGCCTCATGAGTCTCTTCCTCTGTTTCAGCATTAGGTCTGGATCCTCCTATTCAGCATCCAATGTAGAAGGGATTATCTACAAGGTGCCTGTCTCTTCTGTCGTGAGCTCCGGAGGGCTGGTTCACCCTCTCCCTCCGGCGGTAGGGGAACAGTTGCAGCTTCGTCCGTCATGTCCATCTCGGAATCCGAGGTTTTCACCAGGGGTGCCAGAGAAGTGGGACTGGCCCATCGGGGAGGACTCTCCTCGGTCCTTGGCCTGCTGAGCTGAGTCAGCTCTGAGACTGGTGATGAATTCGAGGCCTGCACCTGGTCTAGATGCTATCTTAAGATGGCCTCTCCCAAGCTTACCTGGAAGGATACAGGTCCCATCCTGGACTCGACCTTTCCCACCATCCGTGCGGGACCATTTGGAAGTTCTTTATTTAGATTTTATTGCCAGCATCAAAATGCCTCTCCTGATGACTGTTGTTGTGGCCCCTGCAATGGGCCTCTTGACGCTTTCCCATCTTTCGCCCCCCCCCCTAGATTTGGGAATAACAGGCTCAGGCTGGTGCGGAGTCATTCACCCAGGAATAATTCCTGTGGTGGCATGTGAGGTTGTCCAATAATCAAACAACCAATGGGAGAGTTTGGTGTCTATTGATACTACTGGTATCAATTCCTTAACTTGGTTTTTAAAGTCTGGACAGCTATCTCCACAAGCCCATTCAATGCTGGATGATACAATGCTGTTTTGATGTGTCGAATCCCATTCAACTTCATGAGCCTGGTAAACTCTTGACTGGTGAAAGCCAATCCGTTGTCCGAGATGAACATCTCTGGAATTCCATGTGTTTACAATGAGGCACTCAGCTTCTCGACAGTTATCATTGTGTTTCCGAATTCTCCTCGTAGATGTCCAACCATTTTGAGTGGGCGTCTACTATTATCGCGAACATGGAACACATAACGAGGTTGCAAAGTCGATGTGGAGTCGAGTCCATGGTTTACCCGGGTGCAGCAGGACTGCTGGTGGCACCTTCTGCCCTTGTTGGCATTCCTGGCACCGACCATTATTGCCGCTATATCTGTGTCCAAGTCTGGCTACCAAACATATGTCCTGTCCAGCATCTTCATCTTGGACACTTCTGGGTGCCATGATGTAATTTGGCCAGTATGGCCTGATGGCCCTGATGACCCATGCCCTCCATAGCAATATCTCACCTTCTGTGGTGATCTGTTCTCTTCTGTTCCAGTAGGGGTGGAATTGTGATTGGATTGGTCTTTCCATTTCTCTTGCTAATGCCAGGTGTTTTCCTTTTGCTATTACCAGGTCTTTTTGTGTCCACAAGCATATGTTGTGTGCGGCTATTGGGAGGGCATCCACAAAGTTCAGTGCCACCACCATTTCCTCTACTCTGGGTACCATTGGTGGGGCCTCTGCTAATGTTAGCCTGCTTACAGCACCTGCATTTGCCACCGGAATTCCCTGCCAGTGCTCCTGCTGATATTGGTTTGCTGCCAATAATGATGTCCGGTGCTGGACCCGGGCTGGTGCTATTGATGGCATCGGTTTGTCCTCCTTGAGTAGACCAACAAGGGTTTGTTAGCAGTTATGATTGTGAATTTGTGCCCATATAGATACTGATGGAATTTCTTTACTGCAAAAATTACGGCCAGTCCTTCTTTTTCGATCTGAGTGTACTTCCGTTTCGCTATTGCTAGAGTCCTGGAGATATATTCCATTGGCCATTCCTCTCTGTTTTACCATTATGTGCCAGAACTGCACCAATGCTGTCTGGAGACACATCACAAGTGAGAACCAACTCTTTCCTGGGGTCATAATAAACATGTTGTCGAGTTTATTATGACATTTATAATTACATAGATGTGAAATAGCATGGTTCCTAAACAGCAACACAGTGCTTGATTTACACAACAATTAAAACTATTTTTAAACATAACTTTAAATTAAATCTTGTTGAGCACTTGTGTTATGAATTTCTGTCTCATTAAAATGAATAGGCACAAGGAAAGCACAGAATAGAATATGGAACCAAAAATTTTACTTTATTCCAAGTTGGCTCCTGACATACCGATCAAAGTAATAACCTCAATCTGGTTTTGTAAATTTAATCAATTTTAGGTTTCAGACAGGTAGATTGTGAATAATTTTCCTCCCTCTGTATTTTATTTCAAACTTTCAAAAGCCTCTTCAAATTTTATTTTTTGACCTTGCCTTTGGTCACTTTGCTTTTTCTCCCTACCCTTGTAAAGTACCTTCACTTGGCTCAGTGGTTAGCACTGCTGCCTCACAGCGCCAGGGACCTGGGTTCAATTCCAGCCTCTGGTCACTGTCGGTGTGGAGTTTGCACATTCTCCCTGTGTCTGTGTGGGTTTCCTCCAAGTGCTCCGGTTTCCTCCCACGGTCCAAAGATGTGTGGGTTAAGTTGATAGGCTGTGCTAAATTGACCTTTGTGTCAGGGGATTAGCAGGGTAAATATGTGGGGTTGCAAGAATAGGGCCTGGGTGGGATTGTGGTCCCTGCAGACTTGATGGGCCGAATGGCCTCCTTCTACAGTGCAGGGATTCTATGATTGCCTCTCTGCATACAAGATGCGCTATAGCCATGTCACCTACTGTCGCAAAAATGTATTGGGGTCTGCATTCTGTATCAATGATACATACTTGTCTGCTATAGTGTTCGTTAAGTCAGCAAACTAGTGACTGTATTAGGTTTGTAATTGTTATTTGATGATTTGGTTTGTGTAATGATGCACATTCAGAGATTTCAATAGAAACCTGAATGGTACTTATTAATAAGAAAAACTATACAGAGGTCAGCACGCAGCCTGAGAGGACCCTGGGGTGATCACCTACTCTCGGAGGCGAATTTTCCATTCCGCCTGCCACAGGAATCGTAACAGGCAACAGGCAAACAATGGAAAGGTCTGTTGACCTCGGTCAGGATTTTCCAGTTTCGGGGCGAGCGTGGTCGGAAAATCCCACCCTCAGTCCCCATTGGTCCAAGGTGACCCTTCCTCTGTGTGTTGCCCTTAAAGGGACAATCACCACAAATTGCCACACTCGGGCTCGGTCACAACAGCCAATCATTGATTTGGAAACAAAATGTTTCAGCAGCTGTTACATTTGACACTCGCCCAAGATGAGGCACAGGCTCAGGCATGGAGAAGTGTTAACATTTAAATTAACACAGCATGAATTCTGACGGTACAGCATTCATTGGGACTTTTTGAAATATAAAAATACACTTGCTTGTCAATGATACATACATTAAGCACTACAATCTGCTTTAATAATGGATTCAGGATTATATCAGGCAGGTTATTTTGAGCCATCAGAATACAGGTTGAACTCTGGAAGCAGAAAGTGCTCCTTATTGCTGTTAGATCACATTTTCTATTCTATTAATTTGTAAGTGCATTAATATATTTTAAAACTTTTATGATACATTGTGCAAAAGTTCTAAGTTGATTAAGCAGCTTGGAAACTGAAATGTCATCATGGAATGCTGTTACATATGCTTCATTTTGGCACTGTGTTCACAGTGCACCCTTAATCCCGAAGAGCCCAATTTCACAGGCAGAATTTAGTGCCTTCCCCTGGTGTGAGATTGGCTGGCGGGAAGGCATGGTGGCACAGTGGTTAGCACTGCTGCCTCACAGCACCAGGGACCCAGGTTCAATCCCAGCCTCGGGTCACTGTCTGTGTGGAGTTTGTACTTTCTCCCTGTGTCTGCGTGGGTTTCCTCCAGGTGCTCTGGTTTCCTCCCACACTCCAAAGATGTGTGGGTTACATTGATTGGGCATACTAAATTGACTCTAGTGTCAGGAGGATTCGCAGCATAAGTGTGTGGGGTTATGGGAATAAGGCCTGGGTGGGATTAAGGCCTGGGTGGGATTGTGGTCAGTACAGACTCAATGGGCCAAATAGCCTCCTTTGTACTGTAGGGATTCTATAATTCTAAGACATTTAATCAGATGGGAGGTTGTTGTGTGGTGCCCCACTTCCTTCCTGCCTCTGACCTGGTCAAGATTATGTGGATTGGCTGTGCTAAATTTCCTAAAATGGTTTGTGGGATTAGTGGGTAAATACATGGGGTTATAAGAATAAGACCTAGGTAAGATGCTCTGTCAGAGTGTGAGTGCAGACTCATTGGGTTGAATGGCCTCCTTCTGCACTGTAGGGATTCTATGATTCTAAGTTTGGGACAAGAGGGCTTGTGCAAAGCCTCCCTACTCACTGCCAATTGAGGCCCTTAAGTGGGTAGTTAGTAGCCACTTAACAGCCTCATCTCATTGTCCCAATGGCGGACAAGGGTCTTGCCCTGGTGGAACCTTGAAAGCAAATTCTCTGGTTGGCTGGCAGCTCTCGGTGGGGTAGGATTTCCACACACGGAATCCTTGATCTTAGGGAAGGCCCAAAGCTGACCATTTAGGTGCCTGCCTGTAATAGGGCAAACCCAGGGGGTGTGGGCTGCAGCAGGAGAGGAATGTATGGAAAGGGTTAAACAGACAGCCTGACTATAGTATTCACACTCACTGTGGACAGACATGATAAATTACCATATCACAGTCAACACTAACACAGTCACACCCTAGGCGAGATCTTTGAGGTTACAGCAACAATAAGAGAATCGATATCTTATCGAGGCTCCACAATGTGTAGAGGAACCATTGTGTCTCTGGAAGACTAATCAAGTATCAGGGAGGTGGGACAATTAACACAGCATTGAAATCAGTTTGACAAACACAATGCTTTGATGTTGCAGTCCAGAAAACAATTAAAGTTAAAGCACACAGGATAATGGATCCACATAATGTGATCAAAACAGGAATGTAACAAATTCAAAGTAACAATATTCTGACCTAATGCTTTCTAACGTTAAAAAAGGGACATTAGAATGTGTAACAACAAATGATTAGCAGAATAGCCCGGAAGCAAGCTAGAATTACAGCTCCGAGTTCTGCTCTCCCTCATGCATGTCGAATAAAGCTGTTGAAGTTTTACATGGTCTCTGAAGATTCAGTTTGTTCATTCCCTCTAACACTGTCTGATACTTCACTGGGCAGGCCTTCCTGACAGGAGGTGATGGGGGCCTCTTACTAGCTGTCCAACCAGCAGGCAAGTTGTCTGCCACCTGGCGATGGCCATTGACAGGGGGTGGGGGGGTGGTCTGTAGAAGAGAAGAGTGAAGGAACTGATGATCGGGGAGAGAAGTGCCTACTCCAATTGGGGGTGGGGAGGGGAGTCCTTGAGATCTCTGGTGGGCTTGGGGAGAGGTTTCTTCCTTAAAAAGCTGGTGTCCTGATCTCAGTGTAGCCATGTTTTGCAGGAGTGTTGAGACCCCATTTTCTTAGATTAAGGTGTGAGGGTCATTAGATCTGGAGAGAAACATGCCATTTTCTGGCTGGAACCAACACTGCCATTTTTTGGTAAGATTTCCACCAGTGTTATTCTTTTGAGTCAAATATGATTCTGCCTTATGCTGTTTAAAAGGGATGGGGCAGGGGGAATGTTATGAAATCCTACTTAATTAAAAAAAAATGTCTTTGAGTACTCTGAAGCTACAGAATAGGTATAAAAAAAATCAACTGAGTCCCAGAATGGCTGAATATTTACATAGTTACAACTGCCAATTTATAAAGCTATCAGAATCGAGACAAGCTGTCTGAGGATAGCCTATCTGGGAAAATAAGCTTAAATGATTGTGAATTGCCTTCCCCTGAACTACTTCAAAGACATTCAGACATAATTCAGGCGAGTGAGGACCAAGCCATTAAATACAATCACACACAGCATGGTGGCTTGGTGGTTAGCATTGCTGCCTCACAGCGTCAGAGAGCCGGGTTCAATTCCAGCTTTGGGTCACTGTCCGTGTGGAGCTTACACGTTCTCCCCTTGGCTGTGTAGGTTTCCTCCGAGTGCTCTAGTTTCCTCCCACAGTTCAAAGATGTGAGAGTTCAATGAATTAGCCATGGTAAATGGGATTGCGGGAATGGGCCTGGGATGCTCTTTTGGAGACTTGATGAGCTGAATGGCCTCCTTCTGCAACTGTAGGAATTCTATGGTTCCATGGACAATAGACCTCGGCATAATCAATCTCTTAAACAAATCATTTTAAACATTGGACCTGAAATTAGCTTGTTACATTTTGAGCTCAGTATGGCACTGAGCTTCTCTTCTGTTGCCTTCACCACTTTCTTTGGCCAGGATTCCTAACCTGCATATTTTGGACTGTGGGAGGAAACCGAGGCACCCCAAGGAAACCCACACAGACACAGGGAGAACTTGGACACTCAGTACAGACAGTGACCTAAGCCGGGAATCGAATCTGGGTCCCTGATGTTGTGAGGCAGCAATGCCGACCACTATGTCACTGTGCTGAAGCCAATATAGGGGGAACACTAGACTCTGATTGAACAAGGAGCTTTATTGCTTTTTTCAAATGTTAAATACCAGCCTGGTCCTTGGATGCATCCAGTGGAAACCTAGGGTTCTGTGGAACTCAGTTTGAGAAAGCCTATCTTAAACAATGCCAGTAAAACAGATTATCTTGTAAATTATTTCATTGCTGTTCAGACAACCTTTGGCTGGCCCATTTCCTATATTATAATAGTAAGAAGTCTCACAACTCCAGATTAAAGTCCAACAGGTTGATTTGGTGTCATGAGCTTTTGGAGTGCTGCCCCTTCATCAGGTGAGTCAGTGGTCCGAAAGCTCGTGCTACCAAACAGACCTGTTGGACTTTAACCTTGTGTTGTGAGACTTCTTACTGTGCCCACCCCAGACCAACGCCGGCATCTCCACATCCTATATTATAACAGTAAGCACACTTCAAAAGTATGCCATTGGTTGTAGAACATTTTGGGATAATTTGAATTGAAGAATGACACTACACAAAAATAAGCTCTTCCTTTCTTTCTAGAAACATGATAGAGAATGTTCTAGAAGCTGAAGAGTGTAACAGCGCATGTTTGAGTGTAACAGTGTATGTTTGACGTACTGAGCTGTCATATATGTTTGGAATATCCTCAGCTGAATCCTTGGTCAGTGTTGATCTAAGGTGGAGATAAGACCCAGTATTCCAGGTTGGAAGAGATCTCTGCTGCTGACTTTTGACCATAAAGTTTAAAGTTCATTTACTTATTAGTGTCATAAATAGACTTACATTAACACTGCACTGATGTTACTGTGAAAATCCCAAAGTCGTCACACTCCAGTGCCTGTTCGGATACACTAAGGGAGAATTTAGCACGGCCAATGCACCTTACCAGCATGTCTTTCAGACTGTGGGAGGAAACCCATGCAGACATGGGGAGAACATGCAAACTCCACACAGACAGTGATCCAAGCCAGGAATCGCACCTGGGTCCTTGACACCATGAGGCAGCAGTGCAAACCGCTGTGCTACTGTGCCGCTCAAAGGTTCTCATTGGACAAGTGTGCATTCCTGGACTTTGGGTGAGAACATGATGCCCTCTACAGTCAAATAGCCTGGCAACAGGCTGGTCATTGCCAATGGAAAAATGCCACAGCAAGAGTGAGGACAGTGACAATTAAGGACAGAGGACAATATGTTTTTTTACCAAAAGTATCATGCAGAGAAGGCTGCTGAGATTGCCTTGTATATGACTATGAAACCAACATAGAGAATGTTGCCAGAGTTTTATATCTACCAGCACAGCAATTAGAGAAATCTTCAGAATAATAATATTTAGTTGGGAGCAGATTCATTGTGATGAACATAGATCAATTTGGTCAAGCATTACAAGATCGCCAACCATGGGATATGATTGGCCAAGTCAGAATATAGTAAAAGTGTGAGTTAGAAGGATATTTTTCAGTTGTTGAGTTTTTTTTTGGATGATCCAATAATAGGAGTTTTATCCATAGTCCATAGAAGGAGAGTTGGACAGATGATTGTTATCCAATAAGACCATATACCGAAAGGCATGATAAGAAGTCTTACAATGGCAGGTTAAAATCTAACAGGCTTTTATAGAATCCCTACAGTACAGAAGGAGGCCATTCAGCCCATTGAGCCTGCACTGACAACAATCTCACCCAGACTCTATCCCTGTAACCCCACATATTTACCCTACTAATCATCCGATACTAGGAAGAATTTAGCATGGCCAATCAACCTAGCCTGTATATTTTTGGAATGTGGGAGGAAACTGGAGCATCCAGAGGAAACCCACGCAAACACGGATCAGCAAACACCACACTGATCCAAGCCGGGAATCGAACCCAGGCCCCTGGTGTGGTGAGGCAGCAGTACTCACTACTGTGCCACCGTGCCACCCCAATTTGGAATCACGAGCTTTCGGAGCACTGCTCCTTCATCAGGTGAGCGGAGAGGTTGGTTTCACAAACACAGCATACATAGACAAAGACACAATTGCAAGATAATGGTTGGAATGCGAGTCTTTATATGTAATAAAATCTTTACAGGTACTGACAGTGTGAGTGGAGAGAGGGATAATCACAGGTTAAAGATATGTGAATTGGGTGGCATGGTAGCACAGTGGTTAGCACTGCTGCTTCACAACTCCAGAGATCTGGGTTCGATTCCCGGCTTGGGTCACTGTCTGTGTGGAGTTTGCACATTCTCTCCGTGCCTGTGTGGGTTTCCTCCGGGTGCTGCGGTTTCCTCCCACAGTCCAAAGATGTGCGGGTTAGGTTGATTGGCCATGTTAAAATTGCCCTTAGCGTCCTGAGATGCGTAGGTTAAAGGGGTTAGTGGTTAAATGTGTAGGGATACGGGAGTAGGGCCTGGGTGGGATTGAGGTCAGTGCAGACTCGATGGGTCAAATGGCCTCTTTCTGTGCTGTAGGGTTTCTATGTTTCTATGAATTGCCTCAAGCCAGGACAGTTAGTAGAATTTTGCAAGCCCAACGCTGGCATCTCCACATAAAGGCATGATGGATTAAATATCATACCTAACGAAAAATTGCAACAATCTATGAAAACTGTCGCAACAATGTTTAACGTTAGTTAACTGAGATTTCTCTGGGCTGGCTGTATTAGAAAGATTGAAGATAGAAATGACGAGATTAGGTTCCATGGAACTATGCTACACTTGGGGAAATGGACATAATTGAAGAAGGAGGGTTAGAGTGGGGGAAAGAGGACCTCAGGAACTGGATTGCAGCATCTCTAGATAGTAATGTGTGGAGTTTGCACATTCTCCTCGTGTCTGTGCGGGTTTCCTCCAGGTGCTCTGGTTTCCTCCCACAGTCCAAAGATGTGCGGGTTAAGTTGATTGGCCATGCTAAAAAAAATTTCCCTTAGCGTCCTGAGATGTGTAGGTTAGGAGGGTTAGTGGGCAAATATATGGGAGTAGGGCCTGGGTAGGATTATAGTCAGTGCATACTCGATGGGCTGAATGGTCTCTTTCTGCACTGTAGGGTTTTCTATGCTTCTATTTTCTATGATTTCTATTTCTAATATAGTACAACGAGCATTAAATTGAAAGCTGATACTGCGGCTCAGTGGTAATGCCCTTGCCTAAAGACTTAGAAAGTTGCAAGTTCAAATCCCTCCCTCCTTAGAGCTTTAACCTAATTGAGGCTATCACTATTTGCAGGTGGGGTGCTTTGTTTTGGTTCAGACATTAAACCAGGCCTCAGCAGCCCTCAGGTGGATGTGAAATATTCTGTGGCATAATTTTAAGAAAGAGAAGGTATTTCTCAACCAACATTACTCAAAACAATTTATCTATTCATTACCATGTTCCTGTTTGCTGCGTGCATATCAGCTGCCGCTATTTCTACCACAATGATCACACTTCCAAAGTATTTAATTGGCTATAATGTGCTTTCAGACATCCTGAGATCATACACAGTACTCTATAAATGCAAAATTTTCTGCCTTTTTTACGCCCTCTTGACCAGCGTTGGATGTCAGAAAAATCATGACAAATCATGTCAAAGTTACAAAAAGCGATTTTGTACTGAGCAAATTTGCAAACAGCACTACTTCACTGGGTTGTAAATCACTTCAACGTGTTTTGATAAGCAGCTTAATCCGAAATGCAGCAAATCAGATGTGTTTTTAAATATTTCCAAAGTGATTGATGGTTTCTAAGACGTCCCCAAATATTTTAGAAGCTCAGTGGAGCTTTGGTGAGCGGCCGGCTCTGCTGACCCCATGTTGATTCTGTCATTGCCAAGTCTGACTATGAGAATTGTCATGGTGTTTTGACTCCATCTCTGAAAGCTTTTTGGCTGCGCAGTGGAAATGCACAAGGGAATAATACAGCCAAATGAACAAAAAAAATTGTAAATTATCCCAGACAGCTCATCACATGTGAGCACTCTTTTTTTTGCCTTAATAGCAGTCAGAATAATGATATTCTCACATAAAATGTGAACAGCGAGATACTGCTTGATGTTACGAATCTTGATGAATTCTGTCTATTAAAAAAAAACAGACTTCATTGGAGCTCTTATAGCGAGCAAGACAAGGGTTGAAGAGGGTTTTATTTTGACCAAAAAAGGGGAATAAGTCAAGAGAAGCCTTCAAAAAAAATTCTGATGTGACTTTTGTTTGCAGGGTCATGGTTTTGGATGAATGACGCCACACTCCAGCAACGAACGAATACTTTAGTTTTGCTCAGTAACAGTTCTTTTTCTCCCCTTTGTGATCGATGGTGTCCTCTCTTCTGGAGTGTCACATACCAAGGGTAGATGGAGTTGGAACATGAGTCAGCAAGAAACCAAACTCAGTGGGGTGGAGGAGCCAGTAAATCCGATTAACTTTTTTTCTCCTCATCAGCTGAACCTCAGGAGATGGATTTTGGATAATGCTGACATATACAAGCTTTGCCCTTTATGGTGATCATTTTTTTAAATCTATTTTTCTTCATTTTCAGCCCTTGTCCACTGGCTCAAACACCTACTAAGGACTGAACCCATTGCTAATGCTGTTCACCCTGACTGCCCCTCCAATGGCACTGTGTATTCACTCTGCACTGGGGGGGTTGAGTCAGAACTCACCAGTTAAGATAAATGGTCATGGTCTCCTCCCACCCCCAACCACTGCCCCCCCATCCCCCCAGCCCCCCAACCACATATTGTGCATACTGCAGTTGATTATCTGAATATGTCAAAGGTGATGAAGTGGAGATGGTCGACAGCTTCAAGTTTTTAAGGTGTTCAGGTCACCAACAACTTCCATGCTGACACTACATTTAAGAAAGCCCACTAACATCTCTACTTAATCTGAAGGCTAAAGAAATTAAGCATGTACACTATGATTCTCACCAATTTTTTACAGATGCGCCATAGAACGCATCCCTTCTGGATGTATCACAGCTTGGGATGACTCCTGCTCAACCAAGACCACAAGAAACTACAAAGGATGATTAACGTAGCCCAGTCCATCACATAAACCAGCCTCCTAACCATTGACTCTGTCTACACTTCCTGCTGCCTTGGGAAAACAGCCAGCATAATCAAGGACTCCACATACCCTGGACATAGTGTCTTCCACCTTTTTCTGTCGGGAAAAAGACACAAAAACCTGAGAACACATATCAACCGACTCAAGAACAGCTTCTTCCCTGCTGCCATCAGACTTTTGAATGGACCTACCATATATTAACCTAACCTTTCTCCTCATCCTATCTGTAACTGCAACACTATATTCTGCACCCTATCCTTTCCTACTCTCCTATACACTCTATGAATGATATGTCTTGTCTGTATAGGTCACAAGAAACAATACTTTTCACTGTATCCCAAGACATGTGATAATAATAAATCAAATCAAATGTTTCTTGATTGGGCTGTTATATGCGACCTGACAGAATATTGGTCTGTCAGTGTGAAGGCTTACTGATGTTTCTGTACTCATAGACCAGCTGGGTTTGTTGCCCCCAGTGGCAATTGTCATGGTGACAATGTAAGTCCCAAGAGGCAAGGTGTAGGGAGGGGGCAGAGTGGGGTTGGGGGGGTGGTGGGTGGTGGCGGAATGTGATTGCTTCAGTGGGGTCAGGCATTCTTTTTATTCTTACCAACTGGCAGGAAGTTGAGTGCTTTTTCCTGCAAACAATGAAGAATAGGAAAGGTTACTTTTTAAAAATTACAACAAAATATGTTGAACAATGAAGAGGATTTGCAAGTTAAATTGCAAGAACATGAAAATTCATGTACCTCTCCCTGCTGCCCATCCCCCCCCAGTGCCTCTTCCCCCGCTGCCCCTCCACCCCCAGTGCCCCACCTCCCCCCGACCCTCTCCCCTCTCTCTTTGCTGGCCTCCTCCATGCAATATCTGAATGGTAAATCGGAACACCCTGACAGAATTGTCAGTCAGGGCACTGAAAATCAAACCAACCAGGGCAACAACTAACTGTCCCATTGAGAACCTGTCCATCTTGAGGACCCTGGTGTTGGAACTGGATGCCGGTGAGAGAGAGATTTCTGCTCATCCTGGGAGCGTCCTGGTGCACCCATTTAACGCTTGACGAGTGGGTGGCATTCCGGCTCACTGAGGAAGGTGTTTTCTTTTTGGCGATTTGCCAACAATAAATGGAGCGTGAAGTAAAGGGGAGCAGAGAGAGGAAGCAGAGAGTAGAGAGGCTGAGGCTGTGAGGAAGAGATGAAATGCTGACAGAGATCTCTGATGTGGTTCATGTGAAGAGGGGAAAGCAGCAAAGTGGGACATTTGAGCTATTTTGAGCAAATTGTCAGCACACCAAGACATTTGATGAAAGACTGGCCAGTCCCGGTGAAACCTGGCTGCCTGATCATCAGACTGCCAACGTCAGAATGTGAGGTAAGGCCCATTTTAAGACGCACCATTGTGGGTTTCAGTGACAAGCTTTTAAAATAGGAGGTCAATGCAGAGGAGAGCACTTTCAATGTAAAGTACTCCTGGAATGTGTGGAATATGGTAAAGAAAGTTCCTACCTGGTGGGAAATAAATATATATTTTAAAATGTTTTCATTTACCCTTTTCATATCTCCACACACACAGCTGTGAGCCACTTTACTGTCATCAGCAGCAAGACCTGTTAACAGGCACTGCCTGCAGAGCCGAGGTAGATTGGAATCTGGGCTAAAGCTGATGTCAAGGAGAAGCCGAGAAGGCAAAACTCAGCACCAGCTGAATACAGATCAGGGACAATCATCCAAACAGCAAGTACCTCTTTTGCGCCGTCGCTGTGCTATTTTAACAGAGAATGCCATTAAAAGCATGTTACGACTCCGTGTCACCAAAACATGCATTAGGAACCAAAAAAAGAAAAGTCTTTTGTTTTGGACCAGCAATTGATGACCTGCATTTCAAACCAATTACTGACTTCAAATCTAAGTTAATTTGAACTAATAAGGAGACTGATACATAGACAGTCAGAGGCACCACAGGGAAGAATTCCTTCAGACCTCATTAGTATAGAGAAATCTCTGAAGCTAATTTGTGCTGTGAAGATGGAGCTCTAGCTCTCTTCTACTGAAGCAAAGATAACTCAAAGCAGAGGAAAAAAATTGCACGCGGTAAATATTTAATGAATGGTGCTACAATACCCTGTGGCCGTAAAATATTATTTCTCCACTCTGCTACTAAATAAAAGATGATTTTCTTTCTCGCTGCTTACACTCAAATCATTTTATATTGAATTATTCAATTACTGCGAAGCATTCCTGAGATGTTTTTTCTGTCTGTTGTGAGGAGTGTTGTGTCAACTCGAGTTGAATAGTTTCACAGTGGGTAAGCTTGTCCGACTGAAAGGCAAAACTGGTTTACTTAAAGGAGCACAGGATTACATTCAGTTTGCGTGGTGCGTACAGGATGTGCTCTGTTGTTGCCAAAAAACATTCTTATCTTCGAGAAACAATGGGCGGAATTCTCCCAATTTGAGATGAAGGTCCCTTGGAAGGGCTAGGTACATGGAGTGTTTTCCATTGCAGTGGCTGGTGGGAAGTACACCAAGTCCTCTGGCCTTGACCTTATTAATTACGCACCCGAGTGTTTCATGTTGTATTCAGTGACGGGTCAGTCTTGGATGCTGAATAGTCTGCCATTGTGACCGGGTGCCATCTTGAAAAGGGATCCGACATCACTGACCTGCTGAAAATGAAGATAGCTCTCCTGGGACCACTCTGAGTCCACAGATGTGCAGCTTAGGTGGATTGGCCATGCTAAATTGTCCCTCGGTGTCAGGGGGACTAGATAGGGTAAACGAATGGGATTAAGGGGATAGGGCCTGGCTGGGATTGTGGTTGATGCAGATTCAATGGGCCTAATGGTCTCCTTCTGCACCGTAGGATTCTATGATTCTATGAGACCGGAAGATGGGGCTTCTGAGAATAAAGGTGGGTCTTCTCCAAAGTGGGTCTCCTGAAATATTCTTCAGCTGGAAGGTGGACACCCCCCCGCCACCCTAACCATCTCCAAGGAAGGTTCACCTACAAATATACCCCTGACCCACTGCTAGTGTTCCAGGGTCTAGTGTGGCAGATGACCTCCAACCCAAACTCCAGAGGCAGCCCCAGGCATTGTTTAGACGGGTCCCAACATTGGCACACCATGTTGTCCCGAATATATTTCATGTCGGTGTGTTTTAATGCGGGAGGGGAGTTAAGTCAGGCCTTCATCTACATGCCATTAACAGGATGCAAATGAGATCACGCCGGCCTCTGGTAGGAACCAGCGGAAGATCCCGCTGTAAATTCACACTGGCATGGAAACAATTCCTAGGCTTCCTGCTATATTCTTTCACCATGTTCACTATCGAACCTGCTGGGAGGGATTTGGGAGAATTCCACCCTACAGAATGAATACCAGTCAGATTCTGTATTTGAAACTTCTCTTTCATTATTACTCCTCAGCTTGGCAGTAGTACCATGAGACAGAAGTTGTAGTTTTCAGTCCCACCAGCCTGGTCAACGTGTAACTCCAGACCCACACAATTCAGGGCCATCGTCCTCTTTCTCATGAGGGGGAGGGGTGTCTCAGCATTTACCCTGTCAAGTCCCCTCAGAATCAATAAGATCCCACCAAATTCTTCGAAACTCCAGTGAATATAAACACAGCCTGCTCAACCTTTCCTCACAAGACAATCACTTCATCTCAGGAATCAATGGATTGAACCCTCTCTGAACTGTAATTATATTCCTCCTTCAATAAGGATATCAAAACTGTACATGGTACTCTTGGTGTGGTCTCACATACACCCTGCACAAGTGTAACAAGAATTCCATACTTTTATATTCCGTCTGGCGTTAAAGGCCAACATTCCATTTTCTTCTCAATTACCTGCTGCATTTGTGTACTTTTTGTGATATATGTATGATGGTACCAAAATTCTGCAGTCTCTCTCCATTTAAATAATATTCAACTTTTCTGCTTTTTCCACCCAAGTGGAAAACTTTGCATTTTTTCACATTATAATTTATCTGCCAAATGTTTGCCCACTTATTTAACCTCTAGATGTGTTGTACTTGGACTTCCAGATGGAGTTTGAAAGGTACCTCACTTAATCTTAAGTCATAAGTGCCCATGGTGTTGAAGGTAACATATTGACATGGATAGAGAATTGGCTAATGGGCAGGAAACAGCGAGTCGGAGTAAATGGTTCTTTTTCAGGTTGGTGATCTGTAACCTGTGGGGTTCATGATGTGGAGATGCTGGCGTTGGACTGGGGTGAACACAGTAAGAAATCTCACAACACCAAGTTAAAGTCCAACAGTTTATTTGTAGCAGTCGCCACTAGCTTTCGGAACTGGCTGTTCCTTCGTCAGGTGGGTGGGAGTAGGGGTCAGTGCTGGGACTGCAACTGTTTACAATATATATTAATGACGTGGAGGAAGGAAGCGAATGTACTGTTGTCAAATTTGCAAACGACACAAAAATAGGTAGAAAGGCAAACTGCGAGAGGGATACAAACAGTTAGAAAAGAAATATCGATTGGTTAGGGCAAGGAGTTGGCAAATGGAGTACAATGTGGGAAAATGTGAAGTTATTCATTTTGGAAGGGAGAACAAAAGAACAGAATGATACTTAAGTGGAGAAAAACTGCAGAAAGCTGCAACACAAAGAGACTTGGGGATACTTGCGCAGGAAGCGCAGAAAGATAGTACACAGATGCAGCAGGAGGGTTAATGGAATGTTGGCCTTTATTTCAAGGGGGTTGGAGTGTAACAGTAGGAAATGTTTTGCTGCAACTGTACAAGGCACTGGTGAGACCATGTCTAGATTGCTGTGAGCAGTTTTGGTTCCCTTATTTAAGGCAAGATATTAGGGACATTTTTCCCAGAAAGAAGGTAAGTGCCCAGTGAGCGGGAAAATGGGAGATTTTCCCACCTGTTTTTTCAGCACACTTAATCGGTTGAATTTCCAACACTCTGTGCATCACAGAGTCCACTGAGGGGGGATTCACACCAGTAAAAGGAGAGCAGGGCCTAATTCCTTCCAAGGGGCCAGTATTAACGGGCTGAGCAGGCTAGTGTGTGTGCACTGATCTGTCTGTAGGGAGATTGGTGCATGCTCACTGGCCCCACCCCCCATTGCCACCTTCCAATCACTGGCCTCCCAATGTCATTCCAACCTGCCTCTCTGATCACTAGCCTCCCGATGTAATTCCTGACACCATCCCATGGCTAGCGCCACCCATGGCCATCCCCTCTCCCTCCCCCACTGATCCCTAATGTAAAGTGCGCAGCAGTTGTCCCCACCACTGATTGCTGCCTCAGTAGGCCCCGTGTGCCTCTGGCCCTACCCCATTTGCACTTCTCAGTGGCAGTGCCAAGATGCCAGGCTGGCAGTGCCAAGATGGAACTGCCTATAGGACAGCCCTCCTGACCCGATATCCTGCAAGGGGGACTTAATGGCCTCTATCCCCACCAACGAGGTGATCACACCTGGCTCCTGTTGATAGCTTTAATCCCTGCTGGTGGGAACCTCTCCCAGCGGAGGGGAGGTGGGGGGGGTTGGGGAAGGACAATTAGTGAGCCCGGACAACAGTGTCCTGGGCCTGCTAATGACATGGAAACTCAGATTTCTGTACAGTAGTCAGCCTCATACTGATTTCCAGTGCAAGGATGACTATATTTTTAAAAAATGGCCTGGGAAGGTCACAATCGGCATGATGCCAGTCGCAAATCCTGGGACAGGCCCCCTCCTGCCACTGACATTTGATGGCTTGCTGCGCTACATGAGCTGGGAAAATCGTGTCCATTATTTCATCAGAGGCAGTTCAGAGAAGATTCACTAGGATGATCCCTGGTTTGGAGGGATTGTCTTATGAGGAAAGTTTAAACGGGTTGGATTCTATTCATGGGAATTCAGAAGCATGAGAAGTGATCTCATTGAAACATATAGGATTCTTAAGGGGATTGACAGGGTAAATGCTGTGTGGATGCTTCCCTGCATGGGAGAGTCTAGGACCAGAGGACATTGTCTCAGATAAAAGAAGTGCCAATTTCTTCTCTCAGAGGGTTGTGAACACCTTGTCACAGAGAGCTACGGGGCCAGAGTCCTTGTGTATACTGAAGGCTGAGGTTGATGGATTCTTGATCAGGAAGGGAATCAAGAGGTACAGGGAAAGGGCAGGAAAGTGGACATGAAGAAAGTGGGATCATCCATCGTCCTACAGAATGGTGGAGAAGGAATGAGGGGCTGAACAGCCTGCTCCTGTTCCTATTTCGTGTGGTCTTATGGTCCATTCACGTCCCTTTGCAGACTTCTTGGGCAGAATTTTCCCATCCTGCCTGCCACGGGAATCGTAGCGGATGGGGCACAGACCTTGCAAAGGTCTGTTGATCTCAGGCAGGATTTCCGGTTTCGGGTTGAGCGCGGCTGAAAATTCCTGCCCTTTGCGTCCTCCTCACAACTTGCCTTCCTACCTAACTGTGTTCTATCAAAAGGTTTGGCTAGAATACAAACAGAGCTTCAACTAAGTCATTAATATAGATAGTCAACAGTTGAAGCCCCAGCATTGTGGCACACCTCAACCTGTTTGTCAATCTGAAAATGACCCATTTAACCTAACTCTCAATTTCATGCTAATTAGCTAATCAACTATCCATGTTTAAGTCAAACATCATGAGCGCTTACCTATTATGTGACACCTTAGTGAATGCCTTTTGGAAGCCCAAATATTTATTTGTTCATGGGATGTAGGCATCGTTGGCTCGACCGACATATATTTCTTATCCCCAATTGCCTTTGAGGAGGTGGTGGTGTACCACTTTCTTGAATCGCTGCAGTCCATGGGGTGTAGGTACACCCAGAGTGCTGTTAGAGAGGGAATTCCAGTATTTTGACGCAGTGACAGTGAAGGAACTGGGATATGTTTCCAAGTCAGGATGGTGTGTGGCTTGGAGGGGAACTTGCAGGTAGTGGCATTCCCATTCATCTGCTGCTCTTGTCCTTTTAACTGGTAGAGGTCATGGTTTGGAAGGTATAGTTGAAGGAGTCTTAGTGCAGTGCATCTTGCCATGGTACATACCACTGCTACTGTGCAAACGATCCATCCCATTTCTTTTCTTGAGTCTTATACCTACCTGCTTATAAACTGGTAACTCTCTAACTTTTAATTTTGATGAGAGGTCATTAACCTGAAATACTTTCTCTGTTTCTCTCATGATAAATACTGTCTGGCTGACTGAGTTTTTCCATCATTTTCTGTGTTTATTTCATGCTAAATTTTAGCTCCTTACGCAAGTCAAAAATCCTGTACCACCATAACCTTGTTATCTTTGCCGCGGATTCCCTGGGCAGTCTCTGAAAAGTTTATTGATATAAATTAGTGGAAACTGGCGTCATGGTGGCACAACAGTTAGCACTGCTGCATCACAGTGCCAAGGACCTGGGTTTGATTCTGGCCTTGGGTGACAATCTGTGTGAAGTTCTCTCCTTGCCTGTGTGGATTTCCTCTGGGTTCTCTGGTTTCCTCCCACACTCAGATTAGATGGGTTGCCCATGGTAAATTGCCCTGTTGTTTTCCAAGATGTGTATTTTAGATAGATTAACAATGGTAAATAGGTTATGGGGATAGGGCAGGGTGGTGGGCCTGGGTAAGGTACTCTGTCAGAGAGTTGATGCAGAGTCAATGGACCCAATGGCTTCTTTCTGCACTGTAGGGATTCTATGATTTTATAAAATCACTGCCAAATATTGGAAATAATTCAACGAGTGCACCCAAACATATCTATCCACGCATACCATAGTTCACTAAGGTTCCCTTTTGAATTTGATGTCCAAATTTGAGTTTACCGTGCATGTGCAGGCCTGAATTTACAATTTGAAGGTTTATTTTCAGCTAAGGAGCATTTAAAAGGAAAACAATTTAAGATTTCATCATATTTTATTCTGGTTGCTGCATTCGCCTGGCTATTGGTCACACTACTTGCTACTATGGAAAAAAAGTGGTAAAACCAGGTCTGCAACAGGCCAACATGTTCTTATGCTTTCAGTAGAATTTGTACCATCCCCTTCTTACAATTATTCAATAACAGGAACGCACAGAGGGACAGATTCTACAGTCTCATCCATGGTGGGACTGTTGTGAGTGAGCATGGGGAATTTGGTATCCCAGACAAAATTCCATTAACTTTCAGCAGCAGTGGAAAATCCTTGCGGCACTGGAAAATCCCTGCGGCACTGGAAAATCTCAGCAGCACTGGAAAATCCCAGTGGCAAGGAAAATTCCATTGGCACTGGAAGATCCCTGTGACACTGGAAGATCCCAGCAGCAATGGAAAATCCCAGCAGCACTGGAAAATCCCAGCGTCATGGAAAATTCCAGTGGCACTGGAAGATCCCTGTGACACTGGAAGATCCCAGCAGTCCTGGAAAATCCCAGCAGCAATGGAAAATCCCAGCAGCAATGGAAAATCCCAGCAGCAAATGAGGACAGAAGATTTTTGGCCATCAGGATCAGCAAAAAATCCTCCAGATGCGTCCACTCGTTCAAATACCCAATTCTCTATTTCTCACTCCTTTGAATGTCTATTTGATTCTCATTTGCTCACTCCTTCAGAACTCCTGTCTGATTCTCCTTCATGTTTTTCCAAACTTGCCATCTGCTGTGTAAAGTAGTCAAATCTGAAATGCTCCATCCCTCTTTGAGTTTGAGTTTGGTTACCTTGGCTTTGGTCTCATAATGTTCTCGGACCTATCAGTGCTCCAGTTAGATGGAGGGCTTATTGTTCTCTTTGGAATCTCAAAAAACCCATGTCAATCTCCAATTTGAAAGATTTCTTTTCTCTGAGAATGTAGAGACCACGAAGGTACAGGCCAGTCAGTCTAACCACAGTGGTGGGGAAGCTATTGGAAACGATTCTGAGAAAGATGATTCATCTGCATTTGGAGATGCAAGGATTAATCAAGAACAGTCAGCGAGGTTTTGTTAAGAAGAGATCATGCCTGACCAACTTGATCGAATTTTCCGAAGAAGTGACCATTTAAAAAAAACTCATTTCATGGATGTCACTGGCTGGCCAGCATTCATTGCCCATCCCTAGTTGCCCGAGGCAGTTAAGAGTCAACCACATTGCTGTGGCTCTGGAGTCACATGTAGGCCAGACCAGATAAAGTCAGCAGATTTCCTTCTCTAAAGGACATTAGTGAACCAGATGGGTTTTTCTAACAATCAGCAATGGCTTCATGGTTAATTCCAGGTATATTTTATTGAATTCACATTCCACCATTTGCCATGGCAGGATTCGAACCCAGGCATTAGCTGAGTTTCTGGATTAATAAGCTAGTGATAATACCACTAGGCCATCACCTCCTCCAGTGATATAATCGATTTGGATCTTAGCAAGACTTTTGATAAGGTGCCATAAGGGACACTGATAGCAAAGGTGAAAGCCCATGGGATCCAAGGAAATTTAACAAATTGGATCTGGAGTTGACTGAGTAAGCTGAGGGTGGTGGTCGAGGGGTGTTTTTCAGACCGGAGGACTGTGTCCAGTGGGATCCTTCAGGGATCAGTGTTGGAGCCCAAGCTGTTTGTGGTTCATATAAAGGATTTAGACTTAATGTAGGAGGGTTTATAAGTAGGTTTGCAGATGTTACAAAAAATGATAGCGTGACAAATAGTGAGGGGGGTGGCTTTAGATTATGGGTAGCTGGTCAGATGAGCTGATCAGTGGAAAATGGAGTTCAATCCGGATAAGCATGAGGTGATGCACTTGAGTAAGACATACAAGACCAGAGAATTCATGATGAATGGCAGGTCCCTGGGAAGCACTGAGAATCAGAGGGAGCTTGGTGTGTATGTACACCGGTCCCTTAAGGTTGTAGTACAGGTGGATAAAGTGGTTAAGAAGGTATATGGTGTACTTGCCTTTATTAGCCAAGGTACAGAGTTTAAGAGCAGGGAGATTATGCTGGAACCATATAAAATGTTCATTGGGCCACAGCTAGAGTATTGTGTGCAGTTCTGGAATCCACATCACAGGAGGGATATGATAATAATGGAAAGAGTACAGAGGAGATTTACCAGAATGTCGCTTGGGTTGGAGAGTTTTAGTTATGGTTCTTGTGGCAATTAATATAGATTGGTTTCTCCTGGTCAATGACAGTTCTCTTTAGTTACTCTGTCAAGTACCTTCACTTTTTGAATGTTAACATCAAATCTTCCTTTAACCTTTCCTGTTCTCAGAGTAGAAGCACAGGCCTCTCCGCGTAACTGGAGTCCAAAATCTAATAAACCTTCTCTACAGCCTGGCCCAGGCTTTGTAATCCTTCCTAAAGTTGGGGTTAACCAGTATTTTGTGGAGGTTCAGCATAACTTGCTTGCTTTTGAACTGTATTAATAAAGCCAAGCACTCCAATATCTTTTTAACAGCCTTCTCTATTTGTCTTGCCACCTTCACGATTTACGTACATGGAGCCTCAGATCTCACTGTTCCTGTACCACCGTTAAAATTATATCACATAGTTTATATTATCTCTCTTGATTCTTCCTGTGAAAATGAATCACTTCACACAGTTCCCTGTTAAATCTCATCTCCTATGTGTCTATCTAGTTCACAAGTTTATCTATGTCATCCTGAAGTAACGTTTCTACCCTCTTGTCTATTTAATCACATTTCCAAATTTAGTGTCATCTTCGAACTTTCAAGTTCCGTCTTGTCTCATCAAGTCTACACCACTACTGCAGAAAGATCATTGGTCCTGATACCAATACTACGGGATAGCATGGTGTACTTCCCTCCAATCAAAAAAAAGTACAACTATTCACCCCATACTCTCCGCTTTCTGCCCCTTAGCCAGTTGCATATTCATGCAGCCCTGCAATTTTATGGGCTTCATTTTGCAAACAACTTCTGAAACCATATCAAATGCCTTTTTACACAGCATCGACTACTGTACCCTCATCAACCCTCTTATTACTTCACTAGAACAAATGGTATCCAATCCAAACCTGAGATGCTGCTATGTTCAAGTTTCCGTCACAGAGTAGCTTCACTGTCATTTACTCTGCTCAAGTCGTTTCACTCTGGGGCACATTGCCAATGCTTATTTACGGCTCTGACTAATTTGCTCGTTTGCTAGGTAGAAAATAGCTAATTAAAATCCACTTCAGATAACAAGCTGTCTGAAACTATATAAACGCTGTTCTCATCAGTTTGCTATTGCCTTTGTTGATGCCTCCATTATTAGTGTCATTCTTATGTATCTTTTATATAAACCAATCATGGATGGAGACATAGTTTTAGTATCGTTCTGCAGGTGTGCAGATGCGCATCATTATCTACAGGAAGGTGCTACTTTTGTGAGGCACTTAAAGCTTAATTAACATTATTAGTACCAGCCGTTAATGGGTGACGTACATTTGCTTGTTATTTCTAGACTGTTAAAGTGCTATATCTACTATTCTACTTATACAAAGGTTGTAAAGCTTGCTGCAGCTTCCATTTCTTTGGACTCATCACCATTACCTCATATTAACACTTTGTTGAAAGAAAATGGGTTTTCAGCCTGAAATAATTACTCCGACATTGTGCACTTTGAAAGTTGCATTTGCCCTGGGGCCACTCTACCTCTATGTACGGTTCAGTTTGGATCATGATGCTTCACAGAATAATATGTGCTAATGAATCTGCTGCTAATACTTTGAACGTCCAATGTGGATATGTTAATATTGAAAATAATATATTATGGCTGGCACATTTAATCTTATTTCCAGAGTATTTTCTGATTTGAAATATTACGGTTGGTTTAGTTTCAGTCCCTTTGTTTGGCCAATTTTAATTCTTCTAATCCTTTAGAGGCAATTGTTTCTAATATAATACTTCGGGGAGGTTGTTGGTGGGGGGGGTTGGGGGGATGGAATTGCAGGTGGAGGGGGAGTGGGTTCATTATTTCCATACTTGTCACTCTGCTTCATTGCCCTCGTTCTGCCCAGCCCCAGTAGAATTTTAATTTTTCCCATTTCGGTCCTGCTTTTAAGAATTTTGCCCATTTTGCCTGTAAATGGCGTAAGTGGGAATCTCTGTAATCCAGCGGGTAGGACTCCTGCCCCTGACTCTGAACATTTGTAGGTTCACAGCCCCACTTGAGCATAAAATCCAAGCTGGCGCTCCAGCTCAGTACTGTCAGACAGGCTGTCTCTGGAAAGAGATATTAAACCAAGGCCCCACTTACCCTCTTAGGCAGGCATAAAAGATCCCATGGCACAACTTTGAAAAATCGAGCAGGGAAGTTCTCAGCTACCCTGGTCAATATTTCTCCCTCAACCAACATCACTAGAAGACAGGTTATTTTGTCATTATCACATTGCTGTCTGTGGGATCTTGCTGTGTGCAGGTTTGGGAGCTGTGTTTCCTGCATCACAATAGTAACCACATTTCAAAAGTATTTCGTTGATTTTAATGCACTTTGTGATGTCTTGCAGTCATAAAAGGTGCTACATAAAAGGTGCTACATAAATGCAAGTCTTTCTTTCTTCAGCTGAGATGATTTCTAACAGCATATTCAGTAGCACTAATATATTTGATGGGCATAGTAGCATACAGTGTTGAACATACAGCTGAGAAATAAAAGCATAAAGACTGGGGTTGCCCTGATTTTTGGTTACAGATTTGGTGACCCGCAATCTGTCTGTGCCCTTTGCAGGTTGAGGAGGGAACTGCGCAATTTTGAAATACCCACTGCACCTGCATAAGTGTAACATTGGCCCAATTAGCTCCACCGCTGCTTCCTACACTCCCAAACAGCAGGGGAACTGGCAGCGCTGTCTACCGACCTTGTGGTGGAGCGAAGCTGCTCTTAAAGGAAGGTTGCAAGTGAAGGGAAGAGGCACAAAAATACTGCAACAATTTATATTGTTGCAAAATGAACACCAGGACACACAAAAGGTTCTGAGCCAAAAGTGGTGGTGCAGGTGGGCAACAGGAGAGACACCACTGTTACATGGGTGTTTGGATTCCCTCAAGGGGCACCTAAAGAAGGGATTGAAAGGAGATGACTGGTAGGTCAACTCTTGGATTCTGGGCCTGGAGAACAGACCGCAGCACCACAAGAAGCGCAATAACCTGAGAGGGGCGGTCAAGGTCAGTGACTGCATCTTCACATGGCATCCCTTACCAGCCACACCCCCAACATCCCACATTCCTCAATGCAGCAACCCCAGGACATAGACATAGCATCCACCTATTACATCCCATTCTCATTCTTTGATTTGATTTATTATTGTCACATGTATTAGTATACAGTGAAAAGTATTGTTTCTTGTGCGCTATGCAGACTAATTATACCGTACCTAGAGAAGGAAAGGAGAGGTTGCAGAATGTAGTGTTACAGTCATAGGTAGAGTGTAGAGAAAGATCAACTTAATGCAAGGCAGGTCCATTCAAAAGTCTGATGGCAGCTGAGGAGAAGCTGTTCTTGGAGGTGGTTGGTACATGTCCTCAAACTTTTGTATCTTTTTCCTGATGGAAGAAAGTGGAAGAGAGTACCTCCGGGTGCATGGGGGTCCTTAATTATGCTGGCTGCTTTCCTGAGGCAGTGGGAAGTGTCGACAGAGTCAATGGGTGAGACACTGCTTTGAATGATGGACTGGGCTTTGTTGTTGGACAGAGCAGAAGCCATACCAAGCTGTGATACAACCAGCATTTAAGCAAAACCAATGTTACTCAGCTCTCACGGCATTCATTTACCCCCAGCTTTCAATCACAAACATTCAACCTTCTCTCTTTCAGGATAAGATGGCACACAGTGAAAGGAAGTAGTGTAAAACCTGCAGAGCATAAAAAGTCCTGTTTTTCCTGAGCCCTGCAGGGCATCATGGGGTTAGCTGTGATGGGACCTCTAGCATTGAGGATCACATTATCTTCTTATTTCATGGCTCTTCTCAGCATCCAACACATCCTTAACCCCACTGGTGGACATGACAAGCGAGGTCCATGAGCAGGAATTGCCTTTGTGTGGTGTCTTTTAGAGGCACCCGTCCTGGCACGGTGCTCCCAGATTTCATTGATCAGGTGAGGTTGTGTTATTGAGGGCAATGCCATGTTGCAATGTTTCGTCTGCTCTCCCAGCCATCGGCCGATCCACCATTGAAAGATTGTGGGAGGATTTATTGCAACGTGGCCCTTGCTTGCCATGTCACAGGGTGCTGTAAAGTTGGTTTCATGAGGTTTTGACTGATGTATCGGTACCACCCTATTAGCCCACCCTGCCACTATGATCCGTGATTGCTTATTCGTCAGGAGAAATCTTGCTTATATTGCAACTAGCTTCCATATCCAGGGGCTTTTCCCAGCTACCCACCCAGCTGGTGTAGTATGTATCTGCAGCTGACACCAAGCAAGATTCACTTTGCAAACAACAAGCGTGAGGCTGCAAGATGGGCTCCAATTAAAGGGACAGCCACTACACATGTCGGTAAGGTCAATTTATGGAACTTTTATATTGCAAGTGTCTGTGGGGGCTGGTGTGATCATGGACATCTTGCTTGACACTCTAATCCTAGAAGTGCCTTCTCACCAGCCACTGCCAACCTGGTCAGGAGGAGGGTGGCAGCACAGCATGAAGATGCCTTGTCTCTTGCTCTGGCTCTCATAGTCACCAGGTCAGATACTGCTACTGTGCTTAAGCTGGAGGCTAGTATAAAGTTGGGATCAGCACAAGGTGGGCATGACTGGGCTGTGGCCAAGCCAGGGGGAGAGGTTGGTTCATTTGCCAACTTTCCCGAGAGCACGTTGGCAGGTGGTTCCTGCTACAGAATGCTCAGATGAGGACCTCAGTGGGGAGACATAGAGGACAGTACTGCTAAACATGAGATGCTGGCTGTAATTATTGGCTTGTTAGACAGTCAAGGAGCATGAAGCAGTCAGACTCCAGTGTGGCAGAGGGCAAAGTGCAGATCTAACCTCTCCACAATCCCTGCTCCATCCCTCTCTCAAGCTGTAGACTCAGAGGCACTGTCAATACTGACCCTGTACTCCTTCACTCTCTCTCCCGGCCAATCTCCCAGTACCTTGTTCTACACAGAACATAGAACGTTACAGCACAGTACAGGCCTTTTGGCCCTCACTGTTGCGCCGACCAGTGGAACCAATCTAATGACCCTCTAACCTAAACTATTCCAATGTTATCCATATGTCTATCCAATGACCATTTGAATGCCCTTAAAGTTGGCGAGTCCACAACTGCTGCAGGCAGGGCATTCCATGCCCTTACTACCCTCTGAGTAAAGAACCTACTGCTGATGTCCGTCCTAAATTTATCACCCCTCAATTTAAAGCTATGTCTCCTTGTGTTAGCCATCACCATCTGAGGAAAAACTGTCCACCCTATCTAATCCTCTGATCATCTTGTATGCCTCAATTAGTTCACCTCTTAACCTTCTTCTCACTAACGAAAACAACCTCAAGTCCCTCAGCCTTTCCTCATAAGACCTTCCCACCATACCAGGCAACATCCTGGTAAATCTCCTCTGCACCCTTTCCAATGCTTCCACATCTTTCTTATAATGCGGCAACCAGGTGCTTGTTCTGGTGCTTGTGTGAGCAGGTCACCTTACTGGCTCCAGCCCCTATAGACACTTTGCAATAAAAAGTTCCAGAAATTGACCGTACCTGCATGTTTAATGCCTGTCCCTTTAAATAGTACCATCTTACTGCCCCATGCTTGCTGTTTTCAGTGTGAAACATGAAAAAGCTGCTTGCAGGTTTATTGTCCAAATTTGGGATTTTGGCGTAACATCAGTTTGACTTTATAAGGTTGGGATAGCATCCCTTCAAAGCCTTTTGGCATATGGAGATGATATGACTGCATGCACCATTCTAATGCTGCAACACCATACCAGCAACACAAGGAATGGCCATCCTAAGAACAGTTTTGAAATTGCAGTCAGATCGTTGCTTGAAATAAAAGCAAAACAATATGGGATTGAGCAGGAGCCTGGGTTTTGGAGAAATGATGGGCTGAATGGTCTGTTTCTGAGCTGTAACATTCTGTAATTCAGCGGAGCTAAGGTCAAGTCTTTTGTTGTTTTACTTTTCTTCCCTATCACAGCACGTCTCAAAGGGAAGAACCTATCTCAGTGACAGACAGGAGCAATGTAGCCTGAAGGATGTGAATGCATGAGAAGGGGTACAGGGGAGATTCACCAGGATGTTGCCTGGGATGGAGCATTTCAGCTCTGAAGAGAGGCCAGGAAAGGCTGGGGTCTGAGGAAAAATATTTTCATCTAGAGGGTGGTGGGGATCTGGAACTCACTGTTTGAAAGGGTGGTAGAGGCAGGAACCCTCACAACATTTAACAAGCATTTAGATTGAGCACTTGAAATGGTATAGCATAAAGGGCTATGGACCAAGTGCTGGAAAATGGAATAGGAAGGATAGATGCTTGATGGTGGCACAGACGCAATGGGCTGAAGGGCCTCTTTCTGGGCTGTATGACTCTATGGATGCCGAGGCTCAGCAGTGCCAGGATTTCTGGCCCCCTTAGAGAGCCTGACAATGAAATAGGTGCAAGAAAATGAAGCAGTCCTCATAGGTTGGGATCATCAGCGACCGTTAAATGTTTAAGTCCAATTGGAGCCGTCTGGCTGGTCTTCAACATTGTGTGGCAGAGAGAGGAGGCTGTGTGGCTAATTAAATGAAGAAAAGAATTGGTGAGGGCTGAGGCAGGCTTTGTGCTGGGCCCTCAGTCATTATTGGCCCCAGGAAATGGAGTGTGCTGTCGGTAACTGTTCATCCTCTATCCCCTTTACTCCACGTTAGTGGCTCCAACTTAACATTACAGGAACAGTCCAAGCTCCATATCTACCTGAAACCCCTGTGGGAATTAGGGCCTTTACCCAGGAGAACAAGGGTCATGAAGATAGGGCCCTTTGCTCTTATTGGATTGGGGAGTTTCTATCTGAAGCAGATGAAAGAAACAAAAAAGAGGGCTTGTTTCTTTGTCGCTAAGCAATGCCCTCTTCTGACTAAATACAAAGATTAGAGAAGAATCTCCTCCGGAAAACTCTCCTTTCCTCCATCTCTCTTTTCCTCCCCGAAGTCGTTCCATAAAATGTACATCTTTGACTCAGTCATTCTTATTATCTCCTTTATTGGCTTAGTGTCAATGTTTCTCTTATTACACTCCTGTGAAGCAGCTTGAGATGATATACAAAGTTAAAGATGCTATATAAATAAATGTATGTTGTTGTTGCTGGCCTGAGTTATACAATGTTATAAATCCAGCAGGCATCATAGGACACAGTGAGGATTGGCAGAGATCTATGATAATGCTTTGAACTGAGATCACATTATAGCCCCAGTACGGACAACATTGGTTACGGCTTTTACTGGGCTGTATGTTACAGTGGCGTAACAGCCCCCTATAGTTCTCTCCTCTAGTTTAGTTTAATGAGCAAGTGCTAGCATCATGAATTGTTTAGCTGTTTACTGTCCTTCCTCTGTAAATTACATCCAGCAAAAAATAAAATCCAATCACAATATTAGTAAACGTTTGTGTTGGATTTGTAAGTAGAATATATTAGCACTGTAAATTTTACAGCAAAAATGACGACTCCTATTTCACCACCGCTGCCCTTTGTGGAGACAATGACAGAGGGTGGGATCGATTAGTGAAAGTGCCATCTTTTTTATGCAGGGAAAAGCATTCCCTGCATGATCCACGAGATTGTCGAGAGCTAGTCTCTTTATTTTTCAGACCTCGGTGTTTTGAGTTAGTCATTCGGACGGGAAGGAGAGCAGAGTTAGTAAAATTCCGCATAGCAGCAAATCTAAACATCCCGCATCGACTTGCCTTTTAATGATCTTCGCATCTGGAAAAGATGTGTTTACAAACAATATCTTGTTAATGAGCCTCAGATAACGCAGTGATATTAGAAAGTGCACCAATATCAGCTGTAATTGTGTATTCACTGTGTATTTAATGAACCACACAGGCCACTACATTTCACATCTCCATTCTTCCTCCAGTTGCTCTTCATTATGGGAAACACTTGTATTAATCACTCAGAAGTGAAGGTGATTAAAATATACTTAGAATTACCACATTTATGAAAATTTTCCATTGAGAGCGATTCATTTATTGCTCTTCTTTAACCACTGCAGTGGGGGAATGCTTGCTATTCATTTTTCAGTAGGGGGCCCTAGCTATCTTCGAATGGAAAATGACTGCACCACACAAAAGACTTGAGTATTAAAGCTGCGGTTCTGCACCTAGCACGGCTGCAGGACTCCTGCATTCTTCCCCATGTAATCCATTCATTAGTTATCTCCTCGTTATAGCTCACATCCAAACTGTTTAGGATAATTAATAAAGTGCAGATCTAGCTACTGAAAATGGTTTTTAGTGGGTGCACAAAAAAGGGGCCTCTCTCACTGCGATATTAATAATGCAGAAAGCATTCATCTCCTCCTAATGCTTCACAGTGCATTAGTCACAGATGTATTGGATGCCTGGGACAGAATAGATCAACATGCACCTCCGTTGGTAGAAGAACGTCTCTGCGTCCCTTGGAAATAGTTTTGTGTTTGACCTGAGTACAGTGTGGCTGAGGATTGAATATATCCATTGCTGAAATGGGAAGCGCCAAAAGCAAAATTAAGAGGAATTTTAATTCCAGATTACTCCTTCCCATTTTGGCAAAATTATACACACATTAATATCTCAGGCTGGATTTTATTAGATGTTACGAAAGTGGGCAAGCCCCAGGAAAGCATAAAAAAATGCATAGACATGCAACGGCGGAATCGCATTAATACACCTAAGAGTTTGAAAGATAACAACACAATTTAATAGGATCATTTAACTAAATTTAGATTCTAAAGAAAAGGAAGAAAGACCTTTCATAACCTCAGGGTGTCCGAACATACTTTACCCAACGAAGTACGCATGCTGTTATGGCTAGCACAGCTGCCTCACAGCATCAGAGACCCAGGTTCAATTCCAGCCTTGGGTGACTCTCTGGGTGAGTTTTCCAGCTGCATTCTCCCCAAGACTGGAAAATCTTGCCTGAAGTCAATGGACTTTTGCATGGTCCTCACTCTGCCCGTTCCAATTCCCGTGACAAGCAGGACAGGAAAATTCTGCCCAATGTATGGAGTTTACCTGGTTCCAGCTGTTTTGCCCCCTCTTATACAGGATAAAATCCATCACATTTCTCCTTCTCTTTAGCTCATAAGAAGTGTCAAACAGACTCAAAATGTTAACCCTATTTTCTCTCCCCATAGATGCTGCCAGACCTGCTGAGGTTTTCCAGCCTTTTTCTGTTTTTATTTCCAGTGTCTGTAGTGTTTAGTTTTTAATTTCATATTTTTATCACTTGTTCTGGTGATCTCATGAACAAGAAGCAAAAGGCAAAACTCATCAAACAATAGCTTATCCCTACTGACAGCAATCTGTGTTATAGTAACATTCCAAAATGTTCCTTTGACTAACATTTTATTTAAAAAAATGAAAACACAGGGAAATCAGTCAAAGTTTTTTTTGCTTCCTGTTGTTTTTTTCTCATTACTTTTTATGTTAAGACCCAACGATTTAAGAAACTGCGAGCTCTTGTATCTTGTGAAGTGAAATTATTTCATGGTAATCTGGCAGCTGTTTTGGTACATAAATACAATGCTGAATTGTTACAATGGGTAATGGCCGGGTTCAATAAAAACTGATGAAAATCGCATGATTGATTTTCAGGTTGAAAGATGTGTGGGTTGGGTTGTTTGGCCATGCTAAATTGACCTAGTGTGAGGGCAATGAGCAGAGTAAATACACGGACTTATGGGGATGGGGAGGGTGGGGTGCAATAGGACCTAGGTGGGCTTGTTGTCAGTGCAAGTATGATGGGTTGAATGGCCTCCTTCTGCACTGTAGGAATTTTATGATTCTATGATTGTTGCAACAATAAGGAGGCATGCTGGTATAGTGGTTGGCACTGCTAACTCACAGTGCCAGGGACTCAGGTTCATTTCTGACCTAGGGTCACCGTCTGTGTAGAGTCTGCATGTTCTCCCCGTGTCTGTGTGGGTTTCCTCCGGGTGCCCCAGTTTCCTCATTCACATTCACATTCACAGATAGGATGCCATTGCTCCTCGCCATTCTGAAAAGTCTATAATAGCTGCACACCTTTATTGTTCCACTGACACAGAATCATAGAATCCCTACAGTGCAGAAGGAACCCCATTTGGGCTATCGAGCCTGCATCAACAACAATCCCACCCAGACCCTATTCCTCCAAACCCATGTATTTACAGTGCTAGTCCCTCCTGACACTAAGGGGCCGTTTAGCCTCGCCAAACAACCTAACCCACACACCTTTGGAGTGTGGAAGGAAACTGGAGCACCTGGAGGAAACCCACGCAGACACGGGGAGAACATACAGTGAGCCGAGGCCAGAATTGAACCTGGGTCCCTGGCGCTGTGAGGCAATAGTGCTAACCAGTGTGCCACTATGTTGTGCCATACCCACCAAGGTCCACACTGACCTTTATATGCAGATGCTATTCAGAAAAATAATATTGATTTAAATAGTGCCTTTCATGACCTCAGAGCATCCCAAAGTGCTTTACAACCAATGATGTACTTTGAAGCTTAGTCACTGTTATAATGTAGGAAATGCATCAACCACTTTTACATAGAAAGCTCCCACAAACAGCAATGTGATGATGGCCAAATCTGTTTTCTTGGCATTGGGTTAAAGTTGGCCAGGCCAGCAAAAAAAACTCATCTGCCCTTCATTGAGTTAGTGTCTTTATTCACCTGAGAGTTCACATAGGAGACGCTGGTTTAATATCTTTGGAAGAAGGAGTGTCGGCCTGGATTTTTCTGCTCACTGACTGGTGCGCACCTTGATTCCGCAACCTCCTGACTGGAGGTGTAAATAACACCAAGGAGCCAGACTTAGTTTAAATCCTTTCATTGAGATATGGTGGCTCTGCTTAATATTCTCAATATCTTTCCAGTTGGTTTCTTGCTGCATTCCCTATGTCAGCCTCTATTTGTACTGATCCCTGCCTGCTCTATTCTAGTTGACTTAAAACAATGTTTCAGTTCTGTCGTGACTTCCCATTTACGAGGATTAGTCCGGTGTTTGGAGGACAACTGCTGAGGGATGACTATTTACCTCTGAGCCGTGGTGAAAAACACTGACTTGTTTATTTTTGAGAGACGTCGGGGATTCAAAACAGAGTGAACAGAGCATGGTCCCAGAGCTCAGGTGGATGATCTTGTTCAGGTAGTGCAACATCATTTCCTCATTATTCCAATTGGCAGCTGTGTGTTAAACATCGGGAGTCTGATGGGAAGTTGGCTTGGATGGCAGCCAATTGGTTCTCCTTGATAGAGCAGCTGTGAAGGCAGAACTGTTCCAGACATGAGAGTTTAAGATGTCAATATAATCACATTCAAGAGCACTTTGGTTAACTGAACATACCGCTGATTAGGATGATTGGTCAGCCTATCTTATTGTAAATCTATATAGAGGCACAATAATTCTCACATCAGCACTAAAAACTTTGACACTATTTCTGTCATTTACATCTTATTTAAAGCTTATTTATTAATGTCACCAGTATGCTTACATTAACACTGCAGTGAAGTTAATGTGAAAATCCCCCAGTCGCCACACTTCTGCGCCTGTTCGGGTACACTGAGGGAGAATTTAGCATGGCCAATGCACCCAACCAGCACGTCTTTCAGACAGTGGGAGGAAACTGGAGCACCCGGAGGAAACGCAAGCAGACACGGGGAGAATGTGCAGACTTTGCACAGACGGTGACCCAAACCAGGAATTGAACCCGGGTCCCAGAGCAACATACAAAATCATAGAATCATAGAATCCCTACAGTGCAGAAGGAGACCATCTGGCCCATTGAGCTTGCACTGACAACAATCCCATCCAGATTGTATTCAATTGTATTCAATTTGAAGAGATATGTTGAAGAGAAATAGCTTTAATTTCTCACTTCACACCAAACCAGTTTAAAACATGTTTTCTTCACTTTGGACCAACATGTTAAGAAAGTTATTGTAGTTCAACCCTCCAAACTGGCAAAGGTGTATTGAGGAAGGTGAATAGGGATATACCAAGGTAGCACAACTTGCTAACATCTCAGACTTCTTGCACAGCTCCCACATATTTTGCCTGACCATGGAGTCTTCAACCAACTGGGTCTTAAGTTCTGGAAGTCCCAATTAGCCTCTCCACTTCACACTCCCCCTCTAAGAAACCTCAACACCTATCTCCTCAGACAAACTTTTGATTGCCTGTCCAAATATCTCCTTTTGTAGCTTAATGTCCAATTTCATCTGATACATTCGCGATGCTATGACGAGCGTAAGTTGTTGCTGAAACATGAGATGGGAAGGAAGATCTTTTTCAAATAACATTTACATTTTCTTATTCTTTCTAATCAGCTTTGAGCTGCAAAGCAACATTGCAGACTTAGGAGGTTAAAAATTACATAGACCCATTTTATGGTGGGACTTGCTACAGCTTGCCACAATCCTACACCCATTCAGACTGAGTTGAGAAACATGCAAAATTTGTGTGGCCATTTGTCAGCATCCGGGACACGCGGCTAACTTCCAGATATTCTACCTCACACTCACGCACCCACCAATGCTGCCAACCTCAAGCCCACTTCTCAATGCCTTCATGTGGTATAACTGGTACATCACCCAAACAAAAGCAGCAGCACAGTACAAATCAAGATGCCTTGTCACTTGATCTGGCACTTGCAGTCGTTGGCTCAGACACTGGTACTGCACATACCATGGAGGTGAGCATGGAGTTGGGTTATCTGGTGGGTTGCTGGGCATGGGTAGACTGCAACTAAGCCAGAAGAAGGTAAAAGAAAGTCTATTCATCACTATGGAGGGGGAGGTGGCAGATGAAGACTGCTGCAGAGGACTTGGTTCAATCCATTGAGGGGACGGCATACAGGAGAGAGCTCAATGGGTATGCACACTGAGATGTTTGGAGCATTGATTAGCCTTTAGGCAGCCTCGTGTCACTGTCAAGAGACGTGGAGATATTCAGCTCCAGTGGCAGAAAGGATGGTGCCAATCTTGCCCTCCATACAAGCCTCTGTTCCATCTCCCTGTTGTACCTAAGAGTCAGAGACACTGCAACTGTTGCTGCCATACCTGCAGCCTTTGTGTACACTGATCATCAAATACATTTGCTGATATGTTCATTGTCCAAATTTGGGATGTTGGTGTCACGATAACTAGCCTGGGTGTGAGGATCAGGAATGACACCAAATCTACGTTATCCATTGCATGCAGAATGGAAGTGATTTGGGATGGCCCATGGTGATAAATCCTGACATGAATTTTTAAAAAATCTTTCACGGGTTATGGGTACCGTTGGCTCGGCCAACATTTAGTGCCCATCCCTAATTGCCCTTGAGAGGTTTGTAGTGAGCCTCCTTATTCAATCGCAACAGTCCATGTGATGTATATACACATAGTGCTGTTGGAGTGGGGATTCCAGAATTTTGACCCACCAGCAGTGAGGGAACGGTGATATATTTCCAAGTGAGTGACTTGGAGGGGAATTTGCAGGTGGTGGTGTTCTCATGTATCTGCTGTCCTTGTAGTTTTCGCTGGGAACAGTCACAGACTTGGAAGATTTACTGTCTAAAAAGCCTCAGTAAGTTTCTGTAGTGCATTGTGTAGATGGTACACTCTGCTGTCGCTATGTGTCGGTGGAGGGAGTGAATGTTGAAGGTGGTGGATGGGGTGCCGATCAAGAGGACTGCTTTTTCCTGCATTGTGCCAAGCTTCTTGAGTGTTGTTGGAGTGTCTGGGACCAGAGTTCTGTTCTAGCCTCGGGTCACTGTCTGTGTGGAGTTTGCACATTCTCCCCCTGTCTGCTTGGGTTTCCTCCGGGTGCTCTGGTTTCCTTCCACAGTCATGATGTGGAGATGCCACGTTGGACTGGGGTAAACACAGTAAGAAGTGTCACAACACCAAGTTAAAGGGGTTTGCCCCTTCGTCAGGTGAATGGAGAGTTCTGGCCTCAGACAGAGCATATAACAACACATACAGTTTACAGATTACTGATTAGAATGTGAGTCTTTACAACTAACCTATGCCTAATGCTCTTTCCACTCACATTGTCTGCATCTTTAAGACTTGAATAGTAGATTAGTTGTAAAGACTCACATTCAAATCAGTAATCTGTAAACTGTCTGTGCTGTTATATGCTCTGTCTGAGGCCAGAACTCTCCATTCACCTGACGAAGGGGCAAACCCCGAAAGCTTGTGAGTTTACTATCTAATAAATTGGTTGCACTTTAACCTGGTGTTGTCAGACTTCTAACTGTGTTCCTTCCACAGCCCAAAGGTGTGGGTTAGGTTGATTGGTCATGCGTAATTGTCCCTTAGTATCAGGGGGATTAGCAGGGTAAATAGGTGGGATTAAGGGGTGGGATTGTTGTTGCTGCAGGCTTGATGGGCTGAATGGCCTCTTTCTGAATTGTTTTGATTCTGTGATCCCATTCTAGCGAGCCAAGTGGCTTAAACCCAGGGCTTTAATGTCTGCTTATTGTTCCCTCCACGTCTCTTTATTGTCTGCCCTGCTGGGGAGCTTTCTTTCCTTCTAAATAACAGGGATTTTCTACCTCTTCTTTTTCAGATGTGAAGTGTGTATTTTTCAGCGTGTTCTGTTTTGTGTTGGAATGTGCTGACAGCATTTGTCTGCTAATATGCGCCTGGCTGGTTCAGATATTGGAGCTGGCCAGCTGCGGATCACTTATTTCAAGGTGCAAACCATCGCAGAATTCCTAATTTCTGTCCCTGCTACTTGACTCAGCCAGCAGGTGAGCTCTCACTCAAGGCTCCAGGCAGAGACTCAGTTGAAGTAAGTTATTTTCTGAGCTTCACTGAATCAGAAGTTTGCCTGAGTTGGCTCTTTAACTGCTTTAGATACTTGATGGCCTCTAGTGCCTAACTAGTGACTGCAGTCTCATCCCGATGCTCACTTTCATGTCCTTCCTGTCACTTTGTATTCTGGAAGGATCACAGTTGAGTGGTATTGAGAAAATAAAAGAGTGGTCACCAAGATGCCCTTCCTTGAGCAGGTAGATTCATTTGATTCCTCTGTGGAGACGGGACACAATATCTAGGGTGCCTTGGGTATTACTTCTAGGTGAATGAGATAGGGGAGAAGGTGAAGTGCAGGTCAATTCTCCTGAGTGTGTATGGAACTCAAACTTATAATCTGTTTTGCAGTCTCATAGCCCCAAACCCAACTGACTCCAAATCATTCAGTGAGATCAGGGAATTGGTGAAATCGCATTTTTAGCCTAAACCATGAGTTATATTCCAGAGATTCAAGTTTAATTCAAGGGGGAGAGCCCCTGGTGAAACAATTGCGACTTACATCGCTAAATTGAAACAGATGTCGGGGTATTCCAATTTTGGAGCCCTCTTGAATGATATGTTATGGGACAGATCCGTCTGCGGAGTGAATAACGAGATGACTCAATGGAGCTGATTTGCAGGGGCCGGTATAAATTTTACGTGAGCAATGGAGATAACACAGGCAATGGAAAGTGCAGAGAAAAGTGCACAAGTGTTACAGAATGTGCAAAATGGTATTGTTCACAAATTAGGGTAGGAATCTGCAATGGCACTAAAACCAAAAAAGTAGTTACGAGATGGGAGACGAGTTCAGCCGCAAATAAGAAAAGAAGGTTTAGAAGGAATAATCAATCAGCAAAATTTGAAGTGTACTGTTACTGATATAGAGGGAGCTAGTCCCCTGAATCCTGCAGGTAGAAGGAGGCTGAGTGTTTTCTTTGTCATAGGAAAAGCCACTTAAGGCACAGATGCAAAGCCCTGGGTTTAAGCCACCTTGGCTCGCTAGAATGGGATCACAGAATCAAAAGAATTCAGAAAGAGCTCACCGAGTAGCCAACTAAATAATGCATCACCTGTATACAATGTGGAAGAGCTTAGCCCCAATGATTTAAATATTCACTCACTGTTCAACATAAAAGTAGGCAAGATAGCCCCTATTATTGGAATGCTCCAGATAAATAGAAAGCCATAAAAGTTGATACAGGGGCACCAGCCACTGTGATAGATGAGCATACATGTTTGTCTAGTGTCTCGGCATCTCAATATTTATACTTGAGAGGAGTTTAACCATTGAATTTGAAGAGTACTGCACCAAGTTAACAATTTAAACTGGAGAAATGATTAAAATAGTGAGTGCTGCAATGATACCTGTAAGCAATGGGCAACAGTCTGCTCGATTCCATGTGATCCAGCCTTCTCGGCCACATTTGTCTTAAGGAAATCAAATTAAGTTGGACTAAGATTTTCCTAATATAGAAAGGAGAACTGTTTGAACTGGAGAAGAAATATGAGGACATCTTTAAGAATGAATTAAGCAAAATAGAAGGCTTGAGTTGACTCCTCGATTCATTAGGATGAGACCAGTACCATACGACTTATGAGAGAAAGTAGACATTGAATTAAAACCAGTGGAAGAACTGGACATCATCCAGCCACTACAGTTCTTAGAATGGGCAGCATCCATAGTTCACGTATTGAAACCAGACAAGGCTGTCTGCATTTGTGGTGATTACAAGTTAACAGTTAATCTATATGCCAAGTTAACTAAATATCCAATCCCAAAGATTGAAGACCCATATGGAAAGCTGGTTGAAGGTCAATCTTTTACAAAGCTGGATAGGTGTCATGCATATCTGCAGCTTGAATTAGACAATGCTCCCTAAGATTATGTCACGATAAACACACACAAAGGCTTGGTCCAATGTGTGCACCTGCCTTTTGGCATGTTTTTAGCATATACAATTTTGCAGAACACTTTTCAAGCCACAGAGGTAACCTGTCTGGGGCATTGTGTGGATGTACAGCTACATGACCATAGAAGACAAGGTCAAGGCCATAAGTGAGGCACTGGCCCCCAAAACATACATCCGAGTTCAAGACAATTTTGGGCATTTTTTTTACCAAACTTGTTCATGTTATTGGCTCCCTTGCAAATTCTGCTCAAGAAA